>NW_027071903.1:3420000-4020000 GCF_038088225.1 Cyrtonyx montezumae
GATGTTTTGTGGTTACTGGAAAACAAACAAAGACCACAAACTGAGAGAGAGGCCTAAATATCCTATAATGATTTATTAGGAAAACTCTCAGCCTACATAAGTGGTCCTATAAAATTGACTTAATAACTGAGATATGGAACACAGTAAAACCAGACATTTTTGTCTTACAGTTTAATGTAACTGTATCCTACAGCAACATTCTGAAAACTCAAGCAGATGTTCTTTAAATAAATCGTTTCACGAAACATACTGCTCTTTTCTTTGGAGAGGAAATGTCCTTTTGGTTCAGCTATAGAGACTTTACAGACTTCAGTGCCTGGCAGAAAGCAAACTATTACCACATTGACTAATGCAGATATTTTCAGTTCAAAAGCGATAATAATAACAGATAAAAAGGCCTTAATCAGGTGATAATTTATTCCTCTTTAAACTTCCACATCCAACTGCAAGGACAGTGTAAAAATGTTGTGACAATGTTGAAAGCTTAATCTTTCTAAGGGACGAGGTGATGCACTGATCCCAAACTATAGTCAGCCTGATTTCTCATAAGTGTAGTGATTCTGAGTGCTTCTCTGACTGCAGATGCAGAGTAGGTTCTTTATGCAGAATTTGAAAGGCTTCTTTTGCTACCACAGAAGCAAAGGAGACTTGATTCTCTGGATATGATCAGGATGCCATGTTACAGCAAAGCAGTATGTACAAGCCTAATCTAACAAGTGCCCAAGTGAGCTGGAAATGTCAGAACTGATCAATTCACTATTAAAAGATGGTGTTCACAATTATGACTAAACAGATCAATAATACCAACAATTCAGAGTCTGAGATGCTATAAAACAGCAGTAATAGCTGTAACTAAGAAAACTAATTGCATTGACTAATTGTCTAGGAAAGTCCTACAGATAGTAGCTAGACTATCAGAAATGTATTTTCACTGTACTGTAGCAAAATTTTATTAGTACTTCAAACATTCAGAGCTACACAGTCCATTTTTCAATAGATGGTACTATTTGGGATAGCTATCTGCTCGTTCCCCAAACATCCCTGTATATCTTCTCCATGCATTGTCCTTTGTCAGGCCTCTTGTTTAAACTGCTTTTCAGACTGAGACTGCTTTTGACAGTAAGTATGCAAATTTCCCTTTGATTTTGTTCATTAAAAAAGCACTAAGATGGCTTAGAGCTGTGCCCTGTTGTGCTTAGAGACTAAAACTGATTGATAAATATTTTAAACCCTCTCTGACTGAAACACAGCAGCTACCATTACACAGCAGCAGCTGTGGCATATTGAGATGATTTTCTCTGGTGCTTGATATCGCCAATTTCTGGAACAGGTGAAGGCTGCTGTGGTGCAGAAGGGCATGCAACGCCTGCTTCCAGTGCTAGATCCTTGCAAGATGGTCAGTGCATTAGTTCAGGCTGGCGGACAAAAGGTACTCGCAACACCAGTAACCAGCAAGGGAGCTGAAGCAGAGGTGATACCACATGTAGGGTGTGTGAACATAGATTAATTTGTCCTGTATGTGTGCTGTGTATGGGCACAAGGCTGTGTTTAAAATTCCCGTTGTGTTGGTTCACATGGTGCCTCTGAGTGTGAACACGTGGCTGTGGTGTTCAAGAAATTTCACATGCACATCCTCATTGTTTTTCTGATGCAGTGCTTTCAGTATGCTTATTTTTGTTACAATTTCCCTCTGTCTCTGGTTGGAGTGAATAAGCTGTGCCATTTGGCAAAATAACAGTGATTTATGTTCACTTCATTATTTATTGAGATGCATTTTTGCTTCAGGGATATTTTAAATTTGGTGACTGATAGATTTAGTTTTCAGCTGTAGAAAACCTGTTCAGGAATGTCTCTGAGTCACATATGTGCAATGTAGGAGTGTAATTCTAACATGGCATTAATATAAAAATAGAGAATGTCACTGGATAGATCTGTCACCATAAGTGTAAAATAATGTTAAGTACATTGCCATCAGGCACAAAGGCTGCCCCTGGCAAGCTGCTGGAAATGTGGCAAGAAGCAAGCATCTGTTAAAACTCTGAATTCTTATAATGAAGGCTCTTCTTGAAAGTATTGGTATTTGCTTTCTACTTGAGAGATGAATCTCTACTTGAGAGATGACTTGCTTGAGTTCATCAAGAATGCATGTTATAAATGAGGTATCAAACACCTGCATCTGTGCTCATTTTGTACTCGTACCTATTTTAGTGAAGCTAGTCATAGATGGAGCCTTACTATAAAAGATCTGTTTTTTCAGGTAAATGCAGAAATTCAAGTGAAGAGAATTTAAAAGAGAATTTCAGTTCTTCAATGTAATATGGTTGATAGATGGTAAATTTATATTTTAGCTTCTGAAAGTAACGTATGAGAAAAAGTTCAGAAAGCTCATAAGACTCTAAAATTCTTTTCTTAAGAAATAATTTGGACTGTCTGGGGGATTTGTTTGTATAATCATCAGCGTCAGACATCACTTTTATGTGTTTGGCAAATTGTTACCATCTTTTTTTTCATTTTGATTTGATTAATTAGACCACAATGAAGACATTGAAATAAAATGGACTGGTTACTTCTTCCTTTGTTTGAAAAATAAACATTTGGTTTGAGATCACATTTTTCCACTTGAGTGCATGAGAATACACTTCTGTATGCTTTGATTTTTGAAGATTTGTTTGAAAAATGTCCAACAAGTTTCTGGTTAGCTTTCATTATTTGCACTTATGATTTCTTTTTTTATTAATCTATATTATTTCATCCATGCTCATATTCTTTGGAAGTAGTTACTGAAATATACTGTTTAGATGCTCTCAACTGTTTTACCCTCTGCTAATAGGAAGATAAACTTGGCAAAAAGAAATTGACATTTATTTCTTTCTTGAAAAATAAATTTAAAAAAAAAAACAAACACATTTTCTTCCTAGCAATTCTGAATCTTTCCTCCTCATAACACACAACTTGTACAATCATTAAAGAGTTCTGAGACATAACCACATGAAATTATGAGAAGATATGGGGTGAAGTATTACAAAGTGATGACAGCTGATTCCTAATTTCATCATTTGTTATATTTCTGGTCTCTATGAACAGCTTGAGATAAGCAGATTTTTGTGGTTGGTATATTCATGGTTAACACGATGATATATTTCTTGGGACACATGTACTTTGCAAAGTATTTCAACCAGTGTAAGCGCCTGTCTGAACTACATAAAATAAGGATAATTTAGGACATGCTGAACCCATGTAGAAATCCCCTTTTCCTTCTGCATCTGCATAAGAAATGAGGCATGAGTCAAACCAGGAAAACAAGTTTGACAGTGCTCCATTTTCAGGACCAGTGAGTAAAATGGAGAAAGACACAGTGAATGAAGGAAAAATCCCTTACTACAAATGAAAGTTCAGTTGTTTACCTTTTTTGTCTGACCTGTGAGACAGGTTAAATTTACACTGTAGTTTCAAGAGCCAGAAAGGAAAAAAAGGAAAACCCTCAGAAGCGTCCTCTGACAAGACGTTTTCACACCACTTTAAAATAATTACATTATATTTGTTGGGAACTCAGCTGAGGGGTAGTGCTCCAAAACTGCTTTGCAAAATGCCATCTGCTTGCTAGATTATACTGAATAATGGAATGATAATGCATGATCAAATACTGAAATAACAGTTGAGAACAGACCTGAAGTCAGTTCTCCATTGCTTGTGTGTTCTTCTGTTTTCAGAGTTTTAAATATATTTTATGGGATGTAACAAGTGTTTCCATGTTAGCATTTAAATATTTATATTTATATAGTTAAAAGTAATCTTATGCTTACATGCTTCAATCTTTCATGACATTACGATTTTCTGATAAATGCATGGTCCTCTGTTTTCTTTGAAGTAGTGAATTATTATACAATATGGACTAGATTATCCATAGATTATTCTCTTCACCACACAAAACATGAAATCCTTGAAAGCTTGGGCAAACAATCTATGTCAAGCTGCAGGGTCTGGGTTAGTGCTTGCTCCAAATTACAGTTTTCTATAGCATCTCAAAGACATATTCTGAGACAAATGAATAAGTGAAAAGGCAAAATACTTTATTACTCAAAAATTGGAGTGAAGGGGGTTGTTGTCTGAAGATTTATGCACCCTGTAATTCAATTTGCAGCTCCCTGTACTTGTGTTTTGTTTTGTTTTTTTCTCAGGGCACTATGCCACCCTGTTACATTCACAGGTGTTGGCAGTGAACATGGCTTTGAAACAAAACCTCCACCATACTCTTCAATCTCCTGTTCAGGGAAAATATTCTGTCGGCATTGTGCATAATTATTATATTTCCTTAAAGTCTACCTCCAGCAGCCTGATCTGTTCTTGTGCTGGACAAGTGTTTAGAAGCTTATGGTCCATGCCTAGTTCCTAATGACTTTTTCCACTCCACAGAGAGTTGGATAGTGCCCTTAGGAAATGTGTGATTTAGTCACTGCAATTCTCTTTTAATTATTAATTTCTACTCTTCATTTATATTTCACTGAACTGCAGAAAATCTCCAGTCATCACAGTGCCACTTCCATCTCCTAACAGCCTGAAATATTTATTAAACTCATTAAGCTCCAGTCTCGGTAGCTAATTACAACAAACTTATGTTTGTGAAAACAAATCTAGCCATGAAGATTGAATTTAAATGAGTGCTAAAAACTCTTTGCCTTTGGAGATTTTTGTTTTTCCTCTTTTTAATTTGTCATGCTGATTTGTAAAGCTTCCTAACTATTCTGGTAACATTAGCACTGTTGATAATAACAGACACTGTTTGTCTTGGAGAAGTGCCAGTATTCTAAGTACATATCTAATTTGTCCAGACAGTTTTAAAGTCTCTTGAATTTAAATTATAAGTTTAACCTGCAGAGTTACAACAGCTAATTGCAGATTAGAATTTGGAATGAGATTTTTTAAAACAAAGTGAACAACCAGAATTCTTTGAAGCTAAGAGAACTGAACAAATTCTCCTCCTTTTGTACAATAACTACCACCAACATAGATATTCAAGTAGGGTTCTCAGGTTTGTGCATGTGGACTTGGTGCCAATTAAAGGTTTGAACAGACATTAATCATGTAGATGATGATGAGGCCACTGCTAGACCTAAACCTATGTGTGTATATTTACTGTGGTAAAAAAGCACTTTGGCATTGCCAGTGAGGGGAGACTCCTCTGGAATGTCATCCAAGCTCAGGTCTCTCTGGGAACATCTCTGGAGGACTCTTCTTCTCCAGGAGCTATAGATAGGCTGCAGTAGGTGGCATTTTTGCTGGGAAGTGGTGATTCAGGTAATTTTGTAAGAAGTGTCAGTTACATGGATAGAGTCAGGAAGATTCTGTGCATGAGAAGGTCAGTGTATTTGGTTTTTGCCATCTACAGACTTGTGCTTCAGTTTCTGTCAAGTGATGGATGTGGAGATTGTAGAAAACAGCCTGTCATGACTTAGTCATGATGAGATTATAATGCCATAGTCATTATAATGACATAGGCCTTGGTATTACAAAATTTCCATGTTTCAGAATTACATGGCAGCATGAAATATCTACAAAGCTCAGATATCAAAGATAGCAGATCTAAGAAAACAGGACATTAAAAAATGGAAGTTATAAGCTGAAGTGATAACTTTAATTGGCATATCAGCTTGCATGTCAAAAGACAGAAGTCAGAAATTCTTAAAAAGACAAAGTCTCCCACATAATTACCCTTTGAATGGAAATATTCCATGTTTCTTAAATATAACTTGAGTTATGTTTCGAAGTCTTCATGTCATATACATTTTATATATAAATTAAGTTCAGTAAATGCCGTGGAAAGAACTACAGAACAGTGTGGAACATGAAGATGAATGTGCAAGGCTCACTTCTGACATCTGCTGGAAGGAATTTCAGGTTTACTGACAGAGGGAATTTGCCTTGACCTGCAGCAGTCAGGGGATAAAATGTTATGGTGCTGTGGAACAGAATTCCTTTATGCACACACTAGGTCTAGCGTATCCTTCAGAGGTGTTTAGTAAGTCCATTTCACACTGTCAGCTTTTCAGGCTAGGGCATGCAGAGGAACTGGGTGCAAAAGTCACAAGATAAGTACTTGATGGTTTGTGATTTCATGAGTTCTGCCCTTGGAATTTAGAAAACTTGCTGAGAATTATTTTCATACCATTTTAGAAAATATTTGCAGGCATGCTATGAGTTAGGTTACTTAGACAAGTAAGCTTAGAGTTGAACATGGAGTGTTGCTCTGTCATTGTGTGCTGAAATGAGATAGATTTTCGGAAAAAAATAGCTCTTTTTTTTTTTTAATCCAAAGGAATAGGAGTTGCATGAGTTATCCTGGCTTGATAATCATCATAGTATATTGCCAAGTAGAGTCAGACTTTTCTCTTGTGGGTCAGTGACATTAGACAGAGTTCTAAGAAGCAAGTTCACAGACAGCATATCTTTTTGAGTTGTTGTCAGCCACAGTATAGAGGCATACACTATGCATTTCCAATGCATTTGTATTCCAGTATACAAAATAATGGTAGTATATTGTGGAGGGTAGAATTACTTCAATATTTGACTTTCCAGTTTTACAGTTCAAGGCACGGCATGCATGGATATAGAATGGCTTGAGCTTGAAAGAGCCTTGAAAACCATGTAACATATATTTTGGAGTTCCAAACATTTCAGTTATGCTGAATATAAAGGCTTGTCTTTCTTTATCTAGGCGCTTCAGAGCCTATTCAAGCTTCAATACACTTTCTAAAAGTGATTAAAATCCTTCAAATCTGTATTTAAGGTCAAGATTTTTAATGCATATGATCAAACACACCTACTAGACTGGCTTACTGGATTTTTAACCTTTCAAGATGAATCTCTGCCTCTATAACATCATCATTTGTTTCTGTTCCTCTTTAGACAAGAGTGGACAATAATGTACTTTTCTTATCTCTCTCACAGAGCACTCTAGGCAATGAAATGGAACTCTTCATTTCAAATATCTGTTGTTGCAGGTCCTTTTTTCTGACCTGAGTGACATCCTCAGATATTTTTTGAATGTTACCAGTTAGTACAGATTTCATTTACTATGCTTATGCCTTATACCAAGAACAGTATCTAACCTTTTCCTCTTCTACCAAGATGCTTTCTGAGGTATTGGGACGACTGCTTAGGGCTCTGATGAGGTGATCGAGGCCATTCACACATACATCTATTGCACAAGGTTGCATCTGCTCTAGGCTACATGAACAATGGATCTCAAGTGTTGGAGCTGCATGGCATCTAATGTGTGTGCACTGAATAGGTGATCTGTGTGAGCACAGTAAGTTCAATTCACTCTGGACTTAGTGTGTGTGTATAAATCAAGGATGCATCCCAGACACATTAGTTTCACTGCATTTCATTTTGTCTGGGAAAATGTGGACAGAAATATGGTAGCCCTAAGCTTCCCACATTCCATACTCTACACACACACGTAATAGGTTCGTGTCTTGAACCCTTGTTCTCTCTTGGGCTTTCCATTATTGCTGATACAACACATAAATCTCAGGCTAAGTGTTCTCTTGACTTTGAAGTCACTTGTGATTTTCCTGTAGGCCCAACAGTCTTTAAATCCTTCTGAGTCATTTACTAGACTTTCAGGTGGGAAATAACAGACTCTCCTTGATTTAGCCCTGAAGATGATTCTCTACTTCTCTGTATAATGCCCTGGTATCTGACAAACCATTCCAAGTGATTTCTGCAGACATGGCCATTATTCTCTTTGTTTAATGTTCTGTGTGGTTTTCTTAGCAAAGTTGCTTTGGTCTTTATTAATTGAGAGTTGTAAATAATTTAGTTAATCTAACACTTGATCAGCAATTTCAAATCAACATTCAAGAGGGAACATGGCCTAAGGCAGCTGTTATTTATTCTGGTCAGGTAATTCTCTTCTGGGCTGTTTAAACAGCAACATGTTTTCTGTGGGAGTAAAGCTACCAAACTTAGGAAAGAAGACTGCAGAGGTCTGCTGAATTTTCTGATCACATTTCTGTTCATTAAAGGTTCAGCTACATAGGCTGCTTAGTGTAATAATGATAATCAAGTATTAAAATGGCCAGATAGCAGTGTAATTAGGAATATGCAACACTGCAGTATAAAGTCCAGGCATCTGGTAAGGATTAGATTTGCTGGTTATACACAATCATTAAGATATAAACCATTTTGACAGATCTGATAGGGAGAAGAAAGATGAATACATTACCATTTAAGCTGCTCTTGTAGCACTGAGAAATCCTGTAGTGTTTTCCACTCAAAGTATTTCAACATCAAAAGCAAAACATTTGGCTCTAAGGGAAAAGTTCACATATTTACATGTATCATCCACTGCTAAATTCTCCCTTAAGTATTTTAAGGATTCTATTCCTCTGTAGAGGAAACATTGACTAAAATGCTCCCATTTGGATTTTAGGGGATTTCTTTTCCCCATTACGAGTTTTGGAGCATGGGAAAGTCTTGAGATGGTACTCCAGAACAAGTCCAATAGTCATGAAGCTCCACACTAGATTTGCTTCTAGGCAGCCCATAAGGAAGAAAAAAATCTCCCTAAAATATGAAAGACTGAGCCATAATAAAAGCCCTACAATAATTCAAGGGCTAGCATATACAAACAACATTTTTAGTTAATGAACAACCAAGCTTTAATCACTGCAAAGAGATCACTTACTTCACACCTGTAAAACAAAACAAAACAAAAAAAAAAGCAGTTTGAAAATTAAACAGTACAGGCACTTAAAACTCTGTGATGAAAACTTACAAAAGATGTATCTCATCATGTTTATCAACAAAGTAAACCAGAACACAAACACCCATTCTCCCTTTTCTTCCTCCCAACAACAACCTGCACACTACTGAAGTGTTAAGCTCCATTTAGTGAGTTCTTAGAGCAGGTTTTCCTGCAAGTGTCTGCAGCTCCAGAATAAAGTGGGAAACTGAAGAAAGCTTTGAATTTCAAACGTCTTTCAGTGAGGAATTAGTTTAAAAAGACATACAACAATAAGCCATGAAATAAGTCCAGACACAACAATTCAGGGCTAGAATATGTTATGAAACTGGCAGGCATCCAGGCCAGGGCCAGGTGCCTGATTTGGATGAGATTCAAGTGGCCTTAGGCCACCTACAGAGCTTGCAGGTAAAATCTGGAAGCTGCTCACCTCAGTATGCCCTGCCTTGGTTCTATTTCAGGTCCTTGGAAAGGAATCCCAGCTGGCTGGACCTCATCCAAAGCAATATGCTTTTAGATCGTGTTGTCTGTATCCTGTGATGAAGCAGGATTTTAGAAAATGTATTTGGGAAAGAGGTATCTAATAAACTGCCTATTTCTCTCATTTTGCAGTGCAGCTGCAGTGATGTTTACTCATGAGAACAACATATAGGTCTTGCTACTCCTGACACCTTTAGAATGTGTTTGCAAATGAATGCATATATAATCAAAAAGACATAAAAGATCATGAAAAAGAAAAACTTAGGCTTAGATTATTATAGGTCATAAGAAGGAAAGGTACTTCATCAATCTAATTCATATTTATGCATCTTATTTCTGTTTGCTTTATGTTCCATTTTGCTCTGAGTCATGAAAATAGGCCAGGGTAACTCCAGTGGTATACTGCAGGGCGTAGATTTCTGACTGCAGTTTTTGATTGGCTATGTCTGAGAGACATGAGACCTTCCATATCCCTCTAAAAGATGCTATGGATGCCACTACACACCGTGCAGTGTATGACTGCAGTTTCATACCATGAGGACAGAGGCAACGCTTGCTGGCCTGGCAGAGCTGAAGTCAGTGCTTTTCTTCTTGTTAGATGCAACTCAGTAAAATTATCCAGTGAGCACGGGTGAAAAATAATCGGGTTACTCTCAAATGGACTAATCGGTTTCAGTTTCTGGTGATGAAGTTCTAGTACAATGTTGCTGTTGTCAGCACTGCCAAGAAGAAAGTTTTAAATCTCATTTCAATTCAAGATAAAAAAATAAAAAAAACACTCTACTCTCATTAAAGGGAAATGATTGAAAAGGGCACAAAATCAATTTTATTAACGTTAAAAAGCTCATCCACATAGGAAACCAACAGCACTTGCACAGTATTTGGTGTTTTGTAATGGAAAGGAAAGAAAGGATTTTGCTTATCAGGCTCTTCTCAGCAAACACTGACATACATAGTATTAGACTTGCATGTGAGGGTTTTCTGAGTAGGGCTTTATCCTGTGTCACTAGGATTTTCATATTCAATATTGTTCCACATTGTTCAATATTTTTCCACATTTCTCTTCTTGTAACATGCCTAAAAATCACTTCTTTAACTATACCAGTTAGCCTTACTATTTTCCCCACTGGAGTGCTTATCTTAATAGCTCAGAATTGCCACCATTAGGTCCAATTCCATTGTTTTCTTTCAGCTGAAGAGGGGCTGTTAATTTCAATGTTACAGGCATACAGCCTACAATGATTTCACTCCTTTTTCTTCCCAACATCAGGCTCTATTGAAAATAGACAAATCAAACACTTCCCACTCAGTACACACACATAGTAAGATATTATTAAATGTTGTCACAGCAACCAGTATAACACTGAGTTTGTAAAACAACTGTTTGACTCCTAAACATGTCGAACTACCTTTGGAAATCAACACTACGCTCAGGGAATAGTTTTGTTTGCAAATTAGGAATGCAAAGAAAGCTGTGGTAAATTAAAAACTGTAAGCTGAGCTCCTGGGATAGGGACCAATTTTCTGTTCTCTGTGTGTTCAGCATCAGGCTCTCAGGGGCCTTTACGACTACCACTGCCATATTCTTCATGGGTCACTGTCATCTTTTGCAAGAAAGATAGTGGTAGAAAGTATCTTTCTTTGCAGAAAAATAAAAGGGAAGTAGTAAAGGCCTTATTTTACTGATAAAAGACTAGAAAGTAAGCAAAATATTTAGAGTTCATACCTTCATACAAAACCATGAGGTGATTGTTTGCTGCCTTTGTGGTTCAAATTAGCCTACAAGAAATGAGAATCTGGTCTTCAAAAAAATGATGCAGCTTTCCAATGTCTAACACACATCCCACTCTTGTTATGGTAAAAGAGATTGAAATCTTTCAATACATAGTCAACAGAGTATCTATGCAGATTTCATAGACAACGCTTTCTTTGTATAGTATTGTGTGGTGCTGTAAGCCCTTACAGAAGCAGATACTGAGCAGCTCCATATCTGTGGGAGACATTTTCCTACTTGATTGCCAAGTTGTAGTTAAAAATCCCACCAAGCGGTCCATTTTGTGTGAGATTGATTTTGTGTGGCAGATAACTGCAAAGGGAGGACGAACGCACATGGAATCTGAAGTAAAAGCACCTAATTTTCTTAGGCAATGGGCTGATACCCGATTGAAAATGTTATAATAAAGTATTTGCAGGTACACTGCAAATGTTACACGGAAAGGACTGAAAAACTTTGCAGTCTATGTTCCCAGCAAGAAGGCTGAAGTAACAAAGGCTTATTGATGTGAAAAGGGGGGGAAGTTTTTAATAGAGGAATCCCCGGAGCCAGCCAAAGAAGCATTATCTTGTATTAAAAAAATCTGCAAATAATGAAATTCAGAGGAGAGAGAAGCCAATTTTCTTCTTTGCTTGGCCCATGAAATTAGTACCAAATAAAAGAAGAAACACATGTAGAAAGGACTGGAGACTAAATCTTCCCAGCAATATTCTTCTCAGGGCATGTTATTCAAAAGAGTACAGGGAATCATTATCAGAAAGGCTGAGCAGGTTCAGCTCCTCTTGATCTCAAATGGGGCTCTGAATTCCTGGTACTTTGGAAAATTAAGTCCCCAGAGTGCACTGAAAATTTTCAACCCAAGACTCAGAGTCCCACTCTGAAACTAACTGGATACAAGCAGGAAAATTATAATCTTAGATCTTGTCATAACAGCAACCCAAACTGATGCTCACTGCTCACATGGTAGCTGTTAAAATAAGGGAACAAGCTACATCAGGAAAATTTATCTTTCTAGTACAGAAATTAAAGAGCAAGATAGTATGTCAAGCTTGGGTGAGAAGAAGCAGTGCTACTAGGAGCAGGCTAGAACATCTAGCCATGATTGGAAATAAGCCAGAATAAGAAATGAGTGAGGTACCATTTCATCCCGATGCCATTAGTTTTGGGGATGAGTAACCTCATACATTCCTATCATGGAAGAAAGAGGTTGAAACTTCCATATGAATTCTCCTTCTTGGCCTGGTTTATCCTTTTCTGGGATGCAGATGCTGGCTGACTGTAACAGAGGCTGGGCTTTCCTTCTCGCATGTTATGCCAGAGTATGCCTGAAACAAATACTAGTGTTTTAGCAGTAATTTGGAGGAATTTTAAATACATCTTTGCAACTCCATAGGCCACATGTCCTTCCAGGTATACTGCAAATCAGTATTTATGAAAAGCATTTTCAAAGTGAATCTTTGAACCTGCTGGACTGTACAGTTTCTCCCGTGCCATTTTTGATCCATTGTATAAATAGAAATTTTGGCACGTGCACAACGTTATAAACTGCATAATTGTTTTTATTAGAATTCTGTGAGTTTGGAGGTACCTGTTCTTTAATTACACTTGGATATTGTCCAGGAAAACTCTTCTAAAATGTACAGCTTGCAAATCCATAGTCGGGCCACCCACGATGGCAGCTTTTATTTTTCTTCTATTAGTGATGGACATTTTCATTTAATTCTGGTGTGGGTGTGTGACAAAGCCCCCGTGTTCTGAACTGCAGCTTCCCCCTGTTCACTTTTCAGCCACAGAGTGCATTGGGATGCCATGGCAGCAACTTCTGTCATTTGGATTGGAGCCAGGTAAGCGCAATTTGCCGACTTTTTACGTTGTCTTTCTTGCTGCTTTGGTCTCCCCTCCCCCCTTCTAAAAATTGCCAGTGACACTGGAAATGCAAGTCAGTTAATCTTGTCTAAAATCTAAGCATTAGCCTACAGCTAACTGATTGCAAGAGAAATGCAGAACATTGCTCTGGGAAGTTTCTGCGTGTCAGCTGTAAGCATCCAGCGTGGAGGTGGGTTTAGTTCCGCTCCTGAGCCCAAATCTCTGGTGTGGCAGGACCGAGCAAGTACAATAGGAGCAAGTCAGCAGGATAGCTGGAACTTCATGCTCCACGCCAGTAAGTAGGATGTCCAGCTAGCACAAGTAAATGTGTAGAACTAATCAAATTAGGATGGACATGCTGTGCAACACAGAGACATGCATGTAAGCAGAAAATTGTGTTTAATATTCGTAATCAAAAGCATTTCTTTGGGACTATAACAGCCCAGTGCTACGTGCAAATTGGGTGAGGAAAAATGTAAACATTGTTTCTTTGATTTCATTGGGAGTTAGGGTGCAGGAGGAATGCTGGATCAAGCTCCTTTTCCAGTGGCAGTGATTAAAAAGCTATGTGAAATGAACTTAGGGACTTATTGACAGAAAATATTACTGTAAATGGTGGTGAAAACCTATTCCACAGAGATTACTCTTTATTGCTTGGAGTTTGCCAGGATTTATAGGATGCAATCTGAAAACTGTGGGTTTAAAGACCATTTGAGGAAATAACTTCAGTCCTCACACCATGTTTTGAGGCTTCTGCAGAAAGTAGAATTTAATACAGAAACTGGAGAGATGGTGGAATTTTATTCTGTGAACCTTCAGGCCCTGAAGGAACATGAATTAATGGAGGAACCACACCAAGTCTAGCAGTAGATGTTTTTGTTACTTACACAGTTTCCATGTCAGCTGAAATATAGTTACCTATAAACAGAATAAGCAGTGACACTGTATAGCCCATGCCATGTGTCACTGAAGAATTCAATTAACCATCATGCACAAGCAACTTTATTACAGTAGCTTATATTATAAGCTATACACTGGCTAGAAATGCTGAAGTGTGCTTTGCATGTGCTTTTGGGTATATGTTAGTCTAGCATTTCCCATCCCTGAGAATATTGTGGCCAGCTTCAGATTTCATGGAAGGAAACAAAGAAGGATTCGTTGTTTCTTTTCATTAGGGAAGCTTTTAAAATGTGTGGAGAGAGGAGCGGATATGGTATAGAAGAAGCTCTGCTGTTAGCAGGCATCACAATACTGTCTAGTGCTTCATAAATGTGGTCTGTGGAGGCAGAGCAACTGGAATAAAAGCAGCTATTCTAACTGGAGGGGGAGGGAACTGTTGTCCTAAGGTCATCAGCGTTTGGGTCTTGTCATGTCCCAGCAGTAACACACTCATACCTGAGGTGCAACCTGCAGCAGGGAGGCCATGAAATCTGCATGTGCAACCTCCCTTCTGCATGGGGATTGTCCCAACAAGAGGGACTGCAGCAGCCTGTCTTCTCAGACTCTGTGCACTAGCCAAGCAAAGGAGCAACTGCTACCTGCGCCAGCTGGAGAGATCTGTGCTCTTCTTTAACTGCATGGTGCTGAGTGAGTTTAGGTAACATACAGATAGCCATACTGGTTTTGAACCAGTGTCTTACATCCCTGCCACTACATGTAATCTGTGCAAACACTTCTACAAATTATGAACTCACACATGTTTTGCTGTAGAAGAAGATCAAGAAGATTTTTTTTAACTTTGCTATAAGTGAGCAATACTTGCTGAACTCTGTAGATGAAATATATAAATTCACAAATTGCCTTGGGATTACTGAATGAATAGTAATCAAGAAAGGAAAAACTTAAATGTTACGGTATGCATGGAGCATAACCAAGTAATTGCACTTCTGAGACTACTCAGCTTGGGACAGAGATGAACTTGACAGTCTTGAAAACTACCAACTCTTTCTAAAGAGGGTCCTTTTCAATGGGAAAGATGTTTTCATGAAGACTTCCTCACAAGGAGTTTCGCCCAGCACTAGTTGCAGCACTCACTGTAACTGCAGCCAAAGCCTACCAGGAGTGAAACATCTTCATAAGGATCAGCACAGAGAGAGCATCAGGATTAACCTGGAAGCATTGTCAACAACCCAACAAGTATGTTCCCTGCTAAGAAATAGTTGCAGAAATGGTCAAGGAGGAATGGAACTGCAGAAAGTGAATGCAGAGACAGCAAAGACTGCATTTGCTCTGAATTTATTATTCTTACTTACTCAATACAATGTGGCCGAAGTCACATAGACTGACAGAAACAAATCTTCACTGCTGCTTTTTCTCACTGGAAGTATTCCATTTCCAGCTGTCAATCATATATGATTTAAATATGATGCAAATGATTCAGATTAATTTCTAATACAAATGTATCTAGGACAATAATCAAGGTTAATAGAGGAAGAGGTCACAGTATTTGCCTATCACTGTGATCATGATAACTGTATGGGAACTGTTGAATCATGGCCCAAACCACTGATTGATCACCTGAGGCAAGTACTGAGTCAGCTGCAGGTGAAGGTGATGTACCTGTGTGATGGGAAGGGGTGGAGCCTGGCTCCACCTCTCCCAGACCCCACTTAAGGGCTGACCACCACTGGGGAAGGATCTCTTGTTGGAGATCTCTCCCTAGTGGAGTCATCAGCACATCTTGACCATTGTAAAGGTGAGCTTTTCTTTTCCAGTAGTCTGTGTATCATCTGTATAAAGCCATATGGAAATATACCATCCTCCATACTATTCCATCTGAATTCCTTTCTTTAGAATTATTTGCCCTACAATAACATAGTTCTTAGAGGGAAGCAAAGCTTTAGAAATTCACAAGAGAGGGATTCAGAACATGGAAAAACAAAGTTTTTGAAAGTAATATTCAATTCCCTGTGGAAACAAGAGCACTCAGCATCTTTGCATCCAGACATCAAGTATAAATGGACAATTTGCATCCAGGTGCAATATATCTGGGGTGGGTGGATAAGACTACCTAGTGAAACTCAGGCTGTGCTCCTGCAAGACTCAGTACAGTGATGAAAGAAAACCAGTAATTTACTGCTGCTATGGCATAGCAAAAATCAACATTTCCCTTATAGATAAGACAGAAAACTGACTTTCCAAGTCATGGTATCTGGAAGAACGTATTTGTGCTGGAGATCCTCTCCCAAGAAGAGTGTTATTTTCTGAGCAGTGCTGCTTAAGGGTGGCAGCTTTCTACTGGGACTCTGCACTTCCTTGTGTTCATTGGTAATGGAAGAGCTTCTCATGTAGGTACAAGGGAATTACAGCAGGTGGATACAAGCAAGTACGCTAAAAATACAGCAAAACTGATCAGCAGGAACAAGTTTGAGCTGTGTCCCACCTGCTGGCCTGGTGAGAAGAGTCCAGGAATGGGCCATATTATGGCAATGAAAGAATACATCTTAACTCGTTGTCTGAGGTGAGAAGTGCTAGGGAGTGGGACAGAAAGCAAACCCTCTGACAGTGCTTTATTTCACTAATGGTTCACATGGTAACGATGTTTGCACATGGTAAGGAGTCGCCTGCAGGATTCTCTGATGTTTATGACCATCGCTGCTGGGGTCATGATTGACTCAGGGAGCAAAGTGTGATGCTGTCTGAGCATGCTAACTGATCAGTGATGCTGCCTATGGGCCAAGGAAGGTTGGGGTCCCCTGCCTAATGCCAACTCAAATTTAGACGCGAGTCATTTATAGTCATGCAAAACAGTATCGCTTGTTTGTTTTTTTTCTTCTTTGATCATTCTCAGAAACTACAAATCCCTGGGGTGAAGCCACAGAAATCATGAGCAGAACTCTCTTGTAGGGAGTGCTAGGTTTGTGATGAAAGTTTTGCTGTTGTTTCTTTTGTTAACAATTGTAATTGTTATAGGTTTGTACTTCTTTCCCTCCCCTTGCAGCAAATGAGATGTCAGTCTTCCCAGTCAGATAGTCTACAGAAAACAGGTCTGTCTGTTGAGGGTGCTAAAGGTTGATAGTAAAATTGTGGTTCCCATGGTGTTATGCTTTTCTCAGTACGTACTATCTCCTATGCAGAGCACATTTTATGTGTTTTGGGACCGTTGTAAACTTGCAGCCAGCTATTTCTATTGAATATACTCTGAGAGGTGACAGATGCGCTATTACAAAACAGTCTTGAAACTTTACCATGATGTGTTCAGCAAGGTGATAATATAAAACCATTGGGAAATACAGAGAGGTGTAGGAGAAATTCCACACCTGTGGTGTTTTTTTTTAAACGTTTAGGGACAGAAAGGCTTTGGACGGGAAAACATTTCTGATCTGTGTGAGGCACTGCCCCACAGCAGCCACCAAGAAGCCCAGGGGAAGGATGCAGATGGAGCTGGCTCGCAGTTCACCTCGTTGCATGCTGTGCTGCATCCTGTGCCAAGTGGAGCACCGGGCACCTGGTGGTGACATAGCCACTGCCTGTTTGCACGGCGTGACACTGGGACAGGGGAGATTCTGAGTGAGATTGCATTGAGATGTGCACAGGAAAACTCTCTAGCACAAAAGGGAGATCGTGAGGTGAGAGATGCTTCTTTATCTGCAGCCAAAACCATCAGAAACAAAAATGTATTGAGTGCCAACCTGGATCTGTCCATTAACTCCACTACTTAAGTTTCCCTCCAGATTATTTAGACCTTTCATCCTTCACTGATGTTTTTTGTAGAATAGAAACTGTAACCTAACAGCATGGACAGGACGTGTCACAGGGCCTGGTGCTGCTTTTGGCTCAGTACCTGTAAGCCACTGCACAAAGCCAGCTCCCCTTCTGACATCATTGCTCAGCGTTCAATATCACAGATACACTTTGTCCACAGGCAATCTAGATTTTGATTTGATTTTGACTGTGTGCTTCTCCCGGAAATAATAGAAAATAACACCATATTCTCTCCGAATGAATGAAGCTTTAGAAGCTGGATGGCTCGCGCTGCTCTCTTCTCCCTTTTCCCAATTCCCTTCTCCCCATGTCATCACCCACTTGTCCGTCTGATGAACCCCCGCGGCTCAGCCCTCCATTCTCGCTCCCAGCTGCACCCGTCGCGCTGCCGCAGGTGCGCGGCACCGCTCCCGCTCAGTCCGGCCCTTCCTCGCTCCCGGACCCAGGTGCCTCCCCCCCCACCCCCAGCCCATCCCGGCCCCGGCCCGGCCCCGCCGCCTCTCTATTGGTCCCGCCCGCTCCGCTCCGCGGCGCCCCCCGGGCGGCGACCGCTCGGAGTCGCGGCGCCGGAGGCAGC
Organism: Cyrtonyx montezumae; assembly: GCF_038088225.1. NCBI lineage: Eukaryota > Metazoa > Chordata > Aves > Galliformes > Odontophoridae > Cyrtonyx > Cyrtonyx montezumae. The sequence continues at coordinate 3,438,148 of NW_027071903.1, forward strand.
GCTGCCCCGCGGCGGCGGTGGCGGCGGAGGCTTAAAGCGTGCGCGCCGTTGGGCGGCGAGGGCGCGCTCACCTGGGCGCCGCTCCATGGGCTCCGCCGTCGCGCACGGCGGGGGCGCGGCGTTGCGAGGCGGCCGCCGGAGCCGCTGCGGGGCAGAGCCCAGGTGACCATGCGGGGGATCCGGGCTCGGCCGCCGCGCGCTTCGGGCAGCAGGTAGCACGCCAGGTGCACGGCGGAACATGGACTGTCTCCTGCTGGTCGTCTGGACTTTACCTGCCGCGATTCTCAGCGGCAGCTGCGTGCGGTTCCCGACCTTCCCGTGGCTTGGAAACGCTGTAAAGGCAGGTCGAGAGCACTTTCTTTTGCAATCGCCTAGTGTACTTGCATAGCAGGTTACTGCACAGTTTCTGGTGCCTTGTCTTTCTGCCTTCCCTTGTCAAGTGAATCTCGCCCAATACTCCTCTCTCTCTCTTTTTTCTTTTTTTTTCTCTTACAGACCCTTCAGCTGTGCTGCCTCTGTTACGTGTCTCATGCAGCAAGTTTAAGCAGTGACAGCATCAGTAGCAGTGAATTAAACCATGGTTTGTATTGCTCTTTCTGTATCTGTGTATGTGAACATTCATGTAGATGCTTTTTTCTGAATGGACTTGAGTATTTAAAATGAAGAAGCTTCAGGGTTTGGGGAGCATAAAGTGAAAGTGAGTTGGCGTCGGTAAAACGGTTAACTGTGGGCACAGATTGACTTGTTGAGCCCTGTGTGCAAAGACTTCAAAGAATTATGTCTACAGACAACGGTGATGAATAAATGAGGAGGTAAATACATCCATATATACATGTGCAGTTAGAAAGATGAATGTGTATGTATCCACAACATCAAAACCTCATGTTTTTGTTATGAATGCAAGGAGGCAAAAGTAGTAAAAAGATTGGGTGGGAGAGAGGAAGAAGGAGCACACTGCAGGCTAAGGAAAAGCAAACCTGGAGAGGAAACTGTGTGAATGAGAGCCTTGGGGCTGTTTGTTCCCAGGCTGCAGAGACTAGCACAGAGATGCTGATGACTTTGGGAATGCTGAAGTGCAGTATGTGTTTTTTATTGGCTGAGAGGGGAAATTAAGTACAGTGGAGAACTGTACCAGGGTGCAGGACAGAAAACCCTCTTGCACCCATTGCCTGTTCACCAGGGGATTCCCTTACTCCAGCAGCTGTTTGCAGTTTTTGGCACTGGCCTGCTTAGTGTTCTGACTTCTGCCGCTGATTAACACCACTCGAGGAAAGTGAAAGCTCTTGATGTATTGCTTCCACTAAGAAGAAACAGCCTATCCCTGCTTACGTGTTCAGCTTAGTGTGTACCCAATAAAATCTACTCCGGCCCGGAGGTTGATGGTTTCTGCAACATCTTTATCAATATAAGAAAGGTTGTTTTTTGTTTTGTTAGTTTTATTTTTTTTTCCTTTTGTAATGGTCAATTTCAGTGTAGGGAGAGGAGAGGGTTGTCTAACTGTCAAATGCACAGGCATCTTTAAGCATGCACAGAGGTACAGCTCAGCAGTTCACTGGGCTGCAGAGCAGTTTGTTCAGCATACTTACTCACAGCACTGGGATTTGGTGCCAGTGGTCCTGGTTCAGGGAATGACAAAAATTCACAGCCTGCTTCTATGGTCCCTGTATGGACAGATCAAGCTCACTAGTGATAGACTTCAGGCTAGGCACTTTCTTGTGCAGTTAGCTGAACCAGGGCCTCTGTTTTTTCCTTTTGTAGTTTGCTGCAAGTAGATCTCAGTTGTTTTGTAATTTATCATGTATTTTATCCAAAACAATAAATTTCTTTGACATGCAATTAGCAATGGCTGACTAAAGGTTATTAGGTAGCATGTAATCTCTTTCTTCTGAAGGTCAGTTACAATTTGAAACCCAGTCTAATCAAGTCACTACAAAGAGATGAGGTCTTACTCAGTTAAGGCATTAATAAATTAATCCTTTAATCCATTTGAACAAGTGGTACAGTTCTACAAAGTCCCAGTCACGGTTCCCCCTACAGTGATACAGTATTTGCTGCATTCTTAGGGAATAAAAAAAAACCCCTCAAACCAAAGCAGCCTTCACATTTGACAGCAATTAATACAGGGGGAGGGGAAAATCTACAGATCTGCTGGTGATGACAAATGTCTTCAGAAGAGTGATTGTGGGAATGTTCACAGCTATGCTACTTAGTCTGTACCTCTCAGTGGGGCAGAAAGGAAACAAACACTGTTTGAGAGGCTGTGTGACTTGCAGGGTGAATATATGCAGCCATGCCTATATACACATAGCCTGTGGAGCTTTCAGGCTATTCCCCGAATGAGGGAATTCATACCATAACAAAAGCCTGCTGCTTACTGTGTTAGACTGACACCTTATTTGCTGGATGCTAAAGCTGATGGCTAACTTTATCGTTACAGATTATGTCTTTGTGACACCTGTCAAAGTGGATTCCAGTGGATCGTACATTTCACACAATGTTTTGCACAGCACTAGGAAAAAGAGATCAACTCACAGTTCAAGGAGTTCCTTGCACTACAAATTTTCAGCATTTGGACAGGAGCTTCACTTAGAACTTAAGCCTTCAACCATTTTAAGCAACAGTTTTATTGTCCAGGTACTTGGGAAAGATGGAGTCTCAAATTCTCAGGAACATGAAATTGAGCAGTGTTTCTACCAGGGATTTATAAGGAACGATAGTACCTCATCAGTAGCGATATCTACATGTGTAGGCTTGGTAAGTGTTTCTTTCAAACAAATCAGTACTCAAATTATTTTCATACTTGAAACCAATAGATGTTTTGGCGAAGATCTTGATGTACCACGTGCCATTTGGTGATTTTCTTAATACACTGCTTGCTATTGTGCTAAACAGAAGAGGTATAGTTACAGTCAGTGAACTGTATTACTGTATTTTGTATTTGCAGCCTTTGAGGAAAAAGCAGAATAGTGACTGGTAGTCCGAGTAATTTGCCCATAGGTGCTTTCATTTGGTATAGTTGGTGATTGTTTCTACCTTTTTTCTTCCTTTTAAATAAATGTTCTTCCTGCTATTGTGAACTGCTGTGAATAAAGAAAAAAAATCAAACCACAAGCTAATGAGAAAAAAATGTATACTTAGGTTTGTCAACTGCTTTAAGGAAGGTTGAATTTCCTAGCTCAGCAGGAGTTACGAACCAACTTCCCTTGGCTTCCGGTGGCAATTCCCGTCTGCTTTGGTTTATAAGTTTTGATGAGTTGATCTCTTACAAATGTCTTAAATTCTGTTTTTGCATATTTTCCATTGGCGGCTGTTCTCCAAGTTCATGAAAAATTATTATGCACAAATGATTACTTTTTTTTCCCCTCAAAATATTTGACAGTGCTGAAATTTTTTCCTGCAGAAATGTCTTTACTGATGTAATTCAGAGTAGTTAACTGCAGAATTAATAGTTATTGATAGCTCTAAGGCAAAGGATCTTGCACTTTGCAAGCAATTTCCCATGGATGGAGATTTGAACAGTGACATTCAACAGTGTTATGTTATATGAGGCCATCTTTATGCTATGTGGCTGAGAGGTCTAAAGGATGTGTTGGGTCACCCTCTAGGAAATCTCTTGCAAAGGTACTTGACTGTAAGGGCTATTGAACTGCATGGTGAGACCAAAAGAGGGGCACTTCAGACGTCCAGCGTTTCTTTTGAAATAGTAATCAGTGACTTGAGAAGAGGGCGGTTCACGAGGAATTGCTGTTGAATACTGATAATTGGTTGAAGTAGTCTGGATAGTATTCTGAATGCTCTCCTTACGTGTTGGTCACAGCAGTTAGACGAGATAGTATTTTCCAGTTAATTTGAACAGTTGCAAATGTGGCTTTGAAGCAGATGCCAGGAGCTGGAATGAATTTTTTTTTGTAGTTTTTTTGTTTGTTTGTAGCGCTGAACTGTCAATATCACATGTGCCTCGTTGTGAATTTCAGCGGAAGCTTAATCCTAGAAACTAATAGGTTTTAAATGCCATTTCCTTTAAGGGAGGTGTTCTACCTCTGTACAACAGCTGGAGTTTGGGTGATCTCCCTGTTTGGTCACGTTTTATTTTCTAACATGCTTCATGAGCTAAGTGGAGCTGGGCTTGTCATGTCTTGTCTGGAGAAGGAAGGTTCAAGTCTGCCTCGGGTCACAGAGAAACAGAATGTAGTGATCTTAACTGAGACTGAAATGGATCTTTTACCACTGTCTCGACATAGAGGTTGTTATGACTGGTAAGCTTTACTTACAAAAGATCCAGAAACTGATCAAAAGAGAATAAATATTGTGGCTTCAAAAAATTTATTATGGCAGAACCTTTTCAGTGTGTATGCTATCATCAATTAGAATCTGTCTCCTTCTTTAATCAGTTCCAAGATTCAACATAGTTCACCTTAAATTGTTATTTTACATTGGTAAATGAAATAAAACTATTAATAATCTCCTGCAGAGTCAGTATTACAAAGTGTAATTGTTCTTTTCTCCCTGTTCATTTATTAATTTCAGTGCAACCAGTGCCTAGGAGGAAAATTATCAACAGGATTCTTAGTCTTTCAGTTTGCAAGACTACTTTCTTAAAAAATGTGTCATCAGCTGTTTGTAATGACAACCTCCTCGTTTTTCACTGTGATCCAAATTCAGTAATCATATGCTAAGTCTGGACGCTGTGCCCTGACCAAGAGAACCTTGTGAATAGCTTCTATATCCTCTTTGCACCAACTACTTTTGTCACTTGGTTGCCCTTCTTTCCTATTTGCTTTGTTCACTGCAATTAAACCGAAAGTGGTGTTTCTTCTATATGGTTGGTAGCACTAATCTTTCCATTGTTCCTTTCATTAGCAATAGCTTCTCTACAATAAAATTGCAGTGACCCATTCTTTCAGGCCTGGAACACCACAATGTGATTTGGAAGCAATTGCATTTCAATAGACTACAGGGACTCTTTGATCTAATTTTTTGGATGACCTAGAGTATTCAGTCATTCAGTTGTCTGTTATCTGCCATTGCCTGCAGAGTGGACTTTTGAGAGAGTCTATATGAAATGGTTTGTTAGACAGGATGACCTTAACTTAACACTGGAAAGGAGCAAGAATTTGTTGCTTCAGTATTATTAAGATGTGTGTATCTAACATTTTAATAGTTTTGTTGACTGTGAGGCCTCACAATTTTTATGCTGATTTGTTGATTGGAAACCGAATGTGTCCATCCATCAGGATAATTTTCTTGATGGGTCAAAAGGCAAACTTGGGTCCGTGCTCTTTATCTGAATAAATACTTTGTGTATATTTTTTTATCATTTTAGGATAATGCATGCACATTTACTTTGAGTAGTATCTCTTTTTGTCAAAGTGCCTGAGAGCTTTGATTGTCAACAGGAAAATTCCTTTTTTTTCTGCCCTTCATTTAACATATGCCTTGCTGTACCTTTTTTTTTTTTTTTTTCATGAAATTGACTCGTACACAGGAAATCTTGTTCAGATCTTCCTATGTGTCTGCTTCACCATCAGACATCGAGTAACAGCACAGTGCTTACACAGTAATAGAAGTGTGTCACGTTTAGTAAAATTCAAACTCGTGTTCTACATCACACAGTTTCACTGTTTATAGAAAGTGCTCAGAAGATTGCTGTACTTCATATACCCTCAAAAAAAAAAAAAAAGTATTCTAGGCTATATGTAGAGAAGATGATATGTTCTCTCCAAAGAAGCTATGGTTTTTTTTTTTTCTTTGTAATTTTCATATATTTTGCTAATACATTCTTACTCTCAGGGCTGTTTCTGTTTGTTTAACTCTTTTAACTTTGGGTCAGTGAGTTCATTTACATTTGTAAATACAAAAGCAGTTTGTTCTTCTGGCATCATCTTAATGTGGTTCAAATAGAAAATTATGTAAAAATTTTCAACTCCTTTCTCCACTGGTGTTCATTATCACTCTTATTTAAAACTCTTCTGGTAGTCAAGCATGACTTTTTGGAGTTTCCTTCAATTCCTTGTGCTGTCCCAGTGTGTACATCCAGTCTGCAGGTTTGCCTTGTCACTTCATCTTACTTTCAAATCAAGCTGCTCATTCTGCCCAAATTTATATACATATTTTCTTTCTAAACTCCTGATTTAATTCTTACCTATTCAAATTAAAATTTATTATTCCCGCTATTGTTCAGTAATATGAAATTACTTAGAATTGCCTCTACTTATATAACTGGTGTGCAGACTATGCCAAGAACACGTAATGAAGGGGCTTCCTGAAGGAGGTAGTGTAGGGCACTGTTAGAAAAGAAATTTTTTTAGGAAGTATTTAGTATGGCCACTTCTGTATTTCCTTGCCCATGCCTGTAAACATCACGTTCTTGCTCCTGTATTAAAAACAAATCTATGTCAGGTTCACCATCTTTAAACCCACTTGATGATGACATTGTCTCTAAAAGCCTTGCTACTCTCTGTGGTTTGTCTCTTTTTATATGCTTTTTGTCTCTGTTCTGTCTCCTTATGTGCTGTGTATTAGGTCTGACTATGTATAAACTCTTGTATGAAGTGAGTTGTTTGCAGTTACACAGTAAATTGAGAACTCCAGAGTTGTTAGTAGTCGGATTAAATTACTTTTAAGAGTATCTCAAGAACATCAAAGTGTACTTTTAGGAACAGAAGTCTTGTTCCCTCGTAAACAAGACCTCTCTCTTAAAGAGTCAGGGAAGTTTATAGCATAGTCCAGTGCACAAAACACAGAAAATACTGATTGTAATGAATGAGTTGCTTTTTTTGTATAAAGTTTGTGGGAGTGCTGCAGCTATTTGGTAGAGGAGACAGGTAGTGGAGTATATGGCAAACACAAAGCATTACCCCCCAGAAGAAATATATATATACAACATAAAGGGCTACTCTTAGCTTTACATCACTGAGGAGGCATGCATGTGTACTTTGAGTCAGAGGCAAAAATCGGTTCAGTGGAACAATTCAAGTCCTGTAAAATTATACAGTTTTACTGTTTAGGCCACATTCAGCTCTAAACAAGTGTGCCAGTGTGGAGGCCTGACAGGCTGTCCCTGCTTACCCTGGAGGAGACTTTGTGCCATTCTGCCCTTTTATTTAACTACCTCAGTTAGAAGAGTAGTTAGAAGAGTGGAATCGGCTCCATGCACTAGCTAGTGCCCTCCTTTGTTTTTGGTAAGATGTGATTGAATCTTTCATTATAAGGGGCCTCTTGTCTCAAATTCTGTTGTTTCTTAGTGTCTAGTCAAGGGAGGAGAAAGAGGAGGGAAGGATGAATCATGTTACACTCACTGAGCTGTCGAGTCTATGACTGGAGAAGGGGTTAGATGTAGTACTGAGAGATAAACAGGAGATGTATTAATTCAATGGTAGTTGTGTGTGCATGTCTGAGGGCAGGACTTGCTCAAAGTATCAAAGAAGCCACAAAATTAAAGCTTCTTAATGTAGTCTGGCCACCTAAGAGGCAGGCAGGCAAGGCAACTCATGTACCCATTCTTTGTAGTCATTTAATTGCGCCCTGTATTAGCATTATTTAAGTTCATGCTAACAACAGTCTCTTATTCTTAGAGCTCACACTTTAAGTCCAATTAAGTATGTTGAGACAGATCCCAAGGTTCTTATTCAGACGAACTGCTGTCAAAATCAGTGAGCCAGGCTAGTGGTGAAAGTACAAAACAACTGCTGTTTGCAAGGACGTTCTTTTAGAAAACTACAGCTGTAAAAAAAAAAATAGGATAAAATTTGGCCTGGTAGGACCTTTAAAAGAAACCAAGTACAGGAATGACAATTTGACTCATTCTCAAAGCTATTTTTAGGCCCTCCACAAGTTGATATACAAATTCTGTATTTTTGCTGTTATACTAGATGTGCCATTGCCTCCACTACCAGCCCTTCAGTGAGGTCTGGGAAGGGCTGCATCCTGGCTCCACCCCTTCCAGTTACTCAGGTGCATTGCATGCACCTTAGCTCCCCTGGGTTGGCCCTGCTTTCCTAACTGGTGCTCAATCACTGCTTCAGGCCGTAACTTAGCATTTCCACTACATATGGAGATTGTGCCATTATTTTTCCCTTAATACAATAAAGAGGAAAGGAGGAAAAGTCTTACAAGGAAAATGAGGTTACAGTGAGAAAAAGCCATATTCTTGAAGATATTCTAAACTAGACAAATGCGGAACATTTCTGACTTCAGCCTTGTATCGATCTATGATGGGAATTGAATTTCATGGTGGTTAGGTTATTATTGATAAGCCTTCTCTATAGCTGTCTGATAAATTTTCTATTTACCTTTGGTTTTAACTCTGCAAGACAGGGACTGTGTTATCCCAACCGACTGATTCCTCATGAGTGAGAAAGCGAATTCAAGAGGTTAAATGCTGGACAAGTAATCTGCCTACACTGGACAGGAAAGGTAATAGTGTTGTGTTTTTTCCAGGTTTTATATTAAAAAAAAAAAAAAAAGCCTGCAACCCTTGAACACACATAGACAGTGAGACAGTGTTTCCTCTAAGATCATTTTGGCCCCATCTTCCTGAACACAGGGCTGTGAGCATGCAACAGGTCTCAGGACTTGCTCAGAGGAGCTGCTCTGCTCAGTTATTTTTGCCTGCTCCATTATTGCTTAACTGGCACTAAGAGCATGGAAATTGTTCTTTGGTGTATCTCAGAGCAAACTTCGGCCTTTTTTGAGCACCACAGTTGTACCCTAATAACAGTTCCAGTAATTGAGCTGTTGCATAGATGTTTACCTTTCTTCTTTAAGAAGCAGTGATGTCTACCAATTCCTTTATAAGTTACTTCATCTATCCTTGAAACATGAGCATTTTTCTTGCTGTAGCAAAGTCTTTCCACAACTCTTAGTTCCCACAGTTTCCCTTAGGGAATCAGTCTGTTAGAGAGAAACTAGTAGTCAAATGCCTCCATAAGGGTCAAGAGTGGATGACCTGTCTGCACAGACTTGACCTCCTCATAACAGGATGTCTTTGATGTAAATGAGGATTTTTATTTTAAGTGCCACTATTTTTGTTTGGATCATACCATCTCTGCTGCTGATATGCAATGTATTTGTCTCCGCAGCAGTGAACTCCTGAACATCCAAAATCTTTCTCTATTTAGAGGCAGATTCTAAAAACTAATAGCAGGTTTTTTTTTGTTACTAATAATCAAGGTTTTATTTCTATTTTTTTTCTTTCTTCCTCCACTTTAAAAGTGTTTGAGGAAAATAACCAGGTTTGCAGACCCATAATCTAAAGCCTTTTATTTACTCAAAACACAATGGCAGTCTGTGCAACTGTAGTTCAAGACCAGCTCAAGCAGCCCGCTCTCAGAGCTTTGTACATGGCACACAGCAGTGGAAAGCACAGAGGTATCCTGGTTGTCCCCTGACCATGCTGTACAGCCCATTTAATTTGAACAAACAGTAGTATCATAACTCCATATTTTTTTTCTGCCAAGCTTTCTCCTTCTTTAGTCTCTCTGCAAAGCCAGTGGCCTGAGTATAATAGCTCTGTGATTTGTACAATTGTGTTGAACTGGGAACTGGTCTTTGGTTCCTGGTCCTGCTGGCTATGAGAAAAGGACAGAAGTCTGAAGTCTGTTACCAACTTTTGTGATTTGAAGTTTGCAGTTCTTGGATGGGCTATGATAGAAGCTGGGGCAGTGCTATACAATTGACTGCTATGCCGAAGTTTATTGGTTCAGTAAGATAATTTCAGAGCTTCATCTGATTTTGTTTATGGACTTATAACTCTCCAAGGGGAATCTAAAAAATACGTCTTCTTTTTGGAGATTTCAGTGTCCAGTGGCAACAACCCCACTGAAGTGAACAGCCTTGTTACTTTCCTCTAACTTGACTCCTGATCACACATAGAAGTTCGGTCTGTGTGACACATTTTGAAATGGTCTTCTGTCAGTGAGCTAGCAGAAGAGGAGTTAAACTTGGCTGTCTGTGCAGCCAGAGCTAAACCTACAGCAAGTTATATCAACTGAAGCTCAGACTTCATTATCTTTTTCTTAAAACTCACTCATTTTGTGTTAGGAAGGCTCTGACTAGCCCTTAAATGGTATCTGAATTGAACTATAATGTATAATTATATTGCAAACAAAGTTTTCCTCTGTCTTTTTGATCATGTCACCGGGAGCAGAAATGTTGGTTCTTTCTTGCCTTTTCTTATCCCATTTTAATCCCAATTCTGTTGCTGCAGGTCTACCATAAATTACAGTATGTGAAAGGAATTTCCTATTGATTTGCTCTGACAGTGATTCGACCAGCTATGTGAATAGCTGATGGAAGCAGCACTTTACTTGGGTTCAGACAGCAGAGCACTGACTAAAGCTTTGAGGTAAACATTTACCGAAACCAGAAATCATGATGTCCTTGCAGCTCAACACAATTTACAAATGTACTAAGCTTTAGTACAAGCTTTAGTGTGTGTTAGAGGCTCATAATAGGTTGACATCAGTAACCTTTTATTGTTTGGCATGCTCGGAAATCACTAAGAATGAGGTGAAGAAATGTCAAATAATCAGGTCATATGCAAGTGAATGAGTCTTGATGGTTGAAGCTTAGTGCCGTGGGAACCATTGTGGTCCGGAGTAATTTCTGGAACGCTCAAGTTAATTTCTCTCTTGCAGTGTTCATGTGCTAGGGAAATCTACAAACGATTTATAAAGTCAGATAAAAATAAATTTCCTAAATCTTGTATGTAGTTTCCAAGCTAGTTCCTGCTATGAAGTAGTAAAATAAAAACGTATGGTGACAAAGATAACGGGTCTTGAAGTTATTCTTACTGGAATAGCAAGGTCTAGCATACACACATTTAATAGAGAGGAAGCTGAAGCAATAAAGTGATGTTTACTTATGGAGACAATAGGGCATTGCCTTTTCACTCTTCTGTGGTATTAGCATTTCTAACTACACTACTATGTACACAGCTCGCTCATGGCTTTATGCTGTGAGGACTGGATTCTTGCTGTTCACAGTGGGATCACTTGAAAGCTTGTGCCTGCCTGCCTAATATGTTAATTGAAGGACTTTTGTGTCTCAACAACTTTATTAATATTAATAGAATGAGGTTTTTAATGGACATGTGCAAAATATGCTTGACCTAACTTGAGCCCTGACTCTTGTTTTTATACTCCGCAGCACAGTGTGGCTTCCAACTAATTTAAGAATGTAATACTATATACTGTGTCAGAATGCACAGTCTAGTGGAACATGGATTACTCTTCAGATCGAAAGTTTCTTTGCCATGAGATATTAAATTTATATAATGTCAGAATATAATTAGATTTTTTTCAAATAATAAAATTAAAAACAGGCTTGCTTTCTCTTTCTGCAAATTAGTGCACTTCAGTGAGAAGACTGAGCATGTGAAAATAATTCTGTCTTGAGTAGGCTTCACTTAGGCCACACTTATTCATCTTTTTTTATTATTTTTATTTTTTAAGAGAGAATTCATCAAAAGAGTAGTTCTTAAAATCAGGCTAGACTAAACCTCATGAAGTATTTTCAGTGAATACAGTCATTGAAGTATTACCTGGTAGTGGTGTAGAGTAGGTATAATGGTTGTCAGAGAAGAAAGTTTAAACCTTTCTAAATATGTGGCTACCCAGTTTCATTTCCTGTTAACACTTGACAGAAAATTGTGCTATTTATTTTGGTTGATGCAAGTATAAATTAAAGATTGAAGTACAAACCTTGGTCTAGGGCTAGCCTGAATTTTCTGCAGCCCCCTGTGGAGCTTTAAATGATTATAATATGGATGAGAAAAATGCTTGTGTCACTTTTGCCCTTTTTTGCTACTTCTGACAGATCACTCTACATTACATTGTTTGCAGTAGCTGCCTGTAAAAACACTAGACGCCAGCCTACCACAACAGTATCTCCAGTCCCCAGTTTCTTTCTCTGGTTGCAGGCTACTCTTCATGCTAGAAACCATGCTGAAGACTGTATGGGTGTATTTTCCATTCCCAACTACGCATATTGATCAGATTCTTGATTCTAGCAACTAAAACCTGAGCAAATGGGGAGGCAAAAGGAAAATTTGCAGGCTGAGACAGAAGTGAACAACTGATGTCCTCTTGATTCCTGCAGCATGCTATCTTCCACTGTCACTGACAGGTATTTGCTGTTTTAGGGACTTAATCTAAAGCTTATAATGTGTTCCACGCTTCTTTGGATCATTACTTGGCCTCATGAGAGTTCCCTTCTTCCATCCTGGCCTTTGAATCAAGAGGCACACAGTACCTTTCTGGTAAAATTACCACAATTATTATTTGGTTTAGAAATTCATTTTTCAGATGAAAAGTACTGCTGGTTTATAAAGGAAGTGAAGCATGTCAGTTTCCACTGGCAGACCCTAAAACACATCTTGAAGTAGCCCAAGGTAGTGCTGTATAATCAGATTTCACTGAGTCAAACGATAGAGGAAAGCAGCCTACCTGAAAGGCAAAGAAACCAATCTGCAGACTGACCCTAACTTGTTCTCACGGACCTCTAAGGCTAGTAACAGCCAGAAGTGAAATGAAGCAGGAATTCAAGCACCTTCCCAGAATATCAGCAACATACTCAGAAGTAAATAACTGGGAAGGGTTTACCTGGTCTGATCATGTTCAAGTCCTGATGAAGTCAAATTTGGCATTTGGGCTATGTGACAGTTTACCTTCCAGACTTGAATTTTTTCATTTCACTAGCCAATAAAAAGAAAGGGGAATTTATGTATACGTAAGTGCGTGTCTTTACAAAAGCACTGAATTGGTGCCTGTGTTGATCTTGATTTTACAAAAGAAATTCCGTTTAATATTAATGTATTATTGTTTACGTAAAATTGATACAGGACAGTGCTCTTTGAGCTGCTATCTTCGCTGCTATTAAATAACAGTACTGTGTTCTGGCTATTTAAGTGAACACCTTCATGTTTCTTCCAGGCATTGACTCAAACTTTAAGCAGAGACATTGAGATTTGTCTCTGTTTTTCAAAGCAAGTGGCTGTACATAAAGTAGCTGGAAAAACTGACTGTGACATATATTGTTTTTGCATTACTTCAGTAGTTATGTATCAGCATGTATTAAAGGAAGTACTTCTGGTGAGTTCAAAAGGTATCTTATAAAATTGATTTACTAATGCAAATAATTGAGATAGATTTAGGATTGATTTAAAATAGTGTAAATAGTTTGAAAAAATATGTCCAGTGTCATTTGTAGTCCTTTTGAGGAGCTCAGTGGAAGTGCTCAAAGAGGAGCCCAGGACAGGAGTCATCAAGCGTGAAATCTTGGGCTGAAACTATTTCAACAAGGGTGGGAGTGTAGTTTCAACCCTCTCTTATCTTAACAGCATTCCTTATGCATGCTAGCTTTCCACAGTGAGATGTGTGGTTGATTCGTAGCAACTGATGGGCAGCTTACAATTATAAAGCCTTCAGTTTTCCCATTCCCGAGCAGATAAGGAGGGTGGGCATTTCCTGATTATATGGTATATATTCAGAATATTTCAGTTCCCTATGGTGCTATTTGTGACTAATTTACTTCCACAGGACATTAGCACTGCTGGTGTTATTTTGTGGAAGGGGTGTATGGTGTAACATGCTGTGAAGAGAGGAAATGTTTCACAAGAGGTCTTTCTTGCTTTTCCTCTGTTTATATTACCACCTGGAAAGAAGGAAAGGTGGAGTAAATGACTGATGATCCAGATGGATTGGGTGAACAGTCCCATCTTTAGTCATGATACTTTAAGCTGGGTGAATTCACGCTGAGAAGTGGCAAGATTGCACTTTAATTCCTGGAAGCATGTAAGATCTTGTGTAGGAAAATGTGTAGGCATGAATAGTGCTTGACTACCTTCATGTCAGTGTTCTTTTGGCAGGCAGTGCAGATGGAGACCCCTTAGCCAGGGAAAGCCCAAATGACTGCTCTGCAGCCAGGTGATTTGGGGGCAGGTCAGAGTTGTGCTGATGTGAGAGATGGGCTTGGGGCAGGATACAGCTGAGAAGTTAGAACGTGAGAATGGTGAATCAGTGTCTGCACAGTGTGCAGTGGAGCTTTTGTGTTCTGTGGTGTCAGGCTGAAGCAGGGAGCACACGTAAGCCCTGGGATAGATGAGACTGAAGTGCCTGTAACTTTCACACACTTCCATGATGTCCCAGAGCCTCTGTAAACCTGACAGCACATTCCTCTTCTTGGAGCTTTTTTCTTAACCTGTGTTTAACCTGACCTTTCCTTAACCTACTGTTCAGTAGATTCATTGCAGAAAGAAGGTCAGGCTGCCTAGGAAATTTTGCCTGCTAAATCTTCTGTTGATATATATATATATATATATTTTACCATCCTTGTATAAATTTGCAACACGTTAAGCTGTCAACATATTCCATACAATTTTATCTCCCTTGACTTCATTGCATTTTTGTTCCACCTAGAAAGTCTTTATAGTGCTTAACATTGTGGCAATACCTGTAGCAATAGATTTCCAGGTTTCTTGGACCAATTTAATATAGACAATATCTCACACAACAAAAAGTCACTTTCAAGTACAGCTTTCCCTTTGTCATTTTATTTTTCCTGCTTCTTGAGGTCTCAAAGATGCTCAGATTGTTCCTTTGATCTTTGGAGCTCCACAAACTATATTAGAAAGTAATACATTGAAAACACTGTACTGTACAAACACTTTCATGGTTGCTGTTCCCTTGCTCGATAATCACAATTGTGTGCTTGCTGAGACAGGAATCAAAGATCTCTCTTCTTGATCAGTTTCTATGTGATTCTGTAGAAACAGAAATCTTCATGTCCTCTCCTCATATTCTTTTTTGTTCTCTGTTCTTGTCGCTGATTCTTGGGGGTACATAATGGAGCTAATTTTGTTAATGAAAAGAAAGATGTAAATATTCCATGCAGTCTTTCATGCTTTTCTTAAGACTCATACCAGCTGAAGTGTCACATAATCCATAGGCTTACACTAAAATCTGTTTGTGGGGAAATTAGTGTAGCTTTTCATAACCATCGTAGTTCTGCAGGCCTATTCAGTCAGGCTGAGTCAAATGTAGATCTGAATACTCCCAAACCGCTATGTTAGCAGTCCAAATACTGGTTTAGGTTTGTGTGTTGTACTCTGACCCCATCAACAGATGTCAACAGGTGTAAACTGGTGTATTGGAGTGAGAAGGAATGGATTTAGCTCAGTTTATGCTGAGAATCAGGACCAAAATTAAGGCAGCGTTATTATTTCAATTTTAGGAGGATTGTTTTGATACTGTATCGTATTTCATATCACACCAGAACATATTTTAGTGCTTTTTGCACAAGATTGAACTTGCTTCTATTACAGGGACTACTGCAGATAGAAAACTTTACTGAAAATTATTTCTCACCAAACATTCATTTATAATAGTATTAAATGCTTTTCTGAATGTGGACAAATTCACCTAGGTTTTCTGCTTTTAATTTCACTAGTTAAACCAGCAAAACAGTTGGCATGCTCACTTTTGTACATCATTCCCTTATAATAAAAAAAGTAGTGTAATTTGCGGGAGAGAGGAGTGTGAATGAGTGTGCACAGTTTTGAAGCAGGACATGAATGAGACAGTATATCTGTTCCTCTGTTTGGTAGCTTGTTGCATTTGACTGCAATTAAGGAATCAAATTTTTGGACCCATGGTATAGTTGGCAATTTAATATTGTGAAGGCAGGTTGTATGGCTGCAAGCTATGCTGAAAATATGTGAGCATATTTCATGACATGGACTATAGATGGCAGTTATGACATTTAGCTTAGCAAATAATTCACTTCTTCATCAAATGCCCATTCTAAACTAAGACCTGGAGCCTAAGGATCTTTATATGGCTTACTGTGTGTCTGGCTTTTACGTGGAGTTGTCATGGTACAGGTTTCTTATGTTGTGATAAACTGAGAAAATGGTGAGGCCTAATTTTAATTTGGTAGGATGCTGCTACCCCATTTCAGGTTAATAGTATGAACTGCCTTCAAAGTTTTACTTATTTGTCATTTCTTAGAAAGAAAATGTGTTGTGTTGTGGTTTAACCTGACAGATGGCAAAGCACCACGCAGCTCATGGGATGGGGGAGAAAATCAGAAAAGAACAAAGTAGAACTTGTGGTTTGAGATAAAACTATTGACTAATATAGAGAAAAAGAAAAGGGTTATGACTTATACATAAATGTTATACATAATAGTTATGACTTATACATAAATGTGTATAACAAGTGATGCAAAAGCAATTGCTCACTACCTTGCACAGTGCCCTGAGCAGCAGAAGAGAGGGAGATGTATTCCCACACCCCTTCCAAACTCCTTCTGTATGATGTCATATGATATGGAGTACCCATTTGTGCAGTGTGTCAGCTATCTTGATTGTGTTCCCTCCCAGCTTCTTGGGCCCTGCACTGGGAATGGCCTTGGCTCTGTACATCACTGCTTAGCAGCAGCTATAAACATCAGTGTGTTATCAACATTGTTTTGCTCCTAGAACCAAAAACAGAGCACCATACCAGACACTCTGATGAAAACAATTCCATCCCAGCTGAAACTAAGACAGTGTGATTCTTTGAAAATGTGAATGCAAGCAAAAGCTGAGTTTAAGTTATTCTTTTCCCCTCTACCTTTTATGTCGGTGCTAAATAATCACACTTCGTGTATAGCCATGTGTAAAGTAGACAGAATTACAGCAAAGGAATTCCTTGTTAGGAGCAAACCTATCCAACCTTGTCAGACTCCAGTGGATGTGTCCGCGTTTCTGGATCATGTAATGTATAGCACTCAGGTTCTTGTGACTGAGACCACATGGCAGAAGGCAACCCAGTGATGTGGTGGGGGACACATGGCAGTATGGGCTGTCTTTGAGCAATGTGTCTATGGACAGGGCACTTACCAGTGCAGAGTCCTGGTGGTGCCAAGTGTCTAGCTACTATGGGTTTGTGTGAGTGGCAGCCTGAAGGTTGGGGCTGCAACAGGAGAAAAGCTGTGCGCTTGTATAGAGTGGGGCATGGAATCATCTGACAGGTCACATGTGAGCCTTTGCAATTTTTTCAAGCATTTACAGTGTAAAATATACTATCCTGCCTTTAAAACTGAGAAATAAGGAACAGAGAAGCTGTGTGACTGAAGAACTGGAAGCTGAATCCAGATAACACAGGCGCCAGCTTGACATTCTCACCCTTGGGCCATCCTTGCTTCTTGTTTTCCATTCCGTTAATGGCCTAAGCTCTTTTATTCCACTCCCTTTCTCCTTCCCACGTAGATATTTCAACATATGTATGTCTGTGCATGTGGAATATCAGCAAAGCTGATACTTTATTCCCTACAGAGTTCCTTGTGACCACTCTCTCATGTAACTAATCCATAGCAATGTATACTCTAACAAGGAAAATTAAAAGGTTGGGAACCACTGACCTAACTTCTTAGTAAGCAATACAGCTGGCAATCAGATGTAACTCGAGATCCTCGCTATTGGAGCTGCATGAGCTATTCATAGCAAAATAAAATTGCTATGGGAATTGAACTGGATTTATTTTGTTTGAATGCAAATTATCCTGGGTCAGACAGGCTCAGATCTTCTGCCCCCTCAAATGCATTTGCATCAGCTCTGCCAGGCCGAAGCTTTTATCTGGAAGATCTTCACTGGGGAAAAGTAGGCATGGGTAGCAAACTGTCACTGTCTAGAGCATTCCCTCTGGGGCTTTGATGTGGTCAGTGTAAATCACCGAGTAGAGAGAAATGTCTGCCACCAGCTAGCGGTGTGCAGTCTGAGTGTGTTCTGTGTCTCTTGCCTGCAACTTCAGCAGGGTCTCTTTCAGGCTTGTCTGCCACTCTCACTCATGATACATAAAGTTCTTCTGAAAGGACTAGCTGCCAAAATCCTAGCATCACAGGAAAAGCTGAGTTTTCACTAAAAAAAAAAAAAAAAAGACTAAGTATGATTCTCGTACACACAACCATAAAAGAGTAAAAAAAAAAAGATAAAAAATGAAAATTAAAGATCCATCCAAAGTGGTTCAAGAAATCAGAAAGCAAACAAAACACCAAAGAGCTTCAACATTATGTTCCAAAATCTCACAATTTACAGTATTGTTTCCTGTGAGGCCTGATTTATGACTTTTAGCGTTTGGAGTTGTATGTCTGATAGGAAGGAATGTTGCTGATCGGAAACACTCAAGCAAGCATCTGCTAATGCTACGTACCTATGGAAAGGAATTTCCAAGTGCTGGGTTTAGTTATCTATCATCATCATTTGTTGTTGTTGTTTGTTTGTTTCTTTAAGCAGTCTATTTTTGGTGTCATTATTATTTAAATAATTTTTCTGGTTTTGCCTTTATTGCAGGATCAGAAGATTCATTCAGAAGCCATACAGTTTCCCTAGAATATTAATATATGTTAATCCAGTATCAAATTGATTAGCTGTACATGAAGGAGTAGAGTCTTTCCAGTGCATTTTCATTGCTCCTTGTCCTTTGAGCAGTACAATTCTTGCTAATGAGCTACATATCTTGAAGTCACATTTCAGAGATTTGAGTGTAACCTAAATGGTGCTTTTATTTTGTGTTGGCACTCAGAGAGATCAAGGAGGTCTTTGCCTTCTGTGCTTCAAAGTTTCCAGAAGGTAGGGCTCCTCTCATCTGCAAAGGATTCCTTTAAGTCCTGATGCAGCAATGACCTTTGTTGCAGGCTGGTTTAGGTGACTAACTAAGCTGTCATCTGAGGCCTGTTGGTTTGTTACGCTTGGTGTGCCATAAGTAACTAATCAACTGTAAGACAGCACATGACAAATATGGACTGCCTCTTTTTAGGAAAAGTAAAACATAGTGTATTCATAAAACAATCCTGCTGTTTCCTGTTTACTTTGTGATGGATTTTAGAACTGTCATAACTAATAAAACATCTAGATTTTATCTTGCAGTTGCAGGGATTTGCTTAAACAGGCAGTCCCCAACTGCTTGTACAGCCACCAAGCCTTAATTCAAGTTGTTGGTTTTAGCTAATTGTTTTCCAGAAACATTATAACAAGCCAAAAACTCAGTACCCATACTGATGGAATTGTTAATGAAGTGATCTTGAGTGCTGCTTGGCAAACCTTTGGCACTTGAAAAGATCTAACACTCTGTCCATGGTGTCATGGTGCTGTAGACTACAGTAGTATTTTTCTTCTGTCTATTTAAGATGCCTGATTATGTAGGGTTTTTTTTGTTGTTATTGTTTTTGCTTTTTGTTTGATTTTAAACACAAGAAATGAAAAAGCTCAGGTACTTGAGCATGTATTTAATCTTCGGCTAAGCAATCCAATTTGTGTTAGTTCTAGAATATCTTGTTACCCTGCAATAAGTGCCAGTTTAATACATTTAAATACCAATGTGAGTGGTTCAGTTAATTTCAATGGAGAAAAAATAGGAGTATTTCCTTATTTGCCATATGCTGACAGAAGATTGCGTAAAGATGTTTTAAACAAGTTTAGTCAACTGCAGAAATACAAAGGCACTATTCAGAGATAACATTGTCTTTGTTCATTTAGGAATAATTAAAGACATGCAATTTTGTTACCTTGTTTTAGTAATTGCTGAAAGTTCTGTATAGCACTTCTTTTGAGCAGCCACACAGAGTAGTCTTTCATGACTAACTCAGATTTCAGTTTCAACTTCTTACTTTCTGTTAGATCCTTAGATAATAAAATGCTCTGTTGTTAAGAATTCCTAACATTTTGCATTTGCAAGAAAATCTAACATGATGTAGAAACCAAAGTAAACTGAGTTATTCTATGACTCATTTAGAACCTAAAGGAACATGTGATCTGCTGTACAGTTTTTAAGTTGAAATAGGGAACCAGTGTGATTCCAGCGCTTCTTTGATAAAAATACTTCAGTACATATAAAGTCCATTAACTTAACCTAAACATTTGCTGTGGTACAGAGCCAGATATTACAGTCTGGTGGAAATCAGGAGAGGTCTGCTGAGGTTACTCTCATTAGCCAAGGACTGAGACCTATGAAATATTACATTTGTACTTGCCTGACTGGGATTGTCATTAGAAACTGCCCTTGTACAGACTTGATACTTTCCTGAAGAATGGATGAATTTGTTTGGCAAACATAAAAGCTAGGGAAAAGTTTAGTTAATTTAAATTCTCTTTTGTTTAGCATGTTTGCATGACTTTGTGCTGCCTGGTTTGGGATAGGATCAAAAATGAAAACGCTCTGAGTTTTACTCGTGGGATCTCTGACTTCAGTAATGCCTGTGTATTATTGGAAACCTCATGAGAGTCCATTCTCACTGGTTTCCCAGAACATTTTATTTCCCAAACTGGTATAAATGCACCCTGAAAATGCTTACAGTCCAGAGATAATGTTCTGTTCAACAGAAGCTCCTGGATGTTTAGCACTCTAACATTTGGTCATTTAACAGCCTGTGGTTCCACTCTTTGTTGGAAAATGATGGATTGTGTCCCTGTTACTCAGTTAGCTGCTGCTGTCCCCATTGCATCTACAACCCAGAAGGCTGTAGCTCATAGCAGAGAGTGAAGACACTTCTTTAATTACCATGATATGCTGCCATAGGTTTGACTGTTTGCTCGTGCTGCTTCCCTAGGGTAAAGATACCTTTCACCTCTGCTGCACGTGCTACAATTCAGCTCCTTCATTCTGCATTGCCAGATATGTAGTTGTTTTGGTTTTTTTTCTACCCAATTTCACATCTTAATTTACTTATTTTTATTATAGTTTCCAGAGCACTGCCATTTTGACCCTAACCTGAGAGGTGCTCAGTAACCCATCTCTCAAAAAGTCAGTGATATCAGGTATCTCTAATTCCAGGTCACTATGTACTATACTGCTGGCTATAATTCTTGGAAATAATTTGGCTTATCACTGTAGTAAGGTTGTAGTCCTGCATGTTTTTCAGTCTACCAATTTGACCCATCCCAAGAGGTGAGTCTACTTCCATTACATATTCTCTAAAGAGATATTTATTTATTTAGACTGCTTACGTGATGTGGGATTGCTTTGAACAACATTCTACTCTTATTGGTTGAACATCTTTGCTTTGAAGGAACAAAAATTCCATGGTATGAGAAAGCTGTATCTCTACCCCTCTTCTCAAGACTCGACCCAAAACTCATTCTAAACAACTGGCACTTCTCTCAAGACAGGAAGATTTTGTATCAGGCTGCTCCTGTATGCATAGGGGACCGTCAGGTCTGACTATGCGTTCGAAGTGGATCTGAAATGACCCTTGCTGTTCTCCAAACTGCTGGACAAGAACTATCTCCATTCCAAAATACCATGTAGACACAAAAAAATTATGCTGAGCTCATAAACCCAGTTTCTCAGCAGCTACTTTGTTTCTAGTGAGGATTGGCTTGCCACCATCTGCCTCGGACGGTGTACAGAATTGGATGGAGAACTGATCTCAAACATGACGATCATCTCTGTACATCATGAGAAGACCACCATTGTCCACCTATAAAACCTGAAGGAAAGGACTCATCTCTCCACCATCCTGGTGGAGTCTTTGCAAGTACAAGTGTTTTGGGGGACCTCTCCCTTTTTCTGTCATGCAGTGTGGTATGTTGGTTTTTGAAAACAGACATTTGCCCAGTTTTGGAGGCAAGTCTGGGCCCTATGGCAATATATGGCTGTTAGCTGGTAACTCTTAGTTGTGTGAATAGCTTAATGATCTGTGGATTTCCATCATATCCTCTTTCTGCTTCTAACATGCTCATTATTCCACAACAGGAAATGATCTTGCATAGAAATGCCAAGGGATGTACATTTGAATGAGGGCAGTCCCACATTCCAGCAAGGGAAGCCATTGTGGCAGGCAGGTCTCTGGTGTTTCATTTGGGATGCTAAATGATCAAAAACTTAGCAGCACTTCAGGGCTGACAACAAGAATTTTTAGCTTTGATTAAAGTGAACTGCAGCTAAGATGATTTCCTGAGTTTTCATTACAAAAAGAATGAGAAAAAACTCCAGGATGTTGTGACATTAGATAACTCCAAAAATAGTGTAATGTGAATACTAGATAAAAGGCAACTTTTGATTGTGGACCTCAGGTAATTTTAAATAACCAGCTTTTAAATGACCTTTCTTAAGTCATCTTTTCTTATTCGGTCTATTTCAAGAAAGTTCTTCTTTTACACTTTTATTTAAATGGAAGCTATACTCTGATACGTGCTGTAACTCTCGTTAAGATGTTTGAATCAATGATGTGTTTTCTAAGAGCTGGACAGTTGGAAAATAGCACAACAGAAGTCTTGGATCAGTGTCCACTGATGTCTGTGTAAAGGTTTATGCCAATTTCAACTGGCCTTGTGTCAAATCTCTTAAAACTTTGCATGAATGCTTGGAACGATTTTAATGGGTGTGAAACTACATTTAACTCTTCCTTTTTGAGAGATTTTTCATCTTGATTGCATGCACGCCCACCTAGTGGTATAGAATTCATTAACTTCTTTGGCCGTGGTATTAGCGGCCACCAGTTATGATGGAGTGTTTTTTAACAATTTTATTACATGCTCATAACATTGAATAATGCATTCTGGAAATGAGTAATATTGCTTAGATAGTTTTTTACCACTTAGTTGAGTGGAGATATTCCTCTTTATGCAAACCATAATTCAATTTTGCATCAGTCAGTATTAAGTAGTTTTGATAAGCGGAGGCAGCGCAGTTCATTTATTCACATTTTAGTTTTCAGTTTCATTTCTTTATGCTTCTTACCTAATTTCTTGGATTTTTCATCTCAATTATGAAACTCTTTATTTCGTTACCTGTGTAGCCAAGCTGTTACATTTGGTGTTATTAGCATTTAATGAAAGGGCCTTACATGCAAATAGAGAACTGACAGCCATGAGACTCTTCTGGTTTGGAACAAGGGTTTCCTTACTATTTCAGAATGTCGGTTTTTTCCTTGTTGTTCTTTTTGTTTTTGAATACAGGAAAGAAGTAGAAGTTCTGGAAATGTTCTTCTGCATGATGTATCCCTCGTTGTCAGTGCTGCTTATTTCTTATGGAGGGTCTGGTTCTTAGAGATACTGAAACATTCAAATGAATTAGATTTACTGGCTGGTAAGCACCAAGGTTGTTCACCAAGTCTGAGAACACAGAGGAAGACAAATGGAAGCAGCAATTTGCAGTTCTATTTAAAGGCAGAATGAAAAACAGACATTCTCACTCTAACATACATTTTTCTACCTTTGTCTAACAAAGCTCCTCTGAGTTTGAGACCAGTGGAAGATTTATCTGTTTTTTAATAGCTAAGATGAACATTTGGTGGTTCAAAGAATTCCCCTTATTCTTCAGGGTTTTTTTCTAACATAATATTAAAATAACTTAAAGCTGAAATTTTATCATTTCCTGTCTCTAAACTTCTTTTTGAGATTTGTCCTCCTTTCGAACTGTACTAAGAAAATGGAGCAAGTGCCTTTTCTTGGTGATAACCCCCTGACATTTAGGAATTTTATGAAGATGTAGTCTTGTCTGAAAGTTTCTTTAGCCCAAACCTGAGCTAACATTTCATCATGCATAGAGTGGGAAGAATGTTGCCTTTTCATTTTTTCCTCATCTTTTCTGCAAACAAGTTCTTCAAATGTATTGATTCTGAATAATTTGCTACTACACAGATCAACATATATTCCTTTCAGTTTCCCTTCCAGCGGTGTAGAATATTTCTTACAGAAAGATAGCAAATGTGTGTTTTGAAGGAAGAACAAGAGAACAGCAGATTCCAACTCAGCAGTCCTCCTGGGTCTTCCTTCCCACCATATTGTCACAATCACTGTTATTGCTAGTGATAGCTATGCTGGGAGAGAGGGACTCCCCAGTCAATTTCATGTTGTGTTGTCTAGACTTGTTAAAAACATCTGATTTTTGCCATACTGCTTCCTTCATAGTGTTCTGAGTACAGAGAATCTGAAGAAAAAAATGGGGGTTGGACCTATATGTTCCTTTTCTTGCTGGGTCCCAAACCCATCAAAGTTAATGGAAAGGTATCACTGACTTCCACTTCAAGGAAAAGCACATTTGTACATAAAGCTATGCTGCCAGTATGAATACCTAATACTTAAAATTTCCATCACAATTTTGACAGTATTTGTCCATCTACTGAACTGCTCGAGCTGGAGAAATGTATTGCATCTAACTGATGATTACAGTAATGTTTCATGTATGTATAGGAAAAAATCCAAGCACTCTGACACTGCCCAGGAGTGCAGACTAGCCAAAAACTGGTCTGCTTCAAGGAGCTGAAATTAATTGGCAGTACGAAGTTAGAAAAGATGATTCTGTGCTATTATCCTGCCTCAGTTCTCCAGTATTTCTCAGCTGGCATAGTTTCTAGCCAACGTGACCACAGTCACAGACCATTTTACTTTATCTAAGGGACTCAAGAACCTATAAGAAAGGTATGTTGCAGTTACTCCCCAGGTGCCCACTTTGCACCAGCCCAAAGGAGTGCCTTTGTCAGAAGGTCAGCATTCTCAGCATTGCTTTTGATTTACCAGAGAGATTAATGTGATTCATTGAAACCATCCCATACCTGTAAGAAATGGAAAATGGTTGACTGAGTGTCCAGACAGCTGCATGGCACTTCCCCTTTCTTCTTGACATCTTAATAAGACTGTATGTTACCTTTTGGAGAATGTGTCTGATATAAGACCCAAAGGAAAGTAGTTTTATGGGAGACTCAGCATCATTCCTGCTGGAAAAAGATGAGTAAGTCACTCAGTTAGAGCTTACGAAGTGGTGCAGCAATATGCATGCAAGTACTGCGCCAGAATTCAGTCTACTTTTTTTTTTCCCTCCCACAGTTCTTAATCTGCCTTTATGATGTTAAATGTAGAAATTACATTTGGGGCTACATTTGGTGCAAGTTGGTATACATCAGTGATAGTTTCTTATAGGAAAATGCAGAAAAACTTTTGTTCCATATGGTTTGATTCATTCACAAGATGAATCCTACAGGAATAATTTCAGATGTAGAAACCTTTAAGATGGGGAAATAAAAACCAGACTTACTACATTTCTGTTTTCCAGCAGGAAGGAAAAAAAATAGCACTGTACTATTACCAGTGTACTTCAGCAGATTAAAGATTGCTTCTCAGAACCACTTTTAAATTGTGTAATGGCATCACAAGGATTAAAATATTAGTCTTCTTTCCTACAGGAAAGTACTTTGCCATTACCAAATGAGAATTGACATTTGAAATATGCCAACTTATTGCAGTGAGCAGACAAACTAAATTCTTGTCTATGCTGCCTCACTTTTATCGACAGAGGCAATTTTAGCCCTTATTTAGAATGTCAAGTAGATGCAGATGTATTATGACAAATTTGTGTTGACGAAAGGAGAGGGGGTAAATTGTGAATCATAATATGGTCTATTTTTACTTTCATACAAATTTTCAGGAGACGATTAGACAATTAGACAGTTAATAATATGGCATCACTTAAGTTGTCAAAAGGGAGAGCACAGTGTGAATTTAAGAGTAGTCTCTTTAGGACTCAATACCAGGGAGTATGAGGAGGATGCAATTGATTCGGGAAAACGGAAGTAAATTTCTTTGAAGAGTGTGTAATGTCTGACTATAGACTATGGAGAACTTGTATGTCTTTGAAATGTATTTTTAACTGGAATAAATTTAAATTCAGTTTTAGTATTGACTTAGTAGACAGTTAAAGATGTGAAGATTTTACACGTATTTTTTCATTTTCCTTTGCTTTACATTTTCTGTTGGGTTTTCCTCACGAGAGACAGTTGTGAAAGTGCAGAACATTTAAAAAATCCTTAAGAAATACAGGGCTTGTATTAGGCATTAAAATTTGCTCTCTTTTGAATATCCCTGGCATTCTAGATGCAGGAGTTTGGGCTAAAGAAAAGTGTCAATTTCAGAAGTGAATAGATGGTACCTGTTTAATACGCACATTTCAGAGAATGCCTTTTGAGAAAAGAGGTAGAATCATGAGCTGGAACTTAAGATGTTGGACATGGTTTGTAATTGGTGTTCGTTTATCTGCAGATATTTTTCTGAAGCATTAGAGATATTTAGTTCTCATGGGATGTCAGTTTTGGCAAGAGAGTGTTGGCTTGTGGTAGAGCTTCGTTGATCCAAAACAAAAATCTGTATTAGTATTAGTTATATAATGTAATAGAATTACCTGATGAAACTTCTTGGGTTTTGACTTTGTAAAAAAGAGTGTTTATTACTACATGTTTTACAAAACCAAGAAATGAAATAAAATCATAACTGATTAATGAGCTGCATGGAAATACTTCCTCCGTGCCACCCACATTTCTCTGGCCCTGATCCTGGAAACACTTCATCACATATGCATTTTTGTGTGTAGACAGTATGTGAAAAATACAACATAGATTTCCCATACTTCAGTCTTTTAGGGCTCAAGAAGGTGAATGATAATATACTTGATTTCACTGATGGTTGTTTTTTTTTTTGTATGAGGGTAAAAATTGTAAACTGCTTTACGTTGATTAAGTTGTTGAGAGTTGATCACTGAATGATGGTACTAAAATTTGTAGAAGCTTTATTTTTGCTCCACTGTACCATAATGTGCTTAGATTTCTACTTAGAATAACCTGATGCCAGGATTAATATTGCCTAAAAAGTTAATTGTAATACAACGTGAGAGTGCTGTGCTAATACAATGGGGTACAACATTCTTGTTTTCTGTGTTACCAAACATGACACGTGGCCATCTTCAAAGTGAAATAATGTATATTTAATCAGGAGGACTATCAAGATTACATCTCAAGTAAACCTAACGTGGAGGAGCACTTTTCAGTATGTCTAGAGGCTTTGGAAGATCATTTCTAAGAGATGGCATGTTCCATTTGTGAGCCTTGACAATCTTTCTCTAATTTGTGGTGCTTTTCTTTTTAGTCAGGTTTGATAAGGACACGGAAGATCGAATTCCTTATATCTCCGTTACCTCAGCTGCTAGCACAGGAGCACAACTACACATCACCTGCTGGACATCATCCTCATGTCTTATATAAACGAACAGCAGAAGAAAAGGTGCACCGGTACACAGTAGAGTCCAATCCCAAATCCTTTCCTCTTGGCCATCATAGAACTCACGTTTACCACAAGTATCGTGCACAAGCAAATGGTTACCACCATGGAAGGTTTCAAAAGCAACATTTTTGTGGACGTCGCAAGAAATGTATGTAAGGAAACTTTCTCTCCTTGTTTGAGTTAGTGGCACTTAGGGATGTGTGGTGATACCTGCAGCTCATAGTCAGCTTTGTGATATGGTTGTAGTAATTCTTAACAGTATGGCTATAGAGAGAAATAAATACGGAAAATGTGATTCTTCCTTTAAATTGATAATCTATTAGGCAATCAGAATCACTGTTTAGTTTATTTTTTCTCTACCTCGATTGAAAGATCCCTTGCCTGTTTTGGTTTGGTTTTGTTGGTGTTTGTTTTTTTTTTTGACGTTTGTATAGTTCTCAGTAAGCTGTTCTGTTTCATGTTGCTGCTTTTGCACAGATAGTCTCTGAACTGTCCCCAGTTAGTTTGGGGAAATACAATTAATTAGGCTTAAAGGTGCCAGGAGAAGCCTTCAAAATCATTCATTTATGAAGGGTGGGGAATAAATTTTTCAGAACTCACCATCTCATATTGAAATTTTCAGCAACTGAGATCTTCAGAAAGAGCTTCTTAAGTAAATTGTTTAAATAAAATTTTGGAGCCACTTCCTAAGAAACGTTTTAAAATATATCCTGCCAAGGTCTATTCTGAGTCTTTCATTAGGCCCCCAAATTTCTAAGCATTTTAGAGTCCCCTTGGACTCTATATGTGTACTTAGAGTATTCAATTGGTTCTCTTTGAAAGCTGATCTCCTTCTGAATTGAGTTTCTTAATAAGGGTCTTTTGGATTTAGGATTGTACACAGTATTGAAGATATTGTCGGTCCATTTATATTCTTCCAACTTCCTACTTGAGTAAGTTCCTTTTCCAAAAGCCATAAAGGGAATACAGAGGGAAAAAAAAAACAAATGGAAGGGAAGGAATGAGAAAGGAGACAGTAGAAATGATGGCTGTCTGAGACTCAGGTCTATTTGTAGCCTGAAAATTGCATTTTAAAAATTGACTGCTTCTTCAAAAGTCCTTTTCTTCCTAGAGTTGAAAGTTAGGCCTCAAATGCCCGATGTACAAGTCTATGATTCAAATTGTAAATGTTTGCATTCTGATGTAGGTCAAAGCAACCTCATTACATACAGGAGACCTTTCCTTCCTGTCTGTTTTTCCTGCTGAGTGCTTAGAGCAAATCAAATGGTGCTACAATAGCTCATCTGCTCTGTGGTGTTTTATTTTATTTGCATTGTTCACTGTGGTCTCATGCCTTATTTACTCTATCCTCTGTGACTGCTTGTCCAAATTCAGAATTATTCATGCCCTCCTTAGCTTTTACACAGTGCTGGTTCCTGCATTAAATGAGAACATCTAGTTTGGCCACCTGGAATAGAAAATTTTAGCTTGAATAAACAAATGCATAAGCACCGAGTGTGCAGCAGTACAGGAGGCAGTTCTCTGCTGTTACCACTGCCTGTATTCAAGGTTAATTTATCCTGATCTAGGAATGAATCAAAGCTTGCTGAACAGTAGGAGGGACAAGCATCCTGCCACTTCTGGTGTCATAAAGGTAGCTTGACCAGCTCACCATCTTTTAAATCCTGTGTGGAGGAATTTGTAAGAGCTAGAAAAGCCAGTTAGTCATTTCTCAAACTCCTCCTCAGAATCTGTATGGCTTTTCATAAGAAGTGAGTGACTGTAGCCAGTAGATTATGCTTGAAATATATTTCTGCTTAAGTTCTCCTAGTGGCAGTGAAGCTAATCCAACTGCAAAACTCTGCTGCTTGTAGATTAGTCTACAGGACATGTAAATTTGAATACAAGAATCTTACTTACGTGATGTGTGCTTCCTTTCTGTGCTGGTAGTGGATATCTGTTGTGGAGCTTTTTTATGAACCCTGCTATGTAAGTAGCACATCCCAAACACCTCAGGACAGGACAAATGTAGGTATTCTGTTTACAAATTTTGTGTTTTCTTTTTTCCTTTTTTTTTCTTTCTCTTTTTGCCACAGATGCTACTATTTTATTCTATCAATTTCTCCTAATCATCCTATCCTGAAGAAGGAATCGGATCTTAATAAATATACAAGAGCTTCCTACTCATGTATTCCATACTGTGAAAATAATCTAAGGCTCCAAATCTCTGTTATTTCCTTTTCCGACGAAAACTGGTCAGAAATGATCTGAACCCTTCCCCAAACTGAGTTTTATTTCCTTTCAGATGCACCTAAGCCACCCACAGAAGAGACATATATTCGTTCAGATGAATATGGGACTTCTGCTAGGTTCAGGAGATCGTCTGCTAAAATTCAGAAAAATGGAAGTCTAAATGTTGAAACTCTTGTTGTGGCGGATAAAAAAATGTTGGAGAAACATGGCAAGGAAAATGTAACAACGTATATATTAACAGTTATGAATATGGTAAGATCTGACGTACTTGGATTATGTTATGACATGTTACTCCTGTAGAATATTGTCATGTCGGATTCATATCTTTCATTAGACAAATGGTGATAACAAAAAGAGCATGCATACCTTACCCAAGCTCTTTTTCAGGTCTCATCTAGTGTATTACTTAGGTCAAAAAGCTTTTTAAAAATAGGTTTTTAGATTTTAACAGTTCTAGCAACATTAAAGAATATAAATGTTTGGATGTCTTACTCTGTTCAGTTTGATGTCACTCCTTGACACTTAAAAACAAAACAAAAACAACAAAAAAGAGAAACTATAAATTTATTTTAAGAAATTGGATAATTAATCTATAAATATATTTTTGTTTGTGGCTTTGTTTGTTAGTTTTGTACTGCAGAACTTGAAATTGATTAGACTTGATCTAACAGAGCAAGGACAGAACAAAGCCCATTGGAATCAGTAGAAGGATTTCAAGTTTTTTGAGTAATCAGAGTGCTTTGGGGCATAATTCTGGGTTTGGATTAATCCTAATTCCATTAATGTACTGAATGTATTGAAGCTGAATGTGATGACTCAATACACATGTCTAGTCTACTCAAAAAAGTTTTTTTTTATATGTAGTTGACATTTCTTCTTCAATAATCATTGCAGGTTTCTAGTCTGTTTAAAGATGGAACAATTGGAAGTGACATAAATATTATTGTTGTGAGCCTCCTCCTTTTGGAACAAGAGCCTGTAAGTTGTCAGAATTGTTATGGTGTATATTTTGTTACATACTGTTCACAGGGAGCATTGGATATTCCCATGTTGTGTATGTAAACTTTCATTAGAAGTTTGTTATGACGCTAAAATGTGAGAGGAAAACTAAAATAACCCTCAAAAAGCATGTTCTCTACATTTCACTTTTTTCCTTTTTTTTTTTTTTTTGAATACTAAATCTTCATTTTCATTTAAATGTTCTTTAGAAACTTGAAATAAAACTTAACAGTTTCTAGCATTTTTTTGGATAGAGCTGTACTGTGAAATCTAATTAAGAACTATTTAAATAGATAGGAAGGTTTGGGACTAAGCTCTCCAGTCAGATATCAGAAGGATGAAGGAGTAAAAAGCAACAAAATGTAGACAGCACATAGCAGAAGAGGAACTAGAGCCAACTTTTTTGGCAATGGCCCTGAAAGCGAAGAAGAAAGAACCTTTCCAATGGAAAGAAATTTGTGAGGGATTCATCTACCTGGATAATACTTGTCCTCCAAAGTAGTATACACACGTATTAATTGCAAGGTTGAAAAGGTTTTAGTATTCAGCTTTATTAGAAATCAAATGTATTTGTATGCTGTAATTCCAACTATTGACTCTGAAAATATTTATATGTCTGGGGAATGCTTCAGTTTTATTCTATAATTCTAATATATTCATTCATTGACTGATCCACACAAACAGTAACTACAGGAATAGGTAAGTACTTACAGGAAAAAATACACAAAAAAATCCCTTTTCCTCTAACCAGCTCTTCTTCCTTCAGTCATCTTTCTCAAGTACTGATGGAAGCACCTTATTTCTGTGTCTTTGTATTACCTACAGGGTGGATTACTGATCAACCACCATGCAGACCAGTCCCTGAACAGCTTTTGTCAATGGCAGTCTGCTCTGGTTGGGAAGAATGGAAAACGCCATGACCATGCCATCTTGCTTACAGGTTTTGATATCTGCTCTTGGAAAAATGAGCCCTGTGATACTTTAGGTATGACATGAAAACTTCTGGATATCAACAGCAGCATCTTCATTCATAGAGACTGAAGTGTCTTAAAATAAGCAAAGTTATTTTTGCATATAATGTTAGACTTGTTGAACAGGAAAGATCAGTATTATTACTACATAGTTTTCTTTGGAGTACCTAGAAGAAAAAGATTTCAAGGATTACTGCATCAGCAAAAAAAAAAAAAAAGGCAAAATAAACTACCTGAAGGCATTCTTCTGGATTGTCACCTCTACAAGAAATACTTGGGATTTTACAAATCTTTGAGCCACTCTGATTTGATTTGTTTTGACCTTCATTTATATTATATATAGTTTTTTATTTTGTGACTACTTGCCCTTTGTGAATGAGATTCCTCCCTTATTTAGGAGCAGTAAAGACATGTAGGGGCAAAGAATGATCTTTGCCAATAAAACACATTTTGGACAGTTAGGTTTGATTTGCATTTTCTTCTTATGCAAGATCTCCTTTATTGTCAAATAAAAGTCTGCTTTAATTTTTCTGTAATAAATCTGGTGAAGAAGAAAACCATCTTGCAGTTTTATGCACTGCGATAGAACGGCTGATTAAGATCAGTGCAGATGATACATGTATTTAGCATTCTGTAGAGGAATGACCTTTTCTACTGTTTCCTTCTTTCAGGATTTGCACCTATCAGTGGTATGTGCAGCAAATACCGTAGTTGTACCATTAATGAAGATACAGGCCTTGGACTGGCTTTTACAATTGCTCATGAATCTGGACACAAGTAAGTTATTTTTCAGGAATCTCACCTGCTCCTTCTATAGCTAAACTTGTAGATGAATGGATGCTTTCCTGTGTAACTTTAGGGAATCTGCTTTAGCAGGGCATTTGGACTAGATGATCACTAGAGGTGGTACCTTTCAACCCCGAGGATTCTGTGATTCTGTGAATTCTGACTAACCCCTGGCAGTATAGAGGCATCACTTCTGTACGTGGAACAAACCTGAAATCAAGGCTTAGAGAAAATGTGGACCTATGGTCACTTTTCTGAATAGCAACATTTCTGCACATAGTATCTTTCAAAAGCAGTGCTACTGTATTCTGCTGTTTGCTCAAGGCATGAATCCTTCTGATTCTGCATGACTGAATCAGGACTATTTAGTTTTCGTTGTACAAATATGCTCTACAGTATATACTATGACCTAATGTCTACATGAGTGACCCTTTCACAAGTTTCTGTGCATCTGAAGGGAAACAAGGAATTAAAGAATAATCCAGCTACTAGTGAAGTCCATGGGAACAGAGCCAATGCATTCAGTAGGACCAAATATGTAAAATGTGTAGGGCTTGATCCTCCTGCCACACTAAGGCAATTTCACTGACCTCAGTAGATTTTTAATGCTCTTCGATCGGTATTAGGGAATCATGCCTGTAGCTCATTTTTCAAGAATTACCCCCTTCAGTTGACTAATCTCTTTCCTTATTTGTTTTCTTCCTACTGACTTTGAGAGATTACACTTGGAACCTCTTTTCTTCAGCATTGATATATTTTCTTTTCCACCACTGCTTTTGACTCTTACATTACGTTTGGTATACTTTTATACTCTTGTGTAATGACATGCATCTTGCATTCTGGAGAAAATCTGCCCCAGATACAAACTGCCTTTGTTACCCTGTGTTCAAGTTCCTGAGACTACCTAGTGTGAAGTGTAAAATGACAGAACTTGGCCTCTGTGATACAGAGATTTGTGAAAGAAAAATGTCCTTGAAACTATTGCCAGGAAATCCTAGCAATCACACAGTATGCAGAATACAGCTTTGGGAAGAGTACTCAATTTCATCATCTTAAAGTGTGAGGTACTTCAGTGCAATTCAGGAACTCTACTGATCAGTGTTTATCTAACAGGTTAAGGAGTGCTCTGATGCTGTGTTTGTGTTGGAGAACAAGTGATCTGTGGTGATAAATGCAGGTTCATACTGTGGTAAAAATTACTTCTGACAAGATGATCCATACAGGACATTTCTTGGAGCTTTCTTATTTTGCTCACTGTGTGTCTTTGGAAGTTACACACCTCTTTGTTACACACTTTTTATGGTTTTATTTCAGTACTTTGTATCTTCACCTGAAAGTTTTAACAGTTTATGAGTTCAGAGCCCATTATGTCAGTGGATATTAAAGCTGGATTCTTTGGCTTCAGTGCATGTGAACAAAGCTTGTATCTTATAAAGGATTACAAAATATCAGCTTATTTGGGACTGTTTTTTGACCATTTATAGTGAGCCATATATTTTAGCAAGCTTGGAGCCACAGTTGATGGCAACACATTCAGTAACTGATGAGCCTGCAATGATTTATAATAGGGGACAGAACTCAGTAAATTGGATATTCCCTGCACATGCACTCATTGCATTTATAAAGTTTCCAGTGTACTAAAATGTTGAAGTAGCAGATTATGAAATTTCTATTCAAAACATACTGAAATTCACAGATGTCCTATACAATAAGTAAATATTAAGTAGTGAAACAAAGCTTGACAATTACATTTATTATAATCATTAGCCCCTCATAATTTGTCCTTTTCAATGTGGTGTTTATTACTGCTTACTTATTATTAACACTACTAAATGCTTCTTTATATACAATGTACTTTTTCCTCAGTTGGACCTACATGCTATCCTTAACTAGTAATGATTGTGGCTCTGGGGTAATTTCTATAGCACAATTATCTGCACAACTCATTAGCTGCAGTTCTTTTGTTTGGTTGGCGGATTTTTTTCTTCCCTGTAAGGTACTTAGTATTTTGGAGATGTGAAAATAGTGTGCCTAGAGTGTAAACAAAGAATAATAGCTTTAACTTGAACTTCTTATAATATTTTTCTTTCAAAGTGATATTACTTGGAATTTGTCTGTTAATCTGCAGAATATGCTTATTGAAGAAGGTGATATAGTAGATTTCTTCTCTCTGTTGCCCCTTACTGTTCCTTCAAAGAGCAACATCATTAGTAGTGAGAGGCAGCTGATTCCAAGTACCGTAAGCTGTTGGCTTGTTATGGAATGTCCAACAAGGTGGCGAAGTGCAGTAGTTATTTTTATATGAATGCATCCACTCATTTTTGATGCACCATAAAGCAGATGTTAGTAACTTTCAGTTGCAGTTGTGAAAAAACAAACAGGCAGGATTTCATGAAAAAGTTAAGAAATGGTTATATGTAAAACGCCTGATGCAGTCTGCAGCTGGTAATTAGATGCCACTGTCTTGTCATGGCTCACACTACAGAGCTCCTATTCATCACCAATATGGGTCATTCTTGAAAAATTATTATATTTTTCTAATTAGACTGAAGGCAGTAAAATCTGAATGCTACATAATGGAGCTAGTTTCATAATCACCATTGTTCTCGTGGTGGTTTGTGTCTATTTTCAACTCTGTGGATTTCAGTCTTAGAAGTGTTGCCTGTAATGTGTTCCTCCTGCCTTAAGTTGTTTCTTGCTTCTGATTAATGAACATTTTCACTCGTATGTGTGGCTCTTTTTCAGCTTTGGTATGATTCATGATGGAGAAGGAAATCCTTGTAGAAAAGCTGAGGGAAATATTATGTCTCCCACGCTCACAGGAAACAATGGAGTATTTTCTTGGTCTGTATGCAGCAGGCAGTATCTCAACAAATTTCTCAGGTAGGCCAGATGTAAATCTGGGCCAGAGCCAGGGAATGTATCTTACTAACTGGGCTTGAACTTTTGAACAGACGTAAAAATTACTTAAGTGTGAAATGTACCTCTTTCAAAATGTACTCAACCCAGTGCACTGTTTGAGCTCTCACACTTGGACTCTTGAAGCATATAGGTGGTATGGTATTTAAGTGCCTTTGTCCTGCCTCATTTCAAAAGAACAAATTTCACCCTGTATGAATATCCTATGCTAATTAATGGCATATCATTCCTTCCCAGGCATTCCTGTCATCAGATAGGTTTATTAGAGAATTAGCAGGAAGTAAACACAAAAGAGAGCAGACGCAGTCGTACCAAAGTCATTACAAAATGTAAACTAACACTAGTGGACTTTCTCCCTAGATTTTCTCTCTTGATCTAGCTCATGCCATGAATTTCAAGTTTTAGGTTAAGTTTTTATTTTAAAGATTTTCATGCTCTGCTCCTGGAATAAAAAGAAAAAGAGAGAAGGATGCTGTTTATTTCTCCAGAGTGTTAGCATTATTCAGTGATGCTTTTAAACAAGCTGTGTTTTAGTTTATAATTTATGTCATCAGAACTGCACTCTTTTCCTGCAGAACTTCCCTATTATTGAGTTTGTCATACATATGTAGGCAACATATCATTATGCAAAGGTGTGTAACAGGTACTGAGACCTAGATCCAATAAGGGCATTTTAGATGTTAATTCCTTAAAGTAAAAATCAAGCACCAACATTCTGTGGATCTAATTCTTGAATTCTAATGTAGTATTTTAAAGCAGTGAATGGGGAAAGAAAAAAGAGCTCTGTTGATTTTTGCCTGCCCCAGTGGTGCAGCATATTCAGATTATACGAATTTCAAATTAAAAAGTGATGTAAGCACCCCACTGTACAGTATGGTCCAACAGACTTACACTTTGAAGATATATCCAGCACAGAGCAACCTTCCAATTATATGGTCTCTCAAGCATATATAAAGGAAAGAAAGTAGACCATAGTGTACCTTTGGCATTTAGCTGGATCCAGCCAACCCGAAGCACACAAGCTGCATCAGGCTTCTGTTTGTCAATCCACATTAAGTGAAATGAGCCAGTATCTATGTTGTCTCCATTGATTCCTGACTTTGGGAACCCACTTAAGGAGAGAAGCAGAACAGATTAATTTGTCTCAATTACATGCAAATAAAGATAACTTATCACAACAGTTCCAAAGCCTGGAAATTCCTGCTTCCTCAAAAGTTTTCAGGTCAGGCTGCCAACAAGATGTGTCGAGATCTTTTGGCTCCTGCAACCAGATATTCTCATTTCAGTACGTGACTGTAAAGCTACTTAAAAGTACTGTATGCTGTACTGTTTTTACTGTTCCATAGCAGATTGTTTTGATATAAAGATCATAGTCATAATTATACATTCTCATTATAGTACAGCTCAAGCTTCCTGCCTGATTGATGAACCTAAGCAGACCGGACAGTATAAATACCCTGACAAACTGCCAGGCCAGATGTATGATGCTGACACCCAGTGCAAATGGCAATTTGGAATGAGAGCAAAAGTGTGCAACCTTAGCTTTGTAAAGGTACCTACTGATATTTGTGTCACTATAAATACATAAAAATAACACTGAGGTTTCTGGAGCTAGGGCTGTTTATCTACCTTACCTTGCTTGGCAATGTGCTTTGAAGGCTATGGCCTCCTTTAAGGGATATCACCATTCCAGGGGAGTTTCAAAGCAAAATTTGTTCTTTCCAAGAGTCATAAGAAGTGCAGTTGAATACATAAGACCCAAGTCCTTGCCTGCTTATACTTATTTCTCTATGCTTAAGGAAATGAGCAAGAAATACAGCTTTGATGAAAATATTCATGGGATGTGGGAGGTGGCAAAAGGAGGAAGTTTCTTGTTTTCCCCCTATGCATTAACTTGGAAGTCTAGTAAGGATTTATAGAGTTAAGTAAGAAAAAAAAAAGGAACTCAAAGTCTCAACTTTGTGATGAAGGATTATGAGTTTTTTCTTTTTCTTTTCAGGATATCTGCAAATCTCTATGGTGCCATAAAGTGGGTCATAGATGTGAGACAAAATTCATGCCAGCAGCAGAAGGAACAGCTTGTGGTATAAACATGGTGAGTGAGTGACAAAAGGCGAAATGTTTTAGCAGAATTTTTAAACAGGGTGGGAGGTTTTGGGGTTCTGACAGCCCCAAGACCATCATTTAATGTGGATTTTTTTGTATAAGATTACCCAAAAATATATTCTCAAAAAGAACAATTTTGAAGACTTGTACTTCAAAGATCTTAAACTCAGAGCTTGTATAAATTATAGGATGCTGCTTATTTATACTGTTGTGTTAACCAATGTCTACTTCAGAGTTATTGTTATCCAGAGAACTATCTCATGGATCTCAGTTGGAAACATTTGATTTATTAGGCACTTGAGCTTTTAAATGTCCCTTTTTTTTTCTTTTTTTTTCTTTTTTTTTTTTTTTTTGTTTTGCACCTACTAGGTACCACTAACTCTGATGGGATATTTTTTGGCATTCTTTTGGCAGTGGTGTCGAAGAGGACAGTGTGTCAAATATGGTGATCATGGACCCAAGCCTGTAAATGGCCACTGGTCTGCCTGGTCTGAGTGGTCACAGTGTACTCGGACTTGTGGAGGTGGGGTCACATATCAAGAAAGACACTGCAACAATCCAAAGTAAGACATAGATATGAAAAGGTATTATTTTTACACTATTTATGTTATTAAAACAGAATTATTAAAAAAGAATATAGTCCATTTCTTGGGAGAAATAATATGCGTGAAATGCTTCTTAGGCCTTTTTTCCATGTCCAGTAAGACCACTCAGTAGCTGAAGGACAGATGTATGTTCTGCTGGTAGAAAGTAGTGGCTGAGTGAAGACTTGTAGAACACTGTAACATCTATACAGCCCAACTTTCTGAATTTATTGTGTCACGCTGCAGTTTATCAAACACCTGCTGCAGAAGAGAAATGCCACACAGTCACATTCACACTTAATAATTTAAGAGTAAGTGAAATAATTCTTACAAGCTATTAAAAGACTCCTAATGGGATCATACCATCTTGTGTAATAAACCAAAGATGTTTCAAGTCAATATCAAAATAGTGGTAGACAGATGACTTTGTATGCCTGCCATGTTCTTTGTATTCTTTTATGCTTCACAGGTCATAAAGTTTCAGAGCCATAGATTTGTATGGTAACTCATAAAACATTTCTGGTTTGTTCCTCTAGTGAATGTCTTATTGCTGTAAATACTACTATCCCATATACTACTATTTCATAGTAGAAATAAAATGTTATCAGATCAAAATCTTTTCCAAGTACTCAAATTACTGCAACTTACTAGAAAAAGATCTCACTATGTTATACACAACTTTAACAGGCATATACGTATGAATTTATCATTGCACACAGTAAAAAAAAGCATTTAAACTACACTAATAAAAAAAAAAAAAAAAAGAAAACCTGACACGGTTTATATGAGGCTGTAAGGAAGCCTCATACCTGTTATAGAGTGCTACAGTAGTAATATCCAAGCTTCATATATTGTGTTACAGGAGAATGCAAAAATGTAAATTAGATGAAATAGTCTTTGTTACCCTCAGTCAGTCAATCTTTGCAGATTTATAACAGATCATTCTCAACATTAGTTGGAATGTTTCACTTTTGCTCAATGTAATAACTAATAATGATTTCAAATGATGTTAATGCAGAAACTCTACTTTTTGAAATGTCTGGCTATCACATGTTGAATTTATAACTTGTGTTCAGTGTGATCTGTCCTAACTTCTGTAAAACCTGATATAAGAGTAGATGTCAGAACTGGACTGTATCTCTACAAAATTTAATTTTATTACAGTAGAGTATATCCAGTTATAGCAAAGAGAATAAACTACAAATCTCTCTCAGTTTTAGAGTGATTAAATTAAAGGACTATAAACAAGCCATCTACACAACACTGTATAGCAGTGAATGAATATTCAGGTAACTGTATTTCACAGAATTTTCACATGCAAGTAGAATCATTAGAAATATGATCCTATCCATTTTCAATGTTAAACCATATGGAAAGATTTATAGCCCACTGAATGTTCATTGTTCACTTCTAAAACTACAGATAAACAAAGAATAATGATTCCTTTCTTTCTGAACTTCTGAAATATATTTCAGATGTTTATACATTTCAATATATATATATTATTTCATACGTAAGATATTTATTTCAATTTTCCTAATCCAGGTTTGTGTTGGAGCTAGTGTTTGTTTTGTTCAAATGCCTGACAGAAGATTTTGGATAGCAAAATTCTGAGAATGACA
Source organism: Cyrtonyx montezumae (assembly GCF_038088225.1). NCBI lineage: Eukaryota > Metazoa > Chordata > Aves > Galliformes > Odontophoridae > Cyrtonyx > Cyrtonyx montezumae. Next base: position 3,477,395 of record NW_027071903.1, read on the forward strand.
ACAAACAATATGTATTTGTATAAGAGGTTATGACAGGGGCTGTGTGGATCTCTGAAGAACGGACTGGACTCTAACATGGTTTTTTTTTAAGATTAGTACTCCATTTTTTTTCTGAACAATTGACTTAGGACCACTGAGGGAAATTTCTAGGTTTCCAGTGATTTCAGTGGTGACACACCTTACTTAAGAGCTTAAAGACAGGTGAGGAATGTAGCTCCAGGCTGCTGCTTATGAAAATCTCATCTGTGTTTGTGAAATTCACCTCTTGAAAATGATATCCAACCAATTCTGTTTCCTTTTGTTTGATGATTATAAGATGTACATCGTTACCACACCTAAACAGCTCTGGATATGGCTTCTGAATGATCACCTCAGTTATGTTTGAATTTGTAATAACAAACTCGCATGGAGGTCATCATGTAGAACACAGGGCTATGAAGATTTGCTAAAATCAGTATATTTCTCTAAATTGTCCCACTGTAAACTCATGGATCTGGTTTTTATACATCACATTTGACAATCAAGGTACTTTTCAAAGATACAAATAGGTTGAATAATCATTTGGTGAGAGAGAACCTAAAGAGTGAGAGATTTAAATGAATCACATAACTGTGATTGTCAAAGACATTTTAGACCTTTTCAATACATGCAGAGAACTGTTGTCCAGCTTTTTGATACCGTCATAATGTGGTTGTAGTAAGAGTAGGAAGTTGAATTTAAATAATTACAAACCAGAGAAAAAAACAGGAGTCCAGAAATTTCAATTTAATTCCCTGTGTGTGAAATGTTTTCCTTGATCATATTTCTTTGAGGACTTTATACTCTCTGTTTGTTTTGAGGACTTTGAGGACTGTAGACTCTGCTTCTGTTAGCCTTGAAGCCAAAACCTATTGGTACAAGGCAATCAATAGAAGCATGATTTTATCAGTGGATAATAAGCCTTTTCTTTGAAATTTGCTGTTGTAGCCCTCTAGTTTCCTGTGAATTACTTTACACTTCCTGGCATCTTGGTGTAAAAAAGGAAGGTGGAAATGTTTCTATGAATCCTCTGGCCAGCAATTTCAGTAATAAGAGTGTACTGTAAGATCAAGATACTGCTGTGACAGGGTTGGAGAACAGAATGCCTGTTGCAGTGTTTCGCAAGTTTGGTGGAATTTTATACCATCCTCAAATGCAACCCTGTGGCTAGAAATCATGATCTAGCCATAAATAATTCCATTTTATTGTTTATTTGGTGGCATTTACTTGGAAGAAGGTTGCTTCTTTTCTGTACACTAAAGCAGATTTGTTCTCTGGGGTAGAGGAGGTCAAAAAATCATACATGTGCTGAAGCTGGAAAGAAAATCTGTAGAGACTTGAGTCAGAACCCAACACTTGGCTGACTTAACTGCAAGCTCCCCCCAGTTGCAAAGTCAACACAAATACTCCCTGACTTCATGAATATTTCACATCCTGCCCTTCAAGGAGTGAATTGCTGCCACACAGGACAGAAAATCTGACTCTTTTTAAGACCTTTGCAGCTGTTCTGTCTGGTATCAGTGTAGTTAGGAGATGACCACAGGAAAGGTCCGTTTAAGTGCTTCTTCCACTGCATGTTTCTCTGGTGCTTCAACCCAGTTTTAAACGGAGTAGGAAAGTGTTTCCATCTCTACTTTTGAGAAACTGTTTTGTAACCCAGAATTGTGGAAAATTCAGCTATTGTGTGTGTTCCAAGCTGACTCAAAACATGAGAACCAAGCTCCAGCTTGGTTACTGGGTTAAAAGTATATATTTTACTATCAGCTCTATACAATATTTTATATTTAAATATATATTTAATAGTATTAATATTTAAAATTGTCTTAACTAGTAATAGTTTTTAAAGAACTTATAGTTTGTCTAAGTACTTGTATTAACTCATATACTTTTATTCTCATTTTTTTCTCTAATGTGTGTGTAATATGGTCATGGTAACCACTGAAAACTCATAACTAATTTTTCACGTATGTGTGCTTCCTAGTTTTTAAATATCATAGTATAAATGTGTGCAGGTGCAGAATTGTTACTTTTTTTTTTAACTTGATACAAGAAACAGTATAATATCACAGCGTTCTTAAGAGTTTTGGGTTTTAAAGACTTGGCTCAGTGCTTGCAGATATATATCTGAGAGCAGTGGAACTGCAAAAATAACATCAGTGGATTCTTAGGAGATCTAGAGGGAATAAAAGAAGTGAGTGAGTATATTTCTCAGCAGCTTATGAGACCCTTCAGTCACTTTAAAAAGTGCAGTTCTTACATTTTTACCCTGTCTCACAGCTATGTGCATGGATCAAGTAGTAACAAATGCACACACGCATACAAATGATTCTTATGGCGTACAGTTGAAGTTATCCACAAATGTCAGTGGTATCCTACAGGAGGCAACTATGCAGTTTCCTACTTCCTTTGTCTCTTAAACAATGCTTTTAAAAATGTTTCACAAAACAAAAGAAAAGAATCAATCAAATGTGATTATTTTGTTCTCATTTGATCAGTTTTGTTTTATCTTTTATTAACTCCTATTGTGATAGGTAATTTTTGCACGTGTTCATTTGTGCATTACAGCAGAGCAAGGATAGCTGTTTAAAAAGACTGAAATCAGCCAGTATAAAGCCCTATAAATTCTAGAGGTGAACAATGTTTTCACTAATTAAATGTTTGCATCTTTGCTGAGTTTGCAGTGATCCAATTCATGGCAACTGCTTTGCTGTGTTTTAGCACCTATGAAAGTTAAAGGTTTGTTTAAGAAATACTGATTCCCCAGGACAGTTTGTCCTCTCATTTACTCTGTTAACGTGTGTATAACATGCTAATCACACAAAAAGTAGGTGATGCCAATGACATTTTTTCTTATCTTTTTTTTTTTTAAGACCACAGTATGGCGGCAAATTCTGCCAAGGTTCCAGTCGTATTTATGAGCTTTGCAATAATCAGCCATGTCCAGCAAGTAGTTTGGACTTCCGTGCCCAGCAGTGTGCAGAATACAACAGCAAACCATTCCGGGGATGGTACTACAAATGGAAACCATATACTAAAGTGGAAGGTAATTATGGCACAGCTTTGATGGACAAAGGCAATTGCAGGAAGCCAGCTATCAGCTGTAATTCATCCATATTCCTTAGGCAAATATCACCCTGATGTAAACAAACAGAAATTCAGTTGGCTTATTTGAGGTATGTTTGCTTTCCAGCATAGTTGAATCCGTCCTCTTATGTGATACCATCTGTATGAACATGCAGAGTTCATTTTGGTTGAGAATTTAAATCTTTGTCCTTAGCATGACTCCCTAGCTATTGCTGCCCCTTTCTTTAATTTTATATTACATCTATTTTAGTCTAAAACCAAAATAATAAACAACAACAGAAATTCCGTTAATTTTTCTGCATGGGAAATGTGAACTCCCACAGTAATACTACCAGAATCTTCTTTCCTTTGGAATGTTCTCAAAGTCTAACCATAAACCAAACTTCTTATTTTTCTACTGGTACAGTCCCATAAGAATCAGAAAAACAAATAATGTACTGGCATACATTCTTTTTTAAATCATATTTTACTAAGAGGTCTTAATAAAGTTCAGGTATCGATTACTATCTCTTTTCTTTTGTGGAATTGTTATTTTTAATGTACGCATCTTAATTTTGTAAATACTTTGCATCTGTATCCTCCATTACACTCTTGAAAATAGGATCTCTTTCTCAAATCTGCTACAGATGCCTTGCCTCTGTAGAAAGTGGAATGCTAAGTACAATTGAAAATCCAACTGAATAAAAGCATAAAATGATGCTGTTTCAAATTTAATGGTCCAAAAATTCTATATTTGCTAATACTGCTAATACTTCTTTGTTTTTGTGTTTTTTTTTCCCTTCAGAGGAAGATAGATGTAAATTGTACTGCACAGCTGAAGACTTTGACTTTTTCTTTGCAATGTCCAGCAAAGTGAAGGATGGAACCTTGTGTTCTCCTAATAAATATGATGTTTGCATTGATGGAATTTGTGAAGTAAGATAAAAATATGTTTCCTAATGTCTTTTTTTCGTTATTTTTTATTTTATTTTGTATTTTTATAAGTGGGGAATTGATTCCCTTATAGAAAATGCAGCTGTTTCTTCAAATCTCTTGTGTCTGAGTCCTTCACTTCTGCCTTTTGGTTGCAGCAAGTAGGGTGTGATCATGGACTTGGTTCCAAAGCTGTACTGGATGCTTGTGGAGTTTGTAAAGGAGATAATTCAACATGCAAGTTCTTTAAAGGCCAATACTTGATCCAGCACAAAGCCAATGGTAAGGAAAGCTGTTCCACGTGATCATTAACTCATCGCTCTGCTGTATCCCCATGTAATACATATGAGTCTTTGCTCATTAGGGCAGCGATGATAAGTCCAGATGTGAACTGAAAATCACAGGGAGAGTGAGAGAAGAGTTCACATTTCTCCTGTTTCTTGGTAACAAGAAAGCTATGATCATAAGTCTTGGTTAGTTAATCTGCAGGCATTCCTCTTGTATCTTAAAACATTTTCCTTTAATGTGTGAATTTCCTTTTTAAAAATATTTTAGGATTTGTGCAGGTGTGTCAACAATTCTGACTGGAATGGGACAACGGAAGTCCTATTATGTTTATCATAAAAAATGAAACACAGCATAGGGCCAAACAGGACAATGTTTCCATGCCCATTTTCAAATTAAATTGATTGAAAGCAATCTGGTTGATTCAGTGGATGAGCAAATCATTAGGATGAAGACTGTTCTTTAGTGGTCTGTTGCAGGTTTACTGTAAAATTCTCTCACTGTGCCTCAGTTTATCAGGCGTAAAATGGAAGTATTAAATATTTATTTACCCCCATGGGTATTTTGCATATCCATTAACTGATGATCGTAAGGTATGTGAATACTATAGTAAGATGTACTGAGCTGTGTGCAGTGAGTGCTGGAGGTTGTCAGTGTTGTCTCAACTGACTGTAGAATGAGGTAGGTTTTTTAAATGCTCAGGATTACAAATGGGTCATAGCAGGGTGATCCACTGTTATATGGGGCTTTTGGAGGCTCTCTGTATCCTGGTGCATCTGACCTCAAAATATTGTCTGTGACTGAAGTAGGACCTTCCCTACTATAGGGAAATACAGGGAAAACGTGGTAAAACATTTACAGTGGAACCATCTTTATTCTATTCTGCATTTTTCTAAGGTGAACTTGCTTATTCTTGTCTTCAGTAGCAAAAAAATTCCTGGAATTGAAATACCTTTGAGTTACTGTGATTGCAGACTGCATAGTGGGGTTGAAGTCAGAACGGGTTTCTTCTTGTGGAAATGGAGTAACTTTGGTGGATCAGAACAGCTGTCTTCAGTGGCTTTCAAATTGGCTCAAGAAGGAGGAGCCTTCTCTGTCTGTACAACAATTGGAAAAATGTTGCTTTACTTCTTTCATTTCAGACTACTATGCTGTGGTCACTATTCCAGCAGGAGCACGCAGCATACACCTCCATGAAATGCAGATCTCGACCAGCTATCTCGCAGTGCGCAATCTCAGTAAAAAGTATTATCTAACAGGAGACTGGACAATTGATTGGCCAGGAAAGTTTCCTTTTGCTGGAACAGTTTTTGATTATCAGCGTTCATTTAACCATCCAGAGAGTCTGTATGCAGCTGGACCAACTAATGAGACGCTGGTCTTTGAAGTAAGCTTTCTTCTGTTTATTCTTCCCTTGATGTCTATTACAGGATTAGTAACGACAGCTTTAGCTCTGTGCTGTAGCTCTCAGAGAGATTAAAGTATAGTGTTAAGTCATGATAGTATTCAGTCTTAATTGTGTAGTCATGCTAAATTGCAAGGCCTTTCAGCAGTTCATCATGGTCTGAAGTTTACAAAACTGTCACAAATTCATTGAAAAGAAAGGTGCATAGAACATAGCATGTAGTGTCATTTCTCCATTGCTGCACAATGGTGATAGAGATTAGAAGCACATCTCACAAGTGGTGTACTATAAAATCTAGTGATGCAAAAAATAAACCTAACTTATGCTAGAAGGCTTAAAAATAAGTTTCAAATAGTGCCTTGGAAACTGCAGGCGCATGTAGGCCTTTTTACATCTGCCTTGGGACACAGATGGTTTAATTAGGCTCCTTTAGGATTAGGTTCCTGGGTAGTTTCTGTTGATTCAGTTTTATTGGTGATAGCATCTAGAATATAGAATTTTGTGTATCTTTATTTCCCAGTGGACTTTGTACCACTTGCTCTTTCTGCCAGATATCTTGTGTTGACGCTGTTTTGAGTAGAAAGTGAATTTGGTACATAGATGGTGTGATGCAGTGTTGCACTGAAAATGAGTCACGAGTACTTCTGTTGTGGGAAACATCTCTGCACTAGGTTACCTTACTAGATTTTCTGTTAAAGCATATCAGAACATCTGAAGGTCAGTATCTGACTGAATCACCTAAGAGTGTTTACAGATCATTAGCCACATTAGTTGGCCTGCTTTGTTGTAAGGCTCTAGCAAATCCCTGCATTTTTAACTTGTCTGGTGTGCCTGTTTTGATGGAGAAACTCTCTTTCATGGGAGAAGGAAGAAGCACTCCCCAGGAGTGGTTCAATCCCTTCCCACATCTTCCAGCAATACCCTGTCCAGCTCACTATCCAACAGCCCTTTCTCTGGAGAGTACTTGGGGGGCATGATCATGAGGGCTGTACCCACTCTGGGGAAGTGGTTGGTGGTTCTTCATCCCATCACGTAACACCGTAACTGAGCACTGCTCTCTGGACAAGCTTAGCAGGAAGGGTAACCAAGAACATCCTTTTTCCATTACACAGCTCTGTTCCTTTAAACTTAGAAATGCAGCAAACATAGACTGTGATACAAAATGTATTCTTCAAGGATTATTTAAACTTTCACAGCTATTCAGTGAAGTTTTATTTTGAATATTGAAGAGCCTTACCATTATTCATACTGAGTAATGTACTTAAACTTCTATTTAAGCGCCATTGAAGCTCACAGACCTTGAGCATGTGTTAAGGTACTTTAGAGTGGACAATTTGACATAGGAAAAAGGCATGTGCTTTAGCAAATTATTATCACAATTTGTAATCCCTTCTTAAAACATTTTTTTCTCTTTTGAACATTTTTCTTTTGAGATATGTAGGTGAATAAGAACATTTTAGTCCAAAGAAGAATTTTGGCCTACATGTTACAGACATGCTTCCATGTCCACAAATCATTTCCAAAATAGCTTTACACCAAAGAAAAAAGCCTACTTATAAATGTTATGAAATGCTAATCTGAACTCTCAAGAATTTTATTTGTCATAATACAAAGTAAATTGTATTGTTGTAGAACTTAGGTATGAATACTAAATAGCCTGTAGATGACTGACTTGGCTGCATATTGTGCAAATACTTCACAGAATAAAGAAAAAAAGCTTAATGCCAAATACCACTTCTATTTCCAGCCTATCACATTATGCTAAACAGTTTTATTAAGATTTAGCATTTAACTTGAGGCTATTGCTCCTACAAAAGCTTATTTAAACTTCCCTTGTATTTTTATTGAAATACCTATACCACTGACTTTAGTAACTAGGGATACTAACAACTAGAAATGTTAAAGTTGCATATTCCCCAATTATATTTATCTATGAGCTGTAATAGGGATTTCATTAAATAATTTAAGCAACAAGATGAATTCTGGAAAATATGCAAAATCTTGTTTGTTCAGAGATCTCCATTATTTATGCTTTGTCAATAACTAAGCAGCAAAAACTGCCAGTGAAGAGTACGCATTTATGTGAAGACATTACTGAATATCTGTTTGCAACAGTAATACTGAAACAAATCCTACTTAACGATAAATACTAGAACCTGAGAGAAGGCTGAATGATGAACATTTAAGCATGCTATGTTGTAGATTAGTTTTTATCTCATTTGTAACTTTCAAAGAGGCATACAAAATAAATCCTGCCAGCAATTTTTTTATCCAATTAAGTTGATATTCAGTAAGATGAGGCATTCCAGGGCCCAGACTTCAATTTCTTCCTGTAGTTTAAATATTTTTTCTTTATTTTTAATTATGTTTTATTTAACACCAACTTAATAATTATTATCTGGATTTGATTTTTTCCAGAATTCCGTGGAAGTCCTTGTAAAAACATACACTGCAGGGACTGAGAAACTGAATAAACTGCACTAGTAAATACAGGAATTTTTATTAAGTGGCACAAAATACAAGTTTTTGTAGATGTATTTACTGTCGTTCTACTATGATCAGAAAGATAGATGAGCAGAGCTTGTGCTTAATTTTGTAGTCATAGTTTTGCTTGACATTTGTGTGGTGGTGACCCAAGCAACCCAAGTTTTCAACTGAATTTCTGGATGCAAATCAATCTGCTGCATCCAGAGAGCTGAGGTTATGTGTGTCCTCTGAGCAACATTCACAGGAGAGGATGGGACCCGTGCTCTGCAAGCATGGTTTCAGACAGGTCTAGCACATCTGTGCTCAAGGCAATCCCTTCCTTTGAAATGCAGTCTTCCTCCAGAACATTTTCTTGAAAGTGACATCTGAGGCATGTATTAAGAAAGAAGGATGAAACCTAAAAAAAAACCTTAAAATTCCCTCTTGCTGTGCATACTACAAGTAAAATAGTTCAGCCTTACAGTCATACTACTTTTCATATTTATATCTCATTGTACAGCATGTTCCTGTGCATCTGTGTTTTTCTGTGAGGTGTTCCAATAGCTAAGCTGACACGTATCATTTAAACAGGCTTTGTAGTCCTATTCAGTAGTGGATGAGAGACAAAAATCAAAAAGTAATTTTCTTATCTATCCTGGAATTTCACACAAAAAAACCAACCCCAAATGCACATATATTTACATATATTATGTGTATGTAATTATGGGAACCAGTAATACCAAAGACAAAGAGCAGCAATTCTGTAATTCAACTAGGCTGTGGGACTAAAAATACAAACTTCAGTGGCCAGATATTTTCTGAGGAGAACACTGTGTGAAGAATGCAGAATTAAGGTTGTAGGATGAGTATTTCCTGAGCACAACTACTAGAAATGTAAATGCAGATTTTAAGAACTCGTCAAAACGCTTTCTCAATTGTTGAAGTAAATTCACAATGTAGGGAAAGCAAAGTAGTGTATAACAGTGCACCTTAAAATTTGTGCATCTTTCCGAAATGGCTGTTTGTAATATTGATATGTTGGTGATTGTGGGTTTGTAGAAACCAGTAAAAGCCTAAATGAGAAATATTCAGGGGTTGAGAAGGCAGTTCCCAAAATGTCCGAATTCAGACTAGATGGAATAACGGACAGAGGTCAACGGGGTAGAAAGATGATGGTTAAATGATAATTTAGGATCAGAAATCAATACCAGGTTTTAAATTATATTTTCTGTAGCATAATTAAATGGAAACATACTGGATTTTTTTTGAAGTAGTTGAATATATTCCGCTTATTTATTTGTCGGTCATATAAGGTCACTACTGCCAATTTAAGGACCCTGACAGTGTTTTTCTCTTAACTGAAAAATACTTAACCTGAGGAGGAACAAACAGTAAATTCATCGTTCATTCATCGAGGTTAGGAAATGAGGGCTGACAGTCATCACCTCTAAACGCTGCAATTACTTTCTCTAAGATGCTGATGGAGCACCGAGGGCATGGGCATCAGAGAGCTCCATTGACACAGGTCTTGTGTGAGGGTCACTTGTGGCTCCCATTTGCTGAAATATTCAGTCACCCTCCACCACTGACTTGAATTAAGGGAAGGATTCTGACAGTGCAAAAGAAACTGAACTGCTAGGTCAACCCAGAAAATATTGTATAAACTAACTTAAAAACATGGCATTTGATGATTTATTTGTCCAGTCTATCAATAAATGAAGAATGGAGTCATTTGAGAACTTATATCTGATTTGAGAAAGCACTGTAAGTTTTTCATGATGAGATGGCGTCAGTGTCTTCACTGATGTTTACCTCAGACTTGGTGAAATTTCTAACCAAGGAATTGTGAATTAATGGTGAAAAAATGTGGTTTATTTTAACAGCAGTTAGTAACAGATGGAAAGGATGCTTTACAAAGAGACAAATATTCACAGGAAGGCTAATGGACCTTCAAAGCAGGCAAATGTCTAATTAAAATCAGTAAATCACTTCCTCTTTGTCAATAGGGAAGAAAAAAAAAAGAGAAGGAAGGCCAGGTGGAATGACTTTACTGATGATCTAGCTGCCACTGGGAGAAAGCCAAGTTGTAGTTATAAAACATTACATTTATTATTAGCTACTAGATGATAAATTTGTACTGATTTCCCCTAAAGAGAAAGTAAGTTAAAGAAAGCTAAGATGTGCTTATAAGATACAGATGTTGATCCAATACAGCGGATAAAAGGGTTCTCGTTCAGTGAAGAGAGACTAGCTGGACAGCATCCCTGAAGGTTGTATGTTTGGCATGTGAACAGTAAAAAAAATTAAAAAAAATGGAGACACAATAACAACATAAGATAAATTTGAAACAGCTGAAGTAGGAATGAGATCATGCAGGACCTTTCAAGGATACTCTATTATTTTTATTTTGCCTTTTAATGACCTTAGTGGACTTTCTTGAAAAACAAGTTTGTCATAAGCTTTTAGTTATTTTGTTTAAACTGACTTTAGAGATACTGAAAGGATAAAAACTCTTTTGTTTAAGCTTTGGCTTAAGCAACCAATACAGATGCAATCCTTCCTTTACTGATGCTTTTCTCTACAGGTGTTCTTTCACTTTCCTTTGAAGCTCCTGGTGTTAGCTGTGGTCAAGGATCCCGTGTAACTGCCCCTTGAGCCAATGGTCCCTTTTTTGTAACCGTTTGTAACAGCTTTCCACAAGGATCATATCCTCCATGCTTAGATTTACACTACTGAAAACAAATTAACTTCATGAATGCCAATGTGATTAATCTCGACTGATCAAAGAAATCAGAATCTGGGTTAGTATTTTGGATGCTAATACATTTATTAAATGGCATGTAGATTCAGAGTGGATCAAAGTTGCAGGCTCACCAGCATCTTTCTGAAAATCCAAATAACATAGCCAGACACTCATCTTCTGCACAAGCTTCTTAGCCTGCCCTTACTGGTGTAACTCTGGAGACAGCTCAGCTCCAATGTGCACCTCAAGAAATTATTGAAGACTTACAAAACATGGGAGGACCCAGGAAATGTGGACACAATTTGAAGATGCAGCTGCCATGTATGCAGCGGCTCAAAGTCTGGGCTCCTGCCCATTTTGTAAATGATGCATATACAGAGTGAGTAAAAATGCGAATACATTTTCATTTAGCAGATAGGGGAAACACATATAGGTAAACAGTAATTATTCCTTCACCTGGCTTTTTGTTTAAGTAAGTAAAGTAAAGTACTTTGTAAGTAGTGGGCGCCTATCCCTCTCCTTCACAGAGACTAGGTCATTTTTACATCTGGCTAACCTGCCAGACACTTGCATATATTCCTGTACGTTAGGCAGATTATTATGGGAGGAAGAGGAGCTTATCTTTTGTAACTTAGTCTATTCTGTTTCAGTGTATGGCAAGTGACTTCATATCACCTTAAAAGCACAAAGCCTCAAGCATAAAGAGGCATGTGGACAGGCTCTTCAGAATTCTGACCTGCAAAATGGAATACTGTACAGGAGACTTAGGGTAGCCACAGTAAAAAAAATTAAAAATAAAAATGCATCTCAAAGAAAGGGCAGATGCACAGCTAGTTTCAAAAATGTATTGGTTAGCTTTGAAATCAAAATTAGCAGCAAAAGGAAAAGGTTCTTTACTCAGGAGAATTCAGTTTATCCATTGTTTTAACATTTTATGCCCTAAGCAAAAGCCACAGTTCTTTTTCTACAGAGTAGATCTGGCAGATTCCAGCCATAGAGTCTGTGGTTTTCAAACTCAAGAAGCTGTAAATTTTATAACTCTGCGCCCTGCGGTCAGAGCTGCTGAGTGTTGTGTCTGAAGTCAGGTGGTTGGTGTGTTAAAGGTAGACATTAAACAGTATTGAGGAACTGGAAATGTTTAAGGAGGTTTTTTTTTGCCAGCTGTAAATTTGGGAGCAAATGCCAGTTGGCTGAAAAGATGCTGGAACGTATCCAGTTAAGTAGAACTAGCACTGGAGGTCTTTCCAAATTTGTAGGTCTGATAACTTGGCTGTATATGCAGACTTCAGTTATTGGATTGTTAAAGGAAGGCTTTATAATGAATGTTTGAAAATATGATAGAAAACTTTTTATATGCTCATTACTTTGGCAAAATTGTAACCTTGCAATAGCACTGCATTCCTGATGAAAACTTGGTTGAACATTATGCATTGTATAACATTTTTTAGCTGAGTGCCAGGGACTTTAAATTACATGGTTTTGTGCTGTACGGTATTTTGTCTTCAGTACTTTTCCAGAGTTTGACTTTTACCCTTTTAATCCGTAGCTGGGATGATATGGGACGTAATAAACCTGAATGTGATGCAGTTCCTGCTTTGTGAACATATCCTCTTGTGGTTTCAAGGATGGGAAGGAGGGGCTGTAGCTTTAACTGCTGGCTAGAAGGAGAGGAAGTTACAGATTTCAGCTCCCTGTTATAACTCTATCTACTTCAATACTAATGAAAGAAGTGTAGCCCAGTGACTTAAAACATGTATGGAGCAGTCTGCATGATGTGCAGGATTTACCCAGAGGCACTCAGTCAGCTGGAGGCTGCAAGTTCCTGACATTGCTGTGAGGTTGTTCTCTGAATGATAGATACTAGCATCTCTTGTTCCAGCATGCCAGGGATCATTTGCTCTCTTTCCATTTGCTGTCTTGAAGCATCAGGATAATATTCCTCCACAGAAGTAAAGCTAGTAGCCACATTTTTATTTTTTATATCTTCTCATCCTCCCTCTTCTGTGTTCTGAATTGTTGCTTAAAGATATCTTACTAGAAATTTTAAGCTTTACTCTTATTTTGGCCATGTAAATACCACAACTTCATAACAGTTAGAATCAGATGAGGCAAGAGCTCAGAATTACATGTGAGCTTGAGGTATGAACCAAATTTTTGCACATGAATTACTAAAGGCCAGACAGGCCGTTTCTGCACTCTGCTTGGATGTCCTGCAGGTGCTGGTCCAAAGAAAGTTTGATGTTTAGGAATTGCTTTGATGAGCTTTAGCATAACAAAGAACTAGGTCTCTGGAAACTTATTTCATGGTGCGTATAAATACATTATGTTAATCTTAATAAATGCATTAGTTAATCAGTTAATCTTCCAAATCACAGAATGCCTTTTTTTTAACACTCCCCCTTTTATTTTTTATATTTTATTTTTTTCTTAAAACCAAACTCCAATTACCCATCTGTAGATCCTGTTGCAAGGCAAAAATCCTGGCATTGCTTGGGAATACACATTTTCCAGAATCAACGAAAACAAGACGTCTGTCAAAAAGCACAGCCACTCCTGGGTAACAGTGCAGTCAGAGTGCTCAGCTACCTGTGGTGGGGGTAGGTAACTTCCTAGTATATGATGCTCTTCATTTTCATTCTTCTTTATACGTTCATCTCAACCATTTCAGCTGCCTTTAATTTTGCAACCATGTGTAACAGTACATACCTTGAACACCTGGTCCTTTTTTTTCTTTTATCTGACAACTTATAATATAGATGGAAGTACCTTTATACTTGCTCTGTGGTAGAAAGAAAAAAATAATGACTGTCTCAATTCATGCCTTTTATGGTGACAGTCATTTTTTCTTCAGGTAAATCTGTGCATTACTTGCTGTTGAAGTAACATGGGAATTAAACATGTGCTTTGATGTAGTTGTGACCTGGGAACACAGGAAGATAACAACTAATGAGTTAATTTCTTCTGTCTGTAGAAAGTAATTGAAGACTAAAATACTGTAATGAACTGTACTGACAGTTGCACACTGATCTTCTTGCTGTTTAATTACAAATATTTGAGTTCAGTGAACATAAAGTCTGAAATTCTACATAAGCTGAAGACTTACTACCATACTCCTCTAGGTATTAGCTTTCCTCAGAACATGTATTTATTCTTTTTAAATCCTGTGTGTTCTGTCAACTGAAGTAATTCTAGGATGTAATGAAAGCAGAAAAGTGGCACATGGGAAATATTGCAGAAAAAAAAAAAAGCAAAAATAAGAGAATTTGAGTGGCCTTTAAATTGTAAGTGGGTCATATAAAGAAGATTCTGTGATGCAGTTGTTCATAATATCGAAGAATTGGACAGGATGATCCAAGGAAATGCCATTTTATGTTCCTGAATTTGAAAGAAGGTGTAATTCAGAAATACCTTGTTAGTTTGTTGTTTAGACACACTGGTAGAGTGTTTAAGGAATTTAGCATTAAAGGCCTGTTACCAAATGAGGTCCTGTTTCACTTAGTTGAAGTCAGTGGAATTGTACCGAGGATGAGCTTGGACTGGTTCAGATAAAAATTTTTTCCTAATTCATTTTCTTTTGAATTTTGAGTAAACATTTATTTTATCACTTTTTTTTTTCTAATACTTCCATAGGACACATTACAGCAAAAGCAATCTGTTTAGAAGATCATCGTACACGAGTTAATTCCTCTTTCTGTGGTCCAAGGATGAAGCCTTTAACTGAAACAAAACTATGCAATACTAATCCTTGCCCAGCACAGTAAGTTCTCTTTATTTTTCTACCTTTCATTATGCCTTATGACTGAGTTAGCTAGCAAGGAAGTTCTCTGTGATAGGCACCCAGAATTGTACAGCCCGCTAGATGAACCCATTTTTATTCTGTAATTTAAAGCAGTAATTGTTTAAAAATGTTAGTTGTGTAGGCTTCTGCCCAATGATAATAATAGAGGCAGTATTTCTAATGTTGCTAAGCAAGACCTCCTGAGGATTGCTTGCAGCTCTGTCACCATGCTGGGGTTAGCTATGTGACACTGAGTAAATCTAAGTTACTTAGAGGCCCATTCTGCCACCTTTACTCACCTTGAATCAATAAGACCATTTCCTGAGTAAAGTGCTACTCCCCATGTGGAAGGTTGGCCTTCTGACTCAGATTCCACATATTAGATTAGGCTAAAAGAATCTTGTGAAGTGCAATTAGTGATTTTGGGGCAAAATTCTTCATACAGTATATATACAGAGGACTATCTTAGCCAAATAAATTGTCAGCAAAGCTCCTGCTCCCACTAAAATAAATATAAAGACATTTCTTATGTTAACAACCTTATTTTCTAAGACATAAGAAAGGTGAGATGCAAAGGAAGACAATGACATATAGATAAGCCTTTAGAATCCAGCTGGTATAAATCAACAGAGCTCCTTTAAAAACAAAGGAGTTACACTGATTTATAGTAGCTGTGGTAGGAGTCCTTTGGAAAAAAATGTTGTGTGTTCATATAATTAAACACAGTATCATGTGGCTCAGAATTTAAATGGGGAGATTTAAGGGTACACTGACTGTCTGTCTCCTGCTGGTTTTTTTAACATTTGGACTCCTGGTTTTTCAACTTTACTATAAAATTATAATAACACTAAAGATCAGAAAAGACTTTTGACTTCCAGGACAGGAGATTTTCTCCAGTGATATGTTGGAAAAATTTAATTGTTGCATAGGAAAATTAATATTGTTTGAAAACACAGTTCAAGTGCACGAGCAGCAGAAGGCAGAAGTGGAGGAGCTCTAGTCCTCGTGTCATCTGCTGGTTTTACTGGGTGGTGGTGGTGATGAACCCAGTAAGTGTAAAACCACTTAGTTAAGCCCACTCCAATACTTGATAAAAACAACACATTTAATAGGTTTTCTCTGTCTGCCCCAGTGCAGAAGAGGATGATGGGGTGAGGCAAAAAGACAGACATGCTCTATGGTAGCGTTGCTTTTGCTGCAGAATCCATAATTTGCAATATGTTTAACATTCAAAAAAACAGTCCAGTAATAGTTTGGAATTTCCTGCAAAATTTAAAGATTACAGCAGAGAGCACAGAATCCAAATGGTAAATTACACATTGCAACCACAAAAGGATAGAGATAAGACTTAAATAATGGCAGCATGTCACATCAGAGCCCCATGTTCCTGCTTCAGCAATTTCTTTAGATTGCTTTTAGCCACATGATTTTCTGAATACTAATTTTAAGTAATCTTTGTAGCCAAACACAATCTGTTTGCATGTGACTTATCTCCTGCCAGAATTATTTTTAACAGATGAACATAGTATCATGTAGGCAGAAATGTGGTGTCTGTGATGTTCCCAGAGTCTTTTTTCATCAGCTTATGCTCACCTTCATTTTCATGTAGCATTGTTATGCTGTAAAACTTCAGCAAAATGATTTTCAGATTTTCATCTCTATTTTCTCTTTCTGAACCATACAGAGAATTTCTATTTCTGTTAAACAGATACCATGACATGTTTTGAAGATCCACTGGTATAAATATCACTGAAAATGCTGAATGTCCATTTTGACATGCAGTCTAATATTTTCATGATTTACTACAACACAGTTAATAACTTGATCCTTAAAAGTAGTACAGAAATAAAAACTGTAAAAGCCCCAGGCTTCCCCAGACTGTGCATTTGGGGAAAAAAACAATTCAACTGACTGATTAATTCTTTTTAAAACCACATGGGGCGACATTAGAAAAATTAGTAAATGTAATGGAGGAAACGATAGACAGCAAATAAAGAAGAAACAAATATGGTGGGCAGAATAGGCAAGGAAAGAAGGTGACTAATAGATGAGATATGTCTGTTTTGTGACTTGAATGAGAAGATTCCAGACTTGTAAAGGTCAGTGAGGAATAATTGCTGTATAGGAACAAAGACTGCGAGAACAAAACTGTCATCCCAACAGTAAGAACACAGACATCAGAACCACACACTGTTGCTGGATTTCAGAACTGTCAAATCTGCTCATAATTACTTAGTTATTTGAGCTAATGAAAGATACTCTTGGATCATAGCCCAGATAATTCTGGAAAACGGCAGTTTACTAGAGGACATTAAAGCAAGTTTATTGCCATCTCCTCTACAAAGAAGAGAACTTTCTGGACAGTCAGGCCAAATAGACTCTTAAAATGATTGTTTTTGATTGCTCTGCCAATCATGGTTGTCAAAAACATCAAGAGAAACTAATTAAAAGTCATTGAATGGATTAAAACTATTAACTTATTCCAGATGTTTGTATTGCGAAGGTCCACATACTTCTAAATTTGACAAAAACAAAATTACAATGTGTTCTGGATAACTGCTGACTTTTCATATTAATATTTCCTTGTCCTTAAATTGGGTCATTTTATATTTCCCACTTCTTTTGACAGTTACTTGAAGTTTCTAGATTGAGAGTTGAGATCAGTTCTGTTCCCAAAGGAATTTTACCCAAACAGGACTTTTGTATATTTTAAAACAATTAAAATTAGTTTTACTTTCAGGCAGATGTGATCAGACAGGCAAATGGGATGCTGGTCATCTTTCAAACAGTAGGAAAAGAAAAAAAACAGCAACCTTTCTTGTCATTAAAACTGTATGTGAGCAGCTATTCTAGTCATCGCAGGGTGAGTGCTGTAGGATATGTAGGATAGGCCAAGCAGCTGGATTTGAGACCAAAATAACCCACAACCTTTTCTGCTACATAAATTATGAAAAATCTGTAAAGTACTTGAATTCAGTGCTGCGTGTTTCAGTAACAGATTTCAAGTAATCATTTAATCATTCCTAATTTCCTCTGTTTTCTTCACTCATTTCCCATCTTCTTGTTCCTTATGGTCGTACATTGGAAGCCTTTGAGGACAGACACTTGGTTGTGTGTCTGTGAAGGGTTGGGGACCCACCCAGTGCTTCAGTAATAGAAATACTGAGCAGCCATTGACATTTCAAAACTGAACTCAGCCTAAGGAATTGGCAGTGATTCTTCGGTCTTTGTGTAATTTTAGTGACAGCATGCATAACTGAAGCTTGCCTGTGACTGGAGTGTAGATTTGCTGAACAGCTTTTACTGGTTAAGTTCTTACTGTTTTATTTAGATCCCACATCTTCTGTCTGACAAATTTGTTAGTCTGAGATTTAAATCCTCCAAACTCTATTGACAGGACTGCTGATTTTAGCAAGTCTATTCTTTTTTGCAACTAGAGGCAAGCTGAGGTTTGATATTGTTATCACTGGACACTACCATGCCAACATTTGTCAGGCTGCCAAAAATGCTCTGGGGGGTTCATGCCTACTTAAGTTGGTCCCGTTCCTTCCCTGCAATGCCACCTGTTTCCACATACCTGATTAGGTGAACCTTCTTCCAGTTTGTGGGTTTTTATGAAAGAGAAGATAACAAGGAAAGCAGCATAACAGCAAAGGTTACAGTTTTCCAGTGAGACAATCTCATCTATTTATAGATGTGCCTTATCAATCAGGCTTTTGTTTTGTTCTCTTCTCTGTTAGTCTTCTTGGAGGTCTCTTTAGCAGCTGAAGTGGCAAAAGTGGTCATTCGCTCATTTCTTCAGAGAATATTTTTCTTTTCCATTTGTAGGGAGTTTTTCAGTTAAAATACTGACGCAGTTAAAAAGGAATGATGATTTGGTAGGCAGATCTTTAGATTTTCTAGATACTCCACCAGCCTTAATGGCAGTGTCTCTCTCTGTCCCCATGGAATTTCAGATTCCAGATTAGATTCATAGGCAAGTTAATTCTGGTAGATGTGAACTGTATATTTTTAATACTGGTTTTTCTAGTTCTATTACTTATATTTGTTCCCAAACAAAATGTTTTCTTCTTTGAAGAAAGATTAAATAATTAAGGTTTTTTGATAGCTTGAAAAGATTATCAGTACATCAGTAGATCAAGCAGAATCCCTGAATAATTCACGTTTGATAGGTGGCTCACACGTGTTGATAAAGTGAATTGGCATCCTGTGTTTCTAATATATGTTTTCTCTGTTAAGCTGGTCAGCGGGAGAATGGAGCGCATGCAGCAGATCCTGTGGAGGGGGGCAACAAACTCGTCTCATCCAGTGTGTCCAGAAAAAGGCTTTCCAAAGAGAGGAGGTGGTGGCCCATTCCCTGTGTCCTGTTAGTACCCCTACACAAGTGCAGATATGCAATAGTCAAGACTGCCCACCTGAGTGGAGCCCTGGACCATGGTCTCAGGTAATCTTTAAAAATACTTGTATTTTCTATTGCTGACATATTAAAACTGCCAAAAATTCTACACAGAGAAAGGAAATGGTGCAAACTGTGAAAATCAATATTGTGCACATAGTTCTATTCATAGAAATGATAACTTGTAAGCTATATTTTAATGAGCCTTGATATGTGGTCAGACAGGAGGGCTTCCAGAAGGGAACATGTGGTGTCCTTTCTGGTGCATACAAACAGATTGAAGATCTTTTCTGGTTTCATAACTTAAGGCTCAGAGAATTGAAAGCCATTAACTCCTGTCTGAAATAAGTTACTAAAGCAGTATGAACTTTTGTTAGAAATGAGTGGTGGTCAAGGAATGAAGAAATATTTGGAATCGTTAGTTCACACAAGTTTTTTAATTGTGGATTGATAAAGGTGTGATTTACATGTACAGTAATTGTTTCTGTACTTTTGTCTTTGTCGGAGTAACTCTTCTGTAGCAAGAACACTGCTGCAGTTAATCTCCATGAGGGGCATAAGGCCCCTAGGCAGATTCCTGTGTGTACACACCCTGCTTCACAAACCTATGAAGAGCTTGACATTAAACCAGTCTGAGTTAAAAAGCACACACATGCTTACACAAAACTCTGCTCTGCTCTGTCTGTGACTACTGTTGCTGCTGGCATGAGCTGTGAATGTAAGGATAAATCAAGTGTTGGGAAATCTTTAGATGTAAGAGACAGATGACAGTAAACCTATACACAAAAGAATTATTTTGATTTTTCCATATTCATTTAGTAAGACTCAAGGTGGAGTTGAATTTACTGCAGATTTTATTACTCCTTTGTACTCCTCTTGTTACTGTTATTCTTTAGGTGTTTGAGAACAACTTGACCTAAGCTTTCCAGGTTGAGAAGCACAGATTGCTTCTTCATGTGAGTGCCTTGTAACGTACTGGGACAGATAAGTAACTTTCTCTTCCAATGCACGTGAAGAAAACGTTACTATGGCAAAAGGCTGTAAAAACAGATATGATGACTAGATATTTAAAAGGGAAGAACAAAACCTTCAGACACATCCACAATTTCAAACTTTATCAAAAGTTTTAACACAGTTATCCAAGTCCACAAGCCCTCACTTGTGGAATTATTGAACCAGGCTTACTGAACAATTTAGCAAAGTTTTAAGAGTCAGCTGAAAGCTGCTGTATCACAGGCTCAAAAGAGTTAAAGGAAAAAATGCAAACTACACAGTCTTTCTTCACAAATCAGAGAATCATTTTAAATGAAAGGCTTTTCCATCTGTTTGGGGATAAGATTACAACCAGAGATTTTTCAGCAAACAGGTATTTCTGTTCTATTTCAGTGCACTCTGCTTTCATGAAATCCTTAGAAAACATTCATGATTTAATTTGTACAGTGATAATGTGTTAGTCCACACTGGAATGTACCTATTAATTAGTATAAGAAGAAGAACACTTAGAAGAGGGTGCAACAAGGTAGAAAGTCCACAGCATTATTTCAGAGCTGTTCCCTCATTTCGTCAGAAATGGCTCATTAATGCATTTTGTTGCATGCTGAGGCAGTGAAAGCTATGGAATGTCTTTTCAGATGAACCACAATTAAGCAATTCATATTTATTCACTAGTGACTTGTCCTAAGCTTTGTTGTAACCTTGGCAATTAACTTTGGTCAAGCATCTTAACCATTTTCTGTATCAGATACTGTCTTCTTGTGAGATTCATTCAGTGAAGGAGTTATGTATAGATTCCCTACATAGATTTCTTTGCTGCTGTCTCATCCCTCTGGGCCAACATGAGGACAAGATAACAAATAGTTGAGAACATCTTGCTGCGGGAGATTTTCAGATGGGAGGTTCGAAGTAGCTTTCAACTATGCTGTCTAGAGAAAAAACAGTTTTGCCCGCAAGTCCACCTTCCCTCATCTACAGAAAAATAAGATATTACTTGTCCTACATGGGGGCTGTTAAGAGTTCATAGTTTACAAAAAGACAACACTCAGATGAAAAGTTTAAGACTGACATACTGATGTTGCTGTTGTGGAATTTCAAGTTTACCTCTGTTAGAGTGGCAGCTACAGAGCACATTTACAATGGTTTCTATGTTCTGCTGTAAAAAAAATTATGACAATTTACATTTCTTCTAGCTCAGATGAATATTTCTTTCCATCACAGTGCTCCAAAACTTGTGGGAGAGGTGTTAAGAAACGGGACGTCTACTGCACAAGTACTAGTTCTCCCAAGCTTAAAATCTTGCCTGAAAGCATGTGCAGCCAAGACCATAAACCTGAATCCCAGCAGACTTGTGTGCTAGGACGCTGCCCCAAAAATGACCGGCTCCAGTGGGTGATTGCTTCCTGGAGTGAGGTAAAGTACTGCTCACTACTGTCTTCCTTCTGTCGCTTTGAAAATGTTGACTTGGGGACACAAAGTCAAACAGCATAGGAAAAAAGAAAAGCTGAGCTGACATTTGGAAATCAGTTGTTGTGGGCAAGCCACAATAAAAACATTCAGATGTGCGCAGATGTACTCAATGTCTTTGTCTTTTTGGACTTCCAGTGACTTAGCTTCATATTTCTGTTTACACACGTGGACTTTAGGGTTTTATAATGCTTTTATAGTTTTCATGTAATTTAGGTTGTCTTGGGCATAGCTCAGACTCCTTTGAATGTGTTTCTATAGAATTAAAAGATGTGCTTTGCTTTTACAGTGCTCAGCCTCCTGTGGCCCGGGTGTACGCAAGCGAGAACTAAAATGTGGTGAGAAAAGCATCCATGGGAAATTAATCACCTTTCCTCAGAGAAGATGTAGAAACATCAAGAAACCAAACGTAGACCTGGAGGAAGCTTGTAACAATGGACCCTGTCCATCCCAAACTTTGTATAACATGGTGTCTGGCTGGTATTCCTCACCCTGGCAGCAGGTAGGAGCAGGAAGCTTTCTTGTCCCTCCCATTCCATCCATGATATGTTTTAGTTCAGTTAACTTCTTTGTCCTAAAATTCAAGAAGGCTTCCCTAAAATGTTACTTGTGCTCCAATGGCACTTGATTCCACAATTGTTTCTCAACACTTCCTTTTCAGTCTTCTGACTGCACTGTAATTGAACTATTACATAGATATATGCACAATGTATTTGAGGATCTGCACAGATTGCCTGAAATTCCCTAAATACAATGATTAATTAGGGGATCAGTCTGTATTTGTTTCTACATTCTTGCAAATAAGCTTCTGTATTTCTGGAACTTATCTACTTTATGAGTCACATATCAATGAGCCACACACTCATTCAATAACATTTACATGAAACAACGTATGCCTGACAATTGTAATCAGATGAAAATGATCACATTTATCTTAAAGACAACTTTTCACGAAACACATACGAGTAAAAGGCTTATTCATTCTAAAGTACTTCATAGATCTTCCTGCAAATGCATAGTGTTTTTCCCCAGATACTGCTATAATTATGTTTCCAGTGGGAGCTTTATCTCTGCTCCGACAGCAGGATTGGACCCAGAGGCTTAGAGTTCAAAAGAAGTCAGTGCAGCCAATGAGGAACAGGTTTTCTAAAATATTCAGTTTATGTCTACATGTCTAAGTAAGGAACCAAATTTTCAGTTGAATCCTTAAATAATCATATTTTCAAAAGAGTTCAAGTGTGTAGAACAGACACACACACCTTGGAAAATGTGGTCCTGACGGGGATCACCAAGCATCAACACATCTGATCCTGACCTCTCTCTGAAAGCCTCAGCTAAAGCTCTTCAAAATGTTTTCCTTTGGCTTTCATAGACTCTGAGGGACTCTCTATAATTAAAGATTTTTTTGCTGTTGTTTCTTATCTACAGTGTACAGTAACATGTGGTGGGGGAGTGCAGACCCGGAGCGTACAGTGTCTGCGCCAAGGGAGACCATCCTCTGGGTGCCTGCCCCATCAGAAACCAGCAGTACTGAGAGCCTGCAATACTAACTTCTGCCCAGCCCCTGCAAAAAAAGGTAAAACTCAGCTCTGTGTTCTGCAGCAGCTTATATTAATACACATGGATATACTTTATGTCCAGTAAAAATCACCTTTTCCAGTTACGCCTACTGAACATTTGTACTCGACATGTTCTTCCACAAACAAACAACTTTTCCCATCTTTGCAGCTTTACAGTTACTCTCAACACTACATCTCTTCTCAGAGTTAGCTCTCTTAAAGCAGACTTGAGAATAACTGAGAGAAAGTTTATAAATAGAGATGTTTAAAAAACAAACAAAAAAAAAGTGTTGTTTTTAAAAAGTTAACATGGTGTTGTTCTGAGCTGCACCTTCAGTTTATGTTTTGGTGAATGTCCTATGCTGGTACTCTTTTATGATTAATAGTGACTTTTGAATTAAACAGTAAGAACTTGCAATTTATTTTTAGTGTTTTAAAGTCCACCCAGGTGTCAGATAACACCCTGGAGGTGGTTGCAAAGAAATGCTTTGTCTAAAGTGCAGTTTTGCTTCTCCTCCTGATCAGTATGGCACAATAGGTCAGGGAAAATGAAATTCAGCTTTCTTCCCTACTTGTATGTCTGCTATATCTCTCTTCATGTCTTTAGTGTGTTTTGAGTTCTGGAGTAGCAAGAATCTTTATGTCAGTGTTGGAATGGGAATGATCTTACAATCACCAAAGGAGGAGAGTGGTGCATTTATCCCATCCAGTGTATTTGCTCACAAGCTGGTTACAGTTTGTGACTCCTTAAGTGAGGAAAAATATTAACGGAGGTCAACGCTTGCCCATTGTATTAACAGTTACCTAGAGATGTTAGAGCACTTCAATCATTAACTTTCAATGTAGTGTACATCAAGTGTCTTGTTACCATTTTAAAACAAGATGCTGAAAGTACCATCTATAAAGGAAGCTGAATTGCAAGAGAAATCAAGTAGAGCTGGGAGCAATGGTCAACCTCTGGCCCTGCACCTTGTAATTTGATGTTAGGCAACAACCCCTCTCGTCTGTAATGATTCATGATATTCACTGTGCACACGAACCCTGCAGAACCTAGTGGTATCTGAAGAGCTAGACTGTCCCACTGTAGTAACTCAAGGCATGCAGAGTATCGAGCAGACCTGAATTCTAACAGGGATATACTGATTAAATGTACCTGAAACACATAATTGAGCACTTTTCCTATTTTTATAATTAAATATTCTTAACAATTCAAATGGTAATTAACATTCCTAAAGTAGTTCTGCTGTACTTCAGAATTTCTGTAGTTCATCCTCTTCTGTCACGATACAGCAAGCACTCTTCCTTCACCCCAGCCTCCCTTTGCTATATTTCATGTCTGAAGTAATGTCTGTTACTAATTTTGGCCTTGGCCTGTTTCTTTCTTGCCTCACATCTGCAGGAGCCCTTTCACCTTTATTATAACTGGGTCGTCAGGCTCTAGAGATCAATTATCTCCTCACTGCTCTCTAACTTTCTGTCTAAACCAGCAAAAAAAGAAGGAACCAGCTGTGCTGGAATCACATCGAAGCAAATCAGTCTCCATTATCAGTCATGCAGCTCCAGCTCAGTGATCACAGTTGAGAAATTAATGTTTCAGGGAGAGTTTACACACTTTCCTAGACAAGCTGGGTCACTTCCATCTGTTAGATTCAGTTACGGTCACCATAACTCTGAACAAATCCAAATGCTTGAAATAAATCAAAATTAAAACAACATGTAAATACTTGAGTAAATAGAAATAAGGAACTGACAGCCTGGTCTGCATCCATTGAAGTTTGTGGGAGTCTTTGTGTTCATTCCAATAGCCTTTGGATTAGGCCCCAAGAATAAAGTTTTTGGCCATACCTCTGTAATGCTAATGTTGCACTTCAGTCTTCAAAAGGGGGACAAAGATTTATTAACATTACCTCCTCAGTGCTTATTATTAAAAAAAAAAAAAAAAAAAAAAAAGACCAAACCATAACAAAAACAGTCACCTGTAATTTCCAAAAATTAGCCTTTACATGGAGGGTGATGGTCCCAGCGTGGAACAGCTTTCCTTGCCTTGAGCTGAGCAGCTTTTCATCTGTTGACTGCTTTGGTGGAGAATCCTGACGCTCGATTAAGGTGGTACGCAGTGTGTCACTGAGCTTTCTAGTTCCTATAAAACTGTTCAGGGGCAGTGTTATCTTTGCATAACAATAGCGTTTACAGATGGGATTCTGTTTTTAAAAACTGAGCAAGAAAATGGCAGTATTTTCCATTTTCCTGTTCATCCAGATAAATCTGAGGATGGTAAAGGTACAAAATTATCACCGTTGCCATCATAAAAAAGGTAATTAAAAAAGTGAAGTAGTGACTACTCAAAAGAAATTCATACAGGGAGATCGAGATAACTCCCCAAACCGCATGCAGACAACACTGGCTAGATTTTCTTCAGTGTCCCCTTGTGAATTCCTTTTACTGACCATGTTAACAGAAGTTCTGAGAGTGGAATGGAATCTTTTCCCACAGTTATAGATGAGATTTCAGTTTAGCTACAAATTTTGCTGAATCTCATTTAAATGACTGCTCTCCCAGACATTGTGAATTTGTTTATAAATCATCCATGTGAATCACCACTCTGCTCTTCTAAAGACAAGTAAAGCATCCACTCCAAAACTCTAAAAAGGAGCAACTGTGAAATGTTTTTGAAGCTACTGGGCCATGGGTATACATGAGCTGCATGTAAGTTTGTGAAATGAAATAGTAATGATAAATTTTTTCCAACTTCTTTTTGTAATTAGTCAGAAGTTAGGTTTTCCAGAACAAGACATTGCCATCCTGTCCCTATTCCCATTAGTTAATTAAGTTTTCACCACTATGGAATAGTCCTAAAAAAGCCTGGTCCATGCCACCTAACTGAAACACTTAGGTTACAAGAGCAATTCCTTTCAATCCCTAAGGAGCTAAATGCAGAGAAATAAGTCACTTCGTAAAGCACTGGTGAAACTACTGTCTGATTTGTAGAAATGCTAAAACTGCTTGCATTTCTCTCTCTCAGATGATCCTTCTTGTGTGGATTTCTTCAGTTGGTGTCATCTGGTACCCCAGCACGGTGTCTGTAACCACAAATTTTATGGCAAGCAGTGCTGTAAATCATGCACAAAGAAGAACTGATAGCAGCACGTTACCTGAACCCTTCACTGACAAGATTTTTTCTTCAATTTACGTTGAAACTAACTTCACTTTGAGTCAAGACATGGTGCCACACGAACCACTGATGGAAGAGATTTTTTTCTAAGGGAATGTCTGAGGTGCAGTAATTGTTGGATAGATGTTGAAAAATGAATGTTTTTTTTTTTCATTTGCTGACCTCACTAAAGTACAGGGTACTATGGATCACTTGAACACTGAGACTCAAGGGGCAGTTCTTCTTTCCTTAAAAATGTCACTTTGCACTGTCACACATTACGAGGAAGAAAATAAGGTAAGGATGCCTTTTCTGGCTAATTTACCAGAATGCTAAGCAAGAAATAAGATTGCAGCATGGCAGCATGACAGACCACAGAATCACCAAGGTTGGAAAAGACCTGTAAGATCATCCAGTCCAACCATTCTCCCATCACCAATAGATCACACCATCAAAAGTGTTTCCTTCTTTGTCTTCTGAGATAATATGGTCCCAGGGTAAGGAAGCTGTTCACTGCCATTTTCACAGGAAGACTTTCAAATACTGCTGGGAGAACCCAGAGTCACGCATGTGACCATGAGAAGTAAGTGCACTACAAAGATATATGGTGCTTCTCTATTGCACTTGCTGCTGGAAAAGCAAGTTTTGCATCATGCTTATGTTGTTTTGAAGAATTCATTTTCTGCTTTGTGTAGGAACTCAGAGGTTAACTAGTAACTTGAAATGTATTCCTAGAAATATTCAGCGTTAGAATATTTGGACTTTTAACATTGCTGTGTTACAAGTAAAATAGAATTTCATATTTCAACTAACTCAAGGAACTCAGATGTATTGAGCTCGATGTTATGTTTTCAACTTCCTAAGCTCATAAGATATGTAAATTTTAAATTTAAACTTGATATATTGAAGTAGGTTTTTTTCAGAAGCTATAGGTTGCTTAAATGCCAACATACTGAAAAATGTCTTCCTTTTAATCTCAAATCTCTGCAAATTTGGTTTCATCAGTTGCCCAAAGGAAATATCCAGAACATTACAGTCCATTAATTCATGCCAAACTTCTCTAAATAGTTATTTTTTCATACTAGTGATAAGAAAAAATTGCTAATACTAAGCAGATTTTTCTCTAACCAAATAAAAATCATTTCTATTTTTATACATTCTCTTAATACTCACATTTAGCTCAGAATCCACCAGCAAACAAACAATTGTAAATACTATTTGTCATCATTCCGTATCAAGATGTGCTATGACGCTGTACACCAAATGGTACAACTTAAAAAGTTTCAGAATTAAATAAATCCAACCCAACATATTTGCCAAAACCGTTCTGAGACAGAGCTGTGTTCTACTGTAATTTTCTGGGGAGCGGCTGTGAGGGACATATTTATCTAATTCCACCCAATCCCACAACTTCTTTTGATGAATGTAGCTGCATTTTACTGTTAGTTTGTTTTTTTTTTTTTAAAGTATCAATTCAGCATAAGATTAGCCAGCTCAGCACTAATGCCAGACAGTGGTCACTTAAAATTATCAGTTCCTTTTGCAACAATTTAAATTAAAAACATGGATTCCTTGATATTTAAGAAATGATGATTGGAAAAATATCTCAACCTACATTGCTCTGTCTTGATATTTGACATTGTATAATTATGAACTCTTTTCTAGGAAAACAACAAGGGTTTTTTTTCTGTTTTCTGTTTTGTTTTTATAATGATGTCCTTTTTATTATTTGATGTAAAATAATTAATTTATTAATGCATAGCTTTTCCTTTATATTTCTTTGCTCAATTCCTTAAGAGAAAGCTGAGAAAAGAAAGTGGTAGTGTCAAAAATATGACTTATGATGTAAAAAAAATTAAAAAAAGCAAAAAATATAAGTGTATTATTTAATTATTTTATAAGCTTTGTAATAAAGTACTTTAACTGTTTCATTATATTTGGAATTGTAAAATTCATGAATAAAATATGGAGGTTATAAATAAATATCAAGTAATATAAATAGTGTATGCATTTGTTTGTGTTTATGTGGATGATGCCTTAATATTTTAAAAACATTTTCTTCTATTTTCTTGCACAACATAATTGTCTAATCCTGTTGACTCTCAACCTATTCCAGTTCTGTGGAGGGCAGCAACAAAAACTGCCCCCACATGAGTGTGTTCTTCAGGGCTGTGGAAATTTAGCCACCATAGCATGAATTTTCTGCTTAACCCTGCCCTTGCCAATCAGGTTTTGTATGGGTTAATATTGGTGGGGAGCCCTCAAAACAGTGGATTTGAGTGTTAACAAGCCACTGTGATGAATGGTGGGGAGGTCATTCCTCTCAGGGACTCAAAGTCAGGCATATATTCTAAGGTCATGTGAAACTTGTCCGCTTTTGAAGTTCCCTTTACAGTGGTAAGTGTGGAATGCATGACTGACTCTTCAACAAAGTGAGAATATTGCAGCTGCCTTTCAAGGGTAGATGGTAGTTCTCATTTGAATGGCCTACACTACCACTGAAGCAGTCGGTCTGGGCTCTGCCCGTTTCAGCCATGAAAAAATAAAATGGACATAACTTCATGGTTTTACTTTCAGTAACAATACAGAAGCTAAAATACACAAAAATACAGATGCGTCCCTGTATGCAACACAAAGCAGACCCATGCATTTATCTACTAAAGACAGCATAAACACGTATGTACGCCAGAGAACCAGCATGTTTCTTCCCTACATGTATTTATCTGTAAGGTGATTTACAAGAAGCCTTGTGCCACAAAGTACTGTTTTGGTTTATTTATTATTAGTTTTTAAACAGGCTCTCCTACCTGCCTAGGGAAGATGGAAGCTAAGAAGTTTCCAAGCCATTATCCAGTATGGACAAATAGGGACTGCATCTATTCTCTGGCACATTTTACATATACTCTCTAACATTTATTTGCCACTTGTCCCTTCAGTCACGTCTTTTACAATAGCAAGCTCTAAGAGTGTTGTTGTCAGAAAATACTAAGCTAACTTCTGATTCACAGTACAGTCTAGTAGGTGCTGCTAAATGATAACTCATTCTGCTCCTGAAAGATTCCCAGCAAGTGCTCTTTTGAACATGACTCGGACTAGTGATTTAAATAACTATTAAGCACATCGAAGAGCTCAGACTCTAAACTGCTTTGTGTTCTAGTCCAGAATTTTGGAATTAGAACGAACTGACGGTTGTCAGTGAATTACAGAGCTGTAGATGGATGTTGAAAGAGGAAAAATTGCATAAAGATGTGCTATTGTGTGGTTGGATCAACCCCAAGTCCACAACTGCTTTATTGCTAAGCCCTCACAACGGTATTTGGTATACAAAGCTTGGCAGTTTTCTAGAAGTATATTGCTGCAAGGCTCACTTTGTAAAGCAGAATGGGGTCTTTGCACAAAGGAATAGCTCTCCTTCCTGTACTCAGATTTCATCGCTCAGGTAAAGGATGCATCTGCCTAAAACTCAAACAGATATTTAATGAATGGCTTGATTGTGTAAATCAAACTCAGCTACCTTGGATGCCCAGAAGACATGAAATGTTGGAGAGACATGAATATTTTGCTGCATGTGGTTTTCTAGTAACACGATCCACAACCCCTATTTCCTTTACTTTTCAGCAAATTCTATTCAAATGCATCAATAAAATAAATTAACATGATTATTTCTATTGTAATGG
Organism: Cyrtonyx montezumae; assembly: GCF_038088225.1. NCBI lineage: Eukaryota > Metazoa > Chordata > Aves > Galliformes > Odontophoridae > Cyrtonyx > Cyrtonyx montezumae. The sequence goes on from NW_027071903.1 coordinate 3,507,329, forward strand.
AGGTCCAACCCTACTGAGTCAATGAGGCCCCATTGTGTGCAGCACCCTGTGTGTGCCACCAAAGGCTAGCTGTCCCAGTATACAGTAAGAAACAATAGGGAAAGAATGTGCTAACAGTAAGCTCACTGTGCTCAGAAGTGCTGCTCATGGGTCACTGTCTGTCTGGACATTGCAGATAAAATCTGAAAGCGAAATTTTGATGAACTATCTTGACTGTGTTTTGAAAGCAAATGCAAAGCATTGCTAAGGTCTGAGAGGACAGCAGAGCTAGTGGGGGAACTGTTCAGCTGCGTTCCTGACCAAGGAACGCAATATGTGTGAACCATTCAACGTGTTAGCCTGGCAGTTATCGAGGACTGCTGAGATGTTTTTGGCAAGGAAGTAAGTCATCTTGCCATCAGAAAGAGTTCTGAAATAAGAAGATACAGCTGCTAAAAAAAAAGGCCAAATTCTTCCCTTGCCAATCTTGTATGAACATAAGCCAAATCGAGCTGCCCTTTCCTGTCTACTTCCTGCACATTATGCACCATTAGCGCAGCTTTTCTTCTCTTCTAAACAAACTCAGGTCCGGGTTGGGCTGAAATGTGCCCTTCGATGTATGTATTTCTGAAGTTCTTTATCTTGCAACTTAGCCTGCTTCCCACGAGAACAGGCAGTGAAGGACATAATGGGGCCGTATTGATTGGCTTGCACTGCAAAAGGCACAAATACTGGCTGCTGTCTGCAGCATTGCCCATGGCAAGTCATTGTCTCTGCCCTGGATAGAAGCAATTAGATCACTCTGCCTAAAAAACCCACCTCTGAGTGAAAAAAATACCCTTTTAAGAAGTTATACTTCAAACTAATAAATATGTTATGTACTTTCTATTCAATAATAAGTTTTCAGTCATGAACAGCATCTGATTTCTCAATTCTGCCAACAGAGTCTTGAGCCTCTAGCTAAACCCTTACTTTTGGACTTTCAAGCATTAAATCAAGCCATTGTCACCATACATTTCAGCCTTCTTAAGTACTGAGTACTTAACAGCGATTTAAGACAGACCCTTACTATCCTTTAGGAGAGTCGGGCTGCCAAGCCTTAGTTTATTATGTTCCGTTGTGATAATGTTCACTAATCCTTTTGTAACAACACAGGAGAACCGACACAAAAGCTTATTCAAAAATCATATTAAAAGGCTTATAATATGAATATTTACTCAGGAAATTCTTACCTATGGTAAGTAAACAGGCTTCATAGAAAAGCATACATAAGAATTCCATTTCTGATACGTATGTATATCTGCATCAGATTTGTCTGAAGGCCTTCTCCTCAAAGCAGGAATCCCCTGCTTGCTCTCCTGTTCTTCCATGGAAATATCGGCTCTCTCATAGCTCTGTTTAGATTACATGATATTATGAAGATATTCAGGACATCTGCAGGATTGCAGAGTTGTTCTTGTACAAAATACTTAATCCTATCGATAGTACTCATTCTGAACAACTTTCCTAGTGCTTGTGGGATGGTAACGTACAGCAACCATTGTAACTCCTTACCTTGTGCTCTGCTGGAAACTGTAGTGACAGGCAGGAGTCCTGCAGGGCTCTGCAGAAGTGGCACTTGAGCATAGAAATAGATACGTTTTCCTTTCGTGAAGAAAGATAAGAGAAAGTCCCATTAGTGCTTTCCCTGGGCGCAGTAGTGACTGTTTCACTGGAAGAGCCGTCCTGGTGCAGCCTGTTCTCCAGGGCAGTGGAGCTCACATTTCCATGTTGTACATTCAGTGCACCTGTTGAACAAATAAGAAGGAATTAAGGCCTTTTCCCAAAACCAACAGTGATTTTTCTATGCTTCTAAATGAAATGTTGACAGTTGAAAAATAATTGTTTTGTTGGGATGGTTTTCTATGTTATATTTTCAATATCCAAAATGAATCTTCTCACAGTTGGTTTTTATTTTTCTTTTGTTCTTCCCAAAAACCCTGCAAAAAGGAAAGTGCTACTACATTATTCATTCTGTTAATGATATTTCACCACTTACTCATCAGAGCTTAATAAGAAGATTCCATAATGCAAATTATTATTTCACCCTTCACAAAATATAGTACACTCCTAAGACACTAAAAGAGGTTGAACTTTCAAAGAATTTAACTGTACAGCCACTCTCCATTGGTAGACAGTACTTTAATCTGACCAGAACATCTCATTTCTAGACACAGATATTGCCTGTCAGCAGAAAGTTCTTCAGCTGAGACTTTGTAAAAATATATTTCAAATACTATGTTGCCCAAACTACCACGAATTACTCATTATTGTCTTTGCTGGTGTGTGGGAAAAGCCGACCAGCAGTCAATGACAGGCTGTAAACACAGCTCCAATTAAATGTAGTATATACTTCTTCAAACTGTACTATGTACCACAATTTAATTTTGAGGTTCTTGGTGTCCACTTCTAAAATGCTAGTTACAAACCAAAATTACTTATGAACAAACTGTAACATCTAATTTGGAAAGTATTCAGCTACTGAGTGAGCCCTTAAGATGGTACATGGGCAAATGTGATATGCATCTACCATATTACATGTTCTGAACTCAAATTGTTGTTGTGTCTTGTGGCCAGTTAACATCTAATTCTGACTTTTTTTTTGTTTCAACTGCAATTGAACTTGCAGTGAAAATTATGAACTGGTTGTAAGCTTCTTGTTTAAATATTCAGCTTGCTCAGCATCATAAACAGCCTATGGGCCTCTAGCTAGACTAGACCTATGTTACAGCAGCCATATTGATTCAAGAACATATCAGTGCAACTCTCAGGTAGCTGACAAAGAACATAATTAAGACATACTTAACATCTGGCACACTCATCAGCCAATTCATTTGTTACTTAGTACCATAATTTTACAGTGGACTTTGTATATTTTAAGAATCCTATTTGATCCCACCAGTCATACTGCTATCGGCTACGTAGAGCAAAGCCGGAGAACCTGCACCCATGCCACAGTACAGTGCTGTAGATTGGTTATGAGCAGTGGTGAAAAAACTTCATCTGAGCTGAGAAGTTCACAGAACTGCTCATCTGATAGGTGAGGTTTGATGCCAGACCTATAAAGTTTGAGATCACTAAATGCAAGGTTAAAGAACATCATGTTTGCTACATGCACATTGCTTTGGTTCTGACCCATGTTCCAGTGGGGACCAAAATTTAGTTCTCCACCTTGAAGCATAACTTAAACTCAAAATAGAAGGGAATTTATCTTCTGACTGGCAACAAGCAGAAAGGAGATACTGCACAGAATATGCTGATACTCTCTTGTTCTTGGTTGGCTGATTTGTGCTTTCCTTTTATACCCATTGTTACATCTGTGAACAACAAGGAGGAATTTTTCTCACCCACATAAGATCATCCAGACATTTTCAGATGCATTCCAGTATTATTGCATATATATATATGCACACCTCTTCAACAATATTCCTGTGGATTACTAAGATCTGAGTCTTCACTATTTTGCACTGTTGTAAGGTGGTAGATTGTTTTTGTGGCTTGTTACTTGCACTGAGAAAGGAAGAGGGAATGGAGAACAGAAGAGCAGACAATCTTCTGGTTCGTTGTGGACATTACACTTACAATACAATAGTCTGTTATGTTTTGTCAGATGTGGTCCAAACAAGTCATTGCTTTCAGCCCTTTGACCATCCATCTGCAGTTCAGTGTAGCTGAAGTATCCCCCTTCCATAAGCTTGGTTAAATGCTAATTTTCTGGGGGACTCAGTTCCTCATATCGGCATGAAGCCAAATGCAGTGGGGTGCTCTTATTGGCTCTGGTGAAGTACTGTTATGCTGAGAGATCATGATTTAGTTTTCTTTTAGATCAGAATAGAGATTACTTTACCAAAGCAGATTTTTTGATCTGCCACACAACTGTTCTTATCTACGTATATGCAACATGTAGCACAAATCTTCCAAGCTTGCTTATATGAGGAACTAAATTAAGTAAAAAAAGAAGAAAAAAAAAGAAAAATTACTGTTTCGTGTATGCTATCTGTTCTTACTCAGGAAATAACCAAAGTAAAGAAAGCTTCCTAGATGACACAATCACACTTTGCTCAAGGACAGAGTACCTCAAGAACTGGGTTATTGTTGATAGGGGCTTTTGTAAATGCTCTTCCCTGATCTTCTAATTAACCTTCTGAACCTTGTGCCTACTGGATGGATCCCAGCCAGCAACAACCAAAGAACTCTTTGAAAGCAGAGTTTACACCTCAGTTTCCAAACTGTATCACTGTAGCATTCTAACTATATATACGAGAGAGACAAACAGTGGATTTGTCTTTTTGAAAACAGCAGCTGATTAAAAATAAAGTATCAATAATGTGAGAAACATGCAGTCCAGAAACTTTCAGACATTTTGGCACATAGCTCCGTCTCTCTCAGACAATTGCATCCCCCTTTTCACTGCTTCTCTCCTCCTGTTCCTCCTGTTCTAATGCTCCCCCCTCAAAGCCATGGGGGCAGTGGGAGCAGAGCTGGTTGTGAAGTGTCTTAGGATAATCCGCTTTGACAGGGAACTATGCTGATTACAAGTTATGGCTTTGGAACAGTAAGGCTCCCACTGCTGTTCACGTACAAATCACTGCATTCTATTTAAACCTTAACAGTCACATCTAATCAAGAGAAAATAAGGACAGTTTTATGAATTCCATGAGAAAAAATTCCCCTCAGGTGTAGGCTGCATGGTTTGATCAGCTCCAGTATCATGTTTTAGCATTTCATGTTAATCCTGCAGATACTAAGCCAAGAACACTAGCTTTCTATACTCCCAATGGCCATGCAAAAGCACTTCTGCAATTTGTTTAACTGAAATAGTAACTTGTAGTATGCAAATTAAGATTTATGATAAATGAAAGCTTAAAACCATGCGTTTATCTTCATGAGTAAAAGGTATCACGTATTTGCAAGGTGCCAAAAATACGAGAGCTGGGCAGCGAACAAGTGAATTACAACTCCCAGAAGGCACTGGTGAGCTGTACATCAGCATTTTGTGTCCTGATGACAGGAAACAAACTATTTCACAGTCTAAGATTTTCTGGAAGATACGGAGTTGACCCAGCCCCCAAGCCTGAAGTATCTAGTTTCAGTTTTTCCAATTGAATATTGTTTAAGTGTCAGGTAAATTCAAGGTTTTCAACAAGAGTACACTAAAAGAAAAATTACTGTTTTATGGAACATAAGTATCCTGTTGAAAATACCACGATGGGAAAAAACTAATCAAGTACAGATAACATTCATATTCTGTACTATTCTCCCGACCCATGTACACACAATTAATATAATTCCCAGCCATGTGCTGATTCAGCTTTGCTGCAATTACACTAAGGCAAAGACAAGATACTGCTCATTGCCTATCACATCTTTCTGGGGTAATACAGTCTAACACAGACCACGTAAGAAAGATTCAGAGATGCTCTAGAGAGATGCAGTCCTGTGTGGTCTTATTCTGTGCTTTATATTCCGCAGAACTGAAGACAATAGGATGACACATGGACTAGAGAGAGATCTGCGCATACTTTCCTTCATAAGTCAGGATTTCCAATGAACAACACAGGAAAATAGAGATACATGCCCAAAGTTCAGCTCAGTCTGAGCCTTGGGGTCCAATTTTCATCTCAATCAGAAATAATTTCCCATAAGTTAAAGGATTCATAACCATACAAAATCAGTACATACAAGCCAAACTCAAACCACATCTGGCTGTAACGACATCTGGCAATAAGGTAATACCTGATGCAGTGGTACAGGCCTGGGGAAGAGTGGCTGGAAAGGTGGCCAGCTGGACCAGAACTGGATGTGGGGATGATGGTCAACAGCAGGTTAAACACAAGACAGCAGTGTGCCCAGGTGGCCAAGAAGGCCAAGGGCATCCTGGCTCGCATCGGAAACAGCGTGGCCAGCAGCACTAGGGAAGTGACAGTCCCTTTGCACATGGCACAAGTGAAATCACATCCTGAACACCAAATACAGCTTTGAGTCCTTCACTACAAGAAAGTTAATGAGTTGCTCAAGCATGTGAAAAGAACAGCAAAGCTGGTGAAGGTACAAGAAAACACAAGTTCTGAGGAGTGGCTGAGGTGACTTGGCCAGTTTAGCCTGGAGAAAAGGAGGCTCAGAGGAGAGCTCATTGTTTTCTACAAGGACCCGAAGGGAAGCTGCAGCAAGGGCCTGTCGGTCTCTTTCCTCAGGTAACAAGCAATAGGACATGAGGAAATTGCCTCAAGTTGTGCTGGAGTGGTTTAGATTGGATGTTAGAAAGAATTTCTTCATGAAAAGGCAGGCTAGGAACTGGAAAATGTGGTGGTGGAGTCCCCATTCACAGAGGTATTTCAGAGACACGGATATGGCACTAAGGGACATGGCTTAGTGATGGGACTCAGCAGTTCAGGTTGATGGTTGGACATGAAAATCTTGAAGGTCCCTTTCAATCTAGATGATTCTATGACTTTAACTAGAGATGAAGGATGTTAAATGAACAGCACACTTTTCTTTTTTTTTTTCCCTGAATCTGTTTTCTGGAAGCTGCTTTACTTCACCTTTAGCTTACTGGAAGAACAAAGTACATTTAATTATGCATAACATTTCTCATTCTCTGATTTTACTTAACGTGTATAATACCTAACATTTGATAAACTGGTATTGCAAGGAAGTCGCTCAAGCAAGGCTTTGGCTTAGTTCATATGAATACTTAATTCTGCACTTCAGAATTTCTCATGGTATGGAGGCTGAAAGTGGTTTTAAGTAGAGACGTTCACTGTCCGATACTCACGGGGAAGGGGTTATTTCAGCCCAGAACTTGCAGCTGGTACCTCTATGACTGATGAGAGGGTGCTCTCCAGTGTGAGATCAGAAAACGGCAATGAAAGAACTGTATTTCAGCGAGTGAAAGAATAAGTGTGTTCTTAGACAGCCACCTAGTGAGCTTAGAGAGGAATCAAGAGCTGGAAGAAAATTTAGTGAACTGTGAGAGATTGGAGTTACTATACAGTTACAGTGCTAAAATTAGTAGTAAGCTTCATAGGATTTTATCCTCACAGTGAATGCAGTAGCAGAGAAAGGCTCTTGAATTACTAAACTGCTGTAAGGTTTTTTATTACCCAGAAATTCTAGATTAATTAACGTTTGGGGGGGAGCTCAAGCATTAAAAAATGTCAAGGCTAAGTGAAATTTGAAAGATTTAGGAATGAGTATGTATGTGTGTCTGTACATACGCTTTTTCATCTCACCTATACGTCATATACTTATTTCTAAATCAAAACACTTCTATAGATAGAAAAGTTTTACACCACACAACATTAAAAAAAAAAGAGTCAAAGTCCAGAGGGAAAGAGTCTTAGATTTGTGTCTGGGGATTTGCACATAGAGCCTGCACTGCTGGCATGTATGTTCTAGCAAACACCTCTGCCACTGAAACTTGAACATAGTTATGAAAATAACACAAAGTCTTAAGTGATACAGGAGAACCTGTGTCTCCTGTTCATACGAAGAACAGCATCTACATTTACTGCTGTAAATGTACTTAGTACTACATCCTAAATTCCACCTCTGTGAAATAAAGAAAGAATCAAAAAAAACCAGTGCCTTTGCAACAGTTTGCCTTTGCAAAATTTTTCCAGGGAGAACACCACAAAGTTTTGTTCTTATGGCTTCATATCTCCATCGGTGCTCTGGATGTTCACAAATCCACAACGTGCAGTTTCATCTTCATGTTAGAAAGACACAGAATGTGTGGAATTATAGTGAAGCAGCCAGAGTTTGCACCTCATCACTCCAGTGGTTGTGTATTAACCACTGCTTGCTAAATTACTTTTTGCTATGAAGACCACTTGCATAGACAAAACTCCCAGGTGGCATCTTTTATAACTGTGATCATTTATAAGGAAATGAAAAGTTCAGCTGAAATAAAATATTAAGACACTAATGGAAACTACTATTAAAAAAAAAAAAAACATTCTCCAAAGTTTAATCTAGCATTAATAAGCCACAAAATAACTGCATGAAGATGGGCAGGTCAAAGAAGAAACAAACACTGTTGATTATAATCTGTTTGGGATGCTGCATAGTTTATAGTTAGACACTCGCTATCTCCCAAATATTCAAATGCAGAGAACTACCTTAGCTGTAGATCATGTCAGTCCTAAACCACTGATGGAGCCTTGAACATACAGTTTCTTTGTTCTTACAGACTCGTTTGTAATCCACAAATCCAGCGGTGTAATATTATACTAAAAATAGCATGCTTTGAATCCCTCTCAGAAACATCAGTTCTACATGCCTAATTAAATACTCTTGACAGACACACACATACAAAATAATTGCAAAGAAAAAAGACATCTCCCTCATGAGAGCCAGATGATTTTAATTAGATCTCACTCAAAAATCTTCCTGCCCTCCTCATGCAGCTCAGCTCACTACAGAACTCAGTCACACTGAGATCACATGCTGATCCGGATCTCTTTTCCTTTTCACACCATTTTCTGCTTTTCTGTCTCCGTTTCCTCCCTGTTTCTTAGAAACTTACTGTCATCCAGCCCTTAGAACTCCAGTTCTGACACTACTCATAGATGTAGGACCAGTGCCATTTGAATTTTTGTGGGTTTTTTTATGCCTCAAGAAATAATATTCATTGTATGTATTTCAGACGGACTTAAAGACATAAGACTATTAGAGAACATGCCACGGAGGGCCACAAAGATGGCAAAGGGCAATGGAGGGCAAGGCATACAAAGAATGGCTGAGGTCCCTTGGTTTGAGTCTCCCCTCACAAAGGGGTAAAGGGCTAACGATGGCCTGGCCGCAGTTACAGAGCCTGAGGGAATGGCATAAAGCAGCATTAGGGGAGGGTCAGATGGGTGTTAGGGAAATGTTCTTCACCAGAGGGTAGTGGGCATGGAATAAGTTTCCCAGGGCAGCAGCCACAGCACCAGGCTGTTCAAGAAGCCCTCAAACACTTTTACTGAGTAGCTCCATGAAGTGCACAGAGTTGGACTCAGTGACCCATGGATATTCTATAATTCTGTGACTTACAGTGCCTTTGTCCACCCACAGATACAACCAGATTTTCCATGAGCCCAGCAACCCGAATATAAGTAGATGCTTACAAATAATACAACTATTTTATCTGCTTCAGTACAATAGATATTAATAGACACAAAATCCTTACAAAATCCTCTAGTTCATTCTTGTGTGATTTCTCCTTTCCTGTTCCCAAGTATTTATACCATACTGGCAAAGAAATATCTACCCACTACTGTTTTAATGCAGCATTAAACCAGTGATTGCAGTTTCAAAAGTACTTGAACCTTAAGAATCACTATTAGCTCTGAAGTCATGATGGTAGAGTTTTCTATCTACATATATAATGCATTCTTACTCTTATGCAGTTCACATGAAGTGTAAAATTCATTGCTATCAGATTACATAGCAGCTAATACTTCTTAATAGTTGTAAAAGAGTAAAATTATCTCATTTCTGTGAGATCTATAAAAGTTATATGTTCTTCTTTTAATATTTGTATGGCACTAACTTCTACATTACGTAGGTAACATCTTTTCAGTGACAAATCCTAAAACCAAGCCAAGTACTTGAATTTTCCTAAGCATTTTCTCTTATTCTGTGTTCCCATCATGTTTAGAGATCACTTTTTGCAAGTATTTGACCTCTGTTCCTGCAAAGTGGATGAGCTCTGCATGTTTATAGATATCTGATATGGAGAAACTCTCCTGTGAACACTCATTCAGATGTTACCTTTTTTTTTTTCCTCCTCTGTGACCTTTTGTTCTGACACAGTCTTGTGATTACAATTACCCTCTGTGGCACAGATAACAGCCATATGACATCACAAAATTTAAGCCTGTAGCAGTGAAAAATGTGAAGAGTTTCTGAACTACCAGAAGACATAGCATAACCTGAAATTCTGTCCTAGGACTTTCATTTGACAATCTGTTCAGTACTGCTGCTCTGCCATACCAACTGACAAGTCTAGGCAGAATCCTTGGATCAGTCATGAACAACCATATTTCCTGCAGCTCCTAGAAAAATATCCAATTTCTGATACAATTCAGTATAATGCTGCATCTGTGGTTTTTTCTTTTTTTTTAATTTGAAAATAATACTAGGATGTGACTGAACATCTTCCATTACAGGCTTAATCCTTAATTATTCAGAGCAAACATCTCTCTGGCAGAGAGATGGCAGGGTAACCCACACTAGTAGGAAAGGATATGATTAGATTTCCATTATATTTTATGCAAAAGTTTGTGTGAAAATGAGATACGTAAGAACACAAATCTCACTATTAAGATTTGCTTGAGATTTCTGACAAGGTCAGCTGAGCTGCAATCAACAAAACAGCGTACCTGCAAAAGATGCTCTTCAGACACAACTCGCCCAATATTCTTACATTTAGCAAAGTTTCTATTCAAAGTTTCCATTCCGATGAAATCAATCTCAGAGACAAAGTTGCCACACTTTTCTAAAACAGGAAAGATGCCAACCCATTTGAGAAACTAAGGTATGCCCACTAATTTAACACTGCGTGGATTACCAGTATGCTTACATTGATAATACCACAGAGGTCAGATTACAGAGGAAAAAGAAAAGCAGTACAGAGTTTGGGTGATGGCTTTTCTCTTGTCAGTGTTACACAGTGCTTTTGATTGTATGTAGTATGAGAAAAATCTCATATTTTGGATCAGAAAGAAATAAAAATCATTTGCTTTCACAGATTTAGGAGATGTAAATTCATGCAGTCTATGAGAATTTATACAAGCAAAAACTTCTCTCAGCTCATCTAGAACTTAATAAGGGCATGTTCACTCATTACACTGCTCTTGTGAGACAATTCTCTCCCCTAGTGGTCTTAATTTCAGAGAAGTTTTGTGTCAGAGAAGCAGACTGAATGGTGAGATGGTTGAGAAAATTTTATGTCATACGGGATAAACTTTAAAAGCAAATTATAGGTGTTTAGATTATAGTGAAATTAACGGTCAATCCTTCCTATATATACTTCATGGAGATTATTAATAGAAATGCTAAAACAGTCATATCCAGCAGTGTGCTATTCTTGCTTCTCACCATAAGCATGTCAGCAAAACCTGAGTACTTTTCACTTTTTCTCTTGTCCCTGTGTCAATGTATCAAGACATCTGTGGAACAAAATTGCAAAGATTGTCCTTAGAAGGCTCTGAAATCATGGGAAAAGTGAGACTGCAGAGGGCTCATGTCTACCACCCACTGCTATGTAAACACAAGAGGAAATGATCAAAAGTTGGTACTAGAATAGGAGCTGTACATCCTGAAAGATGAAACGACAAGACAACTGCTAAAGTACACTTGATTAAAATCATGAGTCCAGATTAAACCTAAACAGCACGAAGTTTTTTTTACACTGCTGTCAGTAGTTTTGCCTGAATTCAAATGGTGGTAAAATCGTGTTTTTACATAGGAAAAACCCTGTGTAAAGAGTGGCACAAATCTTATTTAATGCTACTAGTCATGATTTCCTACTTCTTCCTGTCACTTCACTGTAGCTCTTCTCTAGCTTTCTGAAAGCACATGGAAAAACTACTACAAGAAGCTGTATCTTTCCTTTCTTTTATAAGGAAGTACACAAATGCAATTCAAAACTTTCCAGCAAGTGACAAAACTCAACAAGGCACCATTAATTCTGCTCTTTCATGCTATGCTTCTTTCTGAGCTACCTTAGCAGGCAGCATTCTATTCAAGTTGCTGCAAATGGAAGCAAGTTTATTCATGTTATACCTGCTCTTTTGATATATACCTCCCCCCCCCCAAAAAAAAGTGTTTAAGGAGAAAGCCTTTCCTTTCATAGCATGCCACCAAGCTCTCTATAACCCCACTTCACAAGCCTACTTCATTAAAAGCACAAAATAGAATACATAAGCGAACAATTGCAATCACATTGTTTGCCTGAAAGCTTTTCACATATGTGGATCTGTTTATATGCTTTAAATAAATAAAGAAAGAAATAACAATCCTGCAAGTAAAAACAAGAATGTGTCCTTAAAATTGCCCTTCTGAAAATAGCTCAGCCTACTTGTAAGTATTCCTGCAACTTAGCACATGCTTCATCTTTGGTTGAGAGCATTAGCCAAGTAATAATCAGCACTCAGCAAAAATTAGGAAGCCAGTTTGTCACAGTGAGGTCATGGGGAAGATTATTCCTGCTTTATGTCTCCATTTATAATAAATATTCCATAGCCTGTCATGGAAAGGATGTAGAACATATTTATATTTCTAACCTCCCTCTTCACATATAATTCATCAACTTATTCTGATAAATTCAATAGAAACCTATTCCCTTTTATCATTTTTTACATGTCTCCTGGCTCAGAAGAACTAATAATCTACCTTAGAGTGCAATGGAGATACTGTATCTTTGAGAATTAATGTAGTACAGATCTAGATTAGCAAAGCTATTTCCTTTTAAGGTAAAACATGAATGTGTAAATCTTTTTAGAGTCATGTAAAACATGCATTTTGCTCACCTCATGTTTAGGTTTCTTGTGACCATCTGTTGAGATATCGTGATTCAATTTCACAGCTTCATCTCTCTCCTATTCATGTATTTATTGCCAAATACTGTGGGGTTGAAAAGCCTACACAACACTGTTACAGCTCTCTTCCTCTTTCATAAACACTTTAAGGAGAATTTAGTCTATTTGTCTGAGTAAAAACGTTCTGTTGTCTGAAACAGCGTCACAAAACGCATGCAGCATTTCACTGGAATGAATTGTGGTAGCCATTAAGTAATTAGTACTACCCTTAGTGATCTCACAAATATATCCTAGATACTGCAGTTCTCTCTGCATCCATACATAGAGGCGCCAAGGAAAATGGTGATGAAGTTAGCTGTTGCAAAGCTCGATGGGAGTATTACATGGAAACATCTTCTACAGATGGGACTGACTATGCTGGTAAAAATCACTAACATCATTATGGCATCTAAACTGTCAGGGAATTCACAGCAATTAGTCTAATCTATAATGGGTGGCTTTCAGCATGACATCTTCCATAGGCAGATGGTCAGGAAGGAGTTCAGCTGACATTAAACACAATTTTCCTATGTCTTCAGATTCTCTAAGGGAACATGGCAAAGGAGCTGGCTGCGGTATTTTTACAAAGATTGGAGACTCCTCAGACCAGGAATTTCCCATGAGAACACACAGAGAACAGTTCACGTCATGGTGTTGCCAGGACTGTAAAACAGACAGAACATTCCTAGCTTCTTTTCATTCTGAATCTCCTAGCAGCCCTGAGGTGACCATGCAACTTCAAAAATAAAAGAGCAAAATAGATTTAGAGAGGTATTAGAATTCAGGTCCCAAACTACTAAAATGTCATAAAAATGCAGGAAACAAAACATATCAGCTAAGATTTCAACAGAACAGTATCTCAAAAAGGCTTTTAACATGAAAACGGACATCAAACACAAAAAGCATTTATTTACAAGACATTAAGATATATATTTATAGTGGACACAGATATAACATAACAAATATTCTGAATGCATCTTTTTCAAGCAAATTGAGTACAGACAACTATTTTTCCTCTTTATAAAACATATGGGAATCATCATGGTGGGATTATTCTTTCCAGAAATTCAGGCATAGAGTTCTGGGAAACTTCCAGTTGTAGCACAAGAAAGTAACTAATAAGAGATGAAAAGACATTTTTCTATGAAAAGAGATTCTAATCCTACATTTCTTAATCCTATAATTCTTACCCAAATGGTTTTAATTGAAGCCTACTGCATAAAGTATTCTCAGTGAAAATAATGAAACAACACAACAGCAAGACATTTGAGCTGATAACAAAATATGCAAATTACTTCTCAAGTTTGTCAAATGCCTAACTTTCTTTTCATAGTAGCACAGCAGTTGCTGATAGAGTTGTGTGGCATTTTAGGGATGAGTTGATTCTACAGTGATGTTCAATGTCCAGCATCATTTTACAGCTAACACAGGAAATCAGAACACCTATGCATAAAAGGAGGGAGGACATGGATCCTGGAAACACAGCAAGGAAAAAGGATTAGTTCCCCTGCTATGGCTGACAATTTGTTTAAACCTTATGCAACATTGTGGAGTTTTTCAGTCAACTTGCACAATCATTATTTCAGGACAAGAAATCAGAAAAAGGATGAACACAGTTAGAAGAGAAGCACACTGTGAACAAGGCAGTAACCACCTCTAGTTGTTCAAAGATGTCAGAATTCATATTTTTAAAGTCATTAGAATTATCATCTTGCTTTGATGACCTGAAGTACCCGTACCTCCAGCCCCTGATCTTTTCTTCAGGGCATACATCCCCTCTCAGTAGCACATCTGACCTAGGTCATTTCCCATGGCCTTCCCCCAACAGGTCTTGACATCAGTGCCTGGCCGTTAGCTCTGGCTGTCTAACATAGGGTACTCATCTCATTTTCCATGTCCTGGAATTGTTAACATCATTCAGTTCACTGGATATCTCTATCATTATTTTACATGGATTCTGTGACATTTTAGCAGTTTTACTTCAATCCTCTAACTTGAGGTGGTTTGTAATCCACACAGCAGATTCTGTGTTCTGACGTACCTGGATTTTCATGCAATATGTAAAATACTAGTGTAACTCCAGAGAAGAAACATGAAAAGAGTTTTGAACTGCCAGTTTTTTTGCTTTGTTTTAATTCTCTTTCTGAGACCGCAGCACTTTACAGCTTCCAACATTGCATACAGTCAGTAGTATTGTTTAACTATCCTTTTCAACCAGTTATTTACAGCTGAGCATTATCATCCCCATACTCCAGCTGGGGTGACAAAGGCAAGAAATATGTGTCCCTTTGAATGGAACAACTACCAGTAGGATCAGACCTGCTTAGAATGCAGGAAAGTCATATTAAATGAGGAATACAGGCCCATCTACCTTACTGAAGCCTATCCATTTCAATGCTAAAGAAACCTCACCTTTTGTAAGGCTTATCCAGAAAAGTATTTTGATGAATAAGACTTAGAGAAGATAATAAAACGATGTGAACAGTGTAGAAAAGTCCTGAAGCATATATCCTACGTTGCAGGTAAAATATGTCCAGTTAAGAAGGGCTACACAATAAACCTTATAAAAGCTTTCTACAGACACAAATGAATACATTTAAATAAATCTGAACAGAAAATTATTTCGGTATAACCAAATATTATTTCTTCTTGCTGAGGTAAGCTAACGTAGCACTCAGTCAAATCCCTGGCACTTAACAGCACTTAAAAATACACAATGCAATCTTGGAAGTGAGGCAAAGACAGATGGGAATGAACAATAAATGAACGGATGGCTAGACAGACAAAAATCTCACCCACTACTTTATCTGCCATCTGCTTCTCCTTGTAACTTTACCTTTACACAATTAATTCAAGCCCTAAATTTCCTGTCCTGAGACTAGAAATTGCACAGAGTGTTTAAGACAGAGTGGTATGTATTTAAACACAAAAGCAAACAACAAAATTAAAACCTGACCTTAAGTATTTGATAGCAGAGGCTCTTGAGAAAGGCTTCCTTAAAAATAAATGCACTTGTTGTTTCCTTTGTTTTTCCATATTGTTCTTTAATCTTTCTCCTAGAGGGGGTCTAAACAACAGCAAGAGATAAGCAGAGGAAAGATGAAAGAAGGAAAGATACAGCTTTGAAAAACTAAAATCTGTTTCTTTTTGTCTAGCTCGCTGGTATCACTTGCAGCAATATGGGAAAGCAGTAGGAAATGTGCTGGGGTGGAAGACTTGCTCTGAGCTTGTGTTACAAACAGTGTATTCCATGCCATGCAAAAATGCAGTCTTTTTCATCCTTCTCACCAGGCCTAATAACAACATTTGACATTTAGAAGTCAACATGTACCAAATTATTTCAAAGCGTAGCAAAGCTTCTTTCATTTAAATTTACATTGCTCCTAGGGGAAGAGGAGAGAACAACAACAAAAAGTAGTAGAGTTTGATAGTTATTGAACAAGTTTCTGGGGTTTAGCTGCAGAAGTCAGTGAAATTCTTTGACAAGATTCATACAGGATTGGCCTTTTCTAGCCTTAAAATATATGATACTATATGCCATACAACCATAAATACCTCAAAGTTAATATTTTCTCATGTCATCAAGTGGGCAGCAATAATATGAGACCTCAACTTTGTCCTCTAAGAAGGAAATATTTTCCTACCAAATATACTTAGTTTCTCAAGAACTATGTAAAGTGCTCCATAAATAATGCAGTGAAAGTTTCTATGAATGTCAATTGTTTTTCAACATGTCGGAATTCAATGACACACCTCTGCTTCATATGCACTTCCACATCAGATGTCTTTTTGTCAGACTGTCTCTCTGCTGCCATTTGTCACACAGCAGCAGAATGTAACGTTATATTGTTGGGAAAGTTTAACCTCTACTGCCGTACCACCAGCATCTGTCTCAGGCACCGTGGGCCACCAAAATGAAATAAGAGGCATTACCTTTGCAGTCACCCTTGTAACAGATAAGCAAGATGCAATTATAATCCAGTTCTACGCCATTTCTTCAAACAATATAACCCCCACATGTTGGAATTTAGGACTTGACTCACCATTTGTATAATACTGTATCTACTGTAACTGTCACTTTCCATTCCCATTTGCTAAACTCGGAGAAAGCACAATAAAACCATTTTCAACAAGATTCGTAAATTTAGAATCAATCAGTGTTATTGATGCAAAAGACAGAGGGTTTTCTGGCAGCAAAAGAAAATATACACTTCCATTTGAAGCTTCCAGTAATTTAGATTTCTTACTTAAAAGCAGCAAAACACTGAGTTGTCTCTGGTGGCCAATTCCTGAGGAGAATGGTGTTGGGATGGAGCACTAAATCACTGCAATGAAGGACACTATACTTTGGCACTGATGTAGAGTGTTTTTATAGCAAAAACATCATACTGATTTCAGAACCATGCCGTACTCAAGCATTTCAGAGGGCTGTAAAGACTTTGCAAGAGTTGTAGCACCAAATTTTATCAGTTGTGTCTGTTTGATTGGGTTGTATTGTAGCTTCAGAGATGCCATCTATGTAGTAATATTTTATTGTTTGTATCCCTGACAGAGATTGTAACATCTCCCTCTAGAAATGTGCTTAGAAAGCTGTAAATAAAAAGCTAAAATTTGCAGGGCTAGTATTCCAGGCTGTGAACAGCAAGAGCATACATTCACAATAGAACACTGTTAGCATTTTGTGATCCCTACATAAGTGTAACTGCTATGTTAGCTTTTTCTCCATCATTATTCAATTGCTAAAACAACTTTGTGTCATGAGAAAGAACTGCATAAAGGTGCTGAAAAAAAGCCGACTCTTTCACTTCCCTGTATTTTAGTTCCCCATCTTAGAGAATGTTCTCTGTTAAGTAACCATAGGATATTGTCTTATGATAGAGTACTATACTAAAAAGACTAATTCTGTTGAGCAAAAAACTTTACATAAGGATTATCACAGCACATATACAATCCATAGGGCTGGTGCTTCTGGAGAAACTAACATGCATTTTGTTCCTATCGCTATCTAGCACCCTGCCTTCTACACTTGCAGAATTGTTTATGTGTTCAGTGTCTCAGATGACAATATGAACTCAGCTAACAGTGAGCTGACTTTTAGCTGACATAGTGGAGAGCTCCTCTGACAGTAAAAGCTGCAGAGTTTGCAACTCTTTTTTGTTGAACCTGATCCAAAATTCATTCCAGCTGATGAAAATACTCCTGTTGCCTTCAGCATATGGTATATTAGGCCTTTGGTGCAATTAATTGCAGTTAAAGTGTACGAATGCTGAAGTTCTTGAACTCTCATGCTACCTAGATATATTACATCTTATGGAACACATGTAAGACTGCGCTAGAGAAAGCTAATCCCCCCAGCATCTTTTAGTACCCAAGTTACAGCCCACCACAAAAATACTGTTATTTCTTCAAGTCACAGCACAACATTCCTTACATGATTTTTGTCTGAAAAAAGATAGAGAAAAATTCATTGTCTCCATATTAAACAGCTACTTCAGAGCAATGAACCTATTATTTTTAGCATTATTTAACAGCTCAAAGGTGGACCACCCTGGGAATTGAGAAGAGTCAAACATTTCATTTAATGAATTACAAATTCATATTAAAAACGTTTCTCAATCTCTGGCATGTACCTATATCACACACACCATGCACTGCCTGGGATGTTCTATGGAGCAAAACACGCAGTTCTCATGCGAGAGATCAAGCTCAAAACTTCTCAAATATCACCTTTTGCTAAACACTTCAAAAACAGTTTCAACAGCCAAAATTTTCACCCCTCTTGTTCACTTCTAAGAAAATACTATTGCTTCTAAAATTTACATGAAATACATGAATGATTGTAGTTGCTGTTATCCAGTATTTTTGTCACACTGCTGCTGTGATTAAATACATGAGATTTCAGTGCAAACACCTACTGACGAATCATCAGAAACTGTAAGTGGGTAGTAGAAAAAGAATCAGTGAGTGCAAATAGGAACAGAAAAGACACGAAAGAAAAGGAAAATGCTATGTGCTTCAGTGATGTGAGATGTCGTAACTAACATAAGAAATTCAGGTAATGTAATGATTTTACTCTATATCCTTATCCCTTCTAGCAGCCAAGCATTTCCTTTCATTGCTTACCTAGAACACTGCCTACAGTTGGTGACAGAGGCATGACCAAGGCTTACCAAGCTACAGACCACTGAAATCTGAAACCAAGGTGGATTATATTACCCCAAGAACTTTTTTTTTTCTTAAAAATAATAGGAGATATCATCATCAGAAGAATGAAATATTCTGGAAGATTGTTTTCATCAGAAGAATGAAATATTCTAGAAGAGAACAAGCGTCACAGGCTATCCACAGAAACTACTTAAGGTATTTCCTAGAGATCCTATCACTGTTATAGCAAAATTTTCATGTGTGAGGCAGATAAATATGGATAGCAACTGAGCTGCAAATTGACCTTGTAGGCTTGGGATAGATTTAGTCACTGCTGCCAAAAAAATTTTCAGGTACCTCTGAGATTTGTGCCCAGGGGTCCTCTTCTTACCCAACTAACTTGTAATCACAACTGTCAGTTTCAGAACATTCATATGACCCTGTGGAGTGTAATGTGAGTCAACCATCTGAATGTGAAATTCGTTAGACAACTGCAGTGTGCACAGTGGGAGCAGATTGTGAGACAACAGTGATGTACATGAGAAGATGAAAGAGTAGGTTAAAGGGTTCCTGCAGTGGTTTTGCAGGTTTGGGAATAGGTGTGCACGCATTATGCCAACGTGTCTTCTCACACACCTCAAATGAGACCGTTCAGATGCTGTGAAAACTTCAGCAGTAACAGAACTTGACACCTATCTCATCCAGTATCAGGTTATAACAGTGATTGGACTGCACTTTAATAAGTCTTGCCATTTCTTGTTTATCAAGGACGTCAGGCTCTGAAAGCAGTTTGCTAGATTGCAAGCTTGCTGTAAGAGGTACAAGTAGCCCTCCTCACTTTATCTATTACCCACAGTACCTCTCAATCTACACCAATCACTCATCTCCAAATCATTCCAATTGTTTAAAGGGGTCCTCAACGCTATTAACTTGTATTCAGTGCCAGCAGGGCTGATATATATTACCCCTACCCTGGTTACACTTGTTTAGCCTTCAGAAGTTTTAAAAATAATCTATTGATACTGTTAAAAGATTTGCATGAGGCTGAACCTTTAGGCAAAAGACTACTTGGCAGGCTCTCACTGAGTTATCTTTAATACTTTTTCCCCCCCATTTGATTCTAATTTTTACTTTCCACTTCTGTTTTTCCCCATAATTTCTTATTGCTGAAGTGGGCACTTACAGAGACAAGCAGTAGTGCTATTAAAAGAATCAATACTTGCATTTCACGATACTTACACTGCTTTGTTCTATTTGCTTCCTATGCCCTTCATCTGTGAAGAATAGTGATCAATTATGAAGATCTGTCAAGTTTGCTATTACATGAGATCATTTATTCAGTTAAGAGGGTAAAGCAAAGTCAGCAAGCCAAGAACATGTGAAGTCAACTACAGTTTCAAAGCCTACAATTAAAGCTTATAACAAAGACAGGCATACATTCAACAGTCAAAATTCAAAGCTTAAGAACAAAGGGACAGCTTTCTTCAATTCACAATAAGCAGCTTCAACATTTCATAAAAAAAAAAATAATTCTCCAACACTCCAACTCTTCACCTTAAGGTTTTCCCCTAAAGCTCTTCTTCCATCATAAAAACAGTCAACCATAGCAGTGCCCACCTAGCAGAGCCTTTTTATAAGGGACTAAGAGAATTGCTTAATTATCAATAGATGGCACAGTTCAGGTTTTTTGGGAATTACAGATAGGGCATGCAGCTGTGGTCCTCTCTTCCATCTCTAGGACAAAATTAACTCGAATTCACCAAAACTAACAAATGCCCGAAGTGCACTGTAGCAGGTAAACAGAATAGTATTAGCAGAGTACAGCTTCAAGATCTATAAGAGCTTGATATTGATGTAATTAAGCTCCTAATCAAAAAAGCTGGACACCATATCATTAAATTTGCAAACACACTCAGTTGCCAGCTAACAAAAGACTTCATTTCCAAACATGCACATGTCAAATTCAGGCAAGGAAACAAAGTCAAAGGTAGATTTTGTTTATTAAGGTTTTGTGGGTTTAATTTTCTTTCTGAGATAAAAGGCAGATGAGTGCAGAAATGAAGAAAGTGCTGCTTTAGAAAAGAATTTCTGAATGTTTAAACTTTTTCTCGCAGTATGAATTCCAATGCTTGTTTGCCATTTCCAAGAAAGGACCGTTTGTCTCTTACCTGGTTGAAACTGGAAGCAAACAAACTGCTAAGTCCAGGAGCAATACCAGGAATGCAAGTTCTCTGCGCGCTTACAGAACAGGTAGAGTCAAAGTATGTCTCCTATCCTCAGCAAACATCTCTCCCTAATTTAGGCATGACTACGTTAAAGATAAACGTTTGTTCATTTTGTATGCCCACTTAGCAGTGATTTAAAGAGCTAATTAGTGCCAGGCTTGTTTCGGAAGTAGGGTGAGGCCCTGATCCTAAATGAGCTTAAGCACTCTTTACCACTGACTTGCCACCTGGAAGTAAATTACTTTGTAGGAGCTGAACCCAGTCTTTACTGCAAGACACCCAGACCTAACTCTTGGTTCGTCTCTTGCTTTTCTGTTGGTAGAATACAAACACAAAGAAACCATCGCATATGTGTGCTCTGACCTTACAAAACAGGAAGAATGTGCATTCATATTTAAACTCCACAGAAGGTGCTGGAGATTCTTCAGGTATAGCCTGTAGGAAAGCATTTAAGACTGAACTTTTCTTGTTTCTCATTATTCACCTGTATATCTCACGTACAGCTCTCTTTAAAATGAGAATGATCTTAGCATATATATTTGTAATCACAAAACCAGAGTCTGCATTTTACTGTGAACATGGCCTTATGGCATTTATGTGGCTGTGTCTGTCCTGGGTCTGTTGATATGTTACACAAGCAACGACAAGGTGCAGAGAAACAATTTATAAGAAAAGAAATGCAATTCTGAATGTGTTATGCCTATCTGCGTTTGTAATTCTGGTCATGGATCCTATCTGTTTGTAAATTTCAAAGCAAAATATCTACGAATTTGCGAAGTCAGTGCAGGTATGCTCATCTTCTTCTTGCTATGTAAAATTAGACTTATATCAGGCAACTGTGAGCTGATTAAAAGACTCTCTCCAACAAAATAAAAGATGGCAGATCTTTTTATAAACTTTGCTGCTGACTCTTGACAGAGGTAAGAATTTAATGTGCACTGAGATGCTTATGAGATTCCTACTATTGTGAGAATGTTAAGAACACCTATAACAGTTATATGCTGAGAAGTGACTCTGAATAAATAATATTGTGAAGTTCCAAATTCATTTTCTCTCAAAGTCTTGTGGAATAAATTTCCCCACTTTACAAGTAAAGATATATTTTCTCTATCTGACAGCCTTGCAAAATCTGGAAGTCACAGCTGTGCTCTTGACTTATGCATTTCATTACTGCTCTTCTGATGTGGCACCTTAGTTAAAACTATTGTTAATTTAAGAAAAAAAAACAACCAAAACATCCAAACTCCTTCCCAACAGCTCTGATTGTATAGGATGAACAAGAATAAGGCAACCTAGGAGATGTGTTTTTTTTAATTATTTTATTATTTTACTATTTCTACTTTTTTTATTTAAAAAGATGAAGACATACAGGAGAGAAGGAATACAGGGACAAAATTCTGTTCAGGCAGTTGCAAACAATAGCTAGATTTTCTTAACTCAGTTTTCTCAAATTCTTCTGCAGCTTACCTGTCAGTCTAGGTAGCTTATGCAAAAACTGTGAAATAAATAACCCCCAAATTAAATATCTGTGTTCTAACTACGAGAAATACCTAACTTCGAATTATAAGTAAAGCTGCCATCTTCCTAACACATAGTACTTTGACTGGCTTTATAGTAACTAAGAACAACAGCTCCATAGCCCAAAGGCAGCTGTGCCCTAGAGCCAGCAAATGAAGGCAGCTTATGCACTATGTTCAATTCCTTTGCTCAGAGATAAGAGCTGGCAGTTTCATTAGTATCAGTTAGCACTGCTGTTCTGCTCAGATGAACAGGAAGTTAATTGCCAGAGCTTATTTCCACATTGCTTGTGTCTTTTGTTGGGATGTGTGACCTCTCCTCTCAGGCTGTGTTTAACATAAATGCAGAGCTACACTGGGTGCTTCTATGCTGTGTTTGCCCTGAAAGATTCCTTTATGGAGACCTGCCCTTCTAACGGTGTTGGCCGTTGCTGCTGTGGTCTGTGAAGTATATCTCCAGACATTTTGCTGCTGATCTGAAATCCTCTTGACGTTAGTGGAAGTACTCAGTGGAAAACATCTCCCTTCTGCTTCATACTTGAATACAATTAGCCTTGCGATGAATTAGGAAACCAAGCAACCTGCAGTACATCCACACATTAAGCTTCAGATATAAATCCTCTTCTAACAGGCCTTGAATGTAAAGAACAACCACTGCACATCCTAGGATTACTATAAAGTTATAACCATAGCAAAAGAAGGACACAAATCACTCTGAGATTTGATTTCCCTGAGTCATAACATGCTTTGAGGAAAGTACATTAAGCTGCTGATCTGGGCTCAAAACTTTCTTGAAGGTTAGAGAACTTTTCTGAACAGCTACTATGAGTTTGATGAGTATAAAAATCTAGTATTTTATCCTATTATGTTTAGAGCTTTCAGAGGAAGTCTGGATATTATTTAGTAATACTGCAGCTCTGATGGACCATTTTCATCAATGGATCTCAAATAATTCTACATGAGAGAATTATTTCATCATCCTATTTTCTAGATGGGAAAAATGAAGCACTGAAAAAGCATTATGATGCAGGAAATCTAGAATTTGAGCTATCAGCATCGCATTGGTTGTAATTTTATTCACAAACCACATGATATGCTTTTCAGTGGAATGCCATCAAATGAGGAAACATATGGGTAAAATTTTAATAAATATGCAGTATTTGATGACTGTCTGAGAACAGTGCTAAACTATTCAAGTATCAACCAATACATTCTTTTAGAGGTCTGATTTTCAAAGAAGCTGAAAACTCCTGGTTCTTACTCAGATTGCAACCAGCCAGAAGATTATTAGATTTTAAATAGTGACATTGATTTGAGTTAGTAATTACACAAAATATTCTGTTAATGCTTGTTTGCAACATCACAGTAGTCTTCAGATATTCCGGATGATAGTTGTGATGTAGTATTGTAGATGGGGAGACACGTGTAAGGCTGCTTTAACAAGGCAAAAGAAACAACAACGGAATGACTAAAATGCGACAGAAGCATCAAGATGTTCCCCTTTGCCTTCCTTATCTGTGTGTGCAGACTTCTTGACTGTCTTTACATTCCACAGCAATCTTTGGGACAAAAGGAGTGTTGGGAGGAAGTAAATGACCCCCAAGGACTAACAATGGACCATCTCGATGCAAGGATGCTGGATAACATCGAAGATTGCCAAATAAGACTATGTCTGTTAGGCAGTCATTGGGGGTGGATAGGTTAATGAATTTGGGAATGTGAATATGCAACACATGAGAAAATATAACCTGTTCACAAATGACCAACTGGTGGAGCATTTTTGGAGAGATATATCGATGCTGCCCCAGCACTGCCAATAAAGAATACCTTGCTTAATGGTAGCAAAACTTTGCTGTTATGTTTCAACTCATTGATTTCTTTAAATCAACATACTATCATAATTTCAGCGTTCAGGCTAGCAAAATAAGATGCATTTTGTATCTGGCAGTGGGGGACAACTGTTGTCCCTACTTTCATGAATCTGTATCCATGCTCCTTATTTTTCCAAAGGATTCCTTTTAAATATAAGGATGGAATTGGGACGTAGTATTTTTTTCCCCTTCAAGTTATATATTTTCTTGGAGATGGGAAAGCTTTGGAGTATTTTCATAGATAATTATAATGAATTTTTTTTTTCAAATTTTTTGATGCACTTTTAAGTCTAATGAACTCTATATGATAACAGGTCACACTCTAATTTCTTCCTGCCATTCTATGACAATGGTGTTTTCAGCTTACCTTACCATATTTATTTTATTAATACTGGCCCATAGCAAAACCAAGCATTTTAAACTCCTTGAAGATCTCTATACAGAGTGCTTTACAAAGCACTAGTTCTTCGTAAAGACTTTCAAATAATCAATCCAACCAAAATCAAATGATTAAAAATTCCTCTTTTTACATACACAGTCGCTTCTCAGGCTTAGACCTTGCCTGATCGATCTCTTTGAAACATGCATTTCTTGTTCATTTTTGTGGCTTCTACATACATTTTGAAATAACACTAGAGGGCAACAATGCATGGGATATTCAGAATTTGTGTTCCTGAGAAAGTTTGAAATGAGTGGTCTTGCCTGTTAAGTTAAACAAAATTTACTCTTCGTGTGTTTTAATTTGAAATGGACTTGTGCTGAAATAGCAAAAGAAAACAAAAGATTCTATGAGGTCCAGAAAGAAGACATTGTTTTCTTTTACAAAGTGCTGTGATATTCTTAAAAGAAAGTGAGAATCTTTTTTTTTTTGAGAATGATTCAGGGAAGCAGTCTCACTTTGAAACAAAATATTGAGGGACATTTTAAGATCCCTGAATTTGTTCTGTATTCTGGCGAAACACTGACAGACAAAATTTTCTTAGAAAGGAAATGTAAGATGGAAAATAGAAGGAAAAGTCATAAAAATGTTCATGTCTTCAACAGAGTTATCTCACCTGCACAGCCCAAAAACTGTGCTTACACTTACTGTCAAGAATCTCCGTAAGTTTTAGCTTGAATTTTAGCTACTAGATCTTAAAACTGGAAGTTTCATGAGGGAGGGGCAAAAGGGCCTAGTTTGTTTTTCTTTGCTCTTGAATCTAATTTGTCAACCTTTCATGTAATGTCTTTGGCCACAAATATATCTAACAGCTTTATTTGCTCAGATTGCTAATAGTAAATGATATTGTCTACAGTCTGGATTTTGCATGGTGCTGGACAATAAAAACCTTCGCATCTTATTGCTTTCAAGTCTCAGTAAATTCAAGGTATCTGGGTGTTTTTTTGTCTGGAAGGTACAGCTCTGGCGATTAACATCTTCAGGGTGCATTCAGACAAGAAGTGAAGGTTTCACCTGAAAAATCTTTGGGGAACATTAAGAGCTAAAATAATGATTCCAGACTCAGTCTGCAAAAAAGAGATATAAGCATGAAGTGAACCTGTAATGGTCTGTATGAGGGCATGAGTGCACAGAGAGATTTATAGCGCTGCACTTCCTGCTACTTCAACAACAATAATAACAGTAAAAGTAATAATGCCTACCTCTTGTGTTTCGCTTTCTATCAGCAGAACTCGAGTAATTATGTTAATTTCATATCTTTAAAAGACCGTTACCAAAGAAAGGAAAGTGATAATGAATGTAACAGGACTAATTTTTGTCTCCTCCACTGAGGTAGGAGGACCGAACAGCAGATAAACTCTTTTTTGAGTGATCACTGTGATCTCCTTAAAGGTGAGATAGGGATCATGCCATGGACACAAGTTAATCTTGCTATTTTGAGTAAAAGAAATACTTGTTGAATTTCAAAGCCTCACTGTTTCTGTTTTCAAGTATATAGTACAGAACTAGCGTGAAGCTACATTAGTATGGCATGTTATTAATGGTTGACTGGTTCAAGCCAGGCAATTTAAATGCTGCAGATTATGTTCTTCGTGAGAAAAGGAATAAAAGATCAGTCTTAAAATGCTCAGCAGTCTAAGTGGGCTTCATTTTTTAATTCCTGCAGCCCAAAGAAAATTATCATGCCCTATGAAATTAATTCAGGTCATGTTAGTGTAACTTAGAGCTAGCAGGCAATTCATGGGGACTGCTCAGAACAGACTGGGTTTCTGTGTAGCACGTAATGAGTCTTTTGGTTGAAATAATTGTTATGAGGTAGTCTGTGTCCAGTATAAGATGAATATGGCTCCTATGTTTTGAGCTTCACTACGATGATGGCTGATATTCATTTGTTTCTCCATTGTGTTCCCTAGGCCTATGCTCACTTAGTCACTGGCAGGGCACAAACTTGAACAATGAGGATATTCATATTGGTCAGGTTTCCCTGAAGAGATCTTCCCTCTGATGCTGCTGTTGTTTCAGTTATTCCAAATGTAAAGATGAATAGCAACAATTCATTTCAGCTATATATTATTAATTTTAAGCAGTCTAATTTTTCTCTCAGCCACTTTATATTACCCACATGTAATGACCCTTGCCCACATAAATCAGGCAGGAAGATTTAATCCGCTTACTGATGAACCCAGTTCTGTTAATTTCCACCCTCTTCCACCAGAACACTGAACATGACACTGATTTTTTTCTTAGTCTTCTTGAATAAGTAAATCCTTTGGAGAAAGGTGGAATATTGCCCTTCATGCCCTAAAAGCTGACTGTTAACTAAAGGAATTTTAAGTGTTTTGCTCTACTGTATTTATCTCCACCATACTAGATTATCCTTCATTTTTGCACCGTCCATTGTGGTTGAATGAGGTGATAATTAAACACATGCAGTCTATAGAACAGAAAGTGTTATTCAAAATTAACCATCAAAGGTCACAGAATAAATACATTGACAACTTGCTAAGAAGGGAGATTATCCAAAGTCTTGACTTGGTGTTAGTTCAAATCCCATAACACAAGAGAGTTTTTATTCCATCTCAATCCCTTTGTTGTTTTGGGATTTCTATGTATTGCTTAGATTTAATTTCTATCAAAGCCATCCCATCAACAATGTTGACTGCTACGTAAAATTCCCTTCTAAACTCCGGTCAGTATGTGCAGAAGAAGGTTATCTGCGCTATTAAACCTTTGACTTCTTGTCTTTTAAAGAGATCATTTTGCATTTTGCTATGGCAGAGCTGTAATTAGATCTGTTAATTAAGGACAGAATGAACTTTTTAAAAACTCTAAACCCCTCTGCATTTTTGATAAGTTTGCTTAGGTTGCCACTGACCTTCGTATGGGGTTTGCCACTGCTTATTAATTGTTAAATTTTAATTAGGCATGCTGATGAATGTGCTAGCCTTTGCAATAAATAGAAGGTAGCTTCATTTTTAATCAGATATTAGCCAGTCTACAGTGAAACTGTCTGCTTTCCTAGAACGCAGTTCATTTAACATATTTTGATAACAGTAATTGGTGATGTAAAAAACTCAAACCCAAACATATATTGTACAATGACTCCCTGGTTCACAGACTGGATTGCCAGCACAAGCTGAACTATGATGTTGGATCTTATAAACATTCCACAGACACTTGAACTAATTTACTTTAACAGCTGGTAAGATATTCCTGGTATTTTTACTGAAACTCATCAAAAATGTGTTTTCCAGAGAAGACTCAATCCATCCTACAGAAGAAGCAGGTCAGACTAAAGGTGAGAGGGGATTGGAAAAGTAATAGGATGAAGAGGAATATCGCCTTTCATGCCCGAGGGAAGTGAGATCTGCAGCACTAACAAGTAACCTGCTTTTCTTTGCCAGTAACCTGGACTATGCTTGCATCTGTGTGACACATCCAGGGACACCACAGAGAAACCCACCAAGAAAGTTGTGAAGCAGAATAATGGAAATCTATACTAAATGCCACTGAATAAAAATATTTCCTTCAGATTGATCAATAGTCTCATAACTGAGAGAAATGGCAAGTACCTATCCTGATTAGTAGAATCTGTAACCACCCTGCAGCCCATCCCTCACACTGCCTTTGTGAAAGATCATCATAGAATCCTCTTGTGATGAGTGGGATATATAATTAGCTACATCCTTTACCAGGAAGACAGAGTTAGCAATCACCAGCTTGTAATATTGCATACTCATGTACATAACTTTATCCTTAATTTTAGTGTCATAACTTTAAACTGGGCAGCAACTGAAAACACCAGAGACAGGCACTGGAGTTCTGGTTCAGACTGTGTAAGAGCTAAACTTCACCCTTCCTTCCCACCTAGCCCCTGCCAAACTTCAGAGATCAACACCCAAACACCCTGCATGCTCTTATCAGGACCCACTATGTATATAGCAAAATCCTACTATGCTCAGTGCTGTTTTCCTAGCTGCTTCATCATTTACCTTGAAGAAAGAGTACATGTGATTCACTTCTTACTGGGAAACTCAAGTATCTCTTCCCAGTGACTGGCAAACGAGATAATTATCATGTTATCTGTGTTATTAGTGACAAAATGCAACTTAAATTTCATTTAGGCATTATCCAAAAGGGTTTTGAAAGCAGCTGAAGTGCTCTGCTCAGAACTGCGTGTGTAATGCTGGGGGTTCCCTGTCCTCTGATCACCTCCAAGCATGTGGTCACTACTATCTGGTTTGATGCCAGTTCTTCAAGTGTTGAGTGCTGCTTTCAAGATTTGCACTGCAAGCAGCAGGGCTGATGATTGACTTGCTAGGGTGATTTCAGGCAGTCATGAAAGTACTGCTTTTCAAAGGCGGGTGCTTTGGGAGCATTCTGCCATACTGTGGGAATATTTTGCCAGTGGTACACCTAACTGCTAACTGGCCTTACAATGATGAAAGGCATGAGAATTCAAATACAGTAGGCAAATTAATTTTCTGGTCCCTAATAAGTATGCCTTCCCAGAAAACAAGTTTCAACAGACTCCTGATGCGGGACTCAGTGGTATGTGTTTGATTATCTCCTGACATTGACAGAGATCTAAGCCAGTTTTCAGAGTGTTTAAGCAACCTATCTGCTGTTAACCCTGCTTTATCCACAGATGTTCCCAGCAAGTCTACTGAGGATCAACTCTTTTTCTTTTGAAATCACATCTGATTGCATGACTGGCTTCACTTTTCCTTGCAATGAAAGAGCAAGAGAAATGTCTGAAAGCTCTACCCCTTACTGACATAAAAATGACATTACATCTTCAGCTCAGGGCGGGGTGCGCTTCATCTTATACTTCAAGACACAGGGTAATGCATCTTATGCAGCACTGTTGTTGATTTAAGTGCAGACCAACACCCTAGAAATACAGTTGTTACTGCAACAGAAAATGAGGCATGAAATAGAAGCCACATATCAGTCTTTTTAATAATGATCTCCTCAGAGCCATATTAACGAGCTGGAAGCAAGGAATTATGGTTGAGCAGAATTTCTTTCCCTTGAACTTAGATAGCAGCAGGACATGAAGGAGCTGTAATAGAATGTTATTTTACAAGAAGTAAATAATGTAATAGAGTCTATAAGGATGTCAGCAGGAGAGTTAGAACTGTCATAGCATAATCCTGACTTGAGCAGCAATGTGTGAAAAAGTAGCCTGCAGCAGTTTTTCCAGTACTTCAATAATTTCTGCTTTCTCACTGATCTTTGTTTACTCTACTTACCTTGTCAAAAAAATGTTTTACCTTATGTTAAAATGCAAGTTAAAAGAGGGAAATGTATTCCCAGAAATCCAAACTTCTCAAGCATACATATTTTCTTTTCTTTTTGAATTGCGGTTGTGGAAAAGGTGGGAGAATTGTATTCCCTTCACTTAAAAAATATGAAGAGTAGTAAAACTATAAATAAAAAGAGAAATCCTATGACTTTGTTGCTTTTTTTCCCCCTTCTTCTGATGAATAATTCAAAAAATTGGCTGTATTACACCTCACATTCTTGTGATATGATGGCAGTTTTTCCAGAGAATCCTCAAATGTAAGCTCAGGAGGGTCATGAAACTCCACAGTTACCATTACAGGAATACAACGCCTCCTTCCAAGATACTGCAGCACCTTTTCATCATTATTGTAACAAGCCAGGGAGGACAAGTTTGCAACTAGTAAATCACTACATAAGAAACTGAAGTTACAAAAAAGAGGAGGGGGGCTGAATCCCTTTCTTAAACCACTTTTACTTTCAACTGTATCTAGGTGCCTAAAAAATGAACATAGTCTCCTTTCCAGAGTGTTGCTTCCATTACTATTTTGCTAGTTGGTGCTGCGGCATAACCCAAGATCCCATGCAATTGTCTCATCCTCATCCTAGTCACAGCATCAGGAATAGTATGCCATGCTTTTAATTCTAATTGTATCCGCTCCTCTAAGTTTGAGTCAGACCTTTAACATCAGTTTGGTGTAATGTGTTTGTATGGAATATTTGTCTCAGCTTTAAGAAAATACATTTGAAACCTTTCACTGAGAATATGAGATATTGCATTGTCCTTGAAACTGTGTTAGGTCCTCCAAAGCCATTTAATCTCAATTAAAGCAAAGCATACAAGATAAGGTGCTCTGAAGATGCATTAAAGCATGTTATAGTGCCAAGCCTCCATGCTCTTTGACACATCCTAAAAGCTCTGTGGCATTGGTTTAAAGGTACGGTTCAAAAATCTCCTTGTGACCCATTATCCATGGATCATTAGTATAATTCAGAACTATTACAGTGTATTGTGCCAATGCGTGCTAACAAGAACTGCTAATGTATGAAGTCTTGACATGATAGATTGTAATGCCTCTGGCTCTGTCATGTCAATGGAAGTTTATGCATTAAATAAAATACACCAGGGGATCAGATAGCTAAAAGAATGGGAATGGACTATAAAGCCTTCTAATTCAAAATCACCATTTGTAATCTATTCTGGAGCTGCAAAGCTTGACCTTGGATGGATGGTCAGAAGTTTCTCTGATAGAAGTTCAGCATTCTTAGTACAGTCCTTCCACTACAGCATCCTTCATACGATTCCTATTGGGATCCTGAGGACTGCAGGCGATATGAAGTCTGGGCTACTCTCACAGCTGAGTGAGCACCAGACATTTCAGGGCGACACAAGCAAGCTTATGCTGCCATTGATTTTCCTCTGCTAATTCAGAGGATAAACAGAGGACTCAATTCTCCATAGTTATCAATCTGGCACCTTTCAAGTACATTTAGATTGGCATGGGCTTTTGTTTTCTATTTTCTTTTTTTTTCCCTTACTAATTACATGTTAAGTTTAACAATGTTAACAGATGACACTAGAATATAATTCCCAAGGATTTCAAGAGCAAATAACAACAAGGAGATAACTGATGCAGGAAAAAATGTTTAGCTATCACCATAATTTAGAATTGTAAAAAAAATTTGTTATTTTCTTGAATGCACAGTTCAAAGATGGGTTTCGTATAGTTATTTTGTTATAAGATTTTGCCAAAATTGCCAGCAAAACACTGAATGACAATTACACAGGAAGAAGATGGCGAACTAATGGGAATTCACCTGCTGCAAAGATAGAAGGCATTGGCTCATGGTATTTACAGTGGTCTCACCTCTAAAATGCGGTACATAGCACCATCCAACTATGGCAGAAAAAGTATTCATGTTAGTGACATGGAAAAAACTACAGGAATCAAGATATACATCAGTACCACAATATTTTACTTCTATTTTCTGCTTCCCTTTTGGGCTTAGAAAACCATTTTCATATTTCTATTCTCTGTAGCTTGTTAACAGTGATTTTTTCTTTTACATAACTCACCTACTACATAAATTTGTTAGGGCATTTATTGCAGGTTTAAATAAATCTAAGAAAAGAATTGCATAGGAACCTGAAGTAATTAATATAGCAGAATGCCTACTTATATTGCTGTATAATAATGATCTCATAGCACAGAGTTCCCATGGCTCTCAAGGAAGGCAGTGAAAGCTGAAAAGATTAAACCTCTCTAAAGTAAAGAGATCTTCTAATAGATCTGCACACATGTGGGCATACATGGGGAAAGTCTTGACTGCAAAATTTATAACCTCACATATAACAATCATCAATCAGTAGCTGAACTTTTTGGAGTTCCTTTACCACTAGGTTTACCTAGGTATTTTACACTAACATACATAAGCAATTTTTGATATGTAACTATTTTGGACATGGCAAAGCAGGTCACAAACAAGTAAGAACATTCAATTTAGACTACCTGTGAGGTTCATGTACACAGACAGCATGTTTGTTTAATGCTACCTAGGCTTACTGCCAAGAATAACACTGATAAATATAGAACAATCTGTGAAAATTGGTTTATATCTAAGATGGGAATCTCAGTGACCTTTCCTAGAAACTGGTTTTATCTTTTTACAAGATCACAGTGCTGGAGTTGTATCAGCACATAAGGTTCAGACAAGTCCCTCCTGCACGTCCTGAGCTGGCTGCCCGAGGCAGATCTGGGAGCCCTGCGGCCAGCCAACAGCCAATGGAAATCTGGCCAGAGAGAAACTGCCTTGTCTAGCCAGCTGAAAGGATGGCAAAAGCAGTTGTACATCTGTCTGCATCCCATTCTGTCTTCCTTTCTCCTTCTTTTCCTCCACCATTGCACTGGACTTTAGGATGAGATCTGCCCATTCAGAGAGTGGTATCAAGGAACTGCTACCCCACTTAGAGGAAGCCTGCTAGAACCTCTTCTCCTGATATTTGCCATAGGCTCTGAATTCTCAGACAAATACACACAAAAAACCATTGGCTAGCAGCCTCAAATATACGTTTACTCCATGCCATGGAAAAAAACAGTTCCAACAAAACAAATTTTGCACTTTTACCATTACACTAACATATTCTCCTTACTTAGTCCATTGTTTAAAATGTAGCTACCTAATTCAGGCTCATAGCTCCAGTACTTCTGGAACTATTTCAGTGATGAACTGTAGATGGAGTTATTAACCCACCAGAAGCATTCGACTGAGGGAAAAGAAAAGGCCCCCAACACGTTCTCCTCTGAAACATTTCTGAGCTCTCCCAATTGTTTGTTCATGTACTAAAAATAGTGTATTTCAGATCATAGGAAATGCAGAAGGCTATTTAAACTATCTGAGAGGCATATGACAGGTACCTGGCTGGAAATGTATCATGCCTTCCTGTCCATATACCACCACCCACTTCTGAACAATTCCTTACAAATTGTAGATGGGTATAAAAAGACCAAAAGCCATAACTCTTAACAGGAAATGGAGAGATCTCAGGACCAAAAAAGCAATACACAATAATGTTCCTAGAAATATAAACAGCCACATCTGCTTGGACTAGCTTAAATTAAGACAGCTCACTTTATCTCTCTGTTTTGACTTTGTTTTCAGTTGTTTTTGAAATTGTACACGACCAAACCCTTGTTTAGCAGCGTCACCATTGGACAAATACAGGCAAAATCACCCTAATTTTCCAGAACATGGCTATTTTCTATTGAAAAGATCAGGATAGCATTCTTTCCCTGTGGAACAGAATTTTTTTTCTCCCAGTTGCTACATACTTGCATATTTCTAGGGAGCAGAACAGTCAGTCATTAGTAGGTTAAGAAAATCCCCTGGAACTACATCATAAGCAAGTTTTATTCCTGTTCAGTGATTTATTTAAATGCAGTTATCTCTGAAGGATAAGAAACAAATCCTTAGGGTAGTCATAGCATGAAGGAGTTACGGCACAAGGGGATTTTTCACCTTCAGATTGAATTAACTGACTCTATTCTAACATGAGGATAATGAACCGGGATGGCCAACAAAGCATTTACTCAAGACTGTAGCACATGACCAGCAGAGATGCTCTGCTGACCTGAAGGTGTTTTGGGTAATCAGTCTGAAACTTTAGCTGTGGGAGTATGTGAATTTTAGCAGAGACTGCTGGGGCTGATAACAAACACCCAGCCCTAATAGGGATCCTGGAGAGCTGTTTGCTTTTAAGACACTCTTCATCTTCTCCACCTCTATCCATTTTACAAGGGGTTTGGTATACATTTTCTTATCACTCTCAGCGATATGAAGCTATCAAGACATGGTTTGTAAAGGTAGGGAAGCTGGCCTAATCTCTTCGAGCCAGCTGCTCTCAGCAACTGAGTGCCCAGAGAAACATGGAAGTGTCTTTTTTCATGGAAGGATCCACAGGTGAACCTCTGGAGCAAGGGGGACACACCAATCAGGGCACTGCTGCTGATGCATGGCAGTAAGCAGCAGACACTGCTTTGTGTTTCAGAGCATCCCTGTAGTGCCCTGCAGACACATTTGTCACAGGGCCTGCAGGCATCCTAGCTTTAGGGGTCCTGATCCTTCAGCTGGAACTGCTCTCCTCTCTTCCCATCAGCTCAGAGTAATAAGGAAGGGGCAAGATAAGCAATTTGCTTGGAGGTCAATGTAACTTGTACCCTTTCAGGACTCACATAGTTTTCCTTTATGCATTCTGAACATGAATAAACATGCCGATGATCTTAATAACATCTGCTCCTATACACAAAAATGCCCCTATTTGTACACACCTAATTTGTATATACCTGATTGCCTAAAATCAGACCTTTAATTTATGCACTGTAGAAAGTTGACTAATTCTGAACATTACCACAAAGATATTCATTATTGTCCATCAGAGCAAGGTAGTCTTAGCAGCTTCCACCCAGGCTATTACAATAGGAACATATGCAAGTTATTATGCAGATAATACCATGAGATACATTGCACACAGAAAATCATCCCCATTTATAGGCACCATGAAGATCATGCCTTTTAGCTGTCTCAAAAGACTGGAGGGCTACTATTTAAAAATAAAATGCTTTGAGAAACATTTGTTATAATCCTTAAGATACTGCAATTACTTGAACTAAAAAAAAAACAAACCTCCACACCTAGTGAGACAAAAACTTTGATGGCTTGCTAAAATAAACAAACCTTAATAATGTATTCTTGTTAAGCTCCTTCATTAAATGGAAGAACTAATTGAAAAATGCCTGATTCTCTGTTACCCTACATACACTTTATGATAAAACAGCCTGAGATCATCTGTGCTGTTTATAGAGCATCGCAGAAATATGAGTTCAGGCTAATATTTATGTACTAGCAACTGTACAATGTTTTTTATACACTGCATTAAGACTCTAAAATTGATAAATAAGATTTAACAGAACGGATGATTTGGTTATTCGGAGTAGTTTTGATTACTGAAGATCAGCACTGTAGAATACATTACTTTCTGTTAAAATTGTTGTTAACAGCAGAGGTCTCTCTAAAACTGAATCCTTTTTGTGTCATTTCTCATTCTTTTGGAGTCCTTATATACGAACACTTATTTTGGATCACTGTTTATGCATTAGACAATTTACCTTATATAACCTGAATGCTATTGTATAACACCCACTTATTGAATTAATTGTTTAATGGACCAATTAACTTTAGTGATTTCTCTAAGTGTGCAAATGAGATCATTCTCTCCCTCTACATAATACGACACTATTGTAATGCAAAGTTAAAGGAGATTGGATAGCATTATTCTTTCGGGCATGATCCAAGAATTATTGCAGGCTGCAGGACTTCTGATACTGACTCCAGCTGTGTCAGGATTTGCAAAAAGCCACTTTGCTACAACAGAGATGTCCATTATCTATATCATTTTAACAGAATCGTGCATCACTCCACTAGCTAATGCACAGTTAGTATTAACAAATCTGTCTTACGTTTTGTAGTTCTTTCCAGATCACTCATATGGTTGGTTTATTAAGCATTTTTCACTCTATTTTCACATTTAGAAAACCTGTCTTGCACACTCAGATGGCACTCACTAAGCAGTGTTATCAACAGAGAATCCGAAACCGCTGAGCTTTTGGAGGAAATGCTGCCACTCACACACTCAGTATAGCACCTGATCCTTGAAGCACAGAAATTCTTTCCCTTGTAATAAATACAGCATCTTAGACTGACTCCTGTCAGAGCCTGCATAAAGATCTGTCTCAGCACCATCATCATATTAACCTGTGCAACCATACTGCTACACCTTCCAGCCATTTCTGCAATGCACTACCCTTGGCAGGAGCTGCAGGCCTCTAGTGCTCATACATTTGCAGCAGGAGTATGCAGGACTGAAAAGCAAAGGGCTCTCTCCTCACCTCAAGCAGAGATCTGTCCGTTTTCAACCTCCCTTCTTCTTCCCATATCACCTTTACCACCAGTCATTGGAAAGAAGTGAAATGCTTAGGATTAGACATCAAAAATGTTAAAATCTGCATTAGCTGTTCCACTATCATTGGTCTGGAATTTGGCTGCATCAAGTGCCTCAGATAGTACATGCCTTGCAACTGTTGGAGCCCCTAACAGCTAAGTTTCATACATTCATATAGCTCATTTTTCTTCAGAGTAAAGAAAAGCTTTTTTTTTTCTTTTGGTTGGAGGATGTGCTATTATCTCCTACTGGGGAACTGAGTAAAAACAATCTGAGCAGTTTACTGAAAGACTGCTCACAACAGTTCAGGGCCAGGAATGGAACTGAAAACTTTAATACTTGTTGTTCCACCATGCAGGATACATTCTAACATGGCAGCATGTTCTTACTAAACTAGATGTAACTATTTTTTCATAAAACGCTTAATTACATTACTGAAGTCAGTATTGTATTTATGCAGTTCAAAAATGGATTCAAAGAAGGCTTTAGAAAAGTTGATCACCACAAGCGGTCCATTACTAATAACTAGATAGGGAAGTCCACAAGCAACAGCAGCAAGTCCAACCCATCAGATAAGGGGAAAAATTCACTGTTACACACATATCCCTTAAACAACACCCTTATTTTCCACTCTGCTCCCTTTTAGGGGCAACGTATTTCACAGAAAGGGGTTTGTGTTAAAGTTACCTCTCTAGCTGAGAAGAGAGACAGAGAAAATATATAATAAATTATGCACTTATAAGCGCAGTTAGGGTTATGCAGCACAACTAAAATTTACAGGGAAGAAGATATTTTTATGTTTTTTAGATTCTCCTCTATGGTTTGGAGGCTGGTTTAGAGACTTTACTCCTACAGAAAGTGCCACAGCTTATTTCAGAATGATTGGTTAATCATATGTAACATAATCAGCAAACAATAATCACACAGCTCACATCATGGTCAGAAGACTAAGCTTCAATCAAAGTCTTTTTCCCCTTTCATTGGCAGGAAATCAATCCTTTCTGAACTGATACATTGACCTATCACTTCCTAGATTACCAGCTATGGAAATCAATACATAATAACATAACACAGAAGTTTGAAAAGGAGCTTTTCTTCCATGTTCAACACAGGCACGCTACAAGGATTATAAGGGTAATTTTGAAACTAAGGGCAATGCAATGTTGTTTTTGTTTTGCAAAGCAAATGCCAGTTCTTCAAATGTAATGTCAACTGATGGCAGCTCAAGGCTATATCCGTTTTTATTCCACAAGTGTACCAGGAACTAACAGTGCCAGGAGGCTGCTACAGAAAATGAGAGGATCTAAGTAACTACTTGTTTATGTATGTAGTGTAAATATTCCTTTGTTAAAGCACGGTAGACTCAGTGCTAATTGCCCTTATCTCTGTACTGGCTTCTGTGGCTGCATCTACTCTGTGTCAGGGCTGATCTCCTATTTCTCATATGGATCTCTCTTAGCTGAAGTTCTTTGTTTAGCAGTCACTGTTTTGCCCAGTGAGTGTCTCTCTCAGTCTGGCTTAATCTTTCAAGGTAGCTGGATTTCCTTAAAAAAAATAAAATAAAATAAAAAAAAGATAAAAACACCTGAGATCTTTCTAGTTTTTCTTCTCATTTTCACACTCAGCCATTCTTCTTACATGGTCTTTATCTTCTTTTTCCCACCATTAATTTTTTCAAAGCTAGAACTCTAGCCAAATAGGAGTATCGGAAGAAAGTGCCTTTCTGGCTTACTTCAAAATTATAAATGATCAGTGTGGGCCTTTTTTTCAAACTCAATAACATCTCCTAAGTCAGCTGAAACATCTTGTGCCCTTCAAAACATAAACATTTTTGGCTTTATTTCACAGGATTATTTTTTCTCTAGAGCTTCTAAATTGTGTTTAAGCAAATTTCATCTCTAAACAAATTTAAAAGATTGTTTTCTTAAGTCTAAGAATTCAAAACTTAAATTTTATAGAGTTTTACCTTTTCAGGCAATTAATGTTCTGACTTTTATGGGGATCTGAAGCCTGTGTTTATTAGCCTAAAGTGAAACTTCTAAAAATTATTATTCGTCCCAAACTATTGCTTGCTCTCAGTTAATTTTCCAGTTAGACAGATGGAACATCCATGACAATGTCCACATGATCATTTCACCATTGTTTGCATCCTAATGGCTTAATTGATATTGTGTTTGGAAAATAATGTGTAGAAAGTGACATCATCAGTTGATATTCCATCCCTGATACTGAACAAGCCTAACTTATGAACAGTATTTTGACAATCCTACCACAGCCATGTTATTCATAGGTAAATATACAGACAGATAATACCACAAATCTATCTGCTGTTATTTTACACTGTATAACTTGGTTTTAAATGGGATATAGTGTGGCTCTGAATATAGTCTCTAATTGGTCCTACTGTTACCATTAAAACTGGGGAGGGAGAGCAAATTTTAGATAAAGACAGTGAGATAAACCTTTGCTGTGTGCAGATTTATGCAGTCTTTAAAATAAATGCAGCACAAGATGTCATTTCCTAAAGTCTTATTTGAGCAAATCTTACAGGTAAGGAAATTAACACAACCTCACCGAAGTCTGAAGAACACAAGCTGAAGCATCAGGATTCATGGATTTTAAATTAAAGAGACTGAGCTATGACTATGATTTGCATTGCTCAGGCCAAAGAACTTCATCCAGTAAATCCTGCTATCAAAAGAATTATTGTTTCCTTCCATGTAAGCAGTCCTTAGATCCCGTAAGTTGTGGCTAAATTATAGCACACCTTTCAGGAAGGCATCCAGATTCTTTCCATCCTATAATGCTTATGAAGCCAGGCATGAATCCTAATAAGCCATTCCCTTTTCTATTTCATGATGCTAGAACTTAATCCAGCTATGATGTGGAAACAAACTTATAGTGCTGTGATGCAGCACTCCGATATACCACTGCCCTTAACTCTTGCCAAGAATTCTACCTCCACTCTATGAGATACATATTTCTTCACTAGGGATTACTGAGATAAATCTGTCAATGGGAGGATGACTATCTACAAAAGGAGAAGTAGTTCCTACTTGGGTCTTCTCGTAAATTGTTGAGACACTTGGTGAAATAAAAAAATTGAACTAGAGATTGGAAGGAGGAACGAGAAAGACAAAAAGGACAAGGGAAGAAACATGAAAAGATCTCAGATTTATCTTGAGATCCTCAGTGGAAACATCTGAAAATAATACACTGAATTTAGGAATGTTACCCTTGGACTCCCTATACCATCAGCAGGGAGAGCTATATCCCTGTGGAGAACACTGGTCAAATAAGATCTGACTCATCTTCAGGTGCCTCTTAATATCCTGGAACATGCAGCTAGAATGGGTATATACCTTACCTAGGTACTGGTTTTGTGAGTAAATTTGAACATGAACTGCAGTTATATGTCTAGATAAACGTAAACTGAAAATGGTCCTATTTATTTCACTGGCAGGCGTCTGAAATCATCTTGCAGCTTCATGTGCATTTCTATTACATCACTGC
Source organism: Cyrtonyx montezumae (assembly GCF_038088225.1). Lineage (NCBI taxonomy): Eukaryota > Metazoa > Chordata > Aves > Galliformes > Odontophoridae > Cyrtonyx > Cyrtonyx montezumae. The sequence goes on from NW_027071903.1 coordinate 3,547,401, forward strand.
AAAATACAATGTGCTCAGGAAGCTGAAACCCAACAACTCCAGGGTGGGGGAGAGATTTTTGTTGTTCTAGTAGAAATTTGCCATTGGTGACATAAGCAAATAAAAGATGTCCCAGCTGCAACCCATTCTCCCTTCTGATTCAAGATTTTAATTTGAAAATGGCTATTTTTAGGCCAGAGCTCATTTGAGGTTGTTCTCTGTCCCCAGCATGTAGCTGATTGCTGATAACCCGTGTGGGGGAGTAGGAGTGAACTGGTGCAATCTGCAAACATTACGAATCAGATTGACTGAAAAGCAGAGCAGAGCTACAGAGACCTTTCAGAGATTCAAGTCTGATCTCTGATACTCTCTGCCTTCTCTTAAAGATCCACTCTTTAGTTATAAGTGACACTTCTTTCACATTTTAAATAGCTGGCAGAAAATAAAAAGGAAAAGACCCTAAAATGCTTCTGCCAGACAAGTCAATGCATTTAAGATTAAGCTGAACATTTCTGTACATCTGTGACCTTTAAAATCTGTAAGGAAGGTGAGATGTTAGGATTTAGTCTCAGCCAGGTGATTGATATTTTTTTCAACTGTAAAGTAAAGCTACAGTCTGTAGTCTAAAGTCTATTTATAATCCTCTTTAACAGCACATGCTATAAAGATACAACTCATTTCTTTGTGAAAATAGCCTGGCTCGGCAATAGTATTTAAAAAAAACAAAGTAAGGACCAGGAGCTTTCCTCCAAGATATATATTAAGGAGCTGTCAATAATTGTCCTGCATCTGCAGGTGCTTCGTTAATATGAAAACCTGACAGCATCCTTGTAAGATAAGTGTCGATAAGGATATTCTATTGATCTATTTATTTCCTGAAAGCAATTGGCAGTGACAGTAAACAGGAACAGAAGCAGCTTTGCAGGTGGGGTATTTGTTTCTCAAGGTGCCCCCAAAGATGTCTGGCACTCCATACCAGAATCAAGCACGTGCTTGTGCACCAGGACTAGCGCAAGAGATAACCACCTATTGGTAGCAATGCTTAATGCAGCCCCCTTTTACTCTTCTTAACCTGATATGCTCTATTGGTTCATTCCTGATAGGCTCTAGTAAAGGTATATAGACAAATATAAATACCCATGCTACTTGGTGAGGTTTGGCCACACAGCACCTTTTTCCTCTCCTTAGAGAAGTGACTGGTAGGAGCAGAGGAGATTTTTGGGGTTTGCCAGTATATTTATGCCCTTCTGGAGTGCCACAATGAGACTTGCTGAGGGAAGTGAAAATTGGTAGCTGTGGGGCATAGGTTTGTAATCAGTGAAGAGATCAGTAAGGACAGGCTGTTATATATGACTCAGTATATCCTCAAGCCAGAACCTGAACCAATCAGCAGCGTTTATATTCAATAATGGTGAAAAGAAGGCAGTTATCTCAGTGATGACTCATTAGGGCTTCAGTGAAGTTAGATGCAAAGCTGAAACTATGCCTATTGGTTTAGTCAAACCATTACCCTTTTGTGCAGCCTGCAGCACCCTGCGGGTTCTAGTCTTCCCTCTTAAATTTAAGGGAAGTTTTTGCTTTTATGTTTCTGTGGCCACCAGAACGTAAGTAGATGTGGGATCAAAGTAATAAAATGATCAAAATAACAAGAAAGAATGTCTAAACGTGAAACTTAATACTTCTGAAGAGTCCTAGAAAAGGAAGTTTCTAAAAATATGCAGTTTCCATGCAAGACTTAGTATTTTTCCCCTATCATATTTGTCCCAGTGCATTGCTACTGCATTTACTCTAGCAAAGGACTTCATGTAGGTTAATTTTCATTGTATGGTCATGATATTACAGCATAATTTTCAAAAGGGGTTGTTCTCCAACTCACAGATCTAATGGAAATTGAGTGATCCCTAATAGTCAACGCTACTGAAAATGCCCTACTTAAGTACAAGAAAAAGCAGCAGTTATATCTGTTTCTTTCTCTTTTCTTTTGACTGTTGGGTACTAGAAGTAGACTAAAACCGCTGAAATTCTGATTAAATTTCAGTGGAAGATAACAAGACTACAAGGCTACTGTGCTACATCAGAAAAGAGGCTCAGTTCTATCAAAGCCCGCTGTACGCTGTGCCAGTGGTGCAATCTAGCTAGAAATAACTGTGCTGCTGAGACTCCCTTAGACTAAAGAGGTCTTTGGAGTAGAATAGAGTGGGAGCTGGAAAACAATCAAGCAAATTGCCAGCATGCCACTGTACTTTTCAAATCCTTGATTTCTGAAGGTATGCCAAGAAGGGTCAGTGCCAGATCTGTCAATTATATACTTGGTTACACTATTCAGATAAAGCTCTGAGTGGTCTTAATCTACTTACCTGGACCTAACAGCAAGATAGGAACAACCACAGCCTGTGGCCATCAGACACATGCACGGCACTTGTAGCCATTACACAAGTATGCTGCTTTTGATACTTAAGCTACCAGTACTACTTCTAGCTTTGCAAGAGCTGTAATCTTCCAAATGCAGGGTGGGCATGCTCTAGTGGAAAAAGCAGATGTTACTTTCACTCATTAGAATCAGTCCTGGAAATCTTTCCTTCAAAGCTATAGAAGATGGTAGGACACTCATACACAAAGATGTGAACTCTATTCCCTATTTCTTACATTTGGTGATAAGATTTATTTCCCTGACAGAAATATCCACCCTACCTCTGAAGAGGTAGTGATCTAAAAATGTGTTTAAAAACTTGCATAAAGGAAATATTAAAAAAAATATATAACAATACATTCATGAAGTGCAACAGCCCTATACCTCTCTGTCAGATGTGAAAGATCAGAGTTGTATAATCTTAATGTGTTTGGCAACAAAATCATGGCAAAAGAGAGTGAAAGAAATAAATTGAAAAAAACAACAATTTCCACCATCTAATAGAGACATTTTTTTTCAGGGAACAACCTGACATTCTCCTAGCTGTATGCACACTAAAAGAGGCACAAGGCTAAAGAATACCAGAAAATCAGATCTCTTGAATTCACTGAAAAAAAAACAGATATGGCTCAAATTTGACACCTTGGTGCTTCAGTGTAAAAAGGAAAAGCATCCTTGGTGCCTCAGAGCTGCTTCAAGTTTTCTGGCGCAGGAAAAAGTGGAAACACTGCAAGAGCTTTTGCAGACTGATCCCTCTGCACATTCAGTCCCATCCTGCCAGTCAAGCCAAATGGTTGTGCTCCTGGCTGCTGTCCTCTTTGCCTGCCCTTTTGTCTTGGAAGGATACTACTACCTCATAGCTGGCATTTGGGGTGATGGCCCTGCCTGCCCCCACAGTGCAGAAAGAGTTCCCCTTGATCATTACCCCAGGGATAAATTCTAGCCCTCTGCAGCTACGAGAACAGTTTCTATCACTACCAGCATACCTTTTTTTTTATTTTATTTTATTTCTTATTCAGTAAATAGGGAAGTTAGTCACGAGATTCTGCTCACAGGGATTTTCACATGAAGGAGATGTTACTGAATTTATCAGTGTCACCTTCCTTATGCAACACAGCTGCATTTGTACAATGACAAAGTAAAGCAATTATAGACAAAGGAGCTCTCTATACTACGCATGTCCCAAGAACGAGGTGTAAATAAACAAAACAAATTTAAAAGCACGTGAGTGTTCAGGTAATGAAATAAAATCTTAGGTAAGCACTCATATGCCTTAATACCACCAGGACTGAAGTATAGTGCATACTCTTGAAAAGAATCAAGCAAAATCATGCAGGGGCTGGAACAGTTTTGTACACTAGAAAAGGGTCAAAAGATAAACGTAAGGGCTTTACGTGGGCAAGCAAGATGCAGTACCTAACCAGACTCTAAAAGAAAACAGTGAACCAACAAAATGGAAGAAGGTCTGATTTCATTCTGCATACTCAGTTTAGAATTTCTCAGCTTCTCTGGAAACACTGCTGAAGTTACACAGCTCATGTATTTCATTTATCTGAAGCTCACAGGATCATTTGCTGTTAAATCTTGATACGAAAACATTAATTCCTAGCGCTTCACCTCTCAGGGAAAGAAGCAGAAATGTAAAAACCACACAAGTAGCAGGTAAACATCCTGGCTACTAAATCTTTCTCTTCATGTCTGGCCTTTCTATTTTGGTTCTTTGCTGAAAGGAAGTACAGGACCATACCTAAGAAACATGACTGTCAGCATTCATTAAGACCAATGCTTAATCTCAGTTGACAACATCAATGTCAGAATCGTAGCTGGGAGCTGGCAGCATTTCAATAGAGGATTCTTCTGAGCTCTTACACACTACTTCAATAAATAATCCTACCGGGAAATATGGAGAAGAGCATTTAAAATGATTTTAGCTGGCACGTCACTACAAGGTTGAACCATCATGTAGTGATGTGCCCACTGCCTAATTCCACTGTGAAATGTTGAAATACAGCTTTTAGCTCCACGGAAGCATGTAGGCCTCTATTTACATGCAAATTGATGCTATTCATGTGTGAACTACAGCAGGTACTGACTCTGCCAGATGGAATAATTTGGGGATAGGCCCATTCTCTTCGGCTGAGGGCTGTATGTATCCACACGTACTTTAGATAATTGTTGGAGTTTCTATGTCACCAGAAGTCCCAATTAAATATCTGTTTAAATAATTCATTTTTTTTCAAGTGAAATATCACCATGCATAAAGCAGCACAGACTAAAAATAATTACAATAATCACCCTTGTAATACCATTAATAAGAATAACATCGCTGGCAGGAATAGGGAAGCAGGTGGTTCAGGGCAGAGCATCAGGAAACCTGGAAATGTCATTGCCCAGTGATTTCGGACTTGCCATTTCATCTTGTCATCTCTTCTCCCCTTTGTTTTCTGTGAACTGTTCGTGGAACAATACTTTGTTCAGTATCCTCATTTGAGGCAAGCAAACCTCTCCCCCCCAAACACTTCAGGAACAGATATTAACATGCATTTTGCTGCACCAGCCCCCACATGACCTTCACCAGCAGTGAGGGCCACTTGATTTCAAACAATGACAGTTCCTTTCTGCAGAATTAGGATGAAATTGCAAAGCAGTAGGTGGCTAAACTGATTGATGAAAACAGGCCTAGCTTGGCTGATAATGCTTTGTTTGAAGCGCTGATATGTTTAATATTTGTTCAATCATCAGCAGCAGAGAAATTAGGATTTCAGAGTGTGAACCTCCTCAACACTCAGTGGCCAACCTTACATAAGGCAGCAACAAACACAAGACCTGAGAGGAATCAAACGCAATCAGCTGATCTATTTACAATTGGAAGATACAAAGGGTTTTTAGGCAGTGATTTTCATTCTCTTCAAGCTGGGGATGCAAAGGCAGATTTTGACAGCTACACAAAGACAAGGATTTAATTAAACTGAAGAAAATGAGGTAAACTTCGCATAACAAAAGAAAGGAGGAAAATACACCTGGAGACTGGGACAGGTTGTGAGGGGCTGTCCTTGCCTACTGCTCTCCTTCAAGCCTGTTTCTGTAGTGCGTGCTTCAAGCCACACAATAGGGAGCAGCCTTGCTACTGCCAACCCACACTGTCTGCATTGAATGCACAGCCCAGGTTGTTATTACATGGGCAGCCCTCTGACCAGCCCTCCAACTGACACCTTTCTGATTTTACCCCAAACAGCCTGCCTCTGCAAAGGACATTGGAAATGTTACTACAGAGCAGTCAGAAAGGGGTATGGAAAAGCCTATAACATTAGCTGCACATTCAGAAGTCCATACATGGAAATTACAGAAAAAATCATGCACAAAACAGAAGAACCCCACTGCCAAACAAAAACAAAACTGACCAACCAACCAAACACACATACACAAAAATAAACCCCCAACCAAAAAAATCTCTACATTCAGGCTAAACATCCAATCATTAGTAAGGTTGGCAGAGTCCTTTCCTTTTCCAATATCTCCTATTCCTAAGCCATTTTTTGAACATTTGGCTCTGTTACTCCCAGCCCTTGGAACTCTCCCAAATGTCTTTACATTTCAAGGTCTCAAGGGTTAGTGAATGGGTTTGCTTCACCTGTAAATGTTGGCTGGTACTGCAAAAGGTAGACAAAAACAAAATCACTGCAGTGGGAAATACAGCATCATCTTTGAACCACAGAAAAAATCCCTTTACTGTAATCCCTAACTCAGAGGATGATTATCAAAGTTAATTCTCCCTAAATACAATTTCCAAAAAGCCATTTAAAAATAAGATCACAGAATCATATATTGCTGCAGAAGAAAAAAGAAAGATCTAAGCAGTAAGCATCATGTACAAAATGGCACACTTTCAGACACTAATGCCTCAATCTTTTTTTCATTGACAGAGATGAAGATACACCAGGAAACAGTCCATTCTGGACTTTTTATTTTCCACATGTGATTGATCTTAGGGCACTACTTTTGTGGCTCCTTGAAATCCAATCTTTCTTTGTCAATTCTATGAGATCATAATAATTAGCTTAGAAAGTGGAATAAAGGGCACTACCATGGAATTGATATCCATATCTGTGACTGCTTGTCTCTTCACCAGGTATGTACACGTCTGTGAATAGAAAGGTTTGATTTGCTTCCCTAGCTCACCAGGAGTTGATCAGCATACACTGACAGACTTGGCTGATGTGTGATACATAGAAAAACTACAAATAGAGAAACAACAATGAAAATTTATTCCATGTTGCACACTTCCACAGACATTAAAACTGTTGTACTGGATTAAATGTAAAGTCCACCTAGTCCACTTGCATGCAGTCTCAGGATAGATATGGAGAGAGTACAAAAAACATGGCTATGCAGTGAAATGTTTTCCTCTCTGTTCTCGATAGTTCAGTCACTGTGAGAAACCTGAATGATGTCACTATTACTCAGGCATGTTTTCAATAGCCATTAATAAGTTTGCCCTTAATTTATATCTAATTTTATCTTTCTAAAAACTGTGTAGCAATGAGTTCCACAAATGAATTATACAGCTTGTAAAAAAGAACTTTGCTTCTTTCTGTTGAACCTAAATCAAATCACCCAGTTATTTTCCCGTTCTCCAGTCTTGCAAATCAGTAATTTGCAGTACTTTTCCCTTGCACTGTGCATGATTTTATGAACTTCCATGGTCTGCATCACCTAAGCTTTTTGGTTTTGACCTGAATATTCTGATGATTTCCATATTGCCACTACACATGAACTTCCTCACCAGGATCCATGATAATATATTGATTAGTACAAACTCTAGCTCAAGGCCTCCTAGTAACCTCCATTAAATGGAAAGCTGCCCCATTTATTCTTGCCCTTATCTTTTAACTATTTTTTAAATACAGAAGAGGACCTTCCCTCTTATGCTTTGACAGCTTAGTTTTTACAAGAGCATCTCATGAGACACCCTGTCAGAAGTGTTGAATGAAAACCACTTGTACGAAATTTTTCTATTAGGAATTAAAATATTCAGGATCAGCAATCTATGGAAAAGATTGATTTCTGGAGAAAGGAATTGCGAATCATTTATAGGATGTTTTCTGACATTCTACACCAAAGTAGATGCTGCAAATGTCATTAAAACATTGTAATTTCAATACCTTACCTGATGTTTTAGTAATAAATGGTAAATAATGAAACTGCTTATTTTCTCTAAATTGTATATAATTTCATTTTTACTTCATTATTTATTAGCTGAGAATTAAAAGAAATTAAAAGAAAAACAAAGATGACCTGAAATGAAATAGAACAAGATGAAGATGCTTACTAGAACATTTGGGTGAGGCTGCAGGAAAATGCCTGACCTCACAAGGGACCCAATTCAGAGATGGACCCTCCTGGCTGTTCTCTGCAATACTGGTCCAAGTACAAGGAAAACAGACTCCAAGCAGCGGAAGACTTTGCCTGAATCAGCCTCAATTGCTATAGCTGATGCTGCATTGCCGTGACACATGTGTGGGATTTATTGTTCCAGGTACAGGCCACGTTCCCTGCCAGTACTGGCAGCCACCTCCTGCAGCTCAGCCCCGCTGCAGCTGCCACTGCAAGTCCCACTCTGCCATATTCTCTCCATTCTCTCTCTTGGCATCCTTCCTGTCCAGAAGTCTAGAAAACACTTGAAATAGTGCTCTGATGTAAAGCTACTTTCTTTTAAACCTTTTAAGGGGAGAGAAATGAAAAAAAAAAAAGGAAAAAAAAAGGGGAGAAACTGAGGACCCTTTTCAACTACTTTTCTCCAGTCACAGCTATTCTGAAAGACCTCTGTTCTTCATCTCTCCTGACATAAAATCCCTAAACCCCACAGGCAACATTCCCGGTCTTCTTCCCTGCTTACTTGCCACAGTCTTACTAACTGCTGCCAGTCCTCCTCCCCTCACAGAACCTAGCTGACACCACTGCAAAATTGAATTTTTCCCACTCTGCTGAGAAATAGAAGAAAATGGAAATGTATTCTGCTGACATAGAGGAGGTCCCTGTCTGTTTGACACATAAGTTGCCATGATTTGGAGATCTAATACAAAAGGAGCGGAGAATATGCATGAGAAGGCTTTCACATTCTATTTCCTTAACCTGATCATGGCAGGAAATGATCTCATAAAACCACAATGCAAGGATTAGTAATGTCTAAAATATAACTAATGCTTTACATTTTCCCATAAATTTGTTAAGTATTTTTTATCTTGAAAAATCCATGTTAGTTTTTATTTTATAGCCTTCTGTTACTCCATGATGAAAAATCACATAGAGAGAAATCCAGACTCATCTGTGCCAAATACTTAAGAATATAAAATATCAGAGGCATATTGTAAATTCCCAAAGCCATACATTGCAAGGCTAAGAATACCAGTGTTAAGATTACACTTAAAATACATCTGCAAATACTAAGGCCAGTAAAGGTCATTAAATAAACTTAACATTTTCCTGTACTTCAAGTAGAACGAAGAGGCTGAATTCCTGCTGTAGGTGCCAAGCCCACCCTGTTTCAACACTGCACTTACCACCTGCTTCAAGTGGTAAGTTATCATTATAGCAAAGAGATTTAGCACAGGCTATACAGGAAGCTAGACAACAATTTTAGAATAAAAGCTAAAAGGGAACTTTTAAAAGGCACAAAAATCCATACAAATAATCTAGAAACAGGGAAGGATAGCTGCTTGATAAAATGAGAAATATAATTTTAGCATAATTTAACAGAACCTTGTTGAAATATTTCTTTTCTAGGTGTTTTGTGTTGGCTGGGAGCCATTTACTCCTGCACTGCAATTGAAGAGAACATTTGCCTCCTTGGTTTTCAACTCTAATATCTAACAGCACAAGCAGAGCTTTTGTTATGCATCAGCAGCTGCCAATATTTTAATGAAAGGCTCCAACAAAAATGGTTGTCTTTTGCTTTTGATTTATTTTTGCTGGCAGCTCTTCAGAGTTTCAGTCCCTGGTTCAAATCCAGCCCTCTGTAGCTTCTATGCACAGTCCTCCAGGATCTCCTAGTGTTCTTCCATTACAAACTGACTGACTACAGTCTCAGGATCTCTCAACAAAATTTCCAGTTTCCACCTTTAAAACTTTTGTTTTTAGCAGAGCAAATTCTCAGTTGAACTCCTAATAAACTAGAAGGAACACTTTACATCAGGTACGTTCATGCAGTGCTGGGCAGTTAGGACAGTCTGTCTCCTTAGCCTACAGCCTGAATTTGTTTCTCAAGATACAAGATATTTCTTTGCATCCTAGTTTAAAGTCTTTAAGGTTTTAATTTTCAGTTTTTCTTTTTATATTTAATTCTAGTAGGAGTGTTTATTTTACTAGTACTCCATCCAGAATGCTGTGACACCTGTAGGCAAAAATTCAGGCACCTAAGTAGGCCCAAGCTTAAAACACATAAATCTGTAGAAATTAAATACATGTCTAAATACTCTCTTGAATTGTTACTGACAAAAAGATTTGTGGGCTTTTTGCCCACATTACTCAGGTAATGTTCTATACTATTTACAAATACAACAGCATTTAACCTGCTTCCCTTCCAACGTGATATTAGGTTTATTTACTAAGTCAGATGTAGTTGGGAAAAAGCCTTGATGGGTAATAAATATAAATTAATTTGTACAAGAATGATTGCAAAATTGTAAAAACAATATGAATTATATTCCTATTCATGACAATTTAAAAGCACAGAATTTAAATACAGGTCCTGCAGAGATTTGTACCTTCCTCATCTGTACTAGCTTTCAGGATTTATCTTGCTGCAAAGAATCTGTGGAAATATGCTATTTGGCATAACAAATAGTGTCACTTTCTTCTGATTCTGTAGGGTTTTAATGTAGAAAAGTACAAGGAAATGTTAACCTCTCCTGTTCTCACTCCTTCAGTGTGATTTCTAAAACATCTGACACAATCCCTTGCAAGTCCTTATTTCTCTGTAATTACATTAACATGATGATGTGCCTTCATCTGGGGCTTCATCTGGATTTCATCTTGTAAAGAAAAAAAGTCCTGGATCATTGAAGTGCTTTTTTCTTATGAAAACCATCTTCAAAGCCTTAACCTTCAATGTTTCTAGAGATCTGTCGGCTTAGAAGTAACACCCAACACCATCAAATAATTGCCATTATCACATCCAGGGCAATCACTGCCCCCTCCCAACCACACCTAGGTTTTCAGAAAACAAAAAAAGAGGGTTTTTTTTCTCATCTTTAAAAGTTGTTAGCCATGAGTGTGACTTAGATTTACTGAATTAGTGTACTATAGTGCCCCAGGAGGAGTTGGCAGAGATTGATTCCAGCCACACTGAGGATGACACATATCAAACTCTTTCACAGATGCTTATTCACCCATCAGATTACATAACATTGACCCCAGGATTGCTGAGGACTAAAACAAGTAAAAAGAGAGTTGGATGTGTTTTATCTGGGATGCCAGGTCATTAAGACTATTCTGGTAAGATATAACAGAATGGTATGATGCAGACTTTCTACCTCGGGCTATGAACTTGTCATCTTATAAGTGAAGTGACGCCAGCCTGCTTGAGCAATAAATAGAAACTCTTTTTTAGCACATAATAAAAGCAATGGATAACTTCTACTTAACTTTTCCTTCCTCATTCTCTCTTCTAACCGTGCCCTGAGCTCTGTTGGAGTGCTTGTTTAAGAATGCTCGCTGTTGATACTTGTAAGTAATTAGCCATGGTAATTGTGCAATTTTTCATGCCTTGAATGCCATTAGATGTTTACAAATACAGTGTCATAACCTCATGAAGTGGTAGAATGTAGTCCATTTTTTGCAACAGAGACTAGTTTCAAACGATGCTGATGATGAGAAAGAGGAAAAGCTATCGTTATCTCTTAGAATGTCCCACAGCACATCATTAAGTAAACTGAACAAAACCAGGACTCAGGTCAGCACTGTAGGGCTGAGATGTCTCTGTCCAAATAGCCTAATGCTAAATTTGCATTCAGTTACATGTTCTGTTTTAAGATGGTTACCTTCCTGTAGCAGAAACTTGCCTTTGGCAAAAAACGAGGAAATACAGAAAGCATCCAGTTTTTACTCCTCTACCATAAAGGCTGCTTCAGAGTACACTACTGAAAAATATGCTATAGTTATGCAAAGTATATATGTTTAGGGTTTATTAAAAATCATACATTGGTGAAGGATAAAACTTTACTACAATGACCCATTTCTCACCCTCTCTTGCTACTCAGAGGAATTAAGGCAGCTGGGTCCAGTTAATTTCCTGCATCCTACAGGGCAGTTTTCAGTTACTTCAATCTCCCAGTATCCCGGCCCAGACTAAATCCCTTTGTCAGCAGATAACTCATGAGAACCACAGCCAGACAGTGGAAAAGCCTGATGGAATGCTGCACTGTGCAAGGTGTTGTTCACACGACAGTGCTGAAAACAGCTGGCCTTTTTCCTACAGCAATGGTATTACTTTTGTCTTCTGAAGAATATGTCTGCCTTTCAACTAATGGCTCCACACTGAACTAAATTAAGTCATGGCTTGCCTTCAGTGTCTTCTTACAGTCCATACATTCTGTTCTAGCCCTCTTTCTCTTAGGTCCTTAGGCTTTGAGTTGGCAAAATCAAGTTGGCATCCTCAGTTGTTACAACAAAATCATGTTTACAAAGAGGAAGATAATCAGGTCCCTTTAAAAATCAGTTTTATGAGAACTAATCTAAATGTGAAGTTAACTCATTTTTAAAGCTGCAGGTTAAACTGTCATTGAAGCAAAAAGTAAAGGCCCTTAGAGAGAAAGAAACATTAAGAGGAAGGAACTGAGACATTGGGTTACTGACAGAATTGTTTCCTGCCCAGCAAACAAGGAAAAGAGTTAACCATTTCATCTTCCATCTCACATAAACAAGCTGTTGATAATACAATAAACACAGCAAAAGTGAATCTCAGTATTACAGATAGAGTTATGCTGAAGTGCAAGAAAAATAAGGCTCTGAGGTTTTATAAGCTCCTCACAAACAGGCAAGTTAAGACTGCAATATTACTCGAGATCATTTAAAGCCTCTAAAAATGTTTAAAATTTTTATCCTTCTTTCACTGCACTTTAATAAGGCAGTTCCCAATATTTGACTTGTGAAATGGCCTAGAATATAACAGTTGCATCAGCAGCCCGTAGCTAGGTTGTCTCTTATTGGTCCTCTGTGAATATTTTAAAGACCCTTTGTGTTGTGATGAAAGCCATACCTATTTCAAGGCTTATTTGCACAGAGGGAGTAGTTAAAAGTTTTGATTATTGGGACTGCAGATGGTGGGGCTGATTCTAGGAGTAGCAGTCTATCTTCCCCATCCACAGCATCTGGAGACCACTGGCTCCACTGGCTACGTTTGCACCCATTTTTTTCTGAACTAAGTCCTTTTCATCTGATAACAAATCTCTGACTCACATTGTTCATTTCAGGAATCCAGCTGGGTGTCACATCAGCTTTGTCCCCATCTTTAAATATATTCATGCCATCTGTCTTATGGTCTCAACTGGTGAAACAATTGCTTCCTAGGTTGCTTACAATCAATTCCCAGTTGTTCTGAACAGCTTGAGATGTCTCACATCTTACTCATTGGCTTGTGGTAGAGACTAATAAATGATTTTTATAGGAAGATGATCAGTTTAGGATTCCCTTTACTGACATTTCAGGTGCCAAGAAGTTCAGATTTTAGCTTGATATCTTTGCACTTTTTCCCCATACGGTTTTGGTTCCCCTTGCAAAGAAATGTGTTTCCCTCCATATGCCTCTTATCTTGAGCTTTCAGTGTCATCTTTAATTAGAAATTGAAAATCAGTTGGTTTGATTTATATCAGTATTTGTCATTGCTGCCTTTGTCTTTCAGACAATCATATTCAGATGTTAATGTCAAATTAAAATTATTCTTTATAGGGTCATAAATATGAAATATGCAATTAAAACATTCCCATTAGGAAATAATAGAGTATGACAGACTGTTGTTCACGATGCTTCAGCAGCATATCCAGTCAGCACTGTCCTTGTGAGAGAATGCTGTGAATCTGTCGTTCAGACCTACAACTGCAAAAAACTAAATTATATCTGTGGCTGCAGGTGTGACACAGTTCAAATTCTGACACCAAGAGTTATATTTGCTTTCAGCCCATGTGATTATGATGAAATTGTCAAAGTGAGTGATGATGCATCACCCAAATGGAGAATGTGGGTGGTCCTTGCTGAAAGCTGTATATCGGGAGCAATCATGTCCTGTGACACCCATGGGAACAAATTCCAGGGTAAGAAAAGCTGTGTTCCATGGTAGGTACAGCTGCTGTCTTGTGGATATGAAAGGTTAACCATATGCAGAGAGAAAAATGTAGAACATAGAAAAGTAAAGTCATGAATAAGCAGAGCACTTGCTGCGTAGATTTGTAAGCAAAATCACTTACTCCTATTCCATTTCTAAAAGAACATCAAACTCCAAATTATTCTTTTGGACTTGAAAGAAAACCATCCCCCATGTGAAGCAGCTCCATGCTAACCACTGGGTTCTAGTGACAATAGGTGGGTCTTTGCCTTGATGAATCTGGAAAGGGCTGGACTTTGTCTTTTCTAATAAATGAAGGGAGCTTGAAAAAATATATAACTTAACGTGGGTAACTTCTTTTTCATCCTGAATCTACAACCAGAATTCCTCTTCACAAGGAACCTTCTACAGTAACTTAGCTGACCCATTTTCTGTTATTCATGAGCTCAGTAGTGTGAGAATTTCCAACATTCACTCATTACCTTACTCAGAGGTGGTAACAGGGCCTCAGATAATCCATAAATAGTGCTAAGAGGTACATGTGAAGAGCTGTACACAAAAGAAGACTTTTACAATGAAATATCCAACAAGCTATTTGATTTATCCTGCAAATAATGGATTAAATGCTGCATACTCCTGCATGCTAGCTACTGGAATGTTATCTTCGAACTATTCAAGCTAGTTATTTTCACACTATCCAGGATCATTTTTGTCAGTATGAATTACTGCAGGCATCTACATGCTCAAAGAAAGAGAATATGTCTCTCTATCTTACACATGGTGATGGTAGAGAATATTTGAGGGCTCCTGAAGGATTACAGGAACTCAAGAATTTGAAAGAACTGATGGCATGGAGGACCGACTGGCCCTCAAAACTAAGGGAACAGATAAAATATTAATTTTAGCAAACATCTAGGATTTTCTTGAACACAGAGAAAAGAAAAAGACACATAAACTCATGCTTATAGTGAACTATTGTCTCCTCCATCTGTTATCAGCAGCAATTCAAGGTTTCTAGAAAATAAATAAGATAAATAATTTCCAAAATATTCAATCCTCTATTCTAAGGATGCTTTACTTCTGCAGAATATTTTTGATAATTCAAAACAGTTTTAAAATGGAATTTATTCTTTTCTTGGCCACCCTGTGAAGCTCTGATTTTCTGACAAGGAGTTAGTTGTCTTGGAATCATTTTTCTAAGATACTACATCTAAGATACTACAGCTCCGTGCAGGGTTATGGAGATGTTGACCATAAAATAACAGCATCTGAAACACCGTGTCTGAATACCGACCTGAGAAAAATCAGTCACATTATTGGACAGCACCCAGGTAGCTCTAGCCTTCATATTTTCTTCTATCCTAGTAGGTAAACTGAGAATAAATTAGGGTCTTTTATTGTGATACAAAAGAAACAACCTGCTACATTGGGCTTCATGGGTCAGTGCTTTGATGTCTGCGCCAGTGGAAATCTGAGATAAAATATATTTCCTAACTGCACAGGGAAAACAGAAAAGGACGTGAAAGCAGCTCAGAGGATAAGTAGAATAAAACATGATTAATTGAGATAGGTTTTCAGTAGACACAGCATTTATCTGCATGAATAAAATGGGAATGGTCTTGATTTTGCTTCCATTACAGTCCATGACAAAACAGCTGTGTTTGTAAAGGGAAGAATGGAGTTATCACCTACAGTACATTTGCTTTAGGAGATTGATGCAAAAAAGGCATCTTCACATATTTTCCCCCTGTAGCATACTGACTCAATAGGAGGGAGAGGTGGTAGAAAGATTGAAGGACTATATTCAGTAATTTGTCTGGCAAGCCTTAAGAAGGGTCACTAAGATTGTGGAGCTGGAAAGTTTATCAAAAAGCAAATTAAAATGCAAAATATGGGGGAGTCATACTTCAATGTCACTAGAAAAAGTCCAGTGAATATCAATCTAAATTAATTTTGGCTTCTTTAATCAAGCATCTCTTTATGAAATACAAACAAACCCACATCAGTGTGACATGTTATTAAAGAAGAAAAGAGATGTGCCCTAAACTTCTGGTGACAATTTACATAAATGTCATTTGAGGCAGCAAGGTTAGACCTCAGGGAGAACATTATAATATTCCAAAGAGCATCAGCAACTTCACTGTATGCAAACCATGGAACGAGGACTGGTGCCCAGGAACCTGAGGGTGTTAGAGAACTGAGGCAGAAGTTTAATCTGTTATCTCAGTAAATCTTAGAGTTTTCAGAGCATAAAAATGAATCCAAATAAATCATCAAAAGAAAATGTACTGAGGGAGAAATATTTAGTGTCCTTTTTTAAAAAGGAACTATGAACCTTAACTCATTCAGAAATTCTAAGTTCATTAAAAGGTCCGTGTACCTAAGGTACAATTGTTTCATTTATTATATTACACTACTACTGATACATTTTTGTACTACTGTAACTTGCAATTCATCACACGAAAGTGGGACCCTGTAATGCCATACACATTTGCTAGAGGGAAGTCCCACTTTGTGTTTTATAGTCTAAATAGCTGGGAAATGGAAGGAGATTGATTTCCCAGAGATATACTGAACATGGCTGGTTAAATCAGAGTTAAAGCTTGGGAAACACCATTCACAGCCAGTGACCGAGTCAGTACACAGCCCAGCTCTTGCACCCTAGATGCTTGTGATATGTGCCATGGGTATTCTTCACAAAAAGGTCATCGGATCACACTGAAATCTCAGTCATAGCCAATTTCTCTCATCAGGTCTCTAATGTGTGTTTTGCTTTCCTTCCCTCCAGCCTGTTTATCATTTATTCCCATTCTCCTATATAAAAAATGAACAAAGACACTTTCTAAAGGCCATTTCACAGCTTTAGGGAGCTGTATTCAGGAGAGTAATGTGTGATCTAAGGCAAACTGAGGAGCATTATTTTCCTATCACCACCCCACAGATGATGGGGAGTGACAGATTACATGTCAGTCACAGCACAGTAGGCAAGGGGCCAGTCTGCCAGTAGTTCTGTCCTTTCTGGCTCCAGCCAAAGCATTGCTGAGAATAAAAGAATGGTTTATAAATAGCACACACTGAAGTCAGTCTATCATAGAGGCTGCAGATCAGCCTGGTCTTTATTCAAGCTGCTTGAGATGGTGTCTGTGTGCTCATGCACACACAGGTGTTGTACACACAGCCTGTAAGGATCACGTCCCAGAGCTATTCCCTTCCTAGCTGTCACCTTTATGTGCAAGAAAAATAAAACCTACTGTGAGCACATTTAACTTCACCTCTCTTCACTTCTTTTTATTTCCTCTCATCTGATAGATTCCACATTAATTTGTACTTCCTTAGAAAGACTTAAAAAAATAATTTTCAAGCATCCAACTTTTCCTGAAAAACTTACAATGAAAAAAAGAATATATCTTACTAGCAGTCATGTTAACAGATGTCCCACAAAGCATAATATGGAGAGTAAAATGAAAATTCAGTAACGGAAGTGAGCAAAATCTTCTGCCAAAACTGAACTGAATCCCTGGAAGAATCACAAATGGATCATTAATCACTTCCTGAATGTTCACACACAAAGATATATAGATTTTTGAGATTTTATGCTTACATGATGAAATAACATCTATCTCAATCGAAATCTGAATATCCTTAGTCTGCTGAGAAAATTTCTGAGCAGGCTCAGAGGCAGACAGTGGACATTTTAATGCAGTCCTCTTACTATTTAACCTATGGGCAATCTCTAAAAGATCCATCTGCCCAGGATTTTGTGGAGTCTAAGACACTGTCCTGTAACTGAATTCAGATACCAAAAAATGTCTCCTTCACCAGGTGGCAGAGGGTCTCCTATGGAGCCAGCTGTGTCAGATGCTCAGCAGCACTATCTGCTACAGATAACTCTGGATTGTGTTGGCATGGAGGTTTTCGACAAATAAAAGCTTTGACAAGGAACTGATTTTCTAATGTAGGTATATACCAGGTATACCTTTACCTGGCATATTTTGAAATGACCTTATTTTAATGAACTTTTTGCATTAGACATTGAACTTGTTTTTGGTGCTGCCAATAGAAGCTAAGATGAATAAGGATATTTGTTTCAGAAGAGTCCTAAGCTGCAATAATGTTTTATTGCCAAAAGCTAAAACAGAACAGATTGGAATTGAAGCTGTATCCACATTTTTTCTAATTATCATTAAATATCATTTACTGTGTTTTAATCTTATGCACCAAATATCATTATTCCTGATATATTGACCAAGAATAAAAACTGACAAGTCATTCAGCAGCTGAAGGTATAAGATGAAAAAGAATGAATTATATATGTGCTTTGGACATATCTTGAATCAATTCAGTATGGGTCTCAATAAGGGCTTATACCTACCAAAATCTGAATACCATCTGAATTTTTCAGGCAAGGACTTTCTGACTGTTCTGTGACATTTGCATGCATAAAAGCAATGATTGCCTAAAACGCTAATAATTGTAAAACAAGAAAATTGCACTACAGCTCTTCTGCAATACTGCATACATTGTTTGTGGACTTATTCCTGTAGGAGAGGGAAGAAAGAGAGATGTAGATCGATAGGTAGAAAGACCAGTAGATCTGTAAGATTACAGCATGTTCTGTCATTTACATTCATACAAACCACAGAAACAGGAACCAGTTCTTGTCATGAGAAACATACACATTCACACTGTGGCTGCTATGTGATGGCAAAGGTACACACATTATTTATTATTAATTATCCTCTAAATAAATAAATAAAGATAATTTATCCTCTAGAAA
This sequence comes from Cyrtonyx montezumae, assembly GCF_038088225.1. NCBI lineage: Eukaryota > Metazoa > Chordata > Aves > Galliformes > Odontophoridae > Cyrtonyx > Cyrtonyx montezumae. The sequence continues at coordinate 3,565,884 of NW_027071903.1, forward strand.
AACTATGTATTATCGTCAAAAGCAATTTCTAATATCTGAATTGCAGGCTTTTCAAACGTGAGTACCTTAATAGTGCACAGCTACCTGCATCTCAAACAAACCCTGAGTGGAAAACACATCTGGTTCTCCTTCAATATCACTGAATTCCTGTTTCTTTTTCTGTGAAGTGTTTGCATTAATTGTGTATCTGGCTCTGGAAATACTTCCTACTGAAAGCAGTACGTAGACATACACAGACAACTGCCATGAGCTCACATTGCCTCCATTGCTTCTTGCTTTCTGTCTGTGTAGGTAATGCTGAACTCCTGGCAGGAACCAGAAGAATGGCAACATGCAGTTCTTTGTGTAGCAGCTGAAAATAGATGTGTTTTAAAAGAGAGCCTAAATATTATTTATAGATCATGTCTGTTAGTGTCTACATAGACAGAAGCTGCTGATTTCAAAAGTCCTCCACTTGGGAAAAATGAGGATTGCACTGCCAATTTAAGGGCAGCTTGCGCATGGCTGAATAGCAAACTGAAGAGGGAGGAATGGGAAGCTGGGAAGCTTTGCCCAAGGGTAGCAGGATACTGTATGGGTTTGTTGTTAATCCTCTCCTAGGAGGTTTTTGAAGCAATTAAAGACTAAGTAAGCTTTTACTTATGAAAAATCATCTTCTGCTAACGAAAATTGACATAGTTCATTAACTTGAACAGTGAGACACTGATATACGTGGGTGAGTATATGGCTTGACAGCTAAGTCAAAAGCACTGACAGGAAAACCAGGAACTATATTAACGAGGACAACTGTGACTGAGAATACCAGGCCCAAACTTAGTCAGTATCACAATTTTAAAGCTTCTGTGCCCAGAGGTATTTAAATCATATGTGATATTACTCTAACCAGTTATAAAAAAGAACAATTTGATTACTATCACTTTTGTGGCTATTCTTCTAACACTGCCACCTTAGCCAAAGGAGACGCACACTAATTTTGGCCCTGAACCTTCTATGTAACAACTGTAACTATAAAGCAAATTCTGCTTTTTTTTTTTTTTTTTTTTAAGCCAATAACTATTACTGGTACAACTAAGACAATGAGCTAGCTATTTTACCTGAATTTTGACACAAGATTAATCCTGCAGGTTATTAGGAGCTGCTAAACTCCCAGCAGGCACTTCTTGCAGTCAATCCACTCAGTTCCTTTATCCCTTCCTGTGGCACAAGTACAGAACCTACCCTACCATCAACTGGAAACTGCAGGGATGAACGTGGCTCTCAGAAGGCGTAAGAAGCTGGTGAAGACTGGCTTTTTGTCAAAATCGTTGAGAGGCAGGCTTCTCTGAACTTTTGAAAACCCCACTAGGAGCCCAGCAACAACATTTGGAGGCTGAATACTTTTCGAATTCTGTTAATGCTTTATACTCCCTTAAATCTACAACATAAGGGATCATATTATCAAAGATTAAAACAAATACCTTTTGTCTTAGTGCCCTCTGAGTGTAGCTCTTCTTAGACATAAGGATTGTGAAAGCAAAGAAATGGAAGCTATACCCCTTATCTCTGTAGTGCATATGAACAACAGTGTTAAGCTAATACAAATACTGCTTGACCGGATACCGTTTTGAGATTCCAGTGGTGCATATATTTAAAAAAATATCTTTAACACTGTATACCTTTAGTAATTATTTACTGTAAGAGATATTAAATTCATACAATTTTTCCTTCTTTTTTTCAGTGATTGAGTCTGGAAGCCCTTATTTAGGTAAGCTTCTGCAGAAATCCACAAGGCTTACCAGAGTAAAGAGCTCAGAAACCAGTCCTGTATATGCACATAAATTACTTAGGGAATTGCAAGATTGTAATGTAACAAAAAAAAGAGCCCATAATGCATGCAGGCTTCTGACAGTTTTTGCAAACATCAAGGAATATGACACCTACCCTTAATATGTTTCTGTTCTGATTATGAATCCCCAACTGCACTGAGTCCATCTTTGCATATGCCAGATGAATCATTTTTCCAACCTGAGCTGTCTGGTATTTCTCTGAGTGGATGAAGATCTTGTTAAAAATGAAATATAGAGTAATGGGTACTTATAATTTAAATGAATCACTGCATGCAAAGTAATTTCTTTAAACTATCTGCCAGGTAAATCTTGAATCACCAACTTGACACATTTGAAATTTTAAAAATTTGAATATATATTATTTAAATACCAGTACCATTAATTGACATTCAACAGAGTATAATTCGTTGTTTAAGGACAAATCACAAGATGCCTGTGTGACAAAACTTGCTAAGCTGAAGTGAAGTTATACCCACAGATGGAGAAGGGGTTATGAGGATCTCATTCCTTCTCTTAGATAGGTCAACCTAATGTTTACCTTCATCACATTGCAAGGAAGAACATTCACACATGGAGGAAAAGTTACCTACCTCATTATCTACAGATTCTCTACTAGAAAAACTACAAAAGGTTAGGAAATGTAAGATATGCAGTTGCACGAAGAATTAAGATTACATGCATATGTGCTGTTTGCAGAAGCTGGAAAATGCACAGCATTAGCATTACCCAGTTTCTTCTGAAGCCGGGTTAATGTTACACCTCCCTCCACATGTGGCCTGACACATCTGGAACTGATGAAAATCTTTACTTTTTCCTGTACAGTTAAGATTTTGATGTGAAGTTTTCTGATGTAAAGAAGACCACAGGCTGTTTAACACTAATACTTAGCTTAATTTCAGTAATGTATTTGAAAACAATGAACTTGAGTAGGCATATGCTTGGTGTAACTGGCATTAAAATCAATTTCAGAATTATTTGGTCTGTTTTATGTCAAGGGATGGAATCTCACTGACTTCAGACAGCTTTGAATAAAGATCTAAAATTCTCAATCTCACTTAATTTTGGATTTGTATAGGGAGGAAAACCTGAGATGCTTCCACTGAAGTAAATGGAACTAGATTTAAGAAGAATCGAGGTAGATTCAGAACTGGCTTTACTAAACTGCATTTTGGCAAAGCTAGTGTAAGAGGGTTCAAAATTAGATTTCTGGTGTGGACGTTCTGGAAAAGCATATTCCTCTCATTTGTTCAGTAAGTGTTTTAATAGAAGAAAAGTGCTTTATAGGCAACATTCATATTACCAAAACCAATTGGATTTACAATTTCTTTTTATTACCACTAAAGGAGCACTAATTCAAGTTCCGGGTGCAATGTAATGCTACGAAACAACAATAATCTTGTTTTTATAGTCCCACACATGTAGAACAGCTTAGGCTTTCTTCTATTACATCATGCCCAAGTGGCATTATACTTGGTAAATGCAGCTGACAGTCATAATTTATTTTTCTTTTATTTTCATGCTTTTAAAACCAAGCCCTTTTGTTCAACATTAAGGCTAACTCTTCAGGTTAAGCAAAACTCCTACATTTTTAATGTACTTCAGCCAAAAAGCTGTTGCTGTTTAATCCAGCTTTCTCAGGCTCAATTAGAATTCCCAGAAATATAGTAAACATAACAGGTGGAATCACTCAAACATATAATGCTTTAACAATATTTTGCTTTGCACAGTTTGCTGTTTGGCTTGTTTACATGTAATGCCCATCTTTTTATTGACTTTGTTGTTCTTTAAATCAGTCCTTTAAAGGCTACGCTAATTCAGTCGCTGAGTAAAAAGCTGGCTGAGTCAGTTCAGCTATGAATTTCATTTGCTGAAATAAACCACTAAATTTCATAGGGAAATAATATCCTGATTCTAAATTACCTGCTGCAAAAACAGTATTAGAATACGAGAAGACAAACCAGCAAATTTGTAAATGCCAAGTTGGACACAGTTACACGTTGAGTAGGCAGAGCCTCCTGTCAACCCAAGCAACTCAAGAAATGTGCTTAGAAATGAAAGTTGCCTAAGTAGCCAGTTGTACGGCAGGGCTTGTGAAAGCCCACCTGGAAAGCAGTATGAGTATATGTGAGCAGACCTGATTCCTTGAATCTCCTCTGCCAGGCTACTCAAGTCTTAGCAGGAAGATTTTGGGACCCATCGGAATGATATTCACACTCTCTGGCCTTCTCAGCTATAAAACATGGAATCTTTTGTAGTTTGACTGGCTGATTAGAGATTCAGGAGGAAGACGATGTAAGCAAATCAGAAAGTGCTACTATGACCATCTGCCAGGATGGTGCCATCAGGGAAATTGCAACACTAAAGCTGTTGGTGGGCTGCTTAGAGCTTTCTGTCTCTTTGCGAAGAATCATTAGACTTGATTGTGTCTTAAGAGGTGATTTTACATACATATATATACATACATATATATATGAACATATATTACAAATGCATAAGTAATTGTTCACCACACCCTTCAAAACTCCTTCTGAGTGACTTCACACGGCATGGAATGTCTCTGGCATGTTTAAGTCAGCTGTTCCCTCCCAGCACTTTTGGCCCTACTCTGAGAATGACACTGGCTCTGTACAACACTGCTTAGCAGAAACAAACTTAACAGAACATAGGTGTGCTGTCAACATTGCTTTTCTCCTAGAATCAAAAACAGCATCATACTAAACGCTCCAAAGCAAATTACCCCATCCCAGCTGAAACTAAGGCAGAGTGGAAAGGATTAAACATGGCAGCTGATGACAGTGGGACCTGATGAAGACAGTATTTCTACTGCATCCTGTATTTTACGCGTGTCTTCAAATAGAAATACAGGAATTAATCCTACTCCTTTGTAACCTCCACTTGATTGGTACAATTTGTATTTAACATCTGCCTTTGATTTCCTGGTTTTATATAGTCACTCCCATGGCTCCTGTTATCCAGCCCAGGCATACCACTACGTTAGAATTGGCAAAGTGGGAAAGGTATGATTGAGGACAGTGGCAGAAAGCCCTGACAAGTACAAACTACCTAATCGTTAAAACAAAGAAAGCAGCTGACAATCTTTTGTACATGTTTACATGTGTATTTTGCCATTAAATATGATACAACGTTTGTCAAAGGAATGCAAAAAAAAGTATGATCAATGTACCACTGCTTTATTTTTAAGTGTGTGCTTGAGGTAAATTTCTGGAAGAAAACTGGGGAGTGTTACTGTTGAGAAATTGCTGCCTTTGTTCACAGCTGTGTAATTTCCAAGCTGATAGATTGTCTACATGAAGACAGAACAAGTGTGTTGTTCTAAAAACCTGAACTTTTTTTGTTTCCCTTTATAATTTTTATATAATAATTTATTTATTTATATTCCAGCTGGAAAGGAACACATTCCATCAGTGCAGCAATCCCAGAGTGAAAATGTGACTTCCCAGAGCCCCCATTAAGTTGCTTATGTCTACCACCCTTTACCAAGATATAAATTTTTCAGTGGTAATAAAATTGACAACTGGAACATTTTATCAAGTTGCATAATGTATTATTTTTGCATATAGTTTATTCTTCTGTTCATGTTTTCTCCTTTAAAATAAAAATGAAAATAACAGTCCTACATGCTACCCTCAAGAATTTAAACAAACAGGCCATGGAACTGAATATGCACTTGAGCTTGAGTAAGTTGTATACAAACAAGAAAGTAGTGCACTTTTTTGAGGTCAGCACCATTATTCTTGAGGACCTGTTGGAATATTCTGAATGATTCACTTGGTCTTTGCTATAGGTATAAGATGATGGCTGAAACTAGCAAAGAACTTGGAAATGTGAAGTTTAGAAAATGACACATTTAATAGAATATAATAATAGAAAGAGCAGTGAAGACCTGGAGATAATTTTTATGTGTTTCCCTCCCCAGAATATTTATGTACATAACAGAAATTTCTTATTATGGTAAAAATACAAGCACAATTTTAAAAATTCAGGTTGAGAGATAGTGACTGAAGTCACATTTGCGAGATATTGACCAGATGCTATTCCCTGCATTACACATCTGTGCACACCACTGATTCTACTAGAGTGACTAAGCAACTCCATCAGCTGCCCTGTTTCTAATTACACTTTCATTAAGAATGTTATGAATTTTATGGATATACAATGAAAGCGGGAGGTGGTCCACCGTATATCATTTTCCACATAGATTGTTAGCATATTGTATATCATTATATACATAATTGATGTATTTGACAATACACTCCGTTATTCCAGAAGAAATCCCAGTAAGAATTTATGCTTTGTTTTCTTTTATGATATTTTGTCTTTTTTCTCTAAGAATGGCTGTTACTGATGCTGTAATAATGAAGTCCAGTTTTAAGATATGCTTCTAAGTTTTTCAATGTACCTTTTGATCAAGGAAAGAAGTTGGCCAGATATGAATAGGTTAACCAATTAACATGAACAAAGCAACAAATGTGACAGCAGGTACTTGCACTCAGCTGTAATTGTACCTATTGTGACATAATACTGTTGGAATTTTGTACCCTAATTGCAGATTTTAAGTATCTGGCAGGTCAGATTCCCAGTGGAGGAGAAAATAGTATCACAGAATACAGGGAATATTCTCAAAGCAGCATATTTTAGTCCTGTATGCAGTAATCTGGAAAATAGTGTTGTCCCAAATAATTGTGGTTGCAGATGTCATTCAGCAACCTTGTCCTATATGCCTAGGACTAGACCTATGATTTAGCTCTGCCGTAAGCATTGGCTCTAGCTTAAGAGGCAAAGAAGACAAATTTCTGGACTGCTACTAGTACTTTATACAAAAAAACCCAAAAACACCTCAAGCAAAAGTCATGAAATGTCTCTTCACAAGCTACACATCACTTGTATGCTATTAAAGTAAGCTGTGTCTCCACCCTGCCTTGGGCTACTTTTGCTAAAAATAATATACACGTCCCTTCTTTTAGTACTAAAAGGATGACCAGGTTAAAAGTCTGAACAGTCTGTACTCAGATTGAAGAATCTCCTTTCTCAGAAGAAAATCTGGGATAAATTCTCTTTGCAAAGCTAAATATTTCCATCTAGCCCTTACCATGTAAAGAATAAAATGTACAGTCTGTTCCTCACCAGCACTTCCTTCAGCTAATGCATATGAAGGGAAAGCCTGGAGTGTTTTGTGAATATGGAGAATGGTATAACATTGAAAGAGATAGGTCAGATGGGATAAAACATAATAAATAAAAGAGACAAAGGATGGCAGGTGATGTACACGAGGGTAATGTCCATACTATATTCCTCTTAAAAGGTTTTCTTATTGCTCTATGCCTCCTGAAAAGTCATGACAGGCTTTTTTATCTGCTAGTTGTGCTATAGTATGTGAACTAAGATAAGAAAAAAATGCCACTTTATTTGTAGTTTTTCAAAGAGAATTAACTTATTCGTATTGGCAATGTAACTAATGAAATAAGAAATGAGAGACAGCATCAGCACTAGCACAGTTCTAACTCTGATTTATTGCTCATTCTTCAAAAGGGATTGATTCATTTTATCCCACTGTGATGCTCACCACCATTTTACTTCCTCGAAAATGAATGTGTTGATCTAAATATCACCCATCAGAAACAGAGCAATTAGCATCTCTTAGATAGAACTCTATTATCTCATGGCTACAATACTCCAGCCCAAAGCAATTTACTAAGATGATGTATCTCTATGCAAACCTAAGAAAAATAAATAACTCTGCATCAAACATGCAACTTGTAGGGGTGTGGTTATTATGAAGTACACATATTTATGGGAAGCACTCAGCTGCTGCATAGCAAAATACTCAAGGATATTATTGTCTCATGATAATCACATCCCATGCTGGGTTTTAGCGCTTATAATTCTCACTTTCCTATTAGTAAGACCATCTTCCATTAAGCTTTTTATTATCAACTAGTATAGACGGTAACTGAGCCTTACCTCCTGTATTCAAAATAATTATTAGGTGAGTTCAATTATTGGTGCAGAAATCAATTATTTAGAAAAATCTCTCATTTTAGTGCTTTCCTAAAAGGCTCTTTTTTTCTGTCACATATTTGTTTGTACATCAGAGTGAACTCCCAAAATCCACCTGTCAAATTTATATGCTATGCAAATACATTTACAGAAAGTATTAGGAATGTGTTTGAAAATTACTGTTTTAACAAATAAATCCTAATAGAACTATAAAAACAAATTTTAAAATGTTTTCTTGCTGTGGCATCTGTTGAGGATCAAGTTCTATTAGCAACTTATCCTGCTTCTGTAGTTTATGTAGTAGTTCAAGTTATGAGGGAAAAGAATCACCCCCTTAAACATCATCCACAGTGAAGAAATGCAGATGGGCTGTGACTGATATCTTGGAATCTGAAAATGACAGACTAGGTCCTGCAATTTGCTTTGGTGATGTGATGTGAAGGTACTTTTTTCTTGGCAAGTATTACTATTCAGAATCCCACAGGTGGTAGCAGGAAAGGCCATTTCACTTTTTGTAACTCATATTTTGAAGCACTCCTTACTGACATAGTTCTGGAAACAATATGACATAGCTGAAATGTTCTTAAACTATTCTGACCAGATAGGACAAAAAACATCATAACAAGGATAATTTAGTGCTATAACAGGAGTCACATAAGACTGTGGGAAGTTCCTCAGGATGTTTTGAAACAGTCCTGAATTCAGAGACTGGAGCAAAAGTCCTCCTACAGTCTTCCCCAAAACAATCTTTCCTTCATTCTGTGAGATGCAGATGAGGCACCACCAAGAGTCACTCCACAGTGAGGCTCCCAATTTTGGGGAGAACAGACCTTGGGTTTTTAGCTTTGCTTTCAATCTTTTTTCAGAAAAAGAGGATACAAACCAAGTAAGTAATAGTTTACCCACCCCTGAAGCAGAAAAAGCTGACAAAGAACAAGTAAATGAATAGTAAAGCCCCAAGGTTACAATCCTGAGAGATGTACTGTTTGAACTACACTCCATTTTCAGGGAGCTGAATGATTATAAGATGATAAAACTGTAATTTTTTAAATATGTTTATAGTTCTTTTGTATGTAAAAGACTCAGCTCAATGAGAATAAAATCAATTCCTAGTGACCTGTACTCAAATGCCTAAAACAAAACCCAAGCATACATCCTGCCAATGTTTTTACATCAGAGTTTTTTTCTGAAGATAAACACTGTGAAGGCAGTTCACGAAGCTTTTATTTTTTCTCTCTTTAATTTTGCTACATTGTCAGGCTTTTAGTTAATTTGAACAAATTGTGACAGTTCTCACTAATAAGGAGGATGTTGATGCCTAGATTTACGTGCTGTGGATTTATGGAACAAGTCAATATCAGGGTACAGTATTAATTAAAGTAATTAAAAATTAAACTCCATGAAGAAAATCTGTTCTACTTAAGTTCAACATTTACGTGTGGCAAATGTTCTCATCATCCTACTTTTATCATATGGCAAGTGAACAGGGAACAACTCAGAAAGCACAAGAGCTGTAACAAGAATGGCATTTTCATATTTCTAAAGATTTTGTCATTTCAGAACTTGTTCATCAGAAAGTAAATCCTATTACTTCAAAATTTGCCATGAAAAAAGATTCCAACCATAACAAACCAAAATAGTGTCTTAAGTCAGCTAGTGACAGATTTTAGTTCAACAAAAATCAAAATGTTTCATTTGGCTGTAACTGTACGTTAACATAGAATACAGAGTAGAAATACTTTTAAATGAGAGCCCCTTTTGCATTCCTTACATTTATAAGAAAAAATTAAAATATTTTATTAGAAAATACTAAAACAGGGGAAGTCAGAAAGGGCTTTACCAACACATGATTAATAGAATCAACAACATTAAAACTCTTTAAAAGCATTTAGGTATGATAAAACTGTACCTTCAAATAAAATTTCAAAACCAAAATTTCAAATTCAATAAACAATCAAAAAATCTCAGCAGAAACTTTCAGATTAGTTAGTTCCTGATATACATCCTCTTGGAAATCGGAGGCAAAAGTCCCTTTTAGATTTACTGCCAAACAGTTGGTTTCAACTCAGATTGCTTCCAGCATAATCCTGGCTAAGATTACAAGAGACAGCACAGCTGACTGGGACTATCCCTGGTGATGAAGGCTAAAACAACCCAAAGGCTTCCAAGCTACTTCCCCTCGTTAGGGTTCCTTATGCCTCCCACTCCTCTGCACTTCACTTTCAAAGGAACAAACCCATTACCTTCTTTTTCTATGGCTGAGAGAAAAGTTTCCATTCACCTAAACTTGGTCTATAAAGAAGCAAAGATGACTGAAGTCTTTTAGCATCATCCTGACATGAATAGTAAGAAAATCGGTGGTTTTGTTATTACATATGCAAGTACTTGAGTTCAACTACTGCTTGAATAATCACTTGAGTATAGCATTACTTCTTAAAACCATAGTACGGTAATACAAAAAAATGTGCTAGCAGCCTTTCCTTTTTTACTTCTGTCCCTTAAGATACGACATCTTTGTTCTTAGTGTTAGCAAATATATTTGGAAAGGAATGTATTCCCACTTAGCAGGTCAGACTTCTCCAGCGTAAATCGGGAAATGCTGCAATGAGCTTCATGAGTTTACTTGAATAAACTGCTCATGCCTTTGCATTCCTAATTAGTGCACAGTATCAAAATGTTGAGACTCTTAAAAGTTAGTAACTATCACTTATTTGAACAAGGACACAGTACTTCTAGATCCATTTTTCACAGCCTTCTGCAAGAAGATATAAAAGTCAGGGAAGGTAAAATGGGCAATTGAAGGACACTCCCACACATTTAAAAAGTGCTTGAATTTGGCGAATATTTCTAAAGTTTATGCTCAAAGAACATAGCACAAAAAATATATTAATCAAGCTGCTTATTTTTTTTTACATTTAATAGCCATAGCACAACTGTTTCTGCCTTATTTTGAGAAGAGCAATTTCTCATTGACCTTAGACTTGTGAAAATTAGGTGGAATTAGGTATAGTATGTCAAAAAGGAACACCTGTTTAGTAACATAAACATATTTAAATATCAACCTTTTCCTCTGATTGGTTTTAGTAAAATCAACTACTGATTAGAAATAGAAATTTTAAACCATGACCTTCCATGACAGCAGTTAACATGTAGTGTCAGTAAATTTTGCTATGGGATCATCTCATAAAGTGAAAAGGGCAGTTTTCATTAACTATTTTTTTTAAATCAGCATGACTTGTACTGTTCTGAAGAAATAGAAAATAAAATGTCTGCTCTGAATCTTTGCTTGCACAGAAGGTTACAGTCAACATATATATAACACGTAAAAATAAAACATCAAGAACATCTCTAATTAAGAGTATTTGTGTTTTTCTTTAATAAATGTTTTGACTAAGGAGAGGTTCTTTTGTGCCACAACTCTCCCTAACATACTGGACAAGCTATAGTTCAGAATACAGGTAAAATTGCTTGCCTAGATAATGTCTGATAAGAGAAATACTGTTTTTTTTTTGTTGTTGTTTGTTTCTTATATTTTATTACAGCAAATGTGCACCATAAACTCTTAGATTTTGTGACAAGTACTTTCTGGTAAAGTTCAAACTTGGAGCAAACATGTTTCACATGTTGGAAACATACAACTGGGATTTCTGAAATCATAATCTTGTCATAGCAGATTATCAAATGATCAAAGCAATAAAAAAATGAATTGTGGTTTAAACTTTTATGAAAAAGCAGTTATATTGTAGGATCAGACTTTTTAATAGACTGCAGGCATTAAACAGGCCTTGTATGATGAAGCTTTGAAATTAATGAGTCACTGTATACCATTCCAGTCTTCATAGATTGATAAGATTAATGCTTGCTTATATAGCAAATTCAATGGCTCATTTAATTTCATATGAATGTTTAAAGTTAAATTGCTTTTGGATTAAGTCTAAACTCATTATTCATTTTCATGTCTGAAAGAACTTTCATTTTTCTTTCATTTTACTTAATCAAGTGCATCATCATTAAGTAAAGGCTATGAACTTAGATAACTGAGAAATAAGGAAGTTTATTAATGTAGTTTAAAAAAGATCTATTTGTTAAATTCTATTCAATGACTATTTTACTTTCAAATAAGAAGTTAGGAAAAATAGTGACTTCAAGTTACTTAGTTTTTCCATACTAATACAAGGAGGAGAAAGTGTAAGTACTTTTGGGCAATATGGTTAATAAATTAACCTCATTGAGTTCAGAAAGTACCTTATGTTGCTAAACATATTTTTGTATTCGCATTTCTTTTGCGTTTTGAATGACTGATCTCCCCTCATTGCAACACAGTAAGATTTTTGCTAACACTTGGCTCACAATGCAAATAAAGTGATCAAATTCTGTGGATTTACAACAGTTTACTTCAGGTACGAATGAGTCTGCATTGCTCACCTGTTTAGAGCGGTATTAGCAGCTGGACTGATAACAGATATGTCTCTAATATTGCATTTAACTCCACAGTTCTGGGTGCCAAGCAAAAACTATAGTACTCCTTCAAATGGGAAAAGATGTGCTAACTTATCAACAGAAGTCATGCATCAGGTTCCACTGCCACTCTACACAGAATGCAGTGTATTAATATACACATTCACTCTCATCACAAAATTAGACATTGTGCACTAACTACAAGCTCCAGAATAAATATCTCTTTAAAAACACTCGCACATCCTCTTAATATGTAAACCATAATGCCTTGGATAAGGAGCATGGCTGAGGGACCACAAAACTCCTCTCTGGGATTTACCTGGGACTATCAGAGTTTGAGTGTTACCTAATGAATTATTCAAAATTAATTAATAGCTTGGGAGAGTCCTTCACCTCTCCGACACAGCTTCATTTTCCTTAGATAAGGTTTCTCAGCAGTCAGCCACTGGCAAAAAATTTTGTTTTCCCCTTTCAGAGTGTGTGTGCAACTACTTGCACTATAGACAGTGAAAAATATATTTCCTTGCAAAACAATAATAATTTCACCTAACTACGATGCAATTTAAGACAGATCTCTGGAAGCTTTCCTCTACTGGTGCAATCAACACCATTACAGACAATAACCTGAGCAAGTCCAAAACCCTGGGCAGACCCAAGGGCTGCTGCATCCAGCCGAGCACTCTGTTCTCTAGGTAACATTGTTCATTTTCTCTGAAATGATGCACAGCATTCCATAAAGAAATAGGACAAATGTTTTGAGTTGGTCATTGCATATAAAACGTATTTTTAAAGGAGAAAACATATTCTACTTTGTATTATATTTATCTCCTCTTTTCCACAGATAACATCTAATTTAGGAACACTGGAAAAACTTGCCTCTTCTACTGCTTCGTTTTATTTATTTATGGATTTATTTAATTAACAAGAGAAACATACATTTCTTCAAAATTGACTTTGTGTAATGTGTCTAGTGCCAGGATCTCATATTGTTTGCAAATGGTGCAAATCCATGCGCAAAGACACATACACACTACAAAGAACTGGGGCCTCACATCTCGCAGGTTAACTGTAAACACTTGTGAATAGAAACACCATTCATAACGCTTTATGATACTTGAATTGGTGTTAATCATACAGCAACAGAAGTAATTCAAAGCAGGTCTATGTCTTCCTGCTGGATGCTCTTTTATGCAAGAATGCAGGAAACAGCAGAGCTTCTAGTAAGCTGTCACTAGAACAGGACATTTCGAACTGGATAATGACTTTGACTTGCTGAGTCAGGGACAAATAAAATTAAGATTCCTCCCTCCTTCACCTCAAATGTCAACCACACAGAACATGGGTATGCAAGATCAGTAAGTTTTATAGTGTTGTACTCCTGCATACCCTGAGAAGCCACAGGAGTTATTGCTGTGCTTTCTCTTCCATCTTACATGATGGGCAGACAAACTGACCTGGCATCGCTGGTTGTGTAATTTGTTGCTGCCTTTGGTTTACAGCAAATTACTCTGCCCTGAAGCAAAGGAGAAGAAAGCAGGGAATATGACTCTGAGGCACCTTTCCTTTGAGGCTATTCCAGAAAGGGATAGCAGCTTATGGCCTTTTTTGATCAACAACTGTCTCTGAAAATAAATCTGCCCACAATTCCCAGGAGGTTTGATACAGCCTCTCAATCACTCAGAACTCTCAAGGGATCCTGCTACAGCACATCCAGCCCTCTCCCCCTTCTGTTTCCTCAAGGGAAGACTGGTTGGGGTTAAAGGAGGCAATAAGATGGGAAAAGAGTAAGGACTATGGGCTGGAAATAACAATAATGAAAATAGTAATGTAACATGGCAGCAATAGTGATATGAAGGCTGAAAGAGCAGCAGTGTTGTAGAGATCAAAGCAGTGGGGAACTGTTCTTTGTACTATTAATATCTTCCAGATTTTTAAAGTGGAGAAAAATGTAAAAGGCAAACTTTATACTGTTTTCCCTCAGGCCACCACCATTAGAGGCACTTGATAAACCTTGCAGACTCTTACAGAAGGACAGCAGGCCACTGGAGTATAGAATATAACATGTATTATCTAAAAAGCTAACATGACAGATACAAGGCAAAGCAAGTATTCAATTTGGGCTATCATGGAAAAAAAAAAAAAAGCAAGAAAAGCAAGAAAAGAATCTTTTGTGACAGTTTGCCAAGGAAATGGCTCTGCAGTATCTGGAAGCATAGCCCTGAGCCAAGAGAGTTCTTGGGTATGCACTGGTTTGCATGTATGTGAGACTGTTTTTAACTAGAACAGTCCTGGGAAACAGCTCCCAATATTTTTGTCATGCTTTTCTTTCATCCTTAGTCTTAACGAAAAACGTTTAGACATTTTCTTCCGTTTCTAGTCACATGTAAAAGAAATTACATAATGCCTTCTCTCCTGCTTTCCTGCCCAAATCTCAGATCAGAGACCCTACTGGGCAACATGAGGTCAGTATAAAAGATGAAGTTTGTTGACTCCTGTATGGTTCTCTTATATGGTTGGACTTCAGATCTTGATAGCTCACACAGAAGAGATAAATTTCTTGCATGTATAGGAAATCAAACGAATTGAAAAAAAATGCCATTTGCAAAAATGGATTAAAACGGAAATGAATACATAGAAATGGTACTGGACAGAGTCAAGTGATTCAGTTTTGCTTTTCTCATACCTCCTTATACTTGGTTCCCCTCTTTGTCTCACTTTGCTACACTGCAATCTGTGAGTGGAATTGTCTCATCTGTAACTCAGTTGATTCAAGGAAAATGAGAAGTAGATCTTTATTGTAACATTGGGTAACACGATAGGACAAGTAATAACTCTAGAAGTTGGATTACTGAGCAAAATATTTAGCAAAGATGACTGTGGATATTTTAACAGTGATGCACTGTCTTCTTGAAAGAGTCTGAATATAGATGTATTCTTACATTATAAACAAATGAATTGGTTTAATACATTTCAAAAAAAAATCTTCTGTAGGAAAATACTTTTTCAGAGAAATTGAGCTTCTCTTATTTTATTGCTTATTAAAATTTCTCAATAACATTCAATAAAATTCCTTTTTGGAAGCTTCTGATGACTTATCAAATTTGATTATTTATTTTAACATCACCTATTTTAAATATTCTGTTTACTTATTTTCAGTTTCATGATCTGTCAAAAGTAGAACATTTAATACTTTATCTTTTACGTTATTATAACGTTACTGAAAACAGTTCCAGCTCTACAGATCAGCTAAGTCTCTGGTGATGCTCTTGTAGCAACTTTTTCTATATGTTGTTACTTCTTTCACCAGACTATGACATCAAAATAATAAAAAATAAAAAATATAATTTTAAGCCTAAACTTTGAGTTTGAAATGCACATTAGGTTTTGAAGATGCTATTTAGAATTCTCCTTTTGTATTGAAGTTATTTGTTCCACTTCTGAACAAAACTGAACTTCAAGATATCCACATTTCCTGAATAGAAATTCTATATTTTGTTCAGCTCTGTTTAAAAATTCAGTGTGTTATGCACTGCTCTCATTGCTCAGAATAGTGCTATTTAGAATTGTGCTATTTGTGGAATATTTGACAATTATTAACAAAATATCATTTCAGCCTAGCTTATAACTTCAGTTTGAATTCTATTTGATAGTGTTTATGTGCTAGCTGAAGTGTTTTTCATGTGTTACAATGACAACTTCAGATGTCTTTCACTATCTTACAGTTTTCAAATGAGGCAGCTCAAACAAGACTCTTTTTAGTGGCAATTTCATGAAAATCATCTAAAGAAAAAGGTTATTTAGAAGTAAATGGAAGGGGGGAGAACACAAAAAGTAAATGCGGCAATACATTTCCAGCTAGGTTAAATGTCAGATTACAATTCAAAGAAGCAATAATGGTAGGCAACTGTTGCCAGATTCAAATAACTGAGAAATGATGGATCTGATTCTATAGGTGCTATAGAATCTGCCATATTTGGTCATTTGAAAAGCTGAAGGGGGCAGATTCTCAGTGGATGTTAAACTTTCAAAGCCAAAAAAATGTCAAATGGATGATGATGAGTTACATCATGTGAAGACTGAACTCAAGCTATATTACATATATATATATATCCCACATACACATATTTATAAGCATATATAATATGCTGTATTACTTATATTATCTTTCCTTAGTCTTGAAAGATGGTCCTATAATTACACTATCAAAAGATTTTGTTTTGTTTTGTTTAGTTTTTTGACTTAGTGGCATAGTTTCAAAATATCCCCTTTCAATAAAATGCAGACTGTACATCTGTATGAGTCTATGCACGGATCTGAGCTTGACATAAGCTTGCAGCAAGACACACCTTGCCACACGTAATACTTGCCCTAGCAATTAAATACTCTCTACTTGCTTTTTTCTTTTGGTAGGCAGAGAGATCCTGGTATTGCAGGATCATCCCCTGAGTAGTGGCATGTAAAAATGTAATATAAAAATGCCAAATTTGTAGTGGAATGGCACAGGCTTCATGTTTCCCTTCCTCCCTCTAGTACTTTGACTTTTAGGAACAAATATGCACATTTCCCATTGTCCTTTAGTAAAATGCATGAGGAATTTTTTTCTTTACCTTCCCCACTCCTCTGTGAATTATGGAAAAGTAAGCACATTTTTAAGTACAGTTTTGCAGACACTGAGATACAGCTCAACTATGTGCAAGACAAATTGAAGCTCATTTATGAAAGTACATCTAAAAATGCCAAGGGAGTAGACTTATCAAAGTGATGACATCAAGTTGTCACTCATTCTTTGTACATGCACCTGTGATTGAGAAAAGTGTTTTCTTTAATATAACTTGATATTTGAAGAGAATATGACAAAATGAAGTCCCATCCCTTCATCATTTACATTATGCCTTAGGGGTACAAAGTTGATCTAAGACATTTTGATTTGTGCCTATTAGTGAAGCTGTATCCATGGATGATCAAAAGGCCTATTCTAATTCCTATAAAATAGTCAATATCACAGTTAGGGAAACCTATTAAGCATAATTAAATTACAGCTATAAATGCTATATAACTGAGATATTTTATGATGAATACCACTTGATATGCCAGCTTTTTAAAGAGTTCGTCCCATCCACCCTTCTTCTAAAGACAGACTCTAAACTAGAGAGTATGAAAACTGATGAGCATAAAAAAAAAGGAAGCTATCCTGCTTGGAAACTAAGTTATAGCTAACCTATCAGTCTCTTGTGCTTTTTCATTTTACATCATGCAGACTAGATAATAAAAGGACAAGCATAATGAATGTACCTTTTTCTCTTTATCTAATATATATATATCTTTTGCAAAACAATATATTATAGAGATGTGCAGAAAGTGGAAAATGATACACACTGCCAGGTGAGCCTAGGACAGCTGAACATACAATTTATACAAGTAAACAAGTTTTGGATGGGACAAAGGCAAGAGAAGGATGGCAGTATGTTTGTGAGCAATGCATTTCTCACATTTGATGTGCAGAAGAGATATGTAGCAGTTTATACTCTGAACCATATGCAATTAACTCTGCAGCAAACACTAGGGGTCAAGAGCCAGAAGCACATCCAAATGTGCACATTAACAAAGAACAGGCAGTTATAGGAAGATCAATCCTGAATGCGTCTGTTTAGAATTATTAGGTTACATTTACAAATGTAATGAAAGGTAGACAGGCTGCAGATAGCCTAAGCAAAAAATAATAATAATTTTAAAAATTGATTAATACATTGTTTCAATTTGCTTCAGGAATGAAGATGTTGTTAACTAGTGACATTAGGGCATGGAGCAAACATAAAAACTGTAATTAAAGCTGACCTAAGCTCAGACTAGTTGGATGTACTCTCTGGATGATGCAAGCATCATACACTTGGGCTAGGTGTAAAAAACTTCTGGAGCAATAAAAACCTACAAATATATTCAATTCTGTCACTGAAGGAGCTCACGCTACCTTCATGCTTGGTAGTTCACTATAAATACATATAGAATTATTGCAAAATCCTTCTTCCTTATGACCTTTCCACTTCTCAGTGACTTTGAGAAATTTATTAAAAGCTTCAGTATATTCAGTCAACTGCATGACACTCATATTTGTATTTTCTAATACTGTTTTCTTCAATGAGTCTTTATTCTTCCAGCAACTCTCATTCTATTTTTCAGGCTGCTACTTCCCTGTGTATAAAATAATTTCTGTGTTTTTGCACAAGCAGAAGAGAAGTGATAGAAAGCAACTGGGCACAGGCCCTTGCAAGGAATGCCCATGCCTAGAAACCAGGCTGGTCAGTTCAGCAACAGAAGTATCTCTATGCGAAAGGGGGAAAAAACAAACCAGAAGTTATACACAGTTCTGAAGCACACATAAGTGACCTGGGAGTGGAAACACATAGCTGGTTTGGAATGTCTTAATAAAAAAGAAAGATCTGTGACATCTGTAATCATCTGAAAAAAGTTACTCTACTTGGGTTCCAATTAAGACAGGGATTTTTGTGAGTATCTAGAATCATAAAACAGTTTGGGTTGGAAGGGATGTTTAAGATCATCTAGTTTCAACACTGCTGCTAGTTGTAATTGTTTTAACTCTGGTGAAAATGCTCATCTGTTCAACTTTAGACTGAATGAATTGAGTCCTGCAGAGGTATACATACAGCTAAGACAAATGTTAGTTCAGGTGGGGTATTATGCTAGTTTGGGACAGAAGTTCAAAAGCACTGAAGTCAAGGGCACTAAAATAGAGTTGAATTAGGCCCTGTTTATAACATTTACACATCTTGCTGCACCGTCTCTTTCCTTTCCTTCATTTTTTCATACCAGTGTCTCACTTCACAACAAACTATATGAGACAAAGCCTCCTCAGGGAACAGCCAGAGATTTGAAATTCACATCACTTTCACCCTTAAGCCTGTCAGATGATCAGATAGCCGAGAAAGTGCTAATAGCTTATGCTCTGGTGAAATATGTTTTTCTGTACATGATTACTTTTGTATTTTGTTCCCCTTATCCCTGATTGTCAGCATTTTAATTAAAAGTAGAGGTGTGAGAACATGGGAAAACCTCTCCACAGAACAAGGCTGACTTTGATCTAAGTTAGTACACTAAGTTTGTCAATTTGGAACCCAATTTTCTACTGCTGTCATTTGGAGTGGTACCGTGGAAGTTGATGCGGAGCAATTCCAGCTTTCCTTCAGAGACACCTACATCTCAGCAAATATGGCAGAGGGAGTGTGGTGACATCAGCCAACAAGCCTCAGAGAAATCTTCCACAAGTGGTTTGAGCTGCTACTGCTTCTCTGATTTCAAGTTTATGTCCCCACAACACTGGGAGACCATGGGATGGCTGCTCAGCTGTGCCAGCTGTTCAGCTCCATCATGACCAGTTTTCTGGTGTTTAAAATTTCTCAATCAGCTCTATGGCTGGATCTAAGAGATCCAGTTTTTGTCTTCCAGAGAATATTGATCTGTAGTGATCGGTAGTCTGCCTAATTTTTCAGGTGCAGTATTTTAGGGTACATTAAAATCCAGAAGGAGCACATTGACTTTCATTTGGCGATCCAGGAAATGTGAAGATGGGAACCTCCTTAATAAATACAACTCAAATCTCTGCTGTAAGACATATAACCAAAGAAAATGGCGTGCTACCATGTGGATGTTCACTCCCTTTTACTGCAGGGGAAAAATTTCTGAAGAAGGATGGGAGAAACAACAAAGGGCAGTAACACTTTCATCTGTCACTACAATCCTAGCTATTTTATTTGCTGACTTCTGTGGCACTTTATGTAAGGTTTAATTATGTACAGATTCACAGACACCTAACACATTGACAACAGCTCTGGCTTTGACAGGGTTGGCCTGTTCAAAGTCACATTTAGGCACAATTATGATCCAGAATTAGATCTCCTCCATATTCCCTGGGAGGCTCAAGTGGTAGCAGCCACAGTTCTTGAATAACATAAGGGCTTTTTGAAAGTAGCTAAGCTCTGCTGAATTTTTTAACATAGAAATTGTGAAAACAAGAGAAATCTCTATGTTTCTCCTTGCTGTACAGAACTTGAGATTACTGTTTTACTTTTCTCAAGATTTTTCTTATAACAAGAACTGCCTTTTTCATACCAACACGAAATCAGCTCTCCATTGCAAGGTAAAATTGTACTGTTTTATCATAAATCAGTGAGAAGATTAGGCTGCATGTTTTTTTTTCAGGTGGAGACATACTCCAAAGCAACCAAGCCAGGTGACACAATAATGCGACAGAAAAAAACACGAGATGAAAGGATGTAAAGATATATAGATGAAAGGTGATATAGTAAAAACATGACAAGAACTGGGAGAAGTAACAGCATTAGGACATGAGATAATATGAAGTGATGAATAAGGATTAGCCTGATATGTTTTCTGATGATGCTGCATAGGAAAAAACATTATGATGATACACTGCAGTGACAAAACACACTTTTGGACTACACAACAGACAACAACATAAATGGACAAAACAGAAAGCTATGTTGGAAATAGGACAAAACATTCTGCTATTTATACTTTAAAGATCTTATTTCAATTTTAAGTAGCTGAAATCAATAGAAGTATTCCTATGGAAACAATAAATTAGGCACTCATTTGATATAAATAACCTAAAAGTCTCATCAAAGACAGCAACAGCCAGCAGAAATACTCTGCCCTCCAAGCACCAGTAATACGTTCCTGTGCTGTGTGGTGTAACTCTTAGCAGCGGCAAGATTGATGTGTGACTGAGATTCAGGATCATAAGGGAGAGCAGCCTTTGACCCTCACCTATGTGAGCACGAGAAGATGTGCATATGAAAGTTCCCATCTATTTTATTTCACTGTAATATTCTACACTGTTGAGTCCTAAATAATAAAGTCCCGTGTCTCTGCCATGTTTATGTATTGCTGTATTTAAAACAAGGTAAAATCACTGAAGTTTAGACAAATCTCAGTTTCAGATTGTTTGTGTGACTTTTAGGATACTGTGTTTTCTTTCTCAGGCAGGAAAATAGGTTGCTGATATTCTTGGTTCATCTTTGCTCGCAGAGGTAAAATTAGAGGCCCTGAGACTCCTGCTGGTAGAACAAGCTCTCAATTTCTCACTGTCGAAATTCAATCTGATTTCTATCTTTTTCACTAAAAGGCTGTCAACAGAAAATAAGCAATTCCCATCAGAGAGTCATATTAGTTTCTGAGGTATATAAATTCAGCTGGTAGATGGAGAAAAACTCAAAGTAATCTAAATTGTTTTATTTTTTTATTTTATCTTAATTTGCATTCTCTAGGAAACAAAACAAAAGTAATAACACAGGGCATAAACCCATCCAAAAGAAAATCATGAAAAAAAGAGGTGTTGATGCATTGTTAGGTCACTAATAACTTCTTTTCTAACCATGGCCCTGGGTTTGTTTTTCTCTTCCTTGTGTGATGTGACTCCATTGACCTGGTTATCCTTCATCTACTGTGATGGAATCAGGATGACAGTCAGTCTTCCACTCACAATGAATAGCATACAACTGAAATCAGAAGTTTTCTTTACAGTATAGGATAGCATGAGATCTACCAGTAGCCATTGGGATTATCTTGATATGCCAGCAATACAGCTCACTTTTTCTATGTGGTATAGCAGCATTCAAACAAAGTGTATTGAGTGTTTATTTCAGGTATGTTTTAGCATTTGACAGTCATACTTTGAAAATCGATTTATGTTTTATTTATAAGCAGAGGTCTAAAAAAAAAAAGATTATGATACCTTATTTTTCATCCATTTACAATCTTAAGAGTATGTTTCCAGATTTTTTTTTCCACTGTAGTTTTTACAATTTCTCAAGGGAATTTCAAAGGTAGACAGATGTAACTTGAAGCTAAATCAACACTTCCTGTGAAATCTTCTTCAACTGTCTTAGGCCTTTGAGAACAACATCTGAAATGACTACTTTTCCTTTTTATTTTGTGAGATATTTGAGCAATAAGGTTGTTCAGATTGAGAATCTGTGGTCATACAAGATTTTCTTTCTCTTTATTACACAAATTTATTTATAGCTTTTTTTTTTTTCTCTTGGGTACTACTAAGGGAGCTGAACAAACACAGAGTCTAGAGATTCCTTTTCTTTCCTGCATGGCAGCTGTACAAGCTCACTGCCTGGTACTGTCTGGGCTCTGAACTGTTATTCAGTTTAGATTTATTTCTCTTGGTCAAAGAGGTTACTATCCCTGCTGTCCACCCTGTCCTTCTTCTGGAGATTAGTTCCCCCAGAGCAAAGGGAACAAAGCAGGTGGTGTGTCTGCTCTTTTGACACTGCAGTTCACAACCTAGTATATTAACATAAACTGAAACAGACGGTGGGTTAAGTTAATATGCCAGACTGCAAACTGTTGCAGCTGAGTCTTTCCCATAGCTCTCATTCTGATGCTGCCACCAAGTTGGTAGTCTCCTTACAGGGACAGGGGCCTAGTTAGATGCTTAGCAACTGCAGTTAAAGGCAAAAGGAACTTCAGATGTGAGCCCTAATCTTAGTTGCTTATTTATTGTTTCCCCATAGATCTTTGCTCTTGTTCATATTTCATTCATCTTGGACTCTTGATAAGAACTTTAATCATAGTTTTTCCTTTCATAGCTCTGACTGCTCAGAATTATAGTCTATTTAACTTCAATTTCATCCTTTTTGTTTGTAATATAAGAGATGAATAAAAGAGAATGCTAGTGTCCCAGCTAAGTATAAAAGTACAATGTGCCACAAAGAACACAGAATTCTTAAGAAAACCTGGAACAAGAATCCCAACATGCTACAATGCAGCTCCCTGTTTGGTCACTGGATCACACTGCCTACAAGAAAAGCAGTTTGTATATACTAAAATACATAAATAAATAAATGAGAAAACATAGAGGAAATGGTCAAAACTTGCCACTTGATGAGATTATTAGAAAAAGCAAGCCCATGACAAACAGTATCTTATTTACAATAGCTTCCTTAATGGGAGTTGCTTAGATGCTCTAGGAGTACAGTGAATGTAAAGATCTGAGTATTAAACTAAAAGCTGCCTCCCATTTGCTACATTTGATGCTTGTGATGCACTGGAAATATTTACTGCGAAGCACTTAAATGGCACTTAAAATCAAGCTTTCTCCCTATGGTGTGTTGAAGAAGTGCCCACTCAATAATCAAAAACCTGTAAGAGAAGTAGATTAATCCACAGCTTATAATGGTTTTCCTTTCCTTTCCCAGAAATTCTGTATTCATATAAATATATTGCTTTCTACTTGGAAAAATATTCATCAGACTGGGAAGACACTCTGAAGCTTCTTCTCAGGAGAGATTAAATGACCACAGATCTCATAGCTTTAAAAAAATGTGAAATTCGGTATTTAACCCTGTTTTAAAAATACATAAATCATCAAGAAACGAAGAACAGAGGAAGCAGAAATCCTTTACATTAATCTCACAAATGTGTAAGACACTTCTAGATGAACAGGTTACAACTGCAAAGACAAAAAAAAAAAAAAGAAATGCTACATAAAGAAAACTTTGAATAAATTCAGACATTCCACAATTTTTCAAGCAAACTGAGTTATGATTCATTACAAGAATGTATAACACCTGAACTTATGTCTGTTTTGTCACGGGAAGTATGTGCAGTTTCAGGTAGTTCCCTTCAAAACAGAATTCAGAAGTACCTACATGCCCAAAGAAATAAATAGCTGCGAGTACTTTGTGTGGGAAATGAACATTTTCATACATTTGAAAATTCTACTTGGCACCACAGCAGCCATTTGACTCTATAAAATACCTAGCCCTTAATCCCTCTAGATAGGAAGAGCTGAATTCTTTTTTTCTATCCTGTCCATTTATCTTGCAGCTTAAGGCAAGGCTTCCCTGACTAAATACAGGTATGTTCCCCAGAATAATCACCTATATACCCAGGGCTGTACTCAAAGTATTTCAATATCCTGGGGCTGCAAAGAAGAGCAGAACCCTCAGGAGAAGACAATGAGAGATACAGAAGGAGAAGCAACTTCAAGTTGCATTCTCATGGAAATACAGTGCTTTGGTTCCTGATGCCACCAGAAAGCTGAAGTGCAAGGACTGAGAGCGTATGCTTTTGTGTGTATAAGGATGGAGTGGGAGAAGGGAAGAAAAATCACTTGCTGTATTTTTTGTTCTTCAGAAGAAATTTGATTCAGTTTTACGCTGATTTGTAACACCATGAAATCAAAGTACATGGAGGAACATCCTGCAGAAAACCCATGCAAGGATGATAACAACGTGCAGCAATTGCCCCTGCTAGCACATGGCTTTCTTTTTGTACCTTACAGTTGCATGTAACTGTGGATGCCTCAGTGACGTTAGGAGAAGGGAGAGCAAAATCAGCCTACCAACCTAGCTGATGTGCCACAGAGGCTTGCAATGTGCTGGCTGATAATGAAGGTGGCAGGGCAGTGAAAGTCCCCTTGGCATCCACGAGCAGCCCACACAGCAAGTGAAGAAACACACGCTCATGGGATGAACAAGACTGTTAGAGCTAAAAAAAAACAAATAAACCTGCAGAAAATGTTCTTAATCCAACAGGTCCACAAATGCCTAGGAAAAGGTATACAGAATAAGAAGTAACAACAAACAAAAGTATGGACTAGAACTCTGAGTTTAAAGAGGTTTGCTCTATGTCTAACACAATTCAATATATTCATTGATACAATAGTATGAAGGAATTCAGAGTACACTGCATAATTGTGAATAATGAATAACATTTTGCATGACAGGATTAGAATTCCTAAGGATTTTTACCTTACTAAATTGGACAGACAGTCTGAAATCAGTAAGATGAGATTTAGTAAAGACAAGCACAAAGTACTGTACACAGGAAGGTGAAAAAATTGTAACTACAAAACGGGGAAACAAGAGGCTGAGGCAACAGTGGGCCATGAATTGTTTAACACTGACCAAAATAACACTTTGGACTAAAAAAAAAAGAAGACAAATGTAACTCTGCTATGTAATTATAAGACACTCATACAGAACAACAGGGAAATAATGATTGCACTCTATAGTCCATAGGAAATCTCATCCAGAATATCTTGTCTTCACAGTAGGTAATGTGCAGACAAATTATAAAGACTCTGGAGGATAGTAACAAAAATTACTAGGACTTTTGAAAACATTACTTAGGATGAAAGATTAAAGTAATTTGATTTGCCCAAACCAGGAAAAAAAAAAAAAGATGCAGGGGGACATGATTAATGTATTTAAAAATATAAGTTTATTTCAAAGGAGATTGTGATCTGTTCTTCTCTGTGTAACTGGACTTTATGTGTAAAAAGAAATAGTCATAATTTTCAGCATAGAAAATTTAAGTTAGATGTCAGAGGATCTATGGTAACTGTAAAGAGCAGTTACACACTGACATAAACTCTAGAGAGCCCCAGATAACATATTCACCAAAAGTTTCTAAGAACAAACTAAGTAAATCATTCCTATTGATGATCTGGATTTACCAGCTGTCTCATTAGATTGGGAGACAGAATTAGATCTACTAAATAACTTCCAGTTCTGAGATTAGAAATCTGTAGTATATAAAAGAGACTAGAACAAGAATTTATAAGATTTTAATTTAATTAAAAGGGCCCTGGGAAATCTGATCTAGCTGTGCTCATTGCAGGGGAGTTGGACCGAATGGCCTTCAGAGGTCCCTTCCAACTCCAGAATTCTGTGATTCCATGATTCTGTTCACAACAGATTATGCTAATATTGCAAAGAACCCTGGATGACATGATCAGCATCACTGTACTACTTAGCTAAAGCTCTGACTCCTGTCCCAGCTGATACACAGTATTTTTCTGAAAGAGACCAAAATCTTTTCATGTACTTTATAATGATAAACCTATAGAAGACATTGGCCTTAACTCTAGTGTAAAACTGGTGTAAGAAAAAACAGATCCATTCTATTGAAAGCAGCTCTGTTTTAAGTTCACAAACTTCTTCATCATATCTTAAAAAGCAAGCCTAATTTTTCTTTAATGTGTGAACAGATCAGAAATAGTGCTGCTGATCACAAATGCAAGATATCATCCAGTTCTCAACCAGCAGAACAGGAGGTAGTAGAGTGTATTTCCTAAACAAAACTATTGAAAATATCATGACTAAAGAATAGAAATTGTAGAAAAGGTTAGCATATGTCTGCCCTCCCTTTTCTTAGCCTTCTCTTACAATTACATATGCTGCATTATTTGTTCCAGAGATACTGCTGGGCTTAATGGTGAACAGGTCAACATATTTGGGTGACAAAGGCACAGAATGGAGTTTCATCTCCGCTGCAACTGATGACAATACTTTTAGCAGATCACAAGGTTTCTCTATTAGATATCTACATTTGTGAGTCCAGACTGCAAATTTGCATTTTTGACCATCCTTTCATCTATATATATTATACTGTTTACCTGGGGAAAGGAAAATCAGCCATCTGGGAACACTTCTATCAAGGCTATACCATGTAATTTATTTTAGATTGCCTAGAAATGACAATCCTTATAAAGCCTATCAGAGAGCTCTTGCTTACACCAGATGACAAAACACAAGTAGTTCCTTTAGATGGGGCTGAAGTGCTCCACACTGACCTGTCACACTGATTCTTTCCCCTTAGTAGAGCTACTAGGATATGTAACCATTTCATTTGTCATTTTGAAACCCTCAGAAAAGTCAATGGAGAACTGAAACACAAATGTTACAGCAAACACTTAATTTTCATTTACGCGTCAGGATAACAGGAAAATAACTTGGAAAGACCAGGAATTAAATGCTCAGCCATCCATGCATACTTACAGGCAATTGAGACCCAACCTAACAATATCTGAAGAGATATTTCATCATTGCATAAGAGAAGGAAACAAAGAGAATGATTCCTAAAAGGTTTCCATCTTTGTCAAGCAAGACACAAATTAGCTCTCTGAAGCTTGCAGATTAATATCATAAATAAAAGCAAAGAAAAAAAAAGTTGTGATTCTAATTGCTTTATTTTTCAGTCTATCATAAAAAGTAAAGCTGAATAAAAGACATAATATCAATTGTGCAACAGTAGAATATTGAAAATGACTTCTAATTCAAGCCATTTGGAGAGAAACAGAATAAATTTTATTCACAATTGGTGGCTGTATTTTTCAGTGATCTAGATTCAGGATTATCTCAGATATATATACTGAGACATCTACTGTTTTAAAAGAAAAATAAAACAAATTTCTCAGAAAATGACAGGCATTCATATGAATTTGAAGTGTTACTACTTGAGAAAAAAAAATTCTCCTTCATAATCCTCCTGTGACCTTTTCTTACCAACACCAGAATTCTTGATAAAGTCTACATATTAATCGCCACATATACTGTGATATTTCTTCACTGTTATTATAGTTTCACAGCTGAGCATTCAGAGGTGAACAGGTTGGTAAATGTTTTGTGCATAAGATGAGGTCTAGTAAATGTAAGAAATTCACATAATATATGAAAAAAAGAATGAAGACTACATGTTGTATTGTCTTGGCTTTCTTCTACAAAACCACAGAATCTAGTATCAAGAATGAGTTATTTCCTGCAAACTCATGAAATATGAAAACATGAATATTTGAAAAACCTTCCTAAACAAAAAAGAGAACTATCACCATCATTGCAGCTGATATACAAGGAAAGACAAGAGAAATATGTTGTGCAATTTCACATTTTTTGTGATCACTTTGAGAAAATTACTAAATTGCAGTGGATCTGAATAAAAATGGAAGTAAACTATGAGCTACTGTAACTCTGAGCTGTCATAGACAAATGCTAACACATCTTTTAATAACATCACGTAGTTAAACAACAGCAGCTGCAGGTTGAGGAGGCAGTGTAAAATCCTACAAGAGGCTCTGCAAAAACAGTGTTGGAGCATCAGCAGCTAACGTAATTTCTCTACGTACATCAGCTATTATGCATAGCAGGGCTAATTCAAGCATAGGTATGATAAGAAATATTTCATATGTTATAATGCAGTAGTATTAAGGAATGACTATGCACTCAGATGAGAATAAGCACAGTCCTTGTGTTAACTCTGTTTCTATAAATTGAAACAGATACAGTGCCCCATCCAAAATACTTCATAGTGAAGGCATAAAGAAAGTTCACCATCAGGGCATGGGGAAAACATGAAATTACTGAAGAAAATATGCCGTAACTGTAAGTGCAAAAGCAAATTCACAAAGAGGAAATAAAATGCAAAAGAAGACTTATTGATACTGTAGAGCAAAAATATGATAATGGAAAATGCCTTGCATATGAGGCCATAAACAGTAATTGTAGCAAGAGAACACATTATGTCAAAGGTTGTAGATTAAAAAAAAGCAAAGTACAAAGACATCTTATGAAGGAAGTAGGCAGTGACTCAGGGGATGAGACTTTGCATGTCCAACATTAATGCAGCACAAAAACAAATAAATGCTTTATAAAGCTCAGACTAGCATAAGATTCAAGGGCAGGCACAGAAACAACCAGAAAGCTGAATGCCGATGAGACAGTAAAACATCAGAGACCCTGCTGGCCTGTATAGACTGACTTCACCCTAAGTAAGGAAGTAAAACTGAAAAGGCAAAATTGCACTAAGCTGAATCAAATTAAAATTTTAGTGCTGCACAACCATAATGATATGAGAATAAGGCAAATCATAATCAGAATACAAAAAAAAAAGTACATATATTGAAAAAATACATGAGACATGGCTACCAGCTGAACTAAGTGAACTTACGAACCTACAGAAAAAATTGATAAACTACACAAATGTGCAAAACACAAAAACTCACAGAAGGCAATTCTCTGTAGCATCCGTATAGAAAAACTCCTAAAAATTACTAAGCTGTATCTGAAAGACTGGGATGTCTTCCAAGGATGCTACACCTGGAAATAAATAGAACAATTCAGACTGTACAACACCTGTCTTGCAGAACACCCATTGCATTAAAACAAACAAAAACCCCAAATATTGGGAGCAATAAAGCAAATGAGGAAAAACAAAACAAAGCAAAACAAAACAGCCCCATCATTGCTAAGTAAATATCAAGGCAGTCATTGAGAGTACTAGGCAAGCTGTGAATTTGCAAAGGTCCAAGTAATTTAAATACTAAGCATAGATAATTAACAAATACTTCTACATAAACCTCTTGATCTAACAAAACCTATTCTCCTTTAAAGACAGATATTAGTTATAGTAGAACAGCAACCTCTCCACACATCAGCAGAGAGACAGCTTCCCTTTGTCAAGCAGGAGAACACTACCAGTTCTGAAACAGAAACTACTACAGAGCATAAAGATGGAACAGGCCGCACTATGCAGGCAGGCTCTTAATGCGGATTCATGTGTTTATGAGAATGAGTCATGAAAATTGGCAAAGAGAAAATAAGATTAAGATAAAACTGTAAGAGAACACAGTGTAATTCATAGCTTCACCAGGGCTTTTATGACAGTACTGCCAATCACACCTTCAAACCCTCAGTTTTGCTAGTGAAATCTCAAGAATTAGCTTTAGATGTATGCATGTGCAGAAAAGAATCAGTTTCGGTTTGTCTGGCTGCTTATCCTGAGCAAAACAGGAGCATGAACATAACAGATACAGAAAATTCAGCATTCTCCATGTCAATTATGTCCTAAGTTCAAGTCAGGGCTTGGACAGAATCCAGGAATGAACTACAAAGAATACATGTGCTGTGATCCATCACTGTGCTTAAACTGTGGATGTGATACTTAACAGTGAGTTTTGTAGCCAAGACCCAGACAGGATCAGGAATGGGATTTTCACAACAAACCATATATAAAATATCTCATTGTCAGACATGTCAGACTTCTGTGAAGTAGATGAACTGACAGAGATGACATGTAAGCAAAGCAGTATAGCATGACAGAACTGGGTTTCCTTGCACTGAGTTCCTGTTATTTTTATGGAATGGAAAATTAAGATTCAAT
Organism: Cyrtonyx montezumae; assembly: GCF_038088225.1. Classification (NCBI taxonomy): domain Eukaryota; kingdom Metazoa; phylum Chordata; class Aves; order Galliformes; family Odontophoridae; genus Cyrtonyx; species Cyrtonyx montezumae. The sequence goes on from NW_027071903.1 coordinate 3,596,174, forward strand.
TTATTATCAGCAATTACATAATCAATCAGACAAAAACAAAGCTTTTTTTTTTTAACCTGTGCGACCTGGTGTAGGGAGCCTGCTTTAGCAGGGGGTTGGACTCGATGATCTCTTGAGGTCCCTTCCGACCCCTATGATTCTGTGATTCTATGAAAGCTGAAAGAGCATCGCAGTTTCAAAGCTTGTAATAAAAGATGTGCTAACACCTAATCATAACAGAGGACAAATCATTCTTAAGTAGAGAAACAGTCTCATGGAAAGCCCAGTAAACATTCTTATACTGAGATATTAAGGTACAATAATGTCTGCAGTATTACTGCAACTCCTGATGGTTGAAGGGTAATGGACCAAAAAGAGAAAAAGACACATTAATATCAAATTTTACTATGACAAAATGAAGAAATCAAACCACAAATTCAATCTTGATGTCACATCCAATCGAATTGTGCCTTATTTATACAGTTTTGTGGTGGACTGATAGAACTTAACCAAAAATCCCAGACACATATACTCTATAGCAACACAGAAACAGACAAAAGTTGAGTGCTTCTACGTCTTCTGAGAAGCATCTATGTTCAGAAGGTGTTTTCTCCTTCTGAAACAGCTACTTTCCCATAGTTCCATAGTAGGACTAGTAGGTCCTTTGGCCAACCACAGCCCATGTTAGCCACAAATCTTTAAGCAGTTATGTATTGTCCTTTGGTAGCTTACTTCTCCTTAGCCAAATACTTTGGATTCCTTTAGGAAGTACCTAATTCTTCCAGAGAGATTTATTAAAGTGCCTCATCTGCAAATTGTAGATTTAAGTTTAGGAATGAAATGCCTAAAAATAAGATGCTTCACACTGAATCCTATGTTAGCTTTTTTGGGAATATAGACAAACTACACGCATCTGTAATGTTAAGAATGTAGACAAACTACACACATCTGTAATGTTAGAGAGGTAGAAGTACCTTAGAATAAAATAATTAAAGAAAGTGCTGAAATGCACAGAGATAAAGCCAACAGAACTTTGAGAGATAGTAGTTATCTGCAGTAATAAACATGAAGTGAGAACAATTCATGACTTGTGATAACGTTTAAAGTGAGGATATAAATCAGATGGAGAGAATACCATTGGAAGACTGAAAACACATGCACAGCTAGACAGAAATAAAGAAAATATAAAGAGCCTTTTGTTATCTTCACCCTGTAATTGAGATAATGCCTGTCTTTAATGATAAACCCTTGGAGTGGCTCCCACAGATATCCATGAGGGAGGCTGCAACAAGAAACCAGTAACATCTAAGTTAACAGACATACCTGATCAGCATAGGTCTAGGTTAGCCACTCAAAGCCACTCATTCAAAATTTGACATGTAAATAATTTTATTTGAATAAATGTATTTATATTTGATGAGTATAACCTGGTTTCATGTCTGGTCATCTTTATGAAACAGGACTCTACACCTACACTGGAGAAATAGATACAAGAATGAGGCAGACACATCACATTGTGTTAGTCTCTTTTCTTTAAGAATGCCATTGCTGTTACAGGTGGTACTGCTAGAGGCAGTTAGAAGGCAGAAGGCAGCAGTTCCTTTTCTTCCTAGCAGTAATAACATTCAAAAGAAAAAAGGAAAAAGATATTGAAAGAGGTAATACACCAGGACATTACATGTTCATAATGGTTCCCTTAAAGCTTTAAACACAGCTTCACAGAGCATTTTCTAAACCTGTAGAAGCATCCTATTAGTTGTGTTCTCTTATAAGAGGAGGAAAATCAGAATGAAAACTTTAGATTAATTATGAATTTCATGACTACTGAAAGGATATTTTAGGTGAGTCTCCATAGTAATCTGCTTTGTATCTGATATCATTTAATAATTTTAAATTAATGAGTTGGCTAATGGAGCAGGCATTATATTTGCAGTTAAAACTGGGGTGGAAGGGGCAGCAAATATGCTGGAGGACAAGAAAGGAATCAAAATGAAAATATTGAACTGGTGAAATACTCCAGAAGTGCAAAGTACAGTTGTTGAGAGATAAGAACAAACCTCTGCACAGAAGCAGGGGTAAGAGTGTCGTGCAAGATAGGAAGCAGCCCTTTGAGCAAAGTTCTGCAGGAGATCTGTGTGTATTTACTGGATCATTATCAGAACAAGAATTAATAATAACATGCTGTTATAAAAAGCATGCCATACAAGGATGAGTATAGGCTGCAAGACACCAGTACTGTTTCCAGCTGTTTCAGTAATGGTAAGACTTTAGTTAGAGTAATGTATTGGGCACTGGATGGCAGTATGGCAAGAACTAAAGCAAACCAAAAAGACTGATAGAAATACTGAGGACATGACTTATCAGGAGGATGAAATGAAACAGGTACTTTAGCCTAACAAAGAGAAGAGTGAGGCAGAATAAAGACACAGCCTTCATAAGTAGAAGTCAATAGCAAGGAAGAACAAGAAAATGATTTGTAAAGTACATCTGTGAAAAGTAAAACAAGAAGTGTAGGGCTCCAATCGCATCAGAATGTTTAGCTTGAGCCTTAGAAAAGCTTTTTTACAGTAAGGACAGAAAAACAATGATGAAATAAGTTGTCAGGGAGTATAGTACTTCCACCTTTGGAGACATATTAAATGGATTGGCCAACCATTTACTAGGAAAAACAAAGAAAAGGAGTGAAATAACATGACTTCCTGGTTCTTTTCAGCCCTTATTTTCAATTTCTTTACAATTCCTATCTACCAAGATTCCACGATTCAAACAACACAGTTCTATATTATTCTACTCTCTCAGTTAAGCTCTTTTATTCATATTCAAAAATGCTGTGACTTTCCATGACACTGCCTAAGCACAAGGAACTTGTCATTAATATATGTGGACAGGGAATTTTCATATGAAACAACATATTTTTCATATGAACAACACACTTCTCAAAATTCAGGTTGGTGAAGTAAAAGGAACAGGAATAATAACTTGGTATGGGCATTTTGGGACACTCCAGCTTTATATCCTAAATATTTCATTAAAGATTAATCACATACGGTGATAAAAATGGTAATATTCTTTGAAAAAGACAAAATTTAATGAGGATTCTTTTTTTCATTCTTATGAACACAAGTACTGTATGAACACAAGTTTTGTGACTGTTCATAAATAAGTATTCAACCATTACTTCCATTGTGGCAGCTCATCTTTTCTTGACTCTTATAAAAGGAGATGCTCTTTTCCATTAAAGTTTCATGTGCCTTCCATATATATTTTTGACAATTCAGTTTTGATTAAGAAGTAGCGGAGCAGCAGCCAGTGTCCCCTTCTATTTCAAGAATTTTCTAAAGAGCCCATGGAAGTCAAAGTCTTTTGAAAATCTCTATGTATTTGATTTCTCAATAACTATCCTGAATTGTGAACATTCCTGTAAAGTCCTTTATTCACTAGTAAAATGCTACTAACACTTTCTAATTTAGTGTCTCCAGCAAGCATTTAATTCAAATTTAGCAATCCAGATACCGCTTTTTAATTAAATATAAGATGATTGTTAAAAGAGAACTCACTAAGCATTTAGAAGATAAATCTAATAGTAATGTAATTAGCTCAAAATTACATAAGCAAGAAATGCCTAATCCCATTCTTAGTAGCACATGGACTTTGTAAGGAATTTGCAGATACTTAATTAACAGTTATCAAAATAGCCTGCAGCAAGACAGGTTTCTATTAATTGTTAAAATAGTGATATTTAATAAGCTTGTTAAATGATAATACACTAGGGACAATCTACTCATTTAGTTTCTAAGTATTCCATTGTCATTCCCTAATGTCTTTATCAATGTATTATATTGTCAGTTTGTCCAAAGTAAACAGTGATCTTGCACTGTTTAATTTTTAAATTTGTAAAGACACATCTTAAATGTTGCTAGTCCACATTCACTTTTGAATGTTCTGACTGAAACAGATTTAGCTTTTGGGCAGAGGGAAAAAAACATGCCAGTTAATTTTTGTGCACAATTTTTGTTCATCTTCCATAAACAAGCTACTGTCATAAAGTAACTTCATTAGAATCTCCTTTCTGTGCCTTTCATTTCCCTTCCTTATTACTACAAAGGTATTTTTGGGGGGTGGAAAGCTTCATTTTTTATCATGAAGCAAGGCATTATACTTGGTACTTTAAAAAGACATGATTCCTCTGTTTACAGTTTCTTCTACGGTAGAAGTACTACAATAACTCTCTTCCCTCTTCTTGATTTTCAGCAATGTACATGGTCTAGCATTTAATTTTCTAGCACTGCAGCTGAAGTAATCAAGGCCATGTTTATCACCAATGTAAGAAAAATGTATTGTTGTAAGACCATATGTCTGAGCCTGTAAAAGAGCAGGCCACTAAGTCTCCAAGCTTCCAGGCCAAATGTGTAGAATGGCTTGAGTTGGAAAGGTCCTCAAGGATCAACAAGTTCCAGCACCCCTGAAACCAGCAGGGTTGCCAACTGCTAGATTAAGCACTAGATGAGTTTGCTCAGGGCCCTATCCAACTTGGCCTTGAACACCTCCAGGGATGGGGCATCTTCAACTGCCTGCCAATATCATTTAACATAAAATGCAATTTACAGACAGAAAAATGAAGATTTGATAATGCAAGAAACAGTAACAAAGAAACGGTATTTGTAGAGAAATAAAGCAAAGCAAACAAAACAGTTTGAGTTCAAACATGTAAGTACCAATTCTAGAAGGACATGGTAAAGATATTTATTATTTCTTTTTTTTTCCCTTACTCAAAAAAAGAAGGGATCTCTGCAGCTTCTTTTTAGTCCACAAATAAAAGAAAACAGAAGTATAAAGGAGATTTATGAGAGAAATAATTGTCCTACATAGACTTATATGGGAGGGACTGACTTCTGAATATATTTTCTTCAGCATATCCAGTAATTACTTCAGCCCAAATAACTCAGGAAAGCATTTTTCTGCCTCCTCTTTTCTTTCTTTCTTTTCTTTCTTTTTTTTTTGTTATTAAAGAGCTCGTAGAATTGAAAAAGGGCACTAACCCATGGCCCCTAGCCACAGGAGGTTAAATTAATTAGAAGATTTAGAACACATAGTATTATACATTACACAGCATGCTTCAAACGTTACGCAGCACGCTTAATTGTGAAGAACTCCTTCTACAGTTACTGTTGTTAACTGTTGTGATTGTTGTCAATATTGTCTTTCTGTTTGTAGGGCAAACAAAAGAGTATCTCATATCTGACAGAATTGCAAACAAGGAAAGAGCTTTGCAGCAGAAAGTCATTTCACAATATTAGAAGCAAGTAACACCAAATTAACAACAGGTTATGAACAATTCCAGTTTGACAGATTCCATCACCAGCAGCTGGACATCCTTCAAATTAAATGATGAACAGTGAGGACACTGAAAGTTGTTAAGTTTGCATTATTCATATCTGAGTCTGAATTATATGGTGCACTTGGAGAGGTATTCTACTGTTTCAGAGCACAACAGAGCTGGCTGTCCTGGTAATGCCCTGTAGATCACAAATGACAACGTCTATTCAGATTGCATATTGATGTGTACACATTACTTTAAATGGCATTTATTACTTCACAGGTAACATGAGAGTCAGTGATGCGGTAATTCATTTAATTTGTTTAACCTATTTAATATACTGGAGACAGTCTGCAAGTACTTGTCAGTCCATTAGCTGTTAGAATTCTAGGGGCTGTTTCACCTCTATTTAAGCCCATTATTTCCTTAAAATATTTGTTAAAATCGACTATCTAATTTATTAAGTAAAAGTTACAATGATGCATTTCCTTATTCGTGGTCTGAGATAGATAGAAATTGAGGTGTGATCATTAGTCAGTGACTGACAAAGAAAGCACATGTTACTATATTCTATGAATGACTCTGGCAATGAACAGAAGTAAAGGCTCCTCAATAATGCAGGAATAAAAAAGAAAGATAATGTAATTATGGACAGAAGACTTCTACAGGCAACTCTTTATGATCAGGAAGACAGAAATAAGTACATTCAGAGTAATCTGTGGTACATTTATTTATGTCAGTGACAAAATGTGTGTTTGTGTGTAGAAAAAGGAAAAAAAGAATAAAATGTGATTTTAGTTTTCATTTACGTACTAACACTTGAAGCTTGACATCAAGAATAATTTTGCCAGAAGCCTAAATATTTTATTTAAGAATATTTTTGAGAATTAATTGTATCACTGTTCATGGAGTGTTATCATGCTTTTAATATTTTGTGTCAATAGGAGTGAGAGACTTTCAAAATGGCTTCTGAAGTTTTACCACAGGGGCACAACTTCTGACAGAGAAAATTATATCTGAGTGGAAAGTATAGTTGCTGATGGAGAACATTTTACCTGCAGAGAAGCACAGATACTGCCAAAGCAGATTTTATCTGCCTGCTACCAGAAAAGATTTTACCTGGTTGTGAAATGCAACTACTGACTGAGAAGATTCTATTCATCAGCAGTTGAACTTCTGTAGTACATAAAACTTTTTCTGTCATATGATACACATACATTATTTTCTGCATTATAGGATAAAATCTAAGAAAAAAGTAGCTGCTGATGAAGCTTGTGTGCATTTGTATGATGGAAAAGACTCCATCAGTTCCCTACCTGCTGGGGCATAATGTTTCACCAGCTGAGAATCCAGCCTGGCTACATACTCAGGCACAAATGAAGCTTTGCGTCCGAGAGCAAGAGCCAGAATAACAATAAATTCCATGGAAGTAGCTTTATTATCCAAAATTTAATATGAACAATGTAACAACTTCTTTTCTTAGAGCAGTTGTGGAAAAAAAGATGCTTAATTGTTATTGTCACGGGCTGGAGAACCAAGATCACTAAGAAAGAAACCAAGAGACCTAAAGTAGTGTTCACTTAAATATATATATATATATATATATGTATTTTTGTTTTGTTTTGTTATCTTTTCTTTTTTAACCTTGTGTTACCTTCCTAAATCAACCACATAATTTGATGATTCTGACTTTTTGTCTGGTGATTTTAGGAGTGAAACCCTACTAAAATAGGCACAGAGGTTTTGTATCCAAGCAGCTGGTGGAGAAGGAATTTGCAAAATCTGAAGAAACTTCGTGTTGTGTTATTTTAGCTAGAGTTAATGATTGGTGATGAAGAACTTTTGTCTTTCTAAATACATGCATTCTATTTCATTTCATAGTTATAGGGGTTTCAGGCAGCTCTCCACTTCCCTGTAACTGCTAAGCAACTCACTCTGTGCCTTACTTTTAAGAAGAAAATGTACAACTGCAAAGGTAACTACAAATCTCTCAGACTGTGAAATATACATATAAAAGAGATTTCCCACTATTCTAGATTTCAAATTCTTTTCACGTAGGCTATTGAAAGAGATGAAAATGGATAAATGTGTAGCCACCAATGGCGTCCACCTCTCACTTTATAGAGAGCTACCATTTCATTAAGTTTGAAGGTTTTGAAATAATATAATCATAATGAAAGAAAGGAAATAAAATTCTCAGAATGTTCTCAAAGGAGTATTAAAAGATGAGATTTGAATAAGACTGATCAAATGTTGGAATGGAAGATGCAGATAGGTCATAAGCCTTTGCTTTTTTGATTGCCCATATTGTCTCGAAACTGTTCAGCAGAACAAAGAGTTTTGTGGATGAAAGACTGGTGTGAAGAAACATGAATGTCAACTTCAGTTCTGAAAGACAGTCTGCTAATGAAATATTCTAAAAGTCATTTTCAAGGTGGTAGAAAGTTCTCACTGATGTGCACCAATGCTTCTGATAAAAAGCATCACATAGCTATGCAAGTATTGGCTTTTAGGTCTGAGGAAATAAAGCAATGCTTGTATGACTACAAATGTTGCAGAAAGATATCTAGTCTTATAATTTCAGAAGATTAAAAAAATAATCAGGATGCTTGTTTAGGTTCTAATTTAGGCAGTCAAAACAATTCTGGATCAGCTAATTTTCAGCATTATAAAATAGGTTAAATTCTACTGCAAGCTGTGTAGACTGAAAACATAGACAGATCCTAAATGCATTTTCAGACCATGAAAAAAGGCATTACTTATTAGTGCAATAAGTATAATAAGTGCAGTGTAAGACAAAACAGTAAATAATGCATTTTGCTGCTACAAGGATAGAGTTTGAATCTGACATTGTGTGATATTTAATAGCTTCTTCATAATAGGAGTTCATAAGAGAGAGGGATCTAAAAGCAGTAAACATACTTCCAACAGTTCTAGGTGAGCAGATCTAATTAAATTTTGGAATGCAGAAGTCTCTGAAGTAATGCTGCCAATTTCCATTCTCTGGCATTTTCATGTGCACTTGAACTAGCTTCTAGAAAACTTGCTTCAGAAGCATTGAAGTTCATAAAGAGGAGGCCAACCTTCAGTAACCACAGATTTTACCTCAGAAGCCTTGTTGTTAAATTACTGAAATAAGTCTGTAACCTTAGTGCGAGAGCCCACTTACCCCAGAGTTTACATAGCTAAGGCACCTCTGTGCTCAGCAATGTTTGCTGCTGACTGGGTTTCAGAAACAACGAGCTTCAGATTTTCTGAGGCACTCAAGTCTACCAGCAGATTCAGAGTATGCAGACTGAATATCAATACACTATAGAATTAAAATGCAACGTCGACTTTTTTTCTGGTAAATGCAGTCCAGGAGGTGGTTCATACTCAGTTCAGTAATCAGCACTCTCAAAGAAGTGGAGAGCTTCTGTCTGGTGGGATGAAGTCTTACATTTATCATTTTCCAGGAAACCCTACTTACCAAGCTTGAGACTGCTCAAGAACAGGAGAGGGTTATCCCTACACCCCATCTTTTATAAACCATTTCACAGTGTAGGAAAGAAATCAAGTTTAAATCAGTCAGGAAGGAGGCATGAGAAATATGATTCTTAACAAGTGAAGGTAAACACAGTGGCAAGATGCATAAACCCCACTGTCATCCTCAACACATCTCAATGGCTAACTCTGAATACGTGCCCAGTCATCACCTTTCTCATACTGAATCCCATCTCAGTGCATCTAGCTCTTGCTGTGCACTGTACAAGGACCTGGTCATCTACAAAAGAGCTCAAAGTTCCACACTGCCAGCTTCATTTTAATTGTGCCAATCTTAAACCTTTGCTTTAAGACTTAAATCCAGAGTCATTTCTACATTGCTAATGTAATAAATATATTTTGAGAATGTTAACAATACATAGTGTATCTCCTTGTTTGAATTACAGCTTCAGCTTTTACTTCTATGATCAGTATTTTCATTGGTTTATTGGTAGGGTATAGGTTTTTTGTTCCAAAACAATTCAGCTAGGTTTCAAAAAGATAATAAATATTGTACGCTAATGGAATTATAAGTCTGTACTTGCTTTTTACATGTATCCCTCTGGAAACAAGAAATGACTGGTTGTTATTGGTTGCTCCCCCTTATGATTTAAAAGAAGAACTGTGGGAAGGTTTTGCTGAATGGCCTTTGATTTTCTGTCAATGCAGTTTTGCCAGAATTTTAACCTAGGTCCCATAAGTGAAAGTAAAACATTAATCTGCTCAGTCAGTCAGTCCCTAGATAAAGCTTAGAAACAGAAATATGTTTACAACAAAGATATCATAATCCTTTGAAGACTTTAAAGAATGATAACAAAGCAAGTAGTTTTCTCTTTAAAACTAGTTAAGATGCAGTGCTGTTGTTCTGGATCTCGATGAACAAACGAAAGCTGAAGATAAGTTACTGCTTACATTTAAAGTTACTTAGCCTTTTCTTTTTCTTAAAATCAACCTTAGATGGAATGTTTAGCTCTATTTAAATGTGTGACACTATCCATCACAATTTTATAGTTGGACACATAATAATGTATAATCTCAGCTAGCTGTCCACTTGTAAAAATGGGAATAGACTTCGAGAAATAAGCAATTTCCCAACAGAAAATTGGAAATTCTGCCAACCAATTCTGGGTGACCTGCCATCAATCAGTGTTAAATTCTCCCCAGCTATTGCTGAAGGGTATTGCCATTACTGACGGGCTTCACCTGGTGACTAATGGTACGTAACAAACACATTCAAGAACTATAGAAATCCTAAGAATCTGTAATTGTCAGTTAACTCTCAGCAAAGGCCTTCTCAGGCAATTCAGAAAGAGAGATTTCTATAACCTTGAAACTACTTATTTTTATAATAATGTTGCTTTTTAAGAAAAAATCAGAATGACATAATGCCATGAAACTAAATTAAATCAGATTGCAAACCACTTATTTGTTGCAGAATGCTGTAGTGTAGATCTACTTTGCCATATGCACTAAATATATGTTAATGTGACAATCACTCCAAGCCTGGATTAAAATTCAACTTCACAGAAAAAAAATGTGTGATTAATAATTATGATTAATGTTTGAAGTGTGCTGTTCTAGGGTAATAGTTTCCTTCATTTGCCTGAGTATATATCTAAAATTAAATATTCAGTGATTTTGTTACCCCTGTACCTATGAATTAAGTTACAGGTGGAAACACACTACAGATCAGGAATTTTGACTGTTTGATCAGCATCAGAGAAGTACAGAGAAATGATGATGCATTTGTTTCGGATATTGTAATAGGGTTTTGTTCATGTTCATAGATGAAATCTGCCAAAATTGTACTTTGAGAAGTACAGAAATTTTAAGTTCCTCTGAACTTTCAGATTAAAAAATAAAATAATATAGCAGGGAAAGTAATGGTGGAATCCAATCAACCCTCTCAAAGGCATTGATCCTGAGTTCAAATGCCTACAGGACTGTGGTTGCCATTGAGGCTGTACACAGAGATCATGATTTCTATGGGACAACTCAAGAGGTAAAGAAAAACATATTTATGAATATTAAAAGGACATACATTTATAAATCTGCAACAAGATGGGTAATTAATTATATGTTAGGGGAACAAGAATTAATAGTATTAATAGGAAATGTCTGTTTTTCTCTACCTAAATCTAAGGCTTGCTGTGCTATACTAGGATAGTAATTGTGGGTTTCTAAGATATGATACATGTTAATTCATGGTGAAAAGTTGTGTCATCGTCCTAAAATCTGTAGACCACCGAGTCACTCCCAAATAAGATAAATCAACAACAATGAAGATAAAAATATTTTGTATACACTCAGTATGTTTTGTCCAGAAAAACTGAAGATGAAGAAGGCATAAAGGTGAAGGCAAACGGAAAAGAAACAGTCTTTAAATCAATGTTAATGTTCAAAATATGAAGCTTTCTGGTGCCCTTCACCAAGGCGGATAAAATACAAACAGAAGTCTCTACGTGACGGACACCCAGATTTTCCTTGCATGCATGTAACTGGGGACATTTCATCCTGCCTGTTTCTGATGGCCTAGGAGTTCTAGTTTTGATCATAACTCATTATGCACAGTCTTGTTATCTCTTGACCAAATAACAGTGACAATGGCTGAACACTTGGCTTTCCTGAATTACTGATAAGAATAGAAACCTTCCCTCAAGCAGAGGAAAATCCTTATACTTTCAAATGATGTAACCTGACTTATTTTGTCAGTTTGCTTCTGTAGAGTACGTTAAGTGTAGAAAAGTAAATTTTCATAAATGCTGCCAACTTCTCAACAAATACAAGGCTTGGTATGACAGATATAGAAGTTTTCTCTTAACGCTTAGACAATTCTGTGCCAGTCGTAGTTTGAGTGAGGGAAATATTAAGAGTGATTATTGGTGATGAATACAGAACTAAAGAATGCTAAGGTCTTCATACCTCAAAGTCAACATTTGATAAAATCCTGTGAATAACTAGATCATCTTTGCAATGTTTATTAACTTTCTCTCTGCATTCCTCTGTCAGAAGTGTTACTTGGCACCATTTTACAGATGAAGGTTAAACAGAGAGGTGCTAAGTGGAAAAAGAACTAGTATCAAAGAGTGGGTTTCAGCCCCTTTGACATGCTGAGAAATGATACAACCCACTCTCTCCATAGCTTACTGTGCTCTCTCTGAGTGCTTAACATCATTTGTAAAAGAAATCGGCTTAGATTTTCAGAGTAGAGACTTAAAATATCCTTAAATACTTAATGACAGATTGAAAGATTAAGGAATAGAAGTAGAAATATATTGAACAAAATAACATCTAAGATATTAATTTAATTACTGAGTCTCCTCTAAGGGTTCTGTAACTGATCTGTAGTAGCAGAGGAGGACTTAATTCCTCCCGCCAAGTTCAGAACAGAAGGGAAGCAGATGACATGATTTTCTATTATTCTTCAGATGTATATCAGTGAACACAGTTTGCCTTATTTCATAGAACAATGGTCCTTCAAGTTTGGTATCTTGTTTCAAGACATGCTTTATGAGACTACAGTCACTAATGGAACTCATTAAGAGATTTCAAGCTGAACAAATATTAATATAAATATTAGATTTTACTTTGAAATCATGTTTTCTGTCAATAATTTTCTAAAGAAAAATAATTAAAATTTAAAATAATGTAAAAATTATTTTAAATTGCTGACTTAAATCTCAGCGTTTTAGGTATAACTGAATAGTTCCCAGAAAAGCACAGTTAAGTATTTACTCTGTTCAGTAACTATACATAACTTACGGTGGTATTCATTAAGTCACTAATGCTTCCAAATGTATTTTAAAAAATAAAAAGTCTTTGGTTATTTAGATCATTTTAAAACAAATTAAATGCATGAATTTCTCAATGTTTAAAAAAGTTACTGATACATTTCAACACCTTCAAAACTCTTGAATTCTGGCCACATAAGTCCCATAAGTAAATGATGACCTCTGAGACAGCTTAATTGAGTAAGTTCTACTGATTGTACTGGAAGAGAAATTGTACAAATGTCAATATTTCTATAGTTTTGAACAGATATAGAGCTGCAAATAATGTATTGGTATGTGATGGGGTACACTGCAGGAGATAACCCTAAAAATAAAAGCCTTTCTTAGAAATAGTAGTACTAAATTCATGGAAACAGCTCAGACAGATGTACTCCACTGAGCAGGAATAAAAATTGGCCTACACATGCTGACTTATGAAAGAAGTCAAAATAAGTAGATACTTTTGTAACACAGAGTATTTCTACTTTAATAGAGAGTTGTTCGAGAAATCCAAAGACATAGTCAACATTGCTCGTGATGAATACTTATTAGAACTGCTGAAGCCTGGAAGTGTGCATCCACTGTAAGTTTTATGAACTTCTTACAAAGCCTGTCAGGCTTCTCAGGCCTGTACTGTATTGTTCACACGTTGTGTTCAACATCACCATTTGTGACGCTTCAGAGCCACGACACACAGGAAGGAGGCAGCCAGCATTACAGTTCACAAAGGAATTTGTGCTAAGGATTCACAAAAATAAGCATATATAAAAAAAAACCACTATGGGAAGTAAGCCACCTTACCCTTACAATGTGTGAAGGAAAACTTAGCTGTCACATTTCATAATAAACTGTGATAGAAATTATAGGCATACTTTGGCATTGTATCATACTTAATTATATCATTTCTGTAATGTCACAGATATTTCTGACATACCATAGGACATACCTTAGAATATAACTAAATATTTTCTCAGGGTATTACACTATCAGGGAAATCTAGATTTCCTGGAGGGGTACATTCTGACACCCATAGTGAGGCTAAGCAGAACCTCATGAGCTGTCTCACTGACACAATAGACTAATTCACTCAAGAATTTCTTATGGTTTAGAACCTGTAAGCAAGCCCACACTTTAATATATGAAGGCTATTTTCCAAATCCTTCCTCAGCTGACAATTTCCCGATCAAACAGCATCAAAAAACACCCCACAGCATTGCCAGGTATGAAATAAGTGATTTTGTTGTCTTAAATACAAATGCTGTTGTGCTGTGCAAGGAAGATATTCCACTTCCTTGAAGAACAAAGAAGAGCAAAAACACGAAAGTAGTTTTGATATATGCTGTCACTCTCTTAGGAAATTTGGAAATCAGAATGCTATTAAATAGAGCAAATTCATACTTTGTTTGAATTTTCATTTTTTTGACAATGGAAACCACTCTTGGGAATATGACAGATGCTAATCCCATGAGTATGTTAAATGGTTCAACTATGTCCTTGTGAATAGCCTGAGGCAGTGAAAATGAGAGACTGCAGTCTCCCTGCTTACTGCTTCTGTAGTAAGCTTCTTGCAAGCTATTAGAACAAACAAGCAAACAGCTCTGTAATTCACTGTACACACACAAAAAGTTGGTGATTCAGTAGCATTTCAAATATCATAAAATGCTTGAAAGTTTACAGTCTAAACACAAATATGCTTTTTTGGAAACGTCTGCATTTTGGACATGCTGGTAAGTTTGATCTAACTTTCTTCTCACATAACTGCTATCAGCATCCCTGCAGATAATTTCTAACAACATCCAGACATGATTTTCCAGACATGAAGTTGTCACACTTTTTCAACAGTCCCCTCCCAGTATAAAGACACAAGCAGTTTCTGAGCTGGGCATGAGACACCTTGAAGATTCTGTACAAATAACTGCAGTTTACAATCAGGAGTGAAGAGTGGGACTCAACACCATCTGTTCTGGGATTGTATCTTGTACTGTCATGTATTAGGGCTAACCCAATTCATGAGAATTCGAAGTTAGAGAACACAGTCCAGATGCAAGAAGAAATACAGAAGAACGTCAAGACAGCATGCTGTGAACAGCACTGTCTTGATACTTAAATATCAGAGGTTTTAGGAATTATTCATTGAAAAGAATGGTCAGAGTAGAAGGTTAGAGAAGTGAGAGGTATTCTGTAACTGATAACAGCATGGCTTGATTAATAATGGCATTCACTGCAGTCTTTCATTAAGTCATTTTCTATTTTCCCTGAATTGGAGCTATGGAATAGTTTGCAATGTTGCACCTTTTAAAGTCCAGAAAATAATCAGTGAAGCAGGATGCATCTTCTTCAGGAAGAGAAATTAAACTTACTCCATGCTTCAAGAAGTCATCATCTCATGGCTGAGCATCACATTGCAGAGTTGAATATAATGAGGTTGCTGTATAATGTCACATTACAAAAAACAGCAACAATGCATTCTGATATAATACAGCTCCCTTTCCCCCTACAAAAAATGGTTCAGAAGAAAACTAGGAAACAGATTCAGGCAAAGAAATCTCTTACAGTTCATGTTAATTAGCCAGTTTTCTGTCAAAATATATGCAGAGAAACACTCTACTGAGATTCTTCAGAGATGATCGGATGTGAATTGTATATGCTGTTATAAACTGGTCTTTTTCACTGTAAATTACCACAATGCTACAGAGAGCAAAATCGTATTTGATTGCTCAAACACTATTTTTAGAATTAACCACTAATTAACTTTTCACTTGCAGTTTCATTGGTTGACTGCAGCTCTTTGGCCTTAAAATCTTTATTGAAAGATGAATTAAACCTCACTTCTAAATGGTTCCATCAGATGTGTGAGTTGAGTCAGATTATTTATTCATAATTTGAATTTTGGGCATTCTTGGTTGTCACTAGGCTCAGGATGATGTTCCTTCAGACTTAAACATCTGAAACACTTGGAAGCTGACCAAGAGAATAACCATAAAGGCAACCAATAAAAATAATTTGGTAAACTGGTAGACTGAAGCAGGAGTAAACGAGAGAACTTAGGAGATGACCCTGCAAACAAGAGTCATTTTGCTTTTCAGAAACCACTTTCTATTCTGCAATTTTCATTTGTCATTTTTTCTTTTCCTTTATCTGAAAATTGGAATTACATACTGGTTTATATCCTGTTTTTTTAGGGATAAAGTTAAAACAAGAACAACTGATATATACCCATGCCACACTAAAGAAGAAACTGGTTGTCCCAATCTTTTTACTTCTGCTGTGTTTTCCCAGGATCTTGACACAGATATTGTCTTCCTACACTGTAGCTTTCTAGCAAAGCTAGAACATAGATCGTTACTGATCTATATACCATTTTATATCTGTTAAGAAGATACAGCTTGTTCTGTGTTCTAATAGGCACCAGGCTGTGGACTGTGAAAGGCAAAAGTTCTCATAATGAGGCAGTACTGGTGACACAGATCTTCTAATCAGATATTTAGTAATTTTGCTTTGCAGCTTGGAAAATGTCTTTCATTTAAATTCACCTCATAGGAGCTGTGTGTCAGGCAATTATTCTCTACCCAAAGATTTCAAAGTCCAAGCAAATTAAATGGACTCTGTTCTTAAAGTAATACTGCCCTCAAAGCATTATTACCATTGTTAAGAAATAAGAAACCTGAAGTCAAAAATGACATCTGTTCTTTTGTACGAATACAGGTACAATTCCTAATAATGTTATTGGCAATTGGATGTGCATATTTACAGTTCTAATGTAGAGTTTCTTTTGAATATAACAGCTGAATGCTTGCAACTCTATATGAATACACTGAAAAGGAGAACTGGGTTCCATCTTAAGAACACTGAGGCTTCTGAATTTGATTCAAAATATGACGGCCTACAGTGACACTGGTTCTCAGTCTCCCCACACGATAGCTATGTAGAACTGTGTTTTTACTGAGTAGACTTCTAAGGAAGAAAATAGTCTAACAAGAAATGCTATCATTAAGCATTTGTCTTCCTTTGAGTCACTACTGGGAACGTTTTTGTGAAGTACAGTAAAACTCCATGTGTTTCTAAATTTTTAGTCTTTGATTCCTTCCTAATTGAAACAGAAAGTAAAAGGTTGATTTTCATATAAATGTTAAAAAAACTTTCTGCTATTTACAATCAGCTGCCCAAAAATCAGGCCATGTGAAAGCCTAAAGAAGGATATGAAATACAAATAAATGAAATTCTGGGGAATTGTAGGCTGGCAGTCTAATTTCGCTAAGAACCACAGACGAACTACCAGCACAGTCCTGGAGATAAGCACATGCAGCATAACTCCAAAAAGAGATGAAGTTTTTGACAAGTGAAGTATACATTCAAAGTGTTACAAGAGAGATGAGGCACAGAAATCCTTTAAAATTTAACAGATTCTACAGAAACATATTTTTAAATCCTTGAATTAGAAATTGTTCTCCAAAGTACCTCCACTAGCAATATAGTTCCACATTAAGACTGTAAAGAAAACTATGTCCAGTTTTACTTGAGGGCATAGAATTTCTGGGCCAGTTACTGGTAAAACACATCTAAGGCAACAAAACTAGCAAAAGAAATCCACATTCTAATAGTGAAAAATGTTACTAAAACACTACTTACAAATGACAACATTTCCTCTGATCCCATAAAGAACCACTGCCATGATAAGACAGGCTTTCAACACGATAGCACTGTGTTACTGTCATCCTTTCTTGGTTAGGTTCACAAAAGCAATATGCTTGCAGCAGTTCCTGCTGAGAACATGAAAGTTGTTGGTTGTCATACACTTTAGTAAATCTCTCTTCCATTTATTTCTGTTATTTCTATGCCCATCCTGCATCTCTATTCAATAATGGAACACGCAGATTGTATATTACTGCAGTCACTGTGGTTATGAAAACCTAGCACTGGCTAGACTAACCGTAATGCTTTTGACTCAGTACATTTCTTCACTGACTGTTTTCTGGAAAGAAAGATTTTATTTTATTTTTCATAAATTGTTTACATACTCAGCAAAAATTTTGTACAACACTTGGCATAGTCAGATTACAAGTAATGTCATCTAGTCATTATCTCTGGATTAATTTTTTCATGTTTAACTAGCTAGATACTTTCAGATCCACTATGCAGCACCACATTTACTTTAATGTCATTAAACAGGAAAAGATAGGACAATAGACAAACACGATGGTGGCTAAGTACTACTTTCATAGGACACGAGGTAATATTTGCAAAAGCACCTCAGTGTTCTGAGATCTAGCATATCTAATCTATTCTATGAGGAAAGGCAGCAAGAAAGATTAATTCTAGAGAAAAAAGGCATTGAGGGACAGCAATACAGCAACTGTCTTCAAAAAGACAAATAAACATCTCATGAGGAAAAAAGAATACAGTTGTTTTCCATATGTTTGTGGAGTAGGAGAATAAATGATGGGCTTAAATTGCAACAAAACAAACAGAAAAGCTAAGAAAAATACCAGTCTCACAAGAAGAGATAGTGACGTACTAGAGTGAATCAGGCCAGGCAACGCAGCCTCTAGAATTGCAAATTCAATAACAGGGAAGGCACAAGATGACCACTTCCAACGCCTTCCATACCAATTTTCTGATGTTACTGTTTCCCATTACAATCAGTGGAAATGAAGTTACCAAGCTCCAAATTTCCAAAGATACGGACACACATGTAGGACAAGATAAGGATAAGATGATCAACTGGCACTTCAGGAAATTATACATAATGGTATGTATTTTTTGGCACTTAAAAACATTCAGAACTATCTAGATCACTTTTAAAAGCAGATTCCTTGGTAGTAGTAGGCTAAGTTGTAATTAAATTTTATTTCAAGCAGTTATTTCTAGTGTACACAAAAAACGCATCCAATGATGGTGCTAGGGCAGAGATTGAGTCCTAACTGTAGTAGAGGTCAAGCCATTAGGATGGAACCATTCATGTTCTTTAAGTTAACAGTAATAGGAAAACTTCAGCGAGGGGGGAGATTTTTGGCAGAATTTTATCCAGAATAAAAAGAATTCCAGCCTTAAATTCCTATACTGTGGTTGGGGTTTTTTTTTTTTTTTTTTTGTCATCAAATGATACGGATAAATATAAATAAAAAGATTCAAATAATCTGTTCAAATATTTTCTGAAAATACCTTTGTGCAGTGTGTCAGAATCAGATCCTGAGCATATGTTTTAAGTTAACAGCAGTTAGACACTAGGATGAAAATTTTGCACAGCAGGTTATCTGCCTGTCATACATTCACAGCAGTTACTGTCAGGGACCAAGCACTGGATCAGCTAGACTTAGGGTAGGTTTTACACTCCTAAATAATCTTACAGTAGTTTTGCCTCATGGGGATACCTGTATACCCTCACAATATTCTATGAAGTTCATCTATTACAAGTCAGTAAATTATCAAGTACTCAGTCACTGCTTCCAAAGAAATCTCTACTTAAAAGCAACACTTTCCACTTATTTTCCATTCTTCTTGCTCTTTCTTTCAGTTCTTTTACTACAAACAGAAAATAAAGTGAATGAATGAAACTCTTGTATGTACAGTGACATTGAGCAGTACCTGTAAATTATTTAAAGACACTTAATATATTTTACTGTGTGCAATGCCACAGAACCTTGACATTTATATATTAGTGTAATGCAAATAAAGAGAAATATATAACTATGATTAAAAATGAAACACCAAACAGTGCATTATACAAATATAAACAGAAAACATGGTTTAGGTAGGAAACAAGGACATGGAAAAATCCATCAGGAATCAAAGATAGGTGTACATAAAGTCATAAAATTATCCTGTGTCAAAACTAATTGAGAGAAACACCCTGTCACTAATGCAACTGTGCTTTAATAATCGAGATGGCATCTACATAAGCCTGCAAGAAAAACAACTTTAAAAGACAAATGAAAACTTTTGAAGAGATCAGGCTTATTGTCTTGGCTATTTGTATTGTGCATCAAGCTGAAATAATTGGACACATCTTTTCAAAACATTCACTTTCTGCTTGAGTGGGTAGGAAGACCTCCTGCAGTTCTGGGTAACCCACAGTCTGTTCTGGGGACCTTCAAAATTCACCAGGTGGTCCCCTGAGAAACAACCCATGTCATATGATCTCATAGCTTTTTTCTACTCCGAATTCATACAGTCTGTCAAGGTTGTCAATGTGAAAGCCATTTAGATGTTGTCTTGTTTTGCATTTTCTACTCCAAAATGTTCCAGACATGAATCCACTATCTCCAAAAAGAGAAATTGGTCTGAGAATTCTTCAGAACTTCTTTTTGACTTTTACTATGGGTTAATCGAGAAAAAAAGAACTGTAAGAAAATAGGATAAATTATTTATTTCCCTGCTCCTTCCTAGTCTGAATGACAGTCTGCCTATGGCAAGGGAGATGGATCTAGATGATCTTAAAGGTTCCCTCAAACCCAAACCGTTTTGTAATCCTATGACTTTATACAGAGATAGCTAAAACAGCAATTAACAGGCTTTCCCATATGGCATTTCAAACAATCACACCACTTGCTTTTTTTACAATTAGCAGAGATCAAGTTTCGAGATCAGCAGTCTAAGAAACAAGCAGCAAAAATGAATTGAACTGAAAACACATTGCATGTCCCTCATTTATCTGCCTAAGATTTTCTTCTCATCTCATCATCCATTTTTACCTGTGAGAAAAAATTAGAAAGGAACCTAAATTTCCCCTTTGACTGTCCCTTAGCCTCAGGTAAAATGAGGACTGTTACCACCCAACACCAGGAGACAAAGGTACAGAAATTCCCATTTATATTACAGTCAAGAAAAGCTTACCCTTATAACAGCACTCTGTAACTGAAGAAATAATACACAGAGAAAAAGCCAGCTTCTCCTATTCAGTTGGCCTCTTTCCTAAGAAAGCTGACCCCCCTACATCTAAGTTTCACCTATTATGTTCCTTGCATATTCTTTTATAACATATCTAACAGTATTTGGATGGGGGTAAATAGGTAGAGGAAGGACCAGGTTTAAAAAGTAAAGGTAGATGAATTCTACTTTGGTCTAATTCAGAGGCAATATATAAAGCATTTGCTCTCAGCTGTATCACTGGTCATGAACCCTTCTGTCGTGTTACTGTTATTACTGCTTTTTCTTTCAAAGAAATACCATTTTACCATGTGATTTCTCAGTTCCTACCTCAACTCCAGAAAGAGCATTCAGCAAAGATCTTTACCTGTGTAAAGTTTAACCCTATTATACAGACCTCTGTCTGAGTTTCTGGAACATTCAGATGGCAATGCTGGGAATCTACTGAAGCAGGCCAAATCAGTCTGAAAGGGGGCTTGTGGGATCATATGTGGACAGGCAGGATTAATCACAGCTAATCGGTAGGGGTCAAACTCTGATGGAGCAATCTTTCTTTGTTTTGTCAACAGTACCCACTATTAGATGTGCATATACCTTGAAATTAAGTCAATGGAACCTATGTGGAAAAGATGGTATTAACTCTTTAGTGAAAGTAATAGCTTAGCACTCCATGAAATCATTTGTGCTCTCAACCTACACTTTTTCATGGCTACTGAATTTCTGATCTCCCACAAACAACTCATATTTCTCTTCAATTTGGGAAGTATTTCATATTTTTGATGCTGATTTTGTACTTAGAAATAAAAATTACCAGAAAAAAATTGAAATAGAAATTAAAATGTATAAACAACATATTCATGTCTATTAGGAAGATAAAGCTTGTACATGACGACACATTTGACAAAAAAAAAACAAAAACAACACACGTTTTTAGTGATCTTCTGTCAAAAGTTAATAGAACTATATTGTAAAAAGCATATGATGAATTTCTAAGTAATTTTTGACCAATCAGCTGAAGCTACTGCACTATGTTAAAGAATACCAAATGTGTTGTAGTTGAAAACCTCAATTTTGATGTACTGGTGTTACATTTTTGTTTTTCTGTTTGAAAGCAAAGTTGAATATTATTTCATTGAGCTACTTACAATCAGCAAAGCCAATTGTAACAACATAGACATTCTATAAATCAGACACATTTAGAAAACATACTCCAAAATTTTCTAAAACACAGTTTGACGTAAGTGAAAAGACCTACTTTCCATCCAATGCTAAGTAGTAGACATGACCAAGATATTTTGTTTCCTCTTCTGAAAAGTTTAACTTAGTACAGATAGCTCAGCAATTATTTTCAAATGAAATTTCTCTAAATATTTTGCTTTGTGCATACAATCTTGCATCAATATTTCTGCTCTGTAGGAGCTTTCTCTTAAAGAAAGTCTTGCTTTCTGCGGAAAAATGAACATTTTGAGTGCCTATTCACTAAGAGCTTATGCAGAACATCAAAAATTTCAAGAACCAAAGAATGTTTAATATAAAATGGCATCTATAAATGACAAAAAAGCCAAGATAGTCTCTTGGTATCTAAAACGTGACAGACCCATGGGCAGCTTCAAAGCTGCTATGATGATCCATCTGCCAAGCAGCCAGCTGCTCCTGCTAGACATATTTTTTTTGACTTGGCATTTAGGTCTTGTGCTTGCCATTCAAAAGCAACAGAAGGCCTCGCAGAATATAGAATGGCTGCTACCCCTCCATATAACATCTGTAAAAATTCTTGAGAGTTAGTAGGTGCTATGAAAAGCAACATTTTTGCTCCGAAACACTGATGCAATAATTTATAGGGAGGAGCCTAAAATGAAAAATAATTTTGTCAAAAGAGCACCTTCATCCTCATACAGTTTTAATGAAGGATCATATATTTCCTAGATATTACATCTTATGCTATTGTTTACTGTATTAGAGTAAATCCACAATTTTCTATTACATTCTGTAAGACTATTCTGAAGTTAGCCCTCCTCTCTCAAACCTTCAAGAATTTTATATGATAACAGTAAGCTTGTGTTGAATGCTTAACTGATTTCAGGTTTAAAAAATCATTCTTATATTCATATGATCCTTGAAAGTGAATAAACTGCTGATCATCCTCTGTAAACTTAAGAGTTGCAGGAACCATCATGATGGAAACTTTTGGTGTTTGTGGTAGAGCAAAGATAGTCAGGCTTAAAAGACTGTAATGTCTGTTTCATTTCCAGCCAAGTTTGTTCCCTGGCAAGTAGCAATGAGATGAACAGAATAACACTTACTCCTTCTTGCAACTGCTTCTATTTGAGCAATCACTTCATATTCATTCACTGAGATAGTTTCTATGTCTAGAGGGCAGCCTGGCATCAGTTTCTTTGAATCATTCATATATTATAACATATCCAAGAATATGGCAACACTTAAACAAGACAGATGATTAAAAGATAGAGAGAACCATTCGTTATGGATTAATGAGTAGAATAAAAAGTTTTGGGAACATTATTGTTCCAGAAATATCAATTATAAACCTGTGTGAAGTATTCAAAATTATCACATTTAGTGATATTCTTTCAGTGCAAAAAAGCCAAACCAACCAACCAACCAACCAACCAAACAAACAACACAAAACAAACACCCTACAGAAGCATATAATAATTTTAGGAAAAATATTTCAGATTTTCTGAAAAAATAAAAAGAATAGTATTCATAATCACACATAGGGAACATCAGAGCTATGAAAACTAATATTTAGTCTTAATATGGTTTTATTATATTACATTTATTTGTAGTAACAACAGCCAAGGTTCGTCAGTCTGTATGAAGTTGAAAAAGGATCTAAAGAAAAACTGATGAGGTTGGACTAGATGGTCTCTAGAGGTCCCTTTCAACCCCTACAATTCTGATGAGAAGCAAGACGGTGTTCAAAAATACACTGAGATATTCATTGACTTTGTTATATCACCTAAGGATTCTATCAAAAGATGAAGGGAAACTGAAAATTAGTCTTATATATGTACTGCAAATAATTCTTCTAATAGATGTTTGATTAGATATTCCAGCAAGTGTGGAAATATTGTAACTTGCAGAAAAAAAGAAGTCAGTATGCTAACATTGGTCTAAAATCAGAACAGAGATTTTGTTTACAGAAAGGGGTTAACCAAACTTAGCAACCTACCAGCATGATCAGAGACATAAGACATCACCTGGGAGACAGACAGTCCTGACCCACTGGGTTGCTCAGACTGCTAGGTCTTCAAGTTAGTTTACATCAGCTCTGTAAGATGCCATTTTGAATGTAAGCTCTTTGAGCTGTCAGCTCAGTTGCTAGAATAAAAGGAAATCTCAAAGGAAGTTCCACTATGGTAGGCATTTCCCTTATGTTGAATCTACTGTAGATACTGCAGCTAAAAAGATGTGTTAAAAAGATTGTGACACCTGGCACATTTCAAGTTTGCATTATCTCATTGCCAGAAATACAAAAACCCCGAAGTATTTGTATTTCACAAGAACACTGTGTTACTAGTAAACAAGATGCTACAGCCTAAGATACAGTTTTAAAGCAAAATAACATATCAACAGTATGATTCTAAATAGCTGAGAAGAGCCAGCATTTGAGACAACAGGTAAGTTACATGAAGAGTCATTGAAGATTGGCAACCCTTCTTAATAAAGGAGAACAACCAAAAGAGGTCCCACTCTTAACAGCATTTTTCTACTCCTTTGGAGATTTGCTATGTGATTTGAATGAAATGACGAAAACCAATAGATAGGCATTTCAGTCGTGGATATGTATGCTGAAGTAATGAGGATGTCTGGTGAATCTATTTGTGTTCTGAGGCCTGAATTTATGGGATGTTGTTACATTCATTGAAATCACAAAGGGAAAGTAGTAGTAAAAAAATTGCTATGACTGCAACAAAAAGTTTGCAAGAAGGGCAAATAAGCCCCTCTGGAAGTTATTCAGATTAGCTTGCCCTCATTTTGGGGAGTAGCAACTCATTAACAAATGAAATCTTATCGACTATGGGATTTTGCTTCTGTGTGTCTTGCGTGTTTCCTGATCTCTTTTGACTCCAGTTCTGAAATAAGCTGTCATGAACTAAAATGAATAAGCTTATAATCAGTTTATTTAGATCATACACCGCAAACTACTTTATTTCATATGTATCTATTTTAAAGCGACTCCAGCAAATCTGCTAAACAAAAAAATTACACTCAGATAAAGGAAAAATATCCTCACCTTCTCTTGACACCTGTCTGCAGCCTAAACTCTCCATTGATAAACTGCCTTTTAAAAAATTACTTATCTAATTATCTGGCATTTAAGCCATATCCATCATAAGACAGGCAAATTCTTAAAAGCACTACATTTAGGTTATGTAAAACCTCTGATTTGTACTTCAAAAAACTCTGTAGTTCAACAGGACTGTGATATAAATGTGCATGGGTTAATAAAAGAAATTTGCCCGGGACACATTTTACCTCAGACTCTGACTTCATAATCTGTTTCCCAAGAGCTTCCATCAGTATAATTAAATATGTTCACATTTAGAGCTAAGCCTGTTATTACGAGCTAAAGATCTGGTTCAATTTGCCTATGTAGCCTCCTCATGTTTTATCCATCTTTTGGGATACACGACAAATACAGATGTCCTGCATGAGAAAAAGTATATACGATTCAATACACCAACACTGTCAATATTGGCTACAGCTTACTAATTATCTTGAGAAAACTGAGTGAGCTAATTAGCAGGGCACACAAAATGGAATATCATCAGTCAGTCAATCAATCCTGACTTCCACTAGCTGAATGAGTAATTCCCATGCATTTTCAGTGAATGTCAACCTCTTGAGTTTTCCATTGGACTGCCTTGCTCTCTTGCCACATCTTAAACTGAAATCACTAATCAAATGACCTGGTTCAGCTTACTACTTGTATTCCCATAGGTAACTAGTGGTTACCTTCTAAGAACACTTAAACTACAGCAGCTGCTTCTGACTGGTTGTAGATCCTACACTGAGAACAGCAAATCACAATTTTTCCAGGTCCTAGGAGATCACAACTGTTGTTTTGGTCCCTATTCAGGAAATTATTTATTGATTTATAAAACTAACAGCTATAAAGGAACCCTGACAAAGGCTCAAGTGACCTAAGGATACAGTTTAAAATGATGCCTAATATTGGTTGTTAGGTAGAGACCCACTACATTCTGAGTGTAGTAAAGCGAAGTTAGGTGTATTGAGGTTAGGCTTTCATGGACTCTTCCAAACTAGCCTTCTGGACCCCAGCATGCTTCCAGACCATAAGGTGAAAATCATTCTATATATAGGTAACACAAGAAAAATAACAACCTTTACAACATAGGCAGCCTCCAATTAATATGCTCAAATTGGCTTTCAGTGCAAGATTCACTCTCTAAACTTTAGCTCATTAACTTAAAGCCTTACAGGAATACCTAAGTTCTCTAAAGAGCTAAAAGAGTAAACAATGACTTTCACTTATGGCATTTTCACTGATAGTGTGTAATTGTTTATTGCACTTTTAATACCAAAGTAACAACAAATACTCTGCCAAAGACAAGGGAGAAAGATAAAATGTTCATGGTGCACATGAGTGTTATTCTCTGGTTTTAGAGTTTTCGTCATACAAGTAATTTATCCTCATACAAGTAGTTTATTTCAGCTAATACCAGTCCTTAATGCTCATGCAATGCAAAATCTCCCATTACACATGCATTCAGACATCACAAGTTGTGTTTGAGAAATGAATTATTTCTATTAGATTAGACAATAACAAATTCAGTGAAAGAGAATGACTGATCTAAACAAATACTATCTGGAACAAGAGTGCATGATGAAGCATCTCTTATTGATTCAGAGATTTGCTCTTGTTTATGATATTTTACA
The DNA here is from genome assembly GCF_038088225.1 of Cyrtonyx montezumae. Lineage (NCBI taxonomy): Eukaryota > Metazoa > Chordata > Aves > Galliformes > Odontophoridae > Cyrtonyx > Cyrtonyx montezumae. Next base: position 3,622,556 of record NW_027071903.1, read on the forward strand.
ACATCCTTAATCAAGTCTTCTCTGAAAGATTCCATCAAGATTTAAGGAAATTCTTGATTTTGATGAATAGGCTGTCAAGCAAGGTTAGACACACAGTGTTTTTATCCATTAGCTGGAGCTTACATTCTCATTTCAGAGACAGATGTAAGTCCTAATGTGTAATTACAAAAAAAAAAAAAAGAAAGAAAGAAAGAAAAAACAAACCAAAAAACAACCCCCCAAAAACCCACATATACTCCATAGATATACTTCTTAGAAAAATGATATACACAAAGACATTGGCATTCTACTCTGAAAAAATGCTGCTACCACTGTATGAGGTGATTTCTTTCCGAGATATTGTGTGCTCTTTGTAGGCAGCTCATCACAGATCTATGTCTTTGTGAGCTATAACACAGATGTATGTGTCTCTGCAACAAATACAAGCACTGGAAATAATCTTAAATGCACTTCCAACTTGATGTATTGCTTTGGCATCCGTTTCAAACTTTCCAGTTTAACATGGAAATAAATGGAAGTACTGTGAAAACCAAAGAGGGAAGTCTGAGGTACAAGATTTCTCCTCCATGAAATACAACTAAATAAGTGAAACTTCAATGGGATTCAGTGGGAGTGAGAAGTAATTAGGAATTAGTTTTTAATGATTATTAGGATTAGAATAAATGAACAATAAGCTGTATAGAGATGTCTGGCCTCAAATCAGATGCTTAAAGCTTGTGATTGTTTCTCTTACACTATAGATTTCACGAAGGGGATAAATGCACACAATGCTGGCACGTATATTTCAAACCTTTCCAATACGCATCTTTAGGATTAAATACAACTTTTCTTTTTTTTCCAAAAGCTTCTCTGGAACAAAAATTACCCTCATGTAGATAGCCTCTGTTTTATGGTCACTTTTTCTTTTTATGGATAATATTTGGATTTCTTGGAAGAAAGCAAGACTCTAGTACAGACAAACAAACACCGAGGCAATAAAATACCATCACTTCCTTTGTTCATAAGAAGCATTTTATGTGGAAAATCAAAAACTAGCATTATCTTCTAATGCCTACAGGAGGATTTCAGCTGGCCAAGTGAACAGAAAAAGCACTGCATCACTCGTATTTTAAATTTTTAAAGTATTAACCTTCCTTTGATTTAGAACTGATATCCACTTCATCTTTTATCCACTTATTCCACAGGTGTATGCTAAGCACGGAGCATGTAGACTTGAAAAAGCACTGAAATGAAGCAGTGCTCAAAATAATGTGAATGCTTCTTATAAAGTTGGAGACTTGATTTATTAGAAATGGTTCAAACATTTTTCCTAATTATTGTGAGCAAAGTGCCTAACAAAACTAGAAAAATGTCTCCAGTTTGGACTCCATTGAGACTAATACTCATCCTTCACACTTCAAAGGGCAAAGTTGGGTAGGAGAGAAGACAGAGCACTGGTTTTGTCTTAGTCAGAACACTAAAAAGGACCATTTAATGTTAGTATGTGAGCCATAGCTATGTTTTTCAAATAAAATTGTAAATAAATCTTGAAGTTGAATTGCGAAATCTTGCTATTACCTCATAACCATATTTCTCTTCACATCTTAAGAGTCAGAGAGATTTAGATATAAATGCAGCATCTACCCTACTACTGCAGGGAAGATGTGCCTCCAGTTTTGATAGATAATATGAGGCATAGAGTCAAGATTCATCTCTGAAAGTGAATAAAAAATCAGGGTTAGGAATTTGACAGTGGGCATCATATTGCCCATGTTTAGATTTTGAAAAGGGAGATGTCCGAACGTGACACACTGATCTGTAGATTTAGTTCATAGATAATCTTAGCTGAGAAAGATAAAATGTCTGTCAGCTTTCAGTTTTCTCTTTTTATCTTTTTTCCCATGTTAGACTACATATTCTATGTAATGTCTGTGCCAATGGCCATTCTGAGCTGCCTTATTCTCTGTATATGTGTCAGGTTATACATTATAGAAGCCAGCATAACATCAAAGTCCCTTTGGAGAGCCGGCTCAGAATGATACAGCACTATTGACAATACTAGTATTGATACTAAATATCTTGTTTTGACATCTAGAGTGGCCTTGCTTTCAATGTGATTAACCAGTAGTTAGTCAATTTGGCACTGTTAGCAGTAATTAAACAAGGTTTACCAACACATCTTTTAACTTGCCTACATGCCCAATCCAACTCGTTAACAAAAATATTAAAAAAGCTTTAATTATATATTTTCATGTAGTATTTTTTTTTTCCTTGACTCTAGTTAAAAGCAAATATAACTGTCAGTGGATATACGTTTGTGAGAAAGCTGCAGGAAGTCAGGTAGAAAATGACTAACAAGAAAGGCATATGACACGAGTAACATAAAAATGTATAATACATTTCAGAACAACTATTTGATGAAGTCTTGCATTCATATATTAATGTGTATGTACTTCTACCAGTCACATTTATGTTTGTAACTTATCATTATGTTTAAGTGTTAAAATGCTGTGTAAAATTCCCTTTGGCAATACAATTTTGAACTTTTTGGTGTACTGATGTTGCTGCAGAAATAATTTTAAGTTTTGGGAAGTATGTACAACGAATGCAGTAGATAGATTTCAATTTTTACAGATGTGTAATTATAAATAATTCTTTGGTGAAAGCCTACAGCTTGTCTGTGAATTAGTAGCTTGGACTTGGTTTTTTTAAAGTAATGAGCCTTTAATTATTCACATAATTGAAGCTGGAAACATTTAAAAAATAAATTTCCAATTCTGAATTGCTAGTTTTTGGATACCACTCCTCAAAAAATAAAAATATATTTCTGCTGATACAGCACAGCATAAGTTTGCATCCTTTGCAGCTAAGCAGTACCATTTTGGGTTCAAGTAGTAGGCCCTCGCTTCGTCATTTTCAAACTCTGCTCTGTCCTATGTTTGAATAACTCAAGTTCTGTGTCAATAAATTCCAAGGTCATCAAAACTAGTTATACTTAAATGTTTCAATGAACAAATATCTTCAAACACTCCTACCCTCTTCACCTTTCCTACAAATATGATTTTAGGCAGAAATTTGTTAGCGCATTAATTCTCAGAAAGCTAATGGAAGGCTCATGTACACAGAAGGATTTTGCTGCTTTTATTCATGGAGCACCCTCTACCTTCATTGTCAGTTATGATTTATCTTGCTCAGTATTGGGACATATTAGCTGTGTAATACTACCAACACCACTTCTGTTTTAGGAAACAATTGACAACTTCATACAGTAGAATTCTCAGTCCTCCCTAACTAAATTTAACACAACAAAGGCATCAGTAGCATTCAGCTTTAATGCAGATAACAAATGGATAAAATATCCACATCTTCATACTTTCACATGAAGATTTTCTTTACCTCATGGTACATTTGCTGTAGCACATGCATTAAATGGGAACTCAATAATTTCATTTACTATACCTATTATGTTTTGCAAACCATGAGCTGATAATGTTTAGAACTCTCATTAAAAAAATAATTATTTACTTAAGCACAGATTTGTATCATTCTAAATTATGTGTTTGGAAGCAGGCAGAAAAAATATTTGAGATTAAAGTTTCTTTAATCTCCATGATTAGGTCCTCCAAGTTCATAGCAAGTTTCAGGGTAGTTTCTGGGTTGAGCTTATCTTAAGCTCTCCTTGTGGCAAAGTCATCCAGTTCTCAATTCTTGACATTTTTTCCTTTTTTTTCCCCAATATTATTATTTTCTTTTTAAACACAGATCTGTCCAAAGCAACGACTAGCATACAGTTCTTCAGTACTAAACACATCAAAATTCAAGCATATTTTTAACAAATACACACATCTGGCAACGCTGTATGTTATTTATGGCCTTTTTTGCAAAAAGCTTAATTGATTCAAACAGGTGATTAAAAAATGTAATTTACTCTAGCATCTTGATTTGAAAGCTTTATTCTACTAACAGCCACCATGACAGTAATCAGTTTATTGGTGAGGCAGATCTAATAATTCCACAGATGTTTTATAATGTCTTCATGCATTAAAGTTTTTTCTTATGCCTGTCTTTTATTTGTGTAAAGAAGGATATTTATTCCAACCATACATTTTCTTTTTATTGCATGATTCATTGAATCACAGAAGAAATACAAAGTTAATCAACAAGCAAGCATAATTATAAACTATTAAGTTACTTTCTGGTTGCCCTTCATTTTTACTGCAGCCTCCTTTTATGCCTGCCTCTGAATCTGAAGAACAAATTTCTGCTCTGCATGGTGTTTTCTTCCCTTCTTTTAAGTCCCTTAATATGCCAGACCTCTCTTTTTCAGTCATATAATTACAATGATTAGACTTTTTCCTTTCCGTTCTGACTCTCAGGAACACAGAACTGTGTGTAACCTTTCAGTATTGCATTTATGAAAACAAAAGCAGTTAATACATTTTGGAAGGAAAATTATAGATGAAAGAACTTCGTGTACTTTGGGCATCAGTTCAAATTTTCTTTCTAGTAGTGTTAGAACGATATTTAGGTGACATATCTGGAATCATATACTACAGTGGACATCTGAAAGGCTCAGTTTTGTTACTAAGGCAAGTTGCCATGGATGGTTTACAAATATCTAGATGTTCTTGAGTTTGCTATGAGCTTGATTTGAAAGCCCAAGGTCACATATGTGTACTTTGTTCCTGTTTCTCCCTATTCTCTACAATAAGTACACTAATAACAGGCTATAACTTAGCAAAAAAAAAAAAAAAGAAAAAAGAAAAAAGAAAAAAAAAAACAACACCATGAAATTAAGTACTACAGAGAGTACTATTAAGTGCTACTACTAAAGAAAAAGTGTATTTGATCTTGCCAGCTATAAAAGAAGTCCATCTTTATTGTTTTCCTTACAGATTCTCAGAAAGAGATTAAGGAAGTGCTGGACAAAAACAAATTATACACCGTGCACAGGTTTAAGTTCATGCTGTACCTAAGCATATCTATACACTGTGATCTGGTGAAAAACAAACAAAAACAGAAGCAAGACAGTTGGAACAAAGTTGAATAATGCAGCAAGTTCATGACCTACTTCAAAAAATCTTCTACTACTTTCGAAGATATTCACTGTTGTGAACTGGGCACGCTATTCCAGCATACAATTTCTGTTTCCTTCTAATGTAAACTATAGGAATAATTTTAAAAATTTTTAAAATGAAAGAAATCCATTGATTTCTGAACAAGTTTGTCTCTAATTTGAGCTAACAATTTGTTAAACTGACATACAAAAAAAAAAGTTTCAAAATGGAAAATTATACCCTTCCACTCTACTAACAGTGAACTAGAGTACCCCACTACCTGGTTGGAAAGCGATACTCAAAGGAAATTAAACATTAAATATGTCACTCCTACATTTCATATGAAAACATTCCCACAAATGCTTCAATTTAGGCAATCACTACCAACATAATTATTTTATTAAATTCCTAGAATTTAGCAACACAATACTTCCACAGAGTTACAGCATGAAATGAATGTGGATGAATTTCATGGCTCATTCTCCTAGGCCCCATGTATAGAGGAAGTCTGATCATACAGCAGGTAAGATCAAGCAGATTTTGTGAAGATTTGCCACTGACCAAACTATTAGGAACTGCAACAAGTTGTAGGTGTGTTCTGCCTGAGACTTTGGCAGAGTGATTTATCCAGATTTTTTTTTTAAGATAATGGGATAAATACAGAAAACAGGTCACCTGCAGGATAGACGAAGAACATAGAGGGAGCATGTATAGAGAGGAGTCTCTAGAGGAGGTTAATTTTTAACTTAAATGGTAAGTTTTCCTTTTTCTACTCAGAAGAGGTGGTAGGCTCTAAGTACCCTTTTTCCTGACCCCACACTCATACTCTCCATATTTACACAATCATTATCCACCTGAAATACATGGCACACTGACAGAAATTTTTAGGAACTTGATTTTCAATGTGTTTCATTAATGCAGTATGCCATACTTCAACTACTGACAGTGTGTGGCAACTGTGTTTTTTGTAGTAAAGGAATGAAAGTAAGAAACAGTCTTCACATTTACATTTTGCATTGTTTCACTAGCAAAGAGAAACCATTAAAATGCTTTAAAATCAGAAAATAATATAGAGTTGCAAGGATTTTCTTGATCCTTTCCCACCATAAGTTAGTACAGTAGTAGTCATCCTTAAGATGCCTTTCGTTTCACTGCAATTAGCAATAAAGCAACACACAGAAATTAGTGCTGAAATATGAGAATAAGAAATAATAACATAGGGGTTTCTAAGTTCTTCTGTATTGTGAAATATTATTGGTACAGTCAGTGGACATTTGTCCCATTAGAATACATTTCATATTATACTGAAAATAAAGTTTCCTTACTCTTTTCTCAATCACTATATTGTGAAATTTTGAATCCCAGAAGTTTTGCCTCAAATTACTGCCTGAGCACAAAAGTCCAGGTTCTCTGACTTTATTCACAGTTTATTCTTGTTTTCTTCTTTACTATTTCAGACAATTTAATCCTCCTTCACAACAACAGCAAGCAATGTGAAGCTTCTAGATGCCTCTAAAATAAAATTACTTTCATCCTCTATGCTCGTCTCTATATTCAAGACACTTTTATTAAATAACTCCCCAGCACAAATTCTACAATACATCGTGGAACAGATGTTTTGAGTGTCAGTACAACAGTTATTGGGGTATTCTATTTATTTTAATGGGACCCTGGATCCCTGTAAATGCAAGGAACATTCACAAATTTACATAAGATTTTATAATGCATTTCAATGAGAAACCAGCTGAGATTCAGCCCTTCCACTCTCATGTAATAAAGAAATGTTTAAGCCCAGAATCTAGAGACACAACAGAATGATTCAGCCATTTGAGAAGAGATAAGAGACTTTGCTTCTCAAGAGAGCCATACGATTTGATGCGGTTTTAAAACAAACTTTTACTATTAAGAATTCTTGTCAGAAATCTTTTACCTTGTTCCCTTCAGAAAGGAAAGATAAAAATAGCTGACCATTCCTGTTTTCCTGGAACGGTCCCTATGCTATTATTTTTGTATTTTCTCTCCCTCTAGCCTGAAAATTGCAACCCATACATACTGAGTTAACAAGATAAAGGGAAAGATTTTTAGCAGAAGAGATAAACGCACTGGTTAAAATACTCAAAGGCATGATGGTAGAAGAAAATATGACTCAGCATGCATGGCACACAGATCCTAAGGTCTTACTGAGACAAACTCCTGTCAAACTGAGAGGGAAGTAAATATTTAAGAATATAGTACTTTGCTCCAAAGAAAGGCTAATGTGAAAAATTCCTACTGTGATTCTAACAGGGTGTACTGGTCCTAAAACACCATTTCCTCTTACACTAACTACTGTAGCCATCAGGGCCTTCTGGTCTTGTATGTACTGTGGTATGTACAAACACTACTTCATAAATCTTTGCCTTCACTGGGTAGGAAACATCTACAATGGCTACTGTCTACTTCTATAGAAGTTTATTTACCATTACCATCTTGTTCCTTCTCCTCAATCGTACCACATAAGTGCTCATACAAACCTGGCCAGGTTAAGGAGTTTATCTCTCTGAATACATATTTTATTTGAATCATGATATGACTGCATTAATTATTTAATTCCAGCAGAAGAAAAGCCCCTGAGAATGGGAGGAATGAGGAAGGAAATGTCTGGATCATCTCCTTCAGTTGTGGCACAGATTTAAGCCACACCAAAGTAGCTGTAAAACTATGGACTTGTACAGAAGGTGAATAGAGGCCATTAGAATGGGTCAAGGGCCTTCACAGGATGGGTGCAACAAGAGGGTCTCACTTGAATTATTATTTTCAGTTACTCTAAGTAAAAGAAAATAATGCAATACATGTAAGAGGGACAAAACATTTATTTCACACATTTTTCTGTTGTTGATCGACACCTACATTATTGAAACCCCTAGCCCTCCTGATGCTCCAAGTAACATACAAACCATAGGGTCCCTTTTTTAGTTCCCTCCTACCTTTTTCCATTCTCCTCTCCCGCATATCATGTAGTCTTTCCTACAGTGACATATCAGGAAGAACCTCAGAGGCAATACTTCCTATGTCAGATGAGTACAAAAGAGAATAAAATGTATTCTCCTCTGTTGCCCCTCCATCTTATTTGCGACCAAGAATGTTATTAAAATATGTAACATATGAGAATAAATTTGAAAAACATAAAATGTTTTTTGACACCTTAGCAAAAAAATACTCATTTACAAGTTTGAAATGAAAAGCTTTTAAATCTTGATATTTTTTTTAATCCAAAGTGCTAATTACAACCACAGCAGTGCACGGGGAGTAGCACCACAGAAAATAAACATAAGCTGTGCAAAAAAAGAAGAAGGAGTGGGGGGGAACCTTTGGTGTAACTCCTTCACTGGCTTTGCAAAATCTTGCATTTGATAAGTGAAGAGCTCTGTCTGATATCGTTAATAACAAAAACAATCACCAAGTGAAAGAGCAGACTTGCAAGCAACCATCCATAAAAAGAAAGCAAGTTAATTAAACAAATCACAGGCTATCTCTAGACTGTCTCTCTCACTTTAAAGTCTTCAGCACAGAAAAGAAATGGAAAAAAAAAGGCTCATCCAATGGTATAATCATAACAGCCTCAAAATAACCCACACATATTTCCAGATAAATCACTCCTGAAATACTAAATGTCTGGAAAAGCCTGGAGGGAAACTGCATCTTTGCAGCAATTCCTGCTTCTTGGAAGGGCTTTGGAGGAGGCTGGATCTTCTTTCCCTTCACTAAAATATTTATCACTATCCCTTAAATTGTCACTTTTTAATATAAAAATTTAATTAATCCCTAGATTCATTTCAGTTGATATTGCAGGGCCATTTCACTACATCTCAGAAGGCACTTAATAGGAATTGAAGGCTCAGGATTGCAAATACAACATTTATCCCTTGCCAAAACCTACAAAGCTTTCTGGATAGGCCCAGGAAGCCACAGCTGAACTGGAGAATTGGATGTGCGAATGTAGCTAAAGGCAGTACTGACCCTATGCACATTACTGCCCTGATGGAAAAGGTAGCAGCGAGTTAATGGAACTGGATGTGCATTAATTTTTCTAAGATTATACACTATGATGAGATTCTTTCATCAGTTTCTATGGGTCACAGCAGCTGGTAGGAACCTTAACAGTGTCATTCCATTATAAGGCTATTATCGATCCAAAATCTAATTTGAAGATCAATTTGGATTGGAATCAGAACCCAATATGACAATGATTTTGGAGCAGATAAGATGTAATTTACTACTCTGGGTGCCAGAAATCAATTTTTGGTTTTCTGAGCTGACCCAGCTGCCAAAAAAGAAAAAAAGAAAAAACGAAAAAGGCTGAGGATAATGTGCAAATAAAGGATTATAGTAATCCAATCAGGAGGTGATAAAAGTATAAACTTTGCTGCAAACACATATGAGGTAAACAAACATTTAATCCCAGTTAAATATCTCAGATAATGGCAAAAAGGCTTCATGTTATTTTTGATGCAATTGGCTAGTACAAAACACAGCTCTGAATTCAAAGCAACCCCTTACATTTCTCACATAATTATTTCTGCCTGTCTGCCCTTGCAAAGCTTATGTCATGATTTCAAGATTCTACTATTTGTATGATGGTTGTGCTGGACACCCTAGCATGTCTGCATCCAAAGTCTAATATCCATGTTCACCTAGGCTGTCAGGAGACAAAACCTCATTGGCTATGCTTACATTGTGGGTTGCTCTAGCTTATGTTTTTATTTTCGTCCCTGCATATCCTGCTTCTTCACAGAGAAAGGAAGGACGCACAGAGAGTTATTGTGTTCTCTGTTTCTACATCACGTGCATCAAAATCCATCTTCACCAGAAACTAGGAGCTCCAGGCATGCACTGCAGCCCATACCTGCACTGTGGATGTGGACTGTGAATCCAGTCCTGAGTTACTTCATTCACTAGAGCAAAGATCTTTTTCACACATACAGGTGCTGTGCAATGTCTTCTGCCCACCACAGCAAAAGGAGACAGAGCAATGTGTATTAAGGCAGGTTCTGCCATGGTTTTGGCTGGATAAACAACAGGTGAGAGATTGTATGAAGAACTGAAAGGACTTTTACTGAGAGTGGTTGGCAGTGCTGAGAATTTGGCTCTCTACAGGGCTGGCCCTTAAGCCCTTTTCACTTTTATTAAGTGCAGATACACTGCAGAGATGTGAGACTAAGCTACACTGAAACTGGAAAGGGTTTTTTCTTTCTTTTTTTTTCTTTTCTTTTTTTCTTTTTCCTCCAGACAACCACAGTGGAATCAGTTTTATTCAGATTTGTCTGTAATTGGAGCTAGGCTCTCACTGAATCTAATTTCAGCTGGAACTAATTATGGGGGGGAAAAGGTCATAAATGTAAGGCGGCTGCATAACTGTGTTGGAAGAATATTGACATCATATAGCATTAACTCTGCTCCTGTAAAGGCCATAAATAGTTAGACTAAAAACAGCCATTAAGAGACAGAACAAAATGTACCTTTTTTTTTTATTATTAGAGGGAAAATATGAGGAAGAAAGAAATGGGTAAAGAGAGATTTAAAATAGTACAATAAGGAAATGCTGCACAAGAAATACAGATCTGACAAATTTCTGGGCAGTGCTAGACACAAACAGCATGACTGCATCTGGATTGAACCCTATTCCACAAAGCCACACTGGCTACGGGGTAGCCTTTAACCACTGATACACTTGGGCAGCAGGTGAAGGCTTTCACTTTGTTTCTCCTCATAACCCTTTTCACTGGGGAAGGGAAGCTCAGTACATTCTCAGTCCTCACCAAATCTGCTTGGATTTGCTTCTCACCAGAGCCTTGCAGGTTTCAAATCTGAAGAAAAGCACAGTTTCTGGCTTGAACTCAGAGCAACTCCATGTCTACAAGACTCAGTCAGTAGATAGAAAACAAGAGGAGAGATATTTACAGCCTTTGTTATCTTACATGTTCAGAGGAAATCACCCCTTTCCCCTCTGTTCCTGTCTGACAAGCCTGCTCCCAAACCTACACTGTGTTCCTGTGCCCTTTCAGTGCACCACCTGCCACGGCAGGCTCTGCAAAGCCCTGCACAGCAACACCCCTATGACTTCACTGAGGGATGGAGCTAATGCAAATGAAAAAAGAGCTAGTAAAGGCCTGTGCCAGTGGAGGACTGTAAAACAGTCCAATAAGAACAAAGGGGAGATGTTTGAAAAATGTTTAAGAGTTGGACAAAAATTTAAGGAGTAAGGAATAAAAGGGAAAATAGTCCCATCTGCAGTCCCTCATCCTCTCACACAGAGCAGCTCAAAGCCTCAGCCTCAGGAAGATCCCAGTGAGAAAATGCAGAAGCAAACACAGCCAGAACTTGTAATGAATCTTGCTAAATATTTCACTGAATTTTCTGAAAGATTTGATTAAATGAAGAACTTACACATTTTTCTTTATACATATGTTTTCTTGTAATCAATGCAACACAAGTAAAAGCAGAATGCCATTACAAATCAGAGCGAATTAGATATGCAGCCTAAATTTTGACCATATGTGTTTCAATTAGTCAATGAATTGTTATTTATAAGTAGCTGCACTCTTACTTGTCTTTTTGAAGTTAAGTGTTGCTTTGGTGTTTAGATTTCTAAAAGCTCTATACCTAAACCACTTACAAGGCTTGCTTTAGCCCTGAGGCTGAACTGTAGCAATGAAGCCAAATTAACAAACGCAAAAACCTGCCAGATATCCAGGGATGAGCTGTATTACAACAAACCTTTGCAGATTCTGTAGGAAGCCAGTGAAAGTCATTTCTGAAACATCCCCTAAAATGTTACTGACAAGTTTTTTTCTTTCCCTCTTAGCAACGCCAGAAACATGAGACATCATCAGGGTCTGTACCACAACTTTTCAGTCAGTGAGCCTTTCCAGGGTGGCTGTATGTCAGCAGAAGATCAAACTTACTGGAAGTGAAGGCTTAAGCTCAGACTGTGCTCAATGTCGACTCCTTCTCCTCTTGCTTCAGTGTGAAGCAAATTTGTACTGATGTTGCAGAAGGTGCACAAGGATAAAGCAAACAGTCTGCCCTTGACATAGTGTTTTAGAGATGGTGTTTATTGTTGCATCCATATCAACAGGAATGAATTCCTGGGTTTATTTATAATAAATACTTCTGAAAAGATATCCATTGCCATTAACTGATCTCACTTCTTTTCTCTCTACTGTGGCCCAAAGGGAGAGAACACATTATGCTTTAAACAGAACGTATGTTTAGTAAAGTGGAAAGGAACAATTGTTAGTTCCTCAGAAATATAACAGATTTAGGAAAATTTTAGAAAAAGTGGGAAGTCAAAATGAAACACTTAATCATGAAGAAGAAGAAGATATTTTTCCATACTTTTCTCTCAAGACATTATTCTACTTGCTGGAACATTAGTTCTTCAAATTGATTTTAATTACATGGCCTAAAATTAAATATGCACCACGATTAGTATGCTCTCAGGTTGAATACAAGGGGATATTCAATTTCATTCTAGTCAAGGCATTATTCCAAGGTGATTTATACTCTCATTATAGGCTGTTGCTTTTTCTATGTAAATTTGTAATCAAATATTCTAAACAGGTGATGACAAATAATTCAGGTAACTACTGCTAGCAGACAAAATCACAGTCATAGCAGCTCAGAAGACTAACATCAGAATTTCGTGCACACATACGAACATGAACAATCTACACAGGTACGTTTCCATGTTATTAGATCTCCTAACAACTTCTGAATACATGAACCTAACCTACATCAAATTGCTGAACAATTTTTTTACTATGCTTAATTTAGCAAACTTCCCTCTCATTATATAAGCTATTAGGACAAAAGAGCATTAATTAACTTACTGAATTTTTGATCAGACATTGCAATGATAATTTATCATTTTAATAGGCTGTTCCAGACTGGCTTTTTACAAATGTTGCACAGAGTGAACCAACAAATTAATATAACAAATATAATGCCTTTGCATGACTCAAATATTATGCACCACTGTGCTGTTTAAGCACCCTTTCAATGCAACAGTGTAACAGACAAGTGTCTTTCCTATACAGTAAATCTACTGCTGATACACCATTGATTAATTAATTCCCAAGGGTAGTGTTTCCATGTAATTTAGATTTTTTAGCCATATCCCAACGGGACTCACCTATCTGCCATGTCTGAGCAGAAGCATAGAATTAATGTCCTCGATCCACAACATACCCTTGCTTCATACGCTTGCTGAAGAAATGCTAGAGATTTAAGAGACCCTCATCCCTCCAGACCCTTCTGAGAGCTCCCCACTAGTCTGCTGTCTTTTTTCAATGTGTACATGATCTGGAATTCAGGAACCTCAAGCCCAGAGACCCCACGCAGCATCTTTTTCCTTCTGTCTCTCTGCAAAATAAGTTAGTCTTTCTCTGTAAAAAGATAGGCTGCCTGGCCTCTCACAGATAGTTTATACCAACATTGTTCTCACCATTACTTTCTTTTGATACAAACTACATTTCTTTGACACTGCCTCATTCAGCAAAAGTATAGCAGTATATTTATTTGTAATAACTAGGAACAAACACAAATCAAAGCAAAACTAAGCCACACTATTTCATACTAAGACACACTCTTTCTTTCCCCAGTGGGTACAGAGCAAGACAATACAATTAAGAGATCTCAGCAATGGATCACTCTGACATAACACAGGTGTTACAACAAGGAGCGCTATATAAATGGTATATGGAAGACAAAACTCCAGAGTATCAGGGGAAACTAGCTCGTTCTCTCACATTTAACTATATTTTTCTACACCAAACTATTCTCAGAGCAGGATGGAATTCAAGAACATTAGGATGCCAAACCACAGAATGCTTAAATTTAGTACATCTAGGTATCATAAAGTCTCACAGAAACAAGAAAGAAAGAGATTGCCTTTTTCAGATTCAACACTTCTCACTCTTCACTCTCTTCCTCTGCATGCAATTGCTGGTCTTTTAAAATTCCAGCCTTAATGAAATAGGTAAGCTGCAGAAAAGATTAAGCTGGAAAATACAGCAGGAATACAGAATGAGGACAGGTGATTGATCTTTGAGTGGATATCCAACAGTGCAATGAAATTCTCAGGCTGGTTCTTCTTTATTTCAAAATGGTTTTGATTCAGAGGGATTTTATAGCAGCTAAATCATGCAGTTGGCACAGATTGTGCAAGCTTTTCAGCATGTTATACTCTGAAAGATGTCACATTTGGCAGAGGCTGTAAAGCTCTGTGAATTTATTGTTGTTTCCCACTGAACACCAAAATCCAGAGCATCAAAAGATGACACAGCACACGTTACAACACTATTGTGTTGAGTCACTTGCAACCCTGTCTAGCACAAACCGCTGATGGGATGCTATGAAAGGCCAAATGGAAGCCACCTAGCTAGGAGAGAAAAAGAAAGTCTGTGTAGATGAGTGAGTGATAGTTGCAGTCTGTGGTTCTGCAGATGTACTGCACGTGGGCAATTCTACTTCCTTGCAAATCCTTTTAAATGAATGAATATCAAAACATCTCCCAGATGTAACTTTACTTACGAGAGTAGTATCTTTAGAGTCAGGAGGACTCCTCATGCATGCCAAATTACAAACATGTTTAAGTATTCCCAGAATCAGAACCACGTATTGGGTTTTTAATTACTTAATCTACGTGTTATGGACAATTGCCCTTCTTATAGTAAACAAGAGGCTGCTCTATCAGCAAGTTTATTTTGTGTGAGCCTAGCACTAATCAGCTCTGTATGAGAAGCATGGAAAAACATAAGAAATAAGACCAAAATAATTTATTTTCTTTTGTGTTTTTCTGTCTTAAGCTGTCAATAAAACAAACTTTAATTTCATTAGATCTTAGTAATCTAATAACGTCCAAGTGAAAGTCAGTCCATTTTCAGGCAAAGTGGAGCAGAAAAAATCTGACTAACAACAGATTAGAGTGGTTTCTTTAACATCCATTTTACTTTTCTGCTCAGCTTGAGCTAATTGCAACCATTACAGAGCATGCTTGCAAAATATACGATAAATTAAAAAGTCAAATACAAAGCCACTTCCTCAAGGATCAAGACATTCATATGTATACAATCAACAGGAAAAACGATTTGAGAAGTGATTAGGAAGCCTCTGAAATGGATATAAGGCACAGCTGCCCACTCATTTTTTCCTACTCACTCAGACAGAAGTTGCTATCTTTGAAGATTCTGGAAGTCTATTTTGTAATAATTTTTGTTGAAGGCTGTGAGAGGTGTTTGAGAAGCTTGTCCTTTTGTTTTCCAACTCTGAATATTTAGTTTGCAATCAGGTACCTCAGAAACTACATGGCCACCATCAGAGCAGTTTATACAATGAAGAACAGCAAGAAACTTCAAAAGAATGTTCTGACCCTTGGTTTAACCTTGCAAAGAGTCTATTCTCACTACTTTGGGATATACAGAAGTAGCATTAATAGAGTTCAGGGTGTGCAAAATCTCAGTGCATTAAAAGCATTAGGAAGGTTTTACTATGTACATTGCAAATAGGTAAAGCATATCCAACATCCAAGTTTCTCATTATAGGAGAAATGATATTAGATTGTTATTCACAACAAGAGAATGTCACACTTCTCTGTATACTCTAGTTCAGCACTTTTCTAATTTCCCAGACCTCAATTTACATTTGTCAGAGTTTGAAGTTAGATGATATTGGTCTACTCAGGAAATGAGTTAAAGGGGAGAAAGGTCATTCACCTTTTGGGCAGCACCATACTTTGATGATGCATAAATAAAGCAAAATACAAGTGTGTCAGCAAAAAAATATGCATGTCCTAAAGCCCTCAGATGCAGAGGATGATGTCTGTTAGAAACAGAATGTTAAACATGAAGAAACCATAAGGCTGAGGTGACAAAGTGAAGAGACTCTGGCTAATGTCTTAGCAGAAATCCACCTTGTCATTCACTGTGACTTCACAGACACAGAGGTTTATAGATTTCCAATGCTGATCAGCGAGTGTATATGTAAATAATATTTATGAGCTAAATTGATAGCTGACTGTGGTATATAAGCCCTAAGGAATTGGCATTCATATTTGGCCTGATAAAAAGGTCTGTCAGCAGTTTCATTGCTTCAGTAAGATTCAGACAAGTCCCTTGTGTTAATCTCCAATAAAGGGGCACTTGTGTTCCCTGTGCTTATATGTTCATACATCCTGGAGATCGTGTATACATTGCCAAGTATTACTTCAGGTAGGGGAAACTTAGCAAATATTTCATCCTGAGCATTAAAAACACATTGTTAAAAGGGAATGGTACAACTAAAGATCATTGGATGCATTATCAAATTTATCCAAATGTTAACTTGAAAAAGTTGCAGAACTTTTTCCAAATTTCTGACACAGGTTCAGTCACATTTTTTGCTGAAGTTTAGAATTACTTGAAACTATGTGCTATTTTATCAAAGCATCTCAATATGTGTGCAGAATTTATTGCATTCTTACGTATTTCTACCTTTCTATTTGGATGTTTTGCACACACTAAAAATTACCATCAGCACTTGCCTGCAAAGACAGGAAGTCCAAACACATTAGAAATAAGCTGCTGAACAGTACGTGGCAGACAAAGCTAGGCACCCAGTTTCAGATGTTCACTCACATGCTTTGTTTAAGTCTAACGAGTCAAAAAGATGTTTACTTGCACATAACATTCTCTCTATCTATTGTACAGCAATAAGCACACTGTGGAAGGAAGCAAAATCTTAAACCAGATACAAAAGTCAGAAGAACAGTGAAGTTTTGAGCTAGAACAATGAATTCATTAAATGAAGACAAACAAACTATCTAAACTAAACTGTTAAAACAAGGCATCTGAATAGTAACAACTGCTAAAATGAGCTCTGAAATCTCCATGCGACATAAGATTTTTATTGGCAAACAATTAAATCTCTCTTTAAGTGCACTTTCTCTGTAGAACCTAATTTATAATCTTATCAGGCATGTCTCTCAGAAGAATTTGCCAGTAGTCTAAGTCTTTATCTGCACAATGCAGAATACTAACAATTGTCTTGTATGTTTGTTTGCAATGTCAAAGACTGAAATTCCAATTTAAGGTTCTGACTGCCTTCACAATTTGATATTATTTTTAACGTGCTGTCACATTTGTTCACATATTGTGCCAGAAAAAGAAAATAAAGGAATAATAAAACTGTGTTGATGGTAAGAGAGAAAGAAAAAGGTGATGTACTCAGGAATCAGTTTGCTATAGCTCATTTGCTGTTCTATCATTTTTTTCTGTTAACCTTCAGGGCCCTATTTTGTTTCAGCCCTACTCATTAGGATTTAAGTTTTACAATAAGCACTAAAGCAAAGGAAGTTAGATGCAAGGTGGAATTAATAGAGTGCATTTTATGTATATTGCATCCAATTATGAATTTTTGAAACCTGTGGTAGGTATGCCTGCACATACAACTCTGGATATATGTGCATTTTGCACTGGTTAGTTCTCAGATATCTCTCTCTGATTTTCCTATGAATCTGTAACAGCTTAACCTTTTCTCACCATAGATCCATGCCACAGAGCATGATTCTATTTAGAATGATAGATCATGTTTTTAAACAGAGTTTTAACTTTAGAAACTGCTAATCTACACTCAGTTTAGCAGAGCTTACAAGCAAACAAAGAATGTTTTCAGCAACCAAATCATACAACCTTAGTGTTATTTCCTTCCATTTCTCTCAGCCCAAGTTCTGAAATTCTTTAGGAAATGGAACCACTGTAGCTACACTGCTACTGTAGTTTTATTAGCCTACCGAGTATTTGTTTCATGAGAAAAAAAATTTTTTTTCAATCCCACATAAAATTCCCCCTCAGTTCTTTTAACATCAAAAGGACACAGTTCTATTCCAACTGTCCCACCCCTTTTATTTGGCTCAGAGCACCTGATGGCAAATTCCAAGCTGAGATAATTAGCCCTTGGTTATCACCAGTTACATTTTCACCTGTTCAACTTGCAGATGTCTACAAATTTGAGTTTTCCAATTAGAGCTGTAAGATCCCTACAGCATAGAGTTAGGGTGCATTTTTTTTTTCTACAAAGCAAATCACTTTTCACTTACACACTCTGCCTATTGAGTCTCATTTGGTAATAGTGCTTTAAAAATTACAGTGTTTTTCACAGAATAGACTTGTCATTGCCCTACCTCCTATCAAGCCCAGATGGCTTCTACTATAAAGGAGAGAAAAACAGAAAAGGGAATTAAATGAAACCCTCTCCTTAATAAGTATCCAAGTCAATTTAAATAGTTCAATTTCATTTTTACATCAGAGTCATGCCCTAGCATTAAGGCATGAAGAACATTCTCAGTCTGCTAATAAGCCCCATGACATGTTGAACTGATATTTCAGTAAGTAGAATAACTGCAGTTTATTTTTAACTTCAGTGGCATGAAGCTGTAGGTAAACTGCATTAGAGACAGCAGCCCGGTGCATTAGGTCTGAGCTTACTTTCAGCTGAACTTAACGAGATACCTTCTGACTAAAGCCATCACTAAATAATACTTGAAATTTGGAGGAAGTACTTCTGGAAGAACTGTTTTAAATCCTCAAAGCACTTGGTAGAAGTCACCTAATATCTTACTTGGTGTTTTGATCTGTTCTTGGTAATGACCACACTGGATTTATGACCTTTTGAGGGAGATGATTAAGACACCTTGTAAGACTGATTTGAAAATGTGCTCCATTTTTTGTTCACTCACTATATAAGAGAAGCTCTGAAAACATCATTTAAGCCTTCTCTCACTGTTACACAGCGCTTCTGCAAACGTGAGAGGAGTTCCCAGGCATGAAAAGTAAAAAGTACTGGCCTTGGAAGATGGAAGAGGCTAGGGAGCCAAGCTGCTCCTCTTATATCCTGAGAATAGCACAGAATCCCAAACAGATAATGTAAGAAAGAACTTAAATGCAGAGGTATCTGCAGCTTTTTACTGAAGAAGAAACCTTTTCCCCAGTTCACTGCTTCTGACTGGCTCACTGTTTTTTCATGCTTGCACATTCCCGATGTTGATATCTGTGAAGCTTTTTGTTCACTGATAGTTTAGTTTAGTGACAAACACTGCTGCTTTTAAACAAAACTGTTTCAAGATAGCCACATAGATAGATATTCATGCAGCTGTTTGAGAGAGGGCTGCCATGGATCTAGTTGCATTGACTGCTACAGATAAGACAGACAGGTATTGTCAGGTAGAAACACTACACTCTGAGCCTGAAACTAAATAAACAATGAAACATTTAAAAACTAGAAAACAAATGGTTTCATTGTGAATAATAGAAAACAAATGGTTTCTTGCCTGTCTATATTAATTACATACCCTGATTTGGATAAAACAGGTGTTAACAAACTCAGCTGCATTATTCTCTTGTTCCCACTTAGATAGCTTGGGGCAGACTGCAGAGCTCAGACTCTCAGATGCATTTGGGCATTAAATTCCCTTTAAAACATAGATTTTAGATTCCAAACTGTTTTTGAGAACTTGGGTTTAAATGGGGATACAGTGCCTGCTTATTGCTTTGTGTCTGGGGCCTATGAATCAGATAGACTCACACACAGTGGAATAAGATTATTACTTCATGGCATGGGCTTGCAGTAGCAGTCACGATCTAGCCCTCTGAGATCTAGGCAGCAAGAAATTCATGAAGATTTAAAGTAGTTAAAGGAGTTTATTTTCCAGGTGGGAAATCCAGGTGTCAGAAGGAAAGTAACTATAAATTTTCAACCCAGCTTTCCACATAAAATGTAAAGCCATTTGGAGCACGTAGAAAGCTCGGTATGAACTATGGCTGATAGCTGGTGCAAGGTATGGTCAGTGGTTTTAAATGATTGATGGAGCTATCTCTGCACAAAAGTACTGAGGTTGGAATAGCAGAAAAAAATTGAGATCTCTTATTATGGTATTTTGTACCTTTTTTTCTTCCTCTGATGGTCAAATAGAGTTCAGATGTATGAACAATTGTAACTGTGTGCTAGTAACTGGTGTTACATATAGTAGCCCTCCATACATCTAGAGCACTTCAGTCCAATAAACACAATACTGCACATGGAGATGATTTTTAATATTTCTCATAAAAATAAAGTGTCTTATTAGAAAGGAAAGAAAAAGAAGTGTATTCAAATTGTTTCAGTTTTTTTAGTTTATGAGGAAAAAATGTGTATGTGGATAAATACCTGGTGTTGTGCTTTATTCCCAGTGGAATACTCAAAAGAGCTTTAAGATATTTCAGTGAGAGATCCTTGCTCAGTAAATTACTGCCTTTCACTTCCAACAGCTCAGGGCTTCCCCCCAACAACATCCTATTAAATAATGCAATACAGCTAGGAAACTAAAGGCTACACTGAAATAACAGAGTGGTGCTGATACTTGGGATAAAACTGGACACTGACTTCTTTTCCCTTTCATATATCAGCAGAACCATGCGAGTTTCCAACTAAGTATCAGATATTTTAATATAATTTTGTTGAAATCAGTGACACTGCTCAGGGACTATTCTACATGAAAAAAAAACAAACACAGATATATAAATGCTAAAGGAAAAGACTACTGAATAACCTCAAAGAAAGACTATGAGACACTGACTCTATACTGTGCTCTGAGATCAGTGTAGCAGCTGACTGGCATTTCTCTTGCTGAGAAAAGATCAATGAAGAGAAGATCAGCTGAAGAAAGATCGATGGTGACCAAACAAACCATTAATTCATAAGAAAAGAGATTTTGCTTGGAGAAATAGCACATTACCTTGAGGCTCAAGCTCAGACTTGATCATTCCTAAATCTTACATCCTGACCTGAATTCTCACTGCAGCACGCTACAAGCCTTGCCTGAGCTAGGTGCGGACATGCTCCACATTACACAGAGGTCCACATGGGCATAGCAACAGTGAACCAAATCAAGAAAGAATAAGCTGCTACCATATTTAATCAACACATTTGAAGAGGTAGACTTCTATTTCTGTAAGTGAAAATTTTCTCTGTGCCTTTGAAACAAAATTTATCTATTCCAAGTTTTTATATACAGATCATTTGGATTTTGGTATTCCTTCTATTTTGATGTCTGCAGGTTCTCCTACATTTATAATATCTGAATGTTGCCTACTTCATCTTTAAATAGTATCACAAGGAGCTCGCTCTTCACTCTTTTTTAGGGAGAGAGTCATCTTGCATTATCTTGGACTGTTGTACTGTTAGATAAAGGGTTTTGTTTTGATTCTTTCTGTTTAGTTATTTTCCACTTGGGGTAGTGAAACTGTAGATAGTCACTATTCTGATATTGCCTAGAAAATAAAAGCTCTCTTTCAGTGATAAACTCTGCAAAACTCCAAAGGAAGAAAAATATGAAGTTATCCCAAAATGCATATATATACGTATATTTATATATACGTGCACACATAAAAAGCATTTTGTGGTAATAGAAAATGTGGTGCTCAGTGAAAACTGCTGGGTGCTGAGAAAGATGCTTTGATATTTTTGAGACATAAAAGCTGCTAAAGAGCAGTTCACCTGTGGATATTGCCAAGGAGAGGCAACACTACTTTTCTGATCATGCTTTAAAAGCTGTTCTGTGATAAGTG
The DNA here is from genome assembly GCF_038088225.1 of Cyrtonyx montezumae. Classification (NCBI taxonomy): domain Eukaryota; kingdom Metazoa; phylum Chordata; class Aves; order Galliformes; family Odontophoridae; genus Cyrtonyx; species Cyrtonyx montezumae. Next base: position 3,644,211 of record NW_027071903.1, read on the forward strand.
TAAACAGCACAACAACTTCAATCAGAGGGTCCTGCTGTTTCAACACTAGAAAACAGTTTGAGATGAGAGCATAAGCTTCACATGCAGCAAAGTTCCAGGTTTTCCAGAATATAAAGGAGCTTTCATTCTAATATATGAGGGCTGCTCCGAAAGTAATGCCTCCTGATTTATAATGTTGGCCTATGACATCAGAGTCAGATTGCTGGTGGTATGGCAGTAGAGGCTTAACCTTCTCACCAATATCCCATGATATTTTGTTGCAATGTGACATGGCAGCAGAGGGGCAGTCTGACAGAATGCTGTCTGACATGAAAGAAAGGAGTGGAATTGAACTCCTCCATGTGGAAAAAAATTGCCCCACTGACATTCAGCGATGCTTGCTGGATGTTTATGGAGAGCAAACAGTGGACAAGAGCACAGTGATTTTAAAGCTGTGCATGATAACACGCTTGTTACCAGGTGCAACTTGCTGTACTGCTGACAGAGGAATGCTAATGGAATGAGGAGAGGGTAACAGCTGGTAATTTTGGGGAAAGCCTCAGGAAGGCAGTTGAAGCTACATGCTAATGAATAAGAAAAATAGGATTTCAAAATAAAAACAAACAACAACAACAAACCCCACAACCACATAGTGATATAGGAGAAATTTAGAGGTAAGTACCACTTTGTAGAGCTAAAGGAGAATTCCAGAACAATCCCAGAGAGTCATCAGAACATCAGATCAAGTTGTGGGAACACTGAGAACACTAAGTTCTTAACATTGTGAACACTGAGTTCTGCCTAACTGAAAAAAAGACCACCATGGCATGAAAGACAAGATGTATGTGCCCAGGTTAACTACTATCTCTCCCTGTGCTAGGAAGTAGATAGAAAAGCCTAAACTGACTGATGTTTCTCTAAAGATGGCATGCTACTAATAATGATTAAGCAATTTTTGGACATATTTGGCATACTTCATACATATCTGGAACTAATACATACTACCTTAATGGACTGCCACACACACACAGTGAAACTATTGATTAAATGAAGTCTTATTCAGTGCTGTGTTTAAAGGGAAAATAATCTGGTTTATAAATCTAACATCCTATCATGAGGCAATAACTGTTCCACTTTTTAATTTTTTTGCTATGCTTTTCAGAAGAAAACAAAGTAGAATTCTGTTTTGAGAATATACTTCAAGAATGTTTATAGAATACCTGGTCCTCCACATTGTTCCTTTCCGTTGTGGAGTTTCATGGGAAAAAAAGAGAAAAGTTACAGTATTATAGAAAGACAAATCAGAAAGCATGCAGTATAAACAGAAGAGTGCTTTCCCTCATTCTCTTTCTATTGCTGCCTATCTCCTTGGAAAGGAAACTTATTATGGCAGGACATTCTAAACAAAAAAATATTTTTAATGATACTTCTTTTTGTGTTATATGTTTTAGCACATATAATATAAACACCTTCCTAAGTAAACAATGAAAAAACAATTTGATATATTTTTGGATGAAAAGCCAAAAATCACCTTTTGTTTTTCCAAAAAACCACCATTCCAACAAAAACAAAACAAAAAAACCCAACAAAACCAAAAAACAACACCATAAAAATAAAAGCCCTATTCACACTCCGGGGCCCAGTGTCTGTCTGCTTTACAGCTGCACACAGAGCTCACCCACACTGCACTTTCAGGATATCCTCAGAGTTCCTGGCTGGGTTCTAAACAGTTAGTGAACTTCCTAAGTTTTTGTTACTTGGTAAGTGCAGCTGTGTCTCAGAGATCCCAGACGTACATAGGGAATGACTGAAAAGAAAAGGGTAACAGGATGGTAGCTATAAGGTAATATGATTACTTCAGCTAACAATGAGCACTACCAACAGTTTCGAATTTCTGTCATATGCTATCTTTGCAATTTTGGGGCACTGTTCTTTGGTACCCATTATGGGAACGGGTCTTGGTGAATTTGAAGGCGGAGAATAGAGAGCTTCACATCCCATGAACTGTGAGAACCCTTTTTTCTTTTGTTCAGATTTCAGCACAAGTTAGTGGGTGAAATCTAAACCCCTTTCAAGTCAGTGGGAGTTTTGTCATGGATTCAAAGAAGCAGAGTTTCTTTGTGAGGATAAGCTGGAGTTCCATTTTGACAAACTCCTCATGACCAAAATGCATTGCTCATTTACAGCTGCCTTGATATTAAAAATGTGTCTCATTTTACTTCATTCTGAGTCACTCCCCTGAAGTTTTATCTTATGTATTTATTGTTGATTTGGAAATATCTAGCTAATGATGTCAATCTGACTTGTTAGATATTTGCTAGGAAAATATTTCACAAAGTTCATGTTATGTCAGATTAATACTCTGTGCTAGCTAATCAGCTCTCCTATGGCTTTGCCTTTATTGCACAAATCGTTTCCATGCTCATTTGTCAGAGGTTTATCAGCTAACCAGCACAAGAAAACTCCTTTTGATTTGGCTGTAGTCTGAGTTTACACCAAGTTAGCTAGAGCAGGGAAAAATCACACCCTTGTCGTTTTGGGGGAGTTTTAACTCATCTGACAGTTAACCTCAAAAGCTGAATTTATGTAGAAAACTTCACAGTGCATTTTAATACGGCATTCAGTTTAATTAGCACTCGGGCAATTCCTTTTGTTCTTGGTAAACAAAAGTAAGATTTGACAAGAAAGAGAAGAGAGTGCATTTGTTGCTTTCATATGTCACTCAAACTAGCCCATCATCATTCCCAAACTAATACTACTTTACACGAACTTCTGCTAAATAGTGTTAGATTTTTAAGTCTAAAACTGGCAGGTTTTCCCAGGGTTGCATCTGATATCAAAATCAAGGTTTATTAACATTACAAAGAGCATTGCTGTCCTGTAGTGCCCCTTTTATCATTCTAAGCAGCTGCCTAGAGGCAATGCATTTAACCTTGGGAAATGTGAGAGGGATTGTGGGAAGTCAGAAATCTTTGACAGCTAAAGCCTTTTACCTCATCCAGAATCTGCTCTACAGCTTCAGCTCCCAAACTGAAAAAAGATGAGCCCCTTATTTTCATTTGATGTTTATCTGTTCTATTCATTGCACTTAAAATCGAAAGATAGTACGGCATTTTATTACAAACAGTGATCTTCCATTTATGCTCAGAGTAGACCAGTGGTGAAAATATTCCTTTTCTCTACTGAGACTAGTATTAGAAAGATAGGGAGATGGGGGGGCCCAAACCATTTAGTAGTGTGATAAACTTTTTAAAATAGTTCTTGCAGGTTATCTTATTCCTATCTGTTTTACATTTTATGATAAATTTCACATTACATTTTGCTATTTCATCACCTGCTGCCACCATTACAACATTGAAGGAACTACCATTGGTTCAGTTGTAAGTCCATATTTGTCAGGGCTTCTGGCTTTGCTGTAAAAAGAGTTCATTTTGATTTTTGATATCAACTCGCATTTTATACAGCATTTTCTTTCAGAAGGTACCACTATATTTCCTAAGCTACACATGAATACAATCTGTGAAATACAGCTAGCCCTATAACATGCATGTTATAGAACAGTAGAGTAGTATGGATAGAAATCAGACATCAGATTTTAAGTAAACATCTACAGCTTTAGATTTTGCTATAGCATCTCTCAAACAAAAAAATAATGCTCATTTTCCCCAAAATCTCAGATGAAAATGACTACTATAAACTATGTATGTCTGGGCAAAATTCAGGGGTGATAAGGGAGAGAGGAAATAATGCTTCATCATATCAGGCTTCTCTACTTTTGTAGGGTGTATCTGCATGGCAGGGCATAGTGCTGCTCTTGCTTCTCAGCAGAATGTATTAGCCTAGGCAGAAGTGAGCACTAACATAACTACACTACTTTCGAGCCAGTTGTAGGCTGCCTCTCTGTCTGAAGTCAGACATCTTCGTAACAAAGCAAAAGTCAGCTGACAGATCAAAATTGACATCTTAGCCCTCTAAGTCCAGGTGACATGGTCTGTGCTCTCTCTACTCACAGCCATCTCCACCTAATAAGATTTTGCTCTTATTCAGGTGAATTGCTCAGCTGCCCTGACCATAAGCAGCTTATTGTTTTACTTCGGCTGTATGAAAATGTTTCATCCAGCCAATTCCACCTTGACATGTGTTATTAGACGGGCAGCATGCCTGGATTCTGACATATCACAGTGTAATTCCAACTGTATAAGTATTCCTTTTATTGAAGCATTTCAGAGGACAGATAGTCCATTTCAAAAGCACAAGTAAAACACTGTCTTCACAAAGGAAGCAAGTGTGGGACTGATTTATATGTTCACAAATAAAACTGGATTTTCTAATCAATACTCGGCCAAGAAATCAGAGACTCGTCTGTAGATCTCTTCTATAATACTTTCTGGGCCTGTGGTACAAGGATTACCCTATGCACAGTCTGTGCTTTTTCAAGAAATGAGCTACAAACCATGAAACCTGCCCTCCCAAAGCAGCAGAAGAGCGCATCTTCTCCTGCAACAGTATCATCCAGTCACCTTTAATCATTATTTTTACATTCTCATCTCTTTTTCATCCATTTCACTTGAAATCTACTTGAATAGATGATCAGTGCTGCCTCCCTAGCTTATCTTCCCATCTAAGGCAGTGTATGTCATCCACTGAAGACATCAGACCACAGCTTGAGACAGAAATCTCTTGCTGACCCCAGCTTAGCATTTCTATGGTCAATTAACTGACAAGATAACGTCCACAGTAAAATTGAAGTCTCAAGATGTCCAACGTATTAAACACAACTTGAATGTTTTTGCTAGCAGCATGTTACTTTCCAGCACCCTTCTAAATCATTTCATGCTCTTTCTCTTGTGTTCTAACCAGCTATGTTTCTTTCATTAGCCCTCTTAAAATCAGGTCTGCTTCGTGTACATACATCAAAAGTGATGTATGTATACATAAACACTCAACATCCATAAGAATAACTTCTTATCACCGTCGTAAAAGTATGTCCCTGATTTATATACCACTGGTGCATTATGATAAATAATTTACTATTTTATATGCAACCTCATATAGTGTATACACAAAATATATTTAAGAAAAGCTGGAACAATGAAATCAAACATTAGAAAGTTGTTACTCTGCTTTTCCCTCAATTGCTTTTTCAACCTTGCTCTATCTCCTTTCATGGCATAATACAGCTTTTACTTACATCGTTTTAAAGTACTTATTCCTCATTTACACAAAGGGTCTGAAGGACCATTTCAGAATAGATATGTTTCTTCTATAGTAGACATGCAAACAAGAGTTATTGCTGATAGAGGATGGCTGTGGTTTGAAGAAGTAGGGAGAGGTTTACATTACTAATCCTGAAGAACATCAGTGCTCTTTGTTTTACATACTGCAATGACCTCAGCACCCTGCTTTACAACCTGCATGGAAACGTGCTGCTTTGTCATGCAATTTGAAGTTTTCTGTTCTCAACAGTCACTGTTAGGAGTAAGACAAGTAATGTAGTTGCCCATGCCAGCCACTTTCACGTTAGCATTACCTGACCACGGGAGCTTCAATTAGGGAAGTCCTTTAACTTCTGTAAATCTAATTTTGTGAGACTGATGTCTTCCTGCTTAGCTTAGCTCTCACCACCTACTCAAAAATGCTTCTCACATCGCCATCTCAATTGGTGGCACGTCTGCTTGGTCAAACACCTAGATGCACTGTTCAATGAAGAACTGAGCTTGAGGCTGACATTTGACACATCATCAAAATATCTTATTACCACTTTAGGGATGTGATCAGATTAAAATGTGTGGTCTCACATGCAGATGACAAGATTCTTGTTCATACTGTCATTATGTCCAGACTTGAATAGTGCAATTCACTCCTCTCTTTCCTAATGAACAAAGCTTGCTATCTAACATCTTTCTGAACCTGATTTTTTTTTCCAGAGTTGTATGGTTATATCCTATTTCATGCCCTGTAAATTCCTGAAATATCAGTTACATGAGATTTAAATACTGTGAAATAATTGAACATGTGACATTAAAGTAGACAACAGCTTGTTTTACTTTTTTTGTTTGTTTCTTTAATTTTGTCTGGACTATTTTTTAATATATAGCTTACCTACACAATAGGCCAAATACAACCTTATTTTAAACCAATTGCCTCAATAGTATTTTACTAAAATGAGGGACAAAATTCATGCATTTATCACATACATATTTCACATTTATTTTAAATGCTCTCACAAGAGAAACAGTCTATTTGGATTAATTCCTTTTGTTTCTTTTAGCCTTGACTACTCCTGATTCAAGAATTACTATTCCACTGTTTTAAATCCTTCATAAAATTCTCCTTTAGCTAATCTCTTATTTGGAAGATATGACATTTGCATGATACTCAGTACACAAGTTCTATAGGATATTTCCACATTCATCCTAGTTACGTATTTTGAGAAGGTGCTAAACAATTGCTTTTCCTTTTTGAATTTTTCTGCTCTGCAATGTTAGAAGACAATTACTACATCCCCCTTAGTCACTCTCTTTCACCAAACAATGCATATTTAGTACTCAATCTTTATTTGTCAATCCACTTACAGCTTCTATTACCCATTCTCAAAGTCTCTCAAGTTTGTTAGCAGGCTTCTAGCATGAGGCAACAGAAGTTAAAACCATTCTTTTAAATAGAAGGTTTATTAGTGCTTTGAATAAAAGGTCAATTTCCATAACCTGTTTTGTTTCAGCCAGATACACACTGCATGCCCTAAAACAGGACTTGTTTCCACTCCCAAATGCAAACCCCAAACATTACAGAATTAAGAGAAATATTCTTGCAATCTGGTCTGATTTAGGTTTCCTCTTTGCTGCTTTTAATATGTAGCCTGTCAGTACAGCCAAAGGTTATTTTACTGTAGAGATCCTTTTCTTTAGGAAGTTCCTAATTCTCAGACAGATGAGTGTGACAGTGAAAAAAAGCTTTGCCCAGAAATGACAAATTTTCACCAACATGTGAAATCCAGAACAGAAATACAAGGTTAGAGCTTGTATTTTAGGAAAGAAGAGGGAGAGGAAAAATGAACTTCATATTTATTACTTAAACATAAGGAATGTTTGCAATAGCAAGTCATATGTGCATTAATTATCAAGTGGTAGTTCACATGGAAGAAAACAAGACATAAAAGCTGTGATTCTCTGAAAACAGGAATTCAGACAGTACTGTCATGCTCTGTTATTCCAGAGGGTTTTCATTTCTAAATGTCCTGTACTTTGGAATGAATTGGATAAATAGTTTTGGATGGTACTAAAATGGAGGCGTTAGGTGTCTGGCACATTAGAGTTCCCATTCAGGACCTTAAGAAAACAGGCTAGGAGAAATGTCGCAAAGTTCAGGATGTAAAATATGCGGATGTGATTCATGTCAAAAGACAGTGTCAAGGATGTTGATATAATAATGGTAAACTAGCCTTAACCACAATGGGCAGAGAAATTTGCTTAAAGGAGTAAAGTATCCTTGTAAGGCATGGAAGGATAAACTGAGAACATAACACTATCTCCATTTCAAACACAAAACCTTGCAAGGTGGAACTGGAGTGCACATTCCTCAAACCAAGGGGTGGCAGAGATAAGCATCTCAAACACAAACCTTGCAAGACCGAGCCTGGAGAGATGGATCCAAGATCACTGAGGAAGACAAACAGACTTCAGCCCAAAGACCACCTAAAATGAGTGTGCGACCCCCTAGCGACTAGCCACGCAAGTGTAGAAGAATAAAATTAACTGAAAGGAGGGCACTTCAGGGAATTTTAAATAAGACACTGTATAAAAGAAAAGGGAACCATCTTCTTGGTGTGTGCCGTTGGCGGAGCAGAGACTCCCTGGCACACCCAGCGCTGCTTGCTTATTGCTTTTCACCTTCTGATTGTAATAAGATATTGCAAAAACTTTGATTGGACTCTGAGTGTTTATGACAAGGAAGAGCAAAACTCTGCACTGGAAAAATCACCCAATTTTGCACGTGCATCATCAGAGACTGGGAAACAACTGGCTGATGAAGAGCTCAGCTACAAGGACTGGGGTCACAGTGCCAGTCTGGATGTAAACATGCAGTGTGCTCCCACTGCAGATAAGAAGTATGTGCTAGGATGGCCAGCAGAACAGAGGACATGATTCCGTTCTACTTGGCACCGATAAGGTCACTCCTGGAGCACTGCATCCAGTTTTGGAAGAACAGATTCTGGAAGGCTTCTCAGGTCAAGAAGGTGGTTGAAAAATTGGAGAATACTACACACAGGACTACTAAAATTAGCTCAGAAATATGGTCTATAAGAGACTCAGGCACGTGGTCTTTTTCAGCCTGGTGAGGAAGAGACTAAAAGGCAATCTAGTAGCAGTCTGCAACTATCTACAAGGAAATTACCAAGACAATCCAACCAAAACTGCTACTAGCATTGGTAAAAGAAGGGATAACAGCCACAGATTGCAATGCAGGAGGATCCAACTGGAGATTCGTTGAAATCTCTTCACTTTAAGGGTACTGCAGCTTTAGAACAAGTTATCCAGAAAGAACAGATAATTATAATCTATTGAGGCTTTCAGAGTTTGGCCACAACATCCTTCAGCTGTACTGACCCAGTGTTAGCAGCAGCCCCATGCCAAGCAGGAGGCTGGAATGAATAACCTCTTCCAACAAATATTTTTCTGATCATGTGCATCTGTATTTTGCTCAATATCTAAGTTCAACTTACAGGGTAGTTCCTCTAATGTTTCTTTTCATAGCTTTGTATGAAAGATAGATTAATATCACAACAAAAATTTTCTCCTGAATTGCTGTGTCAGTTCAGTCAGTGGCCAGATGTGTTCATTTCACACAGTGCTAAACCCAGCCATCAACTCCTGCTGCTTATCTCCTTCATCTATCACCTCTGTTCTTTACTCTTCTGGAAAACAGCACCCTTCAGATTGGATCATTAGTATTAAATGAATCAACAGTTTCTATAACTGTGCAGAAAATAACCAAGTTAAAAACTTTCCTGAGTGAGGAGGTAAATTTATAGCCATCCTGAAAATATGTAAGTGGGAAACCAAACAAGACAGGTCCTGTTTGGGCACTTTTGTACCATGCAGAATAGGAGCCACAAGCCTCACAGTAGGTCTCCATTGAGCCTTAAATTTTAGTCCTTTCATCAGTGCTGACTAACTGCTCAAGGAGGAGACTACTGAAGCAAGGCACGAGTCCAAAAGCAAAGTTCTGCTTGGAAGATTTACCTGGGGAACTACAGGCCTGTCAGCCTGACCTCGGTATCAGGGAAAGTTATGGAGCAGATGATCTTGAGGGAGATCACATGGCATGTGCATGGCAACCAGGGGATCAGACCCAGCCAGCACGGGTTCACAAAGGGCAGGTCACGATGTCCAACCTCATCTCCTACTATGACTGGATGACCAGATTGGTAGATGAGGAAAAGACTGTTGATGTAGCTTGCCTGGACTTCAGCAAGGCCTTTGACACAGTCTCCCACAGTATTCTCCTGAGGAAACTGTGGACAGGTTCACTCTTCTCTGGGTGGAGAACTGGCTGGAGGGCCGTGCCCAGAGGGTAGTGGTTAATGGAGTTAAGTCCAGCTGGCATCCCATTACGAGTGGTGTCCCCCAAGGGTCAGTATTGGGGCCCATCTTGTTTAATATCTTTATTGATGACCTAGACGAGGGGATTGAGAGCACCCTCAGTAAGTTTGCAGATGACACCAAGTTGGGAAGATGTGTCAATATGCCTGAGGGTAGGGAGACCCTTCAGAGGGATTTGGATAGGCTGAACAGCTGGGCTGAGGTCAATGGGATGAGGTTCAATAAGGCCAAGTGCCAGGTCCTGCACTTTGGCCACAATAACCCCATGCAATGCTATAGGCTTGGGGCAGAATGGCTTGAAGAATGTATAGAGGAAAAGGACCTGGGGGTGTTGGTTGATGCTCAGCTTAACATGAGCCAGCAGTGTGCCCAGGTGGCCAAGAAGGCCAACAGCATCCTGGCCTGTATTAGAAATAGTGTAGCCAGCAGGAGCAGGGAGGTGATCATCCCCCTGTACTCAGCTCTGGTACGGCCGCACCTTGAGTACTGTGTTCAGTTTTGGGCCCCTCACTGGGGGGGGCCTCTTCTCCCTAATAATGACAGGATGAGAGGGAATGGCCACAAGTTGTGCCGGGGAAGATTTAGGTTAGATTTGAGGAAAATTTTTTTCTCTGAAAGAGTGGTCAGGCACTGGAATGACCTGCCTAGGGAGGTGGTTGAGGCACCATCCCTAGAGCTGATCAAGAAGAGTTTAGATAAGGTGCTAAGGGATTTGACTTAGTAGTTTAGTGGGTAGGGATAGTGATAGGAGGATGGTTGGACTAGATGATCTCGTAGGTCCTCTCCAACCTAATGTATCTATGAATCTATGAATAAGATTCCATTGCTTATGTACATTAAGGGCCATCCCAGGATATCTGTTTTCACTTGCACAGAAAAGGCTGTAGCACATACACAGTACAGGTAATAAGCCTACTGATGTAAATATCCCCACTTATTGATGATGGCACCAACAGAGAAATAAGATGACATGCTCTACCCACAGAATGAAAATCATGCGACTCCTATTCAGGATAAAAGAAAGATCATACAGAAATGAAATGTCTTTGCTCACATTCATTACAAATATGGCATTTTCAGTAGTTCAGTCAAAGCTTTCTGAAGATATCTAGACCAAGATGGAGAAGAGGGGGAGAAAAAAAGCTGGGTTCTCTACAGAATAGAAAATCTAGCTCACTTTCTGTATCTGTTTCCTCCTACCAGATGCAGGATGGATATTTGAAGCAAAAATGATAAAAACATTACAAGAGACATGAGATTTGGATTAATTTTGTAATATTTTTTTTGCATATGTGCCAAACTAGAAAGAAATCCATGGTATTTAAGCCTCTTTCCAGTTCAGAGAAACTCAGTTATAATTAATGAGTTTTTCTTTCATGAGAATCTCCCATTGGATTGAGTAGCATTGCCAAGGCTTCTTGTCCCCTGTCAATGAGTATATAGCCAGAATTTCCATTTTTCCCCTTCTTCTAGGAGCTGTAGTACAGCCAATTCGGTCTCTTGTACCACAGGGGTTACAACACTGGTAGTACATGTACAGTTCTTGTAGGTCTCTCAGGAGATGGTAAAGTTTCAGAGATAAATTTCTGAAACTAGGCAGGAATCCAGACTTGAAGAGACAGTAAGAAAGTAAAACACTCCAGGGAAGCATATTGCAGGAGAATCCTAAGAGTGAAGACCCAAACAGCCAGGGTATAAAATGAAGCATATTGTCTCAGAATCCTGACATACTGACATTTGTCATCAAAAGACATTTCAGAGTGAGATGGGGGAGGTCTGACTATCAACAAAGCAAGGGTAGTAGTAGTTAAAACCTTTCTTTCCTTCTGGCCACAGTATATGATTCCAAGTTAGGCTAACTACAAATACAGTTGGCTCGATGTAGATTGAATATAAACAGAAAACTGAGCTTTTTTTTTTTAATATATATATAAATGATATCACTACAGACATGGTTAGCATTTGCAAGATTTTCATTCTTCCTTATGGGCTAGACACATTCTGCTTCACTCTTTCTTGTGGCACTGGTTATTTTAAGTCAGGTGGCAAGATCTACTGCAGAACAACAATTTGTTTTCCCTTTGGTTTAACTCCTGTGTCTTGAGTCTGCTTCTGCTGTTTTGCCATGTCCCTGTACCTTTCACTTTGTTCCCTCCACAGCTTGTCTTTTCCACAGCCAATTTTCCCTACTCACAAATCGTAGCTGGGTGTCACTGAATCATGATTACACTGGTGTAACTCAGTGTTCCTTTCATTTTACCTGGGGTACTACATTTCACGCTCTTATCCCTTTCAGACCCAGAAATGTAGTTATAATAAAGATCTAGCCTTCTAGTACTACACTATACAGTGTTTAGGAACATGAGGCCATCCCTATGCTCTGCCAGTTCTCCTTAGAATCTATGATACATGCTAGTTCTTTTAGTATCTCATTATACGTGTCATCAGTATCTTGCCTGGCCTAAAGCCACATGGCAGCCTGACAAGACTGTGCTGCAGTTTGGCAGTTTCTGTACAGGGCACAGCTGTCAGCATCTCTTATCCTCCATTTCAGAAAATCAGCTGGTACTGGCAAGAGATCATAAGCTAAGACTAAGCAGTAACTGTGCATCCTTTTTAGCAAAGCAGAAATGGAAAAATCATTGCATAGATCGTTTTCTGTCCTGGTCTTTTTGGCAGCCCTTTCTTACTTATGGCAAATCAGATAGATACTGCTGTTGTGTTTCAACACTTCAAATCTTACAGAATGGGTTTTCTCATCCTCCTTTTATTACTTGTTGCAAATGCACAGTGCTGAAGGGAACATAAAAGGAAGGCTGGTTGTTACACATATGAACATATGCTCCAGCTGCTTCTGTAGGTTACTGTCAGGAACACAAGGTATTAGCTTGCTGAAGGAGAATCTGAAGACTGTCTGCCACACTAACTAATGTCCCATCTTATTATTTTATGTCAGAAACAGTGGGGATGTTATTATATTTCATATTGTATCAAAGACAGAGGACACAAAGGAAAAAAAAAGAAAGAAGCAGCACAGAAAAGAACAACAGGAAAGCAAAATAGAAGAAAAATCAGGAAGAAATGATTTACAGAGAATACTGCACAACAACATACCTAGCCCTTTCCAGAACACCATACTGATTCTAGAGATCATTTTTCTACCTTTATTATTTTAAATACCTTGTATAACGAGAATCAAACTAGCAGCAGGTGTAAATAGGAAATGCAAGAGTCATGTAACGCAAGGGAAGGAGATGATAAATTTGGGATAAATTCAAGATAAGAGGAAATGAAGAAACATGGAAGTTTTAAGGCTGGGGTGACAAAGACTGCTACTACACTTTCCTAAAGAAATAGCACAATGAACAGAGTCCAAGATAGTAAGTCAGTCCAGGACCACCTGGACAATGGTGTTAATGAACTTAACTAGAAGTACTAAAGAAGCCTCTAGCAGATTGAGGATACAGAAAGGACATGAATCTGTGAAGCCTCAGAGGAAACCTACAGGTGGTGCATGCCATACTTAGAGATGTAACATCAGTATGCTTTGGATCCTTAGATAATAGCGTTATTCACACAAATAATTGCTCATCAGTACCAGTGAGGGAATTGCAATCTGGCTCATCACTGTGAGACACAGGTCTCACATCTAAGTGTCTCTTATCCTACCAGCAAGCACATGCCTTCCTCCAAGGGAAAACTTTTATGCTGAACACTCCTAGAACATTTACTGACATAGATTCTGAGACCTACATCTAAAGCTAGGCATACATGTATATAGTTGGTACAAAGGAAACACAAGCAAGGTATGCGTACAGACATTAAAACTGAAAATAAGGGCTCACACACCAAGGCAAACAAGATCTCTACAATCACACCTGTACTGACCATCACCTAAGCTATCAGAGCTCTTTTTTCAGACAACTAAAAAGCACAGATCATCTTTATCTAATCCTGTGGCTAAGGAAGTAAGAAGCCATTTCTACTTTTGTTGCAAGGTAAATTGCCTGCTTTGGAAAAGTCATGTTAAATATTTACCAGTTATTGCCAAGTTGAAATGAGGAGTGTATTTCTCACCTTGACTATTTCATACTTCAGTTCAATCCACATTGCACAGTGCTTTGCTAGCAGGATGTACTTAAACCTCGTATGTCATCTTGAAGGCAAAATTGACACCAGTGGACAAAAAAGCAAACTTGAAATAGATATTTTCTTTATTCTCTTGAATAAAGTTTGAGACACATTAACTCCTTATGAGCTTTGTTTTCTCTAACATAGCTTTATGTCCTTGCCTTTGCTCTTACATTTCACCCTGGGCTCTGCCCAGAAGCACTGTAAACCGCAGGCACCTGTGAAAGGAAAGGACTAGATCAAGGGCAGAGTAACATACCCATATGGTAAATGATCTTCTCTAATGCCTGGCAGCAGCACTACAGATCATAGACGTGAGGACTTCGCTGGAAGAGCTGAAGCCGTCTGGTGTTAGTGTGCATAGCTGAAGCCATGAAAAAGGCTGCTTCAGAGTGGACATGTGACCAGTATATATACACACAGCCAAGATGCATGTGAATTGATTGATTACAACGCTGTGATTCAGAGAAATCAGGATGTTACTTCATGAATGCTACTGACAGCATTTTAACCTCCTGGTAGTCTTTTTTCCTGTTAGGTAAAGTAAAGGAGAAGTTCTACACTGATGAGTTTCAAGAGCTCTGTCTGTTGTTTCCTTACATTTTCATCACAAAAAATAAACAACAAAAAATGACTTAAGAGATAAGATTAAATACAGTGATTGAGTTAGCCAGCAAGGTTGTGAGACTGACCCTTGAAATCCATGAATACTCTTATGCTAACTTTTCCAATTATTTACTGACAAATTTATACGCATATACACATGTACACACAAGTGCAGTAAGTAAACGCTGACTGCAGACGTGCAAATGAACAGGGTTTTTCAGCTCTTGTTTTGTGGAAATCAATACCAAGAAGTCAGAAGAACAAAAGTTAGAACGAAACAGTCACTATTTACATAGTAGGAGTCTGATCTGATAAAAGAAAAGGACAAAGACCTGAAATCTGCCTGTGCCTCCGTGAATCAGTGAAAGCCACGTGACATAGGGAAAACCCAAAAGCAGATTAAGAACTCGTATGAACCTGCAATGCCTTCTGGGAGCCAGGGGGCTGCAAGTGGAAGAAGCAAGATCATACATTCAATCTACATCTCAAAAAGACTATGTTTGCCCAGGTCTCTTTCAAAAAGATATATTTTTATCACTTTGATATTTCACTTGCAATGAGAGAAAAAAAACTTCAAAATGATCATAAATCTAGTTGGATTTGAAAAAGAACATTAAAGTTTGAGACTGTAACTGAGATTTAAAAAAAAATTCTTGAACTCCCTTGAAACCTTAATCCTGCAAGTTACTTAAGCATGTGCTTCATAGTAATCAGCAACTGAAAAAAGTGAGACTACTAGCATACTTAAAATTAGTCTGCACTCTTAAGCACCTTGCCTAAATTGAGACCTGTATCTTGCCAGGAGGTGAGTTCCTTGTAGCATTCTAGTACCATGCTTCTCAACTGCTATAAAAATTGCTTGCAAGTTCACTCACTGAGAAATATATAAGTATTATTTTTTAGCTGCAATTAAAACAGAGCTGGAACTTTACTGTCTGATGCTTGTCAATATTACTGTTGTCTGCCTTGGCAGACAATTGTCCTTTATTTATTTATTTATTTATTTATTTTTAGTATATCCATATCTTACAATAAAAGTTGGGCTTACAGCTTATTCCTTCACAACAGTAAAATATTCACTTGTGCTCTGATGGGTAACAGTATTTATAAATACAGGAAGTTATTTCTTCAATTAATGGCAAAAGCTAGGGATTATTCACAGTCCCTGTTAGGATATCAGATAGCATGATAAGCAGATCTATCATTTCTATCACTTCTAAGAACTCTATCTGCCATGACAAGCAGAACAGCCATGGCTCAATCCTGCCACTACTCTTGACACCTTTGTAAAACCATCAAGGGATACTCTAGCAACTGCTACAATGTCGCTGACAGACCGCTTGTGTTTTTTGCTTTTGTATCTTTCTCCTCACCCAGGTCTGACTGCTCTGTCTCAATGAAGACTAGAAATCACAGTTCAACTAATAAATAAATAAAATAAACATCAGGATGAATGAATCAAATGAAATCAAAGACTGATGAAAATAACGTGTTTTAAAGAACTTGTGCACAGTACCACTATTCTCCATCCAGCATGATGCCATTAAAGTAGTGACTGATCCTGGTTCATGCTGGGCACCAAACTGCCTTCACAGTGCCCAAATCTGAGAAGAAAATTCTTCATCTTCAGCCAGCAAAAAGGCTCATCTGAATCTCTAAAGATTATGGCCAGGCTTGTCTTTTTTCCAGGCAAATACACTCTAAAACAGCCTGTCAGAGTTTAATCCAAAGTTCTTAGGAAAACTGCAGATAAATTAGAGCTCAGTGGCCCATTTCTAATGTAATAAGAGCGAAAGTCAGCCCAGTGTACCCCTTCCTCACATCTCCCAGCATCTCCCAACTAACTGGGTTCACTTCAAAGTTCCAACACTTCACTGAAGAAGTCTATATCTGAAATGATTGACACTTTTTTGAAGTTGGCTGTTTGTCAAGAACTGCACAACTGGAGGAGCATGGCCATAAGTGTGCAAAGCTGGAGGAGCAGTGCTGACTATTCAGTCTCTCAAACTAAAGAAAGCAGGCAGTGTGTTAGTGAACAAAGACCTATACAGAAAGAGCACATTTTTCTACATTTCACACATATTAGCTATAGAAAGTATAGGGACTACAGCAGATGAATCAAAATCTTTTTTCTGCCCATTCTAGATTATGCATTATGTTAAATTTTGGACTTTAAGTGTACAGCATACCTACATTAGTTTATATAAACTGGACCAGCACAGCTGGAGATCCTACTAGCACCCAGACAGATTACTGACACCTGTACTCCTTTGTACTCAATAATTGTTGGAGGAGGTAGGGTTGCTTGGGTTTTGAATGGTAATACAGGATGAAGGCTGCTCTATTTTCTTCTATCAGAAAGTCATCAGTGAACTCATGCCATCATTAGAGCTTGCTGGGGTACAACAAGTTTGTAGAATTTGATGATATGTATTCTGTGTATTCCCTCCTCCAGAAGGAGTAGTGATCAACAGTAGAGAAAGTGTAATGATAACTCTAATGCATTTATACAACGTCACTTATGCAAAAATAATTTTTATCAGGCTGCTTAACAGCATCAAAGGGAACATAATAAGGCTGAAAGTATGTTCCCTGTCTTAAAGATAGCAAAGCTTAAGCAAGGAAAAAAAAGTTGTTTCACACTTTTTTTTAATGATATGACTCAAATCCTTTGTGAATTTAAATGATTAGTACACACTACATCTTCAGGTATCTCCAGCAAATCCTAAAACAGGAAAGCATATCCAACTGTTTCTGCCATGCCAAAATTAACTATTATTACAGCATAGAGATATAATATTAATTTTGTTCCAATGAAATTGGCTGGCATATGTGTTTCTGAGAGCCAGGCAATAGGTCATTACTGAAATAGCAAAACAAACCTGTTCCCATTCTTGTTCCAGCACAATGCATTTAGATTTTAAGATCATAACTGTTGGATACCTCTCCTGCAATGATGTACTAAGACCACTCTGCCAGAAGCTATATTCTTTCATAAAATGACTTTGCTGTATCTTCCTTTTCCAGACCCATCTCAATGTAACAAAATTTAACAGTCCTGCAGACAATGCCAAATATCCCTCATTCATAATTAAGGTGAAGGCAAGTGGTACAAATCTCTAATTATCTTTTATGTCATTTATTTTCTAGTAAATTATTAAGTAATGATTTATAACCCAAATTCCATATGTGTACCTGCTAATTCAGGGGGAAAAAATATCAGCCCTTCATACTCATTTAGCTAATGGGCATCACTAATTGAAAAAATGTTCTTTGCACATATCACTAACTTTCCAATCATTTACTTGTAGGGAAGTTAGAAAACTTACAAAAAAAAGAGAATCAATGAAACTTTGAAAGCTGGGCATGGTGCTATGCTGAGCTCTCCCACCTCTGTGCATCCAGTAGGCAGAGTTCAGTGACAGAAATATCCTGTCTCCTCATATTAGTAGGGGGTTTTCAAGAACAAGTCAAGTTTGAAAACAGAGTTTATATCCCATGCATTCTTTTTAATGCTCACTGTACTTTCTGCAGGCAGGATGTTTTCTGCAGGAGCAGGTCTTGATAATCTCACACTGAAGTGCACTAATCTCCTAGGACCAGGATTTCAATAAATTCTTTAATCAAGGCTACAAAAAAAGCGCCTGAGCTGAAAACATTGCTGGGTTCTTTCACTGAATTGAGTTTTTTCCTGTAAAAGAGGCTTCTTGCTCACAACGAAGGCTGCCTCCTGTGCTGGACAAAAGTCCTTACAAGAGTCTTTGCTCCATCCTGAGCCATTGCTTTTGTGTACAGACCGCTCCTTTGATAGTAGCAAAGAAAATTTCTGAGCACCATGAAGCCAGGAAGAGCAGAATCATAGACTACCTACTGCAAGAGCTGCAGTACTGGAACCTCATATCCTTTCTTCTCTACTCTTCACTTTTTTTTTTGTCTTGTTTCCTTTTTTTTTTTTTTTTTTCCCCAGGCCCAAGCAGCTTCTCTTCCTAATCTATGTTTCGGTTTGAGGACTGTGAAAGTCAGAATGCTTAGCTGTTTCTGAAATATCTTTTTGTATGCACGTTGGTATGCCCTGAAAAATCAATTGTTCAGGTTGAAATTACCACATACTTTGATATGCTGACAAAGCAGAGGAGAGCAGAAATCTAAAAACATTCTCTTTCTTCTTTCTAAATCTCACAATCTTTGGGGAGCTGATTTATAATTTCTGACCTGTTGTAGCTGGCAATACCGAGAACCAGTTCTAAGGAGCCTGTCTACTTTTACCTCTCCCTGGAGAATCTTTGTAGACATGAGGCAGAGTGGCTGCTTTGCACACATGCACCCCTTTGTACCTATCCCTGAATATTTATTAGCATCTGACAACAGGTGCTCTTTACAAAGCAGATGCAAGGAGTTCTGCAAAGGATTGCTGTTCTTTGATTCCCCTAAGGCATTTTGGTCTGCTCTCAGGAAACCTCTTGCAGTTGATGTAATTCCAATCTATCCACCTCTACAGCAGAGAAGGAAAGCAGAGATTTGTCCCATAGTGTACATCCATACCACGGCTTAAAACTGTTAACCAAATGCTTTTCTCAGTTACACATTTATTTTTCATAATGCGTTTAGCTGCAGTATTCACATGGCTAACCTTGGCCTCACAGCCACAGTGGATTTTGTACTGTATGATGTGATTATGACCTAAATGAAGTCTAAAAGCGCCAGACATTGTAGATTCAAGAGGAAAAAGTAGAGGAGGTACGGCTTTGCCAAACACCACTGTTAATATTCGAAAAAACAGGACTTTTAATACATTACATTTTTTTTGACCCTTAACTTCAGAGTCAGCACTTGTTAATACTTCACAAGTAACTCAGATTCATAGTAGGAGTACAGTATTTAAATGAATTTAAAGATGAGAATAAATCTGTTCATGAAGTACCATACATTAACCTCTCTGTCTGTTTCAGGAGTCTAACCTCTAAAGTTGATACAAAGGTAACCTGAATCCCCCCTGTGAGAACTATTCATATCCATTAATTGTTGCAATACAAGATACCCTAGGTTTGAGCTGGTTGCTGGTTCTTCAGTATCTGAAATGTACTCAGCAGAGAGGAGGACACCACTGGGACTCATTTGACTCTGACTTTCACATTAATTTTGCTGTGCAGTGAAGAGCAAAGACAAAATCAATGTCCATCAGTAATTATTCAAGGTAAAATATCTAGTGATATTGAATACCAATGGCAGTAGTGAGCATTAAACTTACTTAAGAATTGTGGAGTTGACAATGCCATTTATTCCAATTCAACTTCATTTTCAATTAAGAAATTTTCATTTTTCATTTTCAATTCGGAAATTATAGCACCTATGATCCAAATACTGGATTACATTCCTGGAAAGCTAGATTTTAAAGCAAAAAAAAGTTGCTGTATATACAAGCTTTTTGCAATGTAGAGTCAGGAATGGTTTGAGTCACGCAGAAGCATGCTAAATCTCTGCAAAAAAAACAACAACATTTATGATTGAGTCAATTAGCGTAACAGCAATATTAATTTTGGCAGTGGATCATTCGGTAGTGTCTTCATCACTGAGCATGTAGGTATGTGACAATCTGTCTTACATAGAAGGCAGACAACTTTCTGACACATCGGTAAGAGAAAAATCAATTCTTATTTTTTTCTAACAAGACTAGAAAAATGTTTAAATAGGCCTAATTATTTAAAAGTACATATTAGAATAACATCAAAGCAGGAGAATTAATCAGCCAGTTCTGACTGTTTCTAGCAGAGATACTGAGAACCATCTTGCTTGTTACTGAATTCTTCTAGCAGAGTCCAAAAGGGAACTGACATGCATCAAGTGGCAAAGCATTGCTGGTTAAGCCATATATTGTTGTTTCAGATTTGAAATAGCCTTGCAAAGATGAAAATTTGAGATATTCTTTCTCTACAGCACAGTCAGGATGAAAGTGAATATACTTGGTACTCATTAAAGTCATAATTTCTTAACAAGACTGTTTACATACTATGGTCAACAGTAATACACTGGATTTCTTTACTGTGAAAAATATTATGTGGGCAGAAGGAAACCCTGAAGAAGCCAACGAGCTCTTTCCAAAATCCAGACTAAGCTCAAAACAATGCTGAATGCAAGAAGAACACACAGTCAAATGAGATATGTTACTAAAACAGTCTAGTAAGTGATTATGTCTTTGATTTTCTCATTTCTCAGGCTCTAAGTACCATTCACTGTGTGTGACCTATAGCAAAATCTCATTCATAAGATAGAGGAAAATGAAATAGGATTTGAACAAACAATCTTCTTAAAAACATTAGCCACAAGGGGGATGAAAATTTTCTCCTATCTTCTTTTTACACTTCATCCTTTATTCTGGCATAAAATTTGTTAACTTTTTAAATACTTCCTTTGAAGTAAAATTCCCTCTGAATATTTATTTCTGTTCTAATGATTTTTTTTTCTGTTTTGCATCTAGTCTTTTTATGACTAGTGGCATTTGAACACATTAATCTCTGCAGTTAAATAGACAATAAAACTCCTGCAGTGTTTCTTTGTGGTATCGCAACTGTTTCACCATTCAAGAAAGCAACACTTCCCAGTGCAGTACCTGTGTGTCACTGGCCATAATACTATACTCTGCTGTAGAGGAAAATGTATCTGCCAAGCTCTCCAAATCCCAGTTAAGACCAGAATATTTTCCAAGTATTACAAGGTTTACTCTATGAATCTGCTTGAAAATGGAGTTTAATAGAAGCTGAGTCAGAACCTTCAAATAGAGCTAGAGATAATGACAGAGCCCATGAACATAAAAGAAGAAACACAGCCTGACACTAGGATAATAATTAGCTATATTCAGAGAAAGATGCATCTACACTGAAATTACTCAATACAGTTATTTGACAGTAATACTTTAATTGCTCGTGTATAGATAAAGAACTTCACCACTACCTCCAGTTTAGACACTCAAACAAAGATCTTTTCCCAGAGAGATATTTAAGTCTCAGAATCTTAAGTCTCAGAATCAGAACTAAGACCAGCTCTCTTGACTCCAAAAGTCATGCCCAATTAACTAAACCATAGTTCCCCACAGGAACAGAATCTGTGCTCATACAAGAAAATCTGTGTGCATGCTACTCAAGGAAATTAAAGTGCAGCTATAAATCTCAGCTAGTAGTTGCTGTCTGGCCAGCAGCCCACATTAAAACCAGATGTGTCCTCACTGTGCAAGAAAATATTTGTTTCTTACACATTAATTTTTGTTTCTTTTTCCAAAGGAAAATAAAAAAAAAACAGTCATGCATCTTCAAGTTTCTCGATTTCAAATGTCATACAACACATCCTCAATCTCTCTGGTGACACTAAGTTATCTCATGTGATGCACTGTAAGTTCAAGTGTTGCACCAAGGAGAGTTCAGTGACATGATAATTATATTCCCAGAAAAAACATCCACTTAAAAAAAAAAAAGAGGTAGGTACATGTACACCTTTTGAAAGGTAAGAGACGAGATTAAGGAGATGGTTCTTTTGATCTCATTTGAGATGAGACACTGCCATACATCTCAGTTGCCAAAATGGCAGAATCACAGAATAGCCAGGGTTGGAAGAAACCTCAAGGATCATGAATCTCCAACTCCCCTGTCACAAGCAGGTCCACCAATCTCCCCATTTAATACTAGACCAGGTTATCCAGGGCCTCATCCAATCTGGCATTGAACACCTCCAGGGATAAGGCATCCACCATCTCTCTGGGCAGCCTGTTCCAGCACCACTCATAATAAAGAACTTCCCCCTGACATCCAACCTAAATCTTCCCTCCCTCAACTTAAAACCATTTCCTCTTGTCCTGCTTGACAGCAACAACCACCATAACAATATACCCATAGTTTAAATGCATTTGATGAAAAAACAAAACAAAACAAAAAATAACCCTGTTGAGTGTCAAATAGAAATAGACACACAGTTGTTATATTGATGACTGCCCGCTGTTTGACTAGGAGGTTTTGAAATGGAGATTAGTGGCTTAAGATGGTAATGTTCAGGTTGTGGCTTTTCAAATAGTAATTCTGTAAATGCATGCAATGTGGAGCAGGTCCATCAGATCCAGTATTCTGGATTACGTGACTTCTGGTAAAGGAGATTTTGGACTCCTGTTATTATTAGTCAGAGCACTTATGCCTCAGCTGCTAAAGAAAAGTTTATATACTCAGGTTTGCCATCATGGATGAGAAATTGTATGGTTATCAGAAACTTCTCACTGTTTTATCTTTCCTTACACATTTTCAGTATCTCATTTTTCCATTGCCATACTCATCTTTGAATAAAGATGGCCAAATAGATCATGTCACATTATATCTCAATTTATATAAAAATGTATCACAATACAAGAAAAACTGTTCTCATACCAATTTATCATCACTATTACTATCATGTGCATGGATTTCTATAAGCATTGTTGTCCAAAAATGTTTAAAATGGCTCTTCAAGCATCAAATGGAGAACTAACTACTCACAGAAGCATATTTCTGTCCCTTCCAAACTGATGACAGATTTTTAACTACTGGCTCTTCCAGTAAAGCAATGCAGCAATAAAACAAATTTCTTCCCAGCACATGATCTCCACTGAAAAACCCTTCCAAGCATATAGCTTCTCTAATGTTTGACAGTCTTCCCTGTATTGTAACATAGAGCAAAATGTACTGAAATGTTATTTATATAAATATGTACCTGAGACAGTTTTAAACTCCAGAGTCTGAGGGCCAACCATATCTTAGCAATGGCAGCCAGCATTCTGAAACCTTTGTGAGGCTCTTGATACATACATTGAACAATATTCTTGTCCTGAGCACTTTATTGCTGCTTAGGTCATCCACAGAGATCCTAGATCAAATAGGAACAACCCATATACCTACAGAATCATCTTCAGTACAGATAGGCTAAATTCCAGATGAAGAGACAGCATTTCCTTGAACCCCATTACAAAATCTTGTTCTACCACATTAGAAAGCTATTCAAAAGAGATCAGGAGATGCAGTTAGTATTATTCATTTACTAAACCGTTCCTTAACTGTTAATCTTTGTCAGAACTGCAATTTGCCAAACAATAAAACATTTATTTTTAGGCTATTCTACCAATACTACTGCACTCTTTGTAATGCACATCTTTAAAAATCCATTTGTTTCATTATGGTGTCCCCCAGCGAAAACAGCAATAATACTAAAAGGCTTTTTGTATCGGTACTTATCTTAAACTACTACATTTTTTGTTGAATGAATGGGTAGAGATTTGGATGTGACTTTGAAAATTAGTTTTAATAAATTGTCAGTCCCTCAATTCATTGAAATGTTTGCCAGAGATGAATATTTGCTATCATCACTACTTGCACCACATCTCAAGGGTGGAATTAAAACACACTCCTAACTCCAACAGACATAAATTGCAAAAAGAATCCTTTCAAAAAATAAAGCTGAAGGCAGTGCCATAAAATGCCTTTACTATTTCCTCTTTTTCCTGTTTTTCATCTTTTGGCAAGGTGAGACTTCTGACAAATATTCTTTCCAAAGCAGCCAGGAATGCAAGAGATTATTAAAATGGAAAGTCATCATGACATTACCATTATTTTCTTGCAGATTTGCAAGACAGTTTAAGGCAGATTTACAAATAGCACTAAGTCCACGGTTGAATAAGCTTCTGCAAGGGTTCTTTCACTCAGGGGAAACCCCTTCCATTTTGAAGAGGGACTCTCTGCCATCCTTTGTGGAGAGGCAGCACAAACCCCAGCACTCTGTGAGCACCGTGTCTCACATGGTGCACTAACCTTGACCTGGTCTTTTGCACAAATACATCCCGGTGAAGGCGCCATTCAGAGCGACAGTGGAGCCAGAAGTGATAAAAACAAGGAACTCTTCATTTTATTTATATATAAGAAAAATACTAGCACATGGTATGCTTTAAGCTAGCTTCTTAAAACACAGGTTTCTTGTTTGTGCTTGGCATTATCTATCAACATTTTACTTTTACTAGTAACAGAGTACATACTTGCACAGGAAAAGAATCTCATACAAAAATCAGATAGAAAAACGGCTTCTGAGACTCTGGAACTGTTTGTGAAACTCCAGCATACAAAGTAACAAGGAACTGTTTAAATTTGTAAAGAATTCCTTGAGTGATTACTTTGTTTGCCTGCAATTTAGATCTGCCAGCTTGGAAATGGCTATTTAAGGGTTTGTGGGGGTTGTCAGCACCATTTTAGAACTGCATAGTTTTATATTAACGGAAGGTGCTTTCACAGTCAGCTTGTATCTTCACAATTTAAATCTCCAAGTTTTACTAGGCAACACACATACCGTGGGATATATTTTCCACTTGGCTGAGGCTTGAAATCCTTTTCTGGTGGCATAAGTTGCCTGGTAAAATGTGTGCCTATTAAATAAATTGCACCTGCAGTTCAATGAATGGTGCAAAAATGTATATCCCCGAAGGTTTAAATAATAAAAAAAATCCTTTAAATACCAGGCTAGCTTATTGCTTTGGAAATTCATTCAGGTTCCCTGATGGATCACGTTTTGACAAAAATGGACCTTTTCATGCATATTTTTTAATTTTATTTTGCCGAAGTCACTGAAAATATATAAAGGGAATATGTTCCAACTAGCTCTAGCTAGAACATTGCAATTGAAATGATAAGGCCAGCAGTCTGTTGATATCACCTCCAAGGACGACATTTACTGGGGATGTTAAATGCTGAATTTAACACCCCAAAAATGTAAGTTGGTTTGATTAATATCTGTACAAAATTGATGTTTCTCATAACAGCAAAAGAGCATGCCTGCGTTAGGTGGATTTCATGGATTTCTGATGAGCTGAAGGTGTTCATAGAATAGCCTCCATGAATATTCCTGCTTTATTGGTTTTTAATGTATGATGAGACACCCTGGAAGTCTTTCCATGCAATTTTACTTCAGAATGGAATAAAGACTTTAATTTACTTATAGATCATCTGAGGATATCTGGAAAAGACTGAAATGTATATTTGGCGAGATCCACTTGCAGGGCTCTTTACAGTTTTAAACTCTTAACATTGTCATTATAGACTGTAAAATCACTTTTCTCAAACACTAACCTTATTTAAATGTCGAGGTTTTCTTCTGCATACTATTTCTACATTTTACCCAGCAGCTCACATGAATTTATTACTATTTCTATAAAAAATAAAATTAAAAATTCTTTGGTTGAAGGCACTGATTCTAAAGCACTTGGAGATAAAAGACATTTGAGCTTTCTGCAGTATTCGAAGAAATCAGATTTCATCAATAAATTCATCCCCAGAAATTACTGGCTTACTTACTGACTGATTGGACCTTACGGTCAGGACCAATTCCTATGGACTATCCTTTATGCACTGCCTACTGTTAAACAACTCAAAAGGAAATGAGCATTGGAAGAAGGAAACCTCATGTCCTGGTTGCGCTACAACAAGTTTGTTGTTCATTTTAGCTAAATTAAGAGCATAAATTGTGAACTTGTAATAGTCAAACTGAATTCCAAAAACAGAGTTTGGACTGAGATGCAAGCACAATACACAGCACAGATTTCTAGGTAGAAGTCCTAGATCTGTACCCTTCTTACTGTAGCTGCTCCACACACAATCCCTTGTGCAAAGAGAAGGTCAGAGTACTTTATTCCACTGGGCTGTTAAAAGTATGAAATAAAACAAGATAGAGAAATAAAAAAAGCTAATAATACCCAATCAATGGACAGCTGCAGTGTAAGCCATTTGACACTAGTCATTATTGATGTGTGGGATACAGTAAGACAATGCTATTGAATGATATGTTGTAGAGCACCATCCAGCACTAGTCTGGTCATAATAACAAAATATCAGTGCTGCCAAAATAAATCCAGGCCAGTGGGGGGTTTTAAACACATGATACCAGTTATTTATTTCATTTACTTGGCAGTGGATTATTGTGATGTCTTACACTGTCATCATCAGATACTGGACTAACACCTGTAGTAAATGCAGCAGCAAAATAGGGAAAACGGGGCCTTGCATATCCTTGCACAGATTAGTTTTGGACTTGCTACAATGCTGGCCTCAAAGAAAAGGTGATCACCTACAGTTCCTAGGAGCACACTGAGGGAGTTCAAAGAAAAGGGACAGACCATGTCCATTAACTCCAATTAATGTAATAAACCTCCCCTGAATTGTGTTCAATCTTAAGTTCAAGTTTGTATTATTTCCCGTTACCAGTCTTTCCTTCGAGCCATTAAAGAGTCTGCTCCTTTCTTTTCCCACAAATGGAAATTCTACACAAATGTGGTCCCACAGCAGGAAACTATACAATATAGTATGAAAGAACCTTTTATCAAACTTAAAAGGATTAATGCATTTCTTTCAGCTAAAGCTCTGCGTGTCTCCCAACTCAAGCAGTTTACAAAAGGACCAGGATTTTTTGTTTAAAATGCAGGCAGAGTCCAATTATCCAACACGAAATCTTAAGCTGTTTATTTGGAATCAAAATTCTACAAGGTAGAAGCAATCGTTCCAGTAACATGCTGGAATGTAGGTGCATGTATTTTATGGACAATGAAGCCACTGGAAAAAGAAAAAGATTTTTGTGTTTAACATCTCAGGCTTAGTACTGTTTCAGTTTTGGGGCCAGAGAAGCTTAACTGCAACAAAGCACTATGTCCAACTGAGCCTGTCATGATTTCAATTTTCATAAGGAAAGATTTGAATGGATCTCCTTAGAAATTCTTTTAACAGCCGTTTTTCACTGTACTTTTCAGAGCAATAAAATGAAAATTAGTATTGACTTCTTGTCACTGTTAAAGAACCACAACCCACAAAAGCATTAGGTGCTACAATGGTGGCTATCACAGAGCTGAATGGCTAGATACTCAAGCTCTAACAAATCCTCCTACAATGGTTTTAGAAGTAACTTCCCAAGCTGCACTATCTGCTCCTCTGCCACCATTCACCACTCCCACAGCAGGTGGAAACTATGCTCAGCCTTCAGCCATTACAATGCAAAGTCTGACATTTTAGCATAAAGCCACATTTATGGCTGTACAAATGAAGTGCTCTGACTCAGGAGCTTTGCTGATGATCTAACACTAGCGTTTACTTCACCTTTCAATACTGAAAGGGCCCCTCATAGCAGAAGCAAATATATAACTTCTCCTCAAAGCAGCTCCCAAGCCATGACATTGGCTTAAACTGCAAGCGAAGGTAATATCCTGAATAACACATCGGTGTTTTCTTAACTTGGCTCTTAATAAATGGAGGATTGTATCACAATTGCATTAGAGAATAGTATGGATAAAGAACTGTAACCAGAGAGTTAAAATCTTGCATTGACATTGAAACTAAAATTAAAAACAAACAAGACAAATAGTAACCTGAACAGACTCCTACATAATTTGGAATTTCGATGCACTACTTCACTGTTAATCAAAGTTGCCTTTCTTTTAACCTTAACTGTTTGAATATCTCTCCTGCCTGAATGTCAATATGAGCCAACAGTGAAGGTCAGTGAGAAAGTCTTGCTGCTCATACAGTGTCCTTTATCAACATGTTGTACTTGTCGAGAGACAGGCAAACTAAACATTAAATGAAATCAGCAAAACCAGCATTTTTTAAATCACAGGATTTCCAAAATGTTTTCAGTTAATTGTAGAGCTTGTTGTCAGACTATGCAAACTACAGAAACCTTAGTAAACATAGGGAGGTAGTGGACAAGATGAGAAATGCTATTTGTAACCCAGCCAGAGAACTGTGACCTAAAAGCAGACATTGTCTTTGTGACGGAATAAAGGATATTTGCCCTCGATAGCTATTTTACTTCAGTGACAATATAGGAAATTAATTGGAATACCCGAAGCACTCCATTTTTCCTACAAAGAAAGCAACTGTTACTGCAGGAAATCTGAAAGGATACAGGAAAAACTGCATGAAAGAATGGGCTACAATACCATGGAGGGGAAAACAGGATTGGAATACAAAGATGAAAAAACATATACTGTTTATGTATGTCCTGATACAAATATAGTTTTGAATTTTTCCTTCAATCACCACCAAAAAAACCTCATTATACAGTCAGTAATCCTCTTGTGGCACTGCCTATGTATATATTACTGGAATATCACTTAATTTCATTAGCCCCATATCTTCAGACTTACATTCCTCATCATGCCCTTTTCCCCTTGAAGCTTGGTCTGACCACCTAACACTTATCACAGATAAATTTGACTCAGTTTTCCAAGTGAGCAGACTGCTGATGCTAGAGAGTGGAAATGGCCAGGGTTAGCCAAGGGAAGGATCTTGCACTATATTATGTGCCCTAGCCTTACGTCCCTTATCTTCCTACTGGATTCAACAGCAAATACAAAATTTTTTGGACATTAGAAAACTGAATTATGGAGCTGTAGCATAATGTTTGTTCCCTAGAAACATACCTAATGGTAGTCAGTCTGTTTTTTGTTTTTAATGGTGTCTGTCTCTTTAACACCTCTGTTTAAAATGTGCTTATAACTTAAGTTACACATACCAGGAGCTCAGGTATTTAGGCAGTCCTGTAGAGTAATGATTAGTTACATTACAGTGAACTGTAGACATTCAGCACCTAGCATTACTGAGCTGAACACAATTTCAGAAACTCATCTGCTAGGATTTCAGAAGTGGTTAAGAGAAATGATTTTCCACCTCCGTTTACCTTTTTCAGGATCCAGAATTTCATAAGCAATGGCACAATCAGTCCCATTTGAAAAGACATCGGACAGTCCAACAGAATGAGATGATTAGAAGATTCAGCAATGACATATACATTTATCTTAAGTCTTTTGGAATCTGAACACGTTGACAGATCATTCTATGTTTAGGTACGCTTTCATTTTAATTTTGCCATATGTCATGACCATAAAAGGAAAATGGAGAAAAAAGGACAAAAAAAATCATGAAAAGGTCTAATCACGGTACCTGGATGTGCTGCATTTGTAAACTATAAAAAAAACAAAAAACAGGAACAAGCACACTCAAATTTGAAAACCTTATCAGCAGAGAATGCTTTTATGCAGTGAGATCCTATTTTAATTAAACCAACCTCCTTTGGTTCTGCACAGTCTGCATTCAAGGCCTCTCGGAAGAAGCATTTAGTCAATTAAGTATTTTATTAACCAATTGATTTTTTCTGTTAGTTCTTAACTTCTTTGTACCTGTTAGGAATCGTTATGAAAGCTGAATAAATTGGTTTCTTTCATCTCTAAAAGGCAACAATAAATAATAAAACAGGTTGAACAAGTTTTCAGTGGGGAACCTAAATACAAATAAAAATACCTGCCGTGTATCATATAATATAAAACACTAACTGCTAGGAGCAGCACAGCATTTCAATAAATCACATTGTCACACTGACCTTTATTGATATACTGTTTCTCAACTTAAAGGATTGTCCCTGCTGCTTGAGAAGATCTTTTGTTGTGAAGGGCCTGCCGATTCATCACATAAGAAAAAGATACAGGGCTATCTGAGTCTGTATGCTAAGCAGAAGAGAAAAGCCAAAGCCTTTTATGGAGTATTTAAATGTAGAGATTTATTTAGAATCAAAGAAGAACAAACAGGCATTCTTGAATTAGGTTTAAGATGTGATTTATACTATCATTTAGTATAAAGGGAGGGTTTTTTTTGTCTGTTTTAAAAAGAGAAGTGATGGTAGATAATGGAGTATTTAATTTTATGGAACATTCCACTGTTATAGCGTTGCAACTACGAAATGACAGTACAGTATTATAAAATGAAATTCACTGCACTGGCTGAAACTCAGCAGATTTATTGCTTGTTTTGTACCTAAGTCTGAAATGAAACAGTAGGAGGACTACAAAGGACACATCTGTGACACAACAGAAAAGGACTAAAAAAAACAAAACAAAAAACCCCACCATGTTCTTGTATAAAGAACTGTTCCCTGCCTAATGGCAGGAACAATCTGATCTAAATCCAGAATATAACTCAGTATCTACTGCCAAAGGAAATCGTCAAATTATCCAGATTAATTCAACACATTAAATAGCTGTAGAATGTTTCCAGTCATGTGTAGAAGACCTGCACAAATTAGAGAAAAGTTTATGAAGCCTAATACTTTTCATGAAGTTCCTACTACCTTAAAGTTAAGGATCTCACAGGATACTTTTGTTTCTGGGAATTTTATGTCTGGCTCATGTTGGTTTGAATACAGTTCTGACTCAAGATATAGATGCCCAGTTCAGAGGGAAGCAGACACAGGAATTTTACTATCTAAGGAATTTTACTATCTATTACTTTTACTAGCTAAGAACCATGCAGACGTGAGAAACCTACACCTTACATGATCGCTCGAGTTGTAACTCTTTTGTTTCCCATGTTCCTGTTGGCCTTACACAGAATAGGTATATAGTAAGAACTGATTGCTACTTCTGTATCTGATACTGATATTTATAATTTTCCTCTTTAAAAATCAGTTCATGTATGGATCTTTAAAGAGTTAGCCAACTTTGAGGAGCCACAGTAATGTGGAGTTTTTCCTCTCCCTCAAAATCAGAAGTTCTGCTAAATTCCATATAAAACCCACAGCTGGGCTGAACTTCAGTTGACACTTGGCTGTTTTACTCATCCTTTCTCTTCCATCTGATAGTTTATATACCTCTTGGCACATCCATCTCTGTAACCTCCACTACCATTTTGTCAGACTTTACTGCCGTACTTATCTAGACTTTTTACTACCCTCCCTCTCTTGCTCATTTCTCCGTGTTTCTCGAACAAAATGTTACCACTCACTGCTTTCCTTGCACCTTTTCATCTGAGTCTCCTTAGCCCCATCATTCATCCCATACGGCTGCCAAGGCACTTCATTCAGTACCCAATTGATATCACTGCCAATCATTCCCACCTTCTTTCCTATTTCCAGTCTTCTCTTCACCAACCATAATTCTCAAGTAGGAGCCTGGATGGCACCAGAGACAACAAGTGCTGTACGTAAATACAAAATGAAAATGCCACCATATGGCAAAATCAGATTAAAATAAAGCAAACTGTGCCAGGTAATGCCTTTGCTTTCCCAGAATGTTCCACAAGTGAGGCAGACATGCCATCCCTTCACTGGCAATGTTTGCATTGGGTGGTAACACAGAAAAGCTGAAGGCAGTAGATTTGTTGACATTTTTGGATATACCTGTCATGCACCCTGCCTTCCTTGCCCATTTCTATATGAGAAACAGGGCATAATAAAGTTGATTGATTTGTGTTTGTCACTCATCCAAGTGGCTTTCATTTCAGTGTCCCTCAATCTTGCTTTTTCATTTTCATTTGGAACTACTGAAATCTCACCTTCCAGAGAATCCAAGCTGTTGGACTTGTCATCTGGTTCAAGATGTCCACACAGCATGAACAAAATTTACTGTCCTCTGAGCAAACTGTTTTAGTGGTTCTAATAGAAAAACACAGCAATCTCTCTTTTATGCTCTGCTAGGAAACAATCAGCTTTCTTATTTTTTTCCCCACGAGAAATATTTTTGATAGAGATTCTGCTACAAAAAAAAAAAAAAAAACACCTGAAAAAAAACATCATGCAGCCAACAGTATATACAATGAATTTGAATTAGTTTGTTCTTATATTTTCCCCTTAGATTAAAGTTTCACTTTAACCAAGATTTTAAGTCTTTTAAATTGTCAAGGTTAAATGTGGCAAAGCAATTATATTACATGACTCACACAGCACTGAAGTCAGTTAAGTATTATGTCATCAGTGCCAATTTGTTTTTGTTTTCTCAAAGTTTGTTGTCCATTGAAGTTTGTCACTAATGTATCAGTTTCTGTCAATTTATCTTGAAAACAATCACTTTCTATTTACAAAAGATTAAAAAAAAAGTTGCACAAGTTTTAAAGGTCCTGAGCTTTTAAAAAAAAGGAAAAAGTATGTGCATTCTTCAAAGCCAGCCCCATTTTTTTACTACAATTTTTTATATAAACTATATGGCTTGCTGCTGTCAGCTAGAAAGGCCCCATTGGGAGACCCAAGGTCACTAGTATCTAAAGAGAGACACTGTGCAAGTAGTTAGGATGAAAGAACATCCCACTGGGGTTTTGGACTTGCAGTTTCTTGGCTCTTGTGACTTGAAATAAATGTATCATCAGTGTCTGGAGCCACTAGCCATATTCTTGCTCATAAAGCTAACATTATATTCAGATTTAACCAGGTGAAGAGGATGAAAACCTCTATCATTTACTTCACATGTAATGATACTTTGACTCCTTTCTGCTATGGAAGGATGAAAATTTTTACTGGCTTCAGTATCCTGGAATTGTTTAGCAGAGAACTTTCCTAATAATTTCTTGTAAAGATTTAGGGATATATGTATAATAAGATATGCAAAAGGATGCTGATTTAGAAAAAAACCCCAAAAAACAAAAACAAACAAAAAAACCTCCTAAATCCTAGTACTCACTTAACTAGTTTTATTCAGAATGTGGTTTACTTCTAATAACCCTCGGGAAGAATTTAGTGTCTTTTGTGTTTTCTTTCTTCATAATTACAAGAGAGAGATTCCAAAGTATGAGGCCTTCAGACTAAAGTCAAGGTTACCTTTCAGGTTTTGGTACTGATTTCCCTTGTGTTCTTCTGCATGTTGATTAAACTTTTTTGCCTATATCCTTACGACAGGGATTAAAACGTCTGTGCTTTATTCAGATGCTACAAAACATCACTGATGAATGACTTCTGCAACAGCTTTTAAAAAAGTCACAAGAATACAAACATATCATCAAGAAGAAATATACTGAATACTTGTCACATGGGAGACTCACAGACATCTGGGAGCTGACCACAAAACCTCACTCTTTCAGAGTAATTTAATGAACTGTCTAGTCAGCTCAGCTTCACATAGCTAGGAAAAAAACCAGACAAAAACTCTTCACAAAAATTTTGAAGTAGAATAAGCTGTGCAATAAACTAAAAACCTTCCAACACTGTCCATTTGAGAACCAAACTTGGCTCGTTCACTTTGAAATCTAATGACACAAAAAGACAGAAAGGAAAAAGGACTGTAGATAACCTGTAGAATTCTCTCACATACAAAATGAAAATGTCCTCTATGCCTTGCTTTAACCTTTTATCTTTAACAGACACCCAACTGGGAATATACTCAATTAAGTTTGACTTCAGCTTATTATTAATAGTATCTTGGATAAAATGATTTATCAAGCAACACAAGGATAACTGCCTTTTAGCTCTCCAAAGTAATACAGTAGAAAACGATCACTGAGATGTGCTACTGAAACAGGACTGGCCTGAAAGTCTAATGTATTGAGCAGACAGGTCTTGTCCAGTGGTACAGTACTGGATGATGGATCCAGCTGGACATAAGATGCCTCTAGTTACACTGCTGTCCAAGACAGTGTGACTAGGAAGCATTTCCTGTTACAAAAATGGGCTCCTTGGAAGTTAGCTGTCAAGGTAGAAAACTGCAGAAGGTTCCTCCACACCAATACTTAATATTCAGGAACCAACAGTAAATTCATCTCTATTCACTCACTGGATCTGGAAGAAAGAATACATCACAAAATCTGTGTGTCCTTTGGGCCCTGATAAAAAGTGTGCTTTCTTAACAAAAAAAGCCTTGAAACTCTACCTGCTTCAAAGAGAAATCACACATTGTCTGAAAACTCAAGGCAGCAGTCAAAAATGAGATCCCTGGGAGAGACAGTGCATGAGGGCAGAATGCTGCAGCTTCAGAATTTTCACGATGGAAATAAATAGAACTTCAAGCTATGGTGTACATGAAAAATGGCAGAATTAAGGGCTGTATTATGTTCTGGGCCTTCAGAATTATTCACAATTAATCTCAATAGAAGTTGTTTGCACATAGATGGAGAAGCAGATGTGGTTTGAGAGTCAGAATTAAAGGGAAAAAAGGCAGGAATTAGTTTCTTACTAGATCACCAAGCATACATGCTGATAAATTGAGTTGGAATATCTCCATCCTATAAAATCATACTGTATTTTTTCATTGGTTTCCTAAAGATCTGAAGGGTGCTGTCTTTGTCCATATCTGTTTTTCTCTTAAGTGACAAAGACCTGAAAGAGTAAGATTGTGCTTCAGGGAATTTGTTACTAATTTTGATTTGGCATTTAGCCTTAGCATTTCTCTCTTTTTTTTTTTTTTAACTATTGGAAAACAGCTGTATGTTACTCAGATATCTCATTAATTAAACAAACAAACCAACCAACAAAAACAAAACACATAACAAGACCTTTGATTTTCCTTCTGTTCCAAGCACCAGCAACACATCCCTCAATATTTATATTATAGGATGATAGCTCAGAAGATGAAAGTATTGCAGTGTAACCACATTCCTTTCTGTCACAAACTCAACTCTGCTTGTAGGCTGGGAATGCCCCAGGAGAGCAGAGAGAACACTGTCCACCCTCTAGAGAGTAATTCTTTCTGTCAAGTGGTCTCTCTACTAAAGAGCATAGCTGTCATTATAAATCACCTCATTGAGAAAGACAGTTTATAGACTGAGATACTCTGAAATCAGACTGCTAGATTACTAGATTAGGCATAGGCTGGAGGTCCTGCTACACTTGTGCATTATGGAGAAGAATATAAATGTTTAGAGAGCGTTTGATGGCACAGTTGGTGCATACCAGACATGGCCTTTTGTTATTCCTATTCTATGATATACTACACAGAGGTGGGATGTGGGAGGGGAGGTCAGATTGGACATCCTTTTCACATGTGTTATCCGAATATACTCACAAGTAATTGCAGCCACGTTAATTTTATGCTGGCAACACTGACTTCCAGTTTGCCCACAGGGTAGCCTCAAGTGAGACTGATTACCATCCCTAGGTTGTAACGCTTAGAGAAGCTTATATCTGTATCTGACTGGATCACTGATAAAATTGATCCTCCCAGGAAAAAAAAACAAAAAAACCCACACAAGTTCCATGAAAGACTTCTATATGAACTATGGATACCTACTGATCACAGTTGAGAATAACACTGGACCTCCCGAGGTGGAGACAAAAATTGTTACAGATCACTACCTAAAGCACCAAGACTACTAATATTTTATACCTAGAAAAGTTTGTTCAACTTTATTGCAATTTAAACAAAGGATAGAAGAATAGAGTTCAGAAGGGACCTCTAGTGCTTGTTTAGTCCAAACCCCTACTCAAAGTAGCATTAATAAAAGCAGGTTGCTCAGAACTGTTCTGAATAGCTCCAAGGACTAAGATCCCGCAGCCATGCTGGGTAACCTGCTCCAGCATTTGACCACAATTCAATCACACTCTACACAGTTCAGAGCAACTGCCCTTCTTACTTCATTATCTGTCCCTGCTTTTTCATATTCTGCCAGATCAATATAAACCTTATTTGGGCTGTCCGCATTCAGTTTCTGTACCTAGAAGTCAAGGAATTGTTCTCCTGTGGTTTCCCTTCACTTATCAGAGAATATACCTTTGGCAAATACTAGATAGGCCACTACATAGAGGCTACATATTGTATTCTTCAGTTCACCCAGACCTGAAAATACAACTACGTGAAGAGCATACTCTGAAAGTACCAGGAGACCATGCTGAAGGTAATTCAGTTGAAAATATACACGTATGTATACATAAATGAACAACAAAAAATAAGATGTTCAGTGTGTACATTAACAACACATGCATTCAATATCACTTGTAGAAGTCAAGCCCATATGCTCAAAGGATTATTTAGATTTGTAAAGTTATATATCAAAAACTGATCTGCAGGACTGAAGGCATAACTTTGTAATTATAATGTCAGGCCATCACTCCAAGCTATGTCATACTCTGTTGAGGGGAACAGTTTTCTTTCATTCCTGCTACGCACAGTAGCCAAAAATTTAAGGAGTTGCCTGGGATAAGTTCTTTATTATCCTGTTTATTCTGTCCCTCTAAGCCAACCTTTGGGTAACTCAGTTACAATAAAATTTAGATAACCTAAACTGTTTAATATCTTTAGAAAAATGCATACAAGCTCATTGCAGATAATTAAATTTGACAGATCAGCAAACCACTTTTGCATTTCCAGACTTCTGAATACCTTCACCTTATCACACTGTGATTATCTGTCCAAATTCTTTCAATAAGTTTTAGGGCTGCAGGAATTCTAGGACCAGTATTCATTTCATGGCTTCAATAGCCATCAGCTGGCTGTGATTATCCTCCATTCCACACCGAACTCGGTTAAAAATTGAGACGATGAATAGGTGCTATAAATCCCTGCACTTTCCTTGACCATTCATTCATTCAAAAAAAATAATCAGTTGAGAGACTATATATGTTGCTGGCATACCTCAACTATCACACTCTGCTCTCAACTGTAAACATAGATTGATATAGTCTGTCAGCAGCTGAAGATGATTCTCATCTTAATTCCATTCACAGAAATCAGAACTGTTTGTTAAGTGTCATAAAATATGCTCTTATTTTCTGAATACTGATATTATTAATCCACATTAAAAAAAAAACCCTGAAGGATTTCAGAGAATCACAATTTGACTAAGAACAAATGTCTTGCTGACATTAAAGTTAATTTTGATTTTAAATGACAAACTGTAGACCATCAGACTTAACCGTAACTACAGCCCTTTGGGATGCTGAATGGGTTTCAGATATAAATCCTATTCATGATCTGATCACATGAACCACTATAATACACAACCAAAATCATTAAAATCACAACTATCTTGATTGACTAGAAGATCCTAGGCTGCACAATTAAATAAGTCAACCTCAGCAGTTTAATAAAAATCTTCACACTGATTGTGTCATTACAGCTTTGATGTTGTTGAGGACCTGAACTGAATTTGTATCAGTAATATTAGCTGAAGCAAAGACTGCTTACCATAACAAGAGGGAAAAAAAATAAAAACAAGAGGCCATAATAATACCCCCTCACCTTCACATGAAAGTGCTTTCTCATTGAGGTCAGAAATTAGCTACATAAACCTTAGCTAAGTATGACCTTATTCTTCTGAGTGACCAACATCATTGTTGTTATTGTATAGAAAATAATTTTAGATATAGTTCTTTATTATAAAAGCTGTCATTTATCCGTTGCTCATAAATAAGTACATAGATGTTGTGCTATTATGCATACTGACAGGGAAATGGTGAAACTGCTCTTTCAGTGTAACAGTTTGCATTAGAAGAAAAATAACTTTCTAGATGCTGATGTCTAACGCAATAATCCTACATAAATTAGTC
The DNA here is from genome assembly GCF_038088225.1 of Cyrtonyx montezumae. Taxonomy (NCBI): domain Eukaryota; kingdom Metazoa; phylum Chordata; class Aves; order Galliformes; family Odontophoridae; genus Cyrtonyx; species Cyrtonyx montezumae. The sequence goes on from NW_027071903.1 coordinate 3,681,800, forward strand.
AAAACATATAGACAGGTCACAGAACTAGTTTAAGTTGTCTGTATTTACTAAAAGAGAAGTTTTAAATATTTCTGTGAGAAGTGCTTGGCTCCTGAAGCTTCCCATTCCAGCAGACTACGCAAATAATTTACTCTCTCATTTCACTACTGATTGGCAATTACAGTCATATAGGACACTTTCACTGAGAAAATTACATTGTGAGAAGACGTATAACTCACACAGTCATTAGCAGACAGAAACGAGCCTTTTGTATTTCCTTGCCAGTTAAAAAGAAAACCGCCAATCATCTTCCTTTTCCTAAAAGTATATTTTAGGCTTAATTTTTACTCTCAGAATGAGACTGGAACAGGGAAGATACACTCCTTTAGCCAAAGCTCACAGAATCTTTGCTGCCCAGTAGTATCCACTGCTTTCCAAAGAGAACAGTGGAATATTATTTGGAGCTGGATAATACACTTCTCCACTCCAGCTTGTGTCAGACTTTACCTGAAAGGACAAAGGTCTTTGCTTTAATTTAGAGAGCTTAATGAAAGCAGATGCAAAACCTTGGAACAATCAACAGAAACATGAATAACTTCCTTCTCTATTTTGCCTGTTTTATTTGACAAGATAAAAGATAGCTTGCAACTGCCTGGAAATCCTTTTGCCCTTTCACATGTCAAGGCAAAGGTAGATTAGGTTCAGCAGATTCACTCTGAATTCTTTCATTTGAAAGTGCTTTCTTTCCTGGAATCCAACTCCAACTCATATCTCAGTAAAGACAAACCAACCAACAAACCCAACAACAACAAAAAACCAAACAATAGTTTTAGTGCTTATGCACAAAACTAGACCCCAGTTCTTCAGTGCAATGGGCACTGTAGGGATGTTTCTACCACATGTGCAAGCACAATTCTAAATTAGAGATGATTATCAACTAGGGAAGAATTAAAATCATACTCCAGAGACAAGCTCTCTTTGTAAAACTCACTTCTCCATATAGTTCTAAATAACATCTACTAGGAGAAGCCGTTGTTCAACCTAATGATTTTTTTTTGCCATTTTGTGAAGTATTATGTACTATCTTCGAAGTTTCTGTTCGCTTATTATTAGTAAAATATAAAGCAAAATAACTGAAAACTGAGCTTTCAGCCTGCACATGACTCACAAAGAAACTTGTATCAATAGAGAAATATTTGAAGCATTTGAATATAGAGATTATGAAATGCGTGTATTAGATGTGGTTAGCCAAATGCAAGGCCCTAGAGTTACCAGTTTCAATAGGAATAATTTTATGTCCTTTTCTAAGGGATTTTTGATGAATAACAACTGTCATTAATCATTCTTAAGTAGCATAAAGCTTATCTTAAAGGCAATTACACCCAGCAGCATGGTGCCTTCAAGTATCATCCACAATGACCCTGAAATTTGGCTGTATTTATAATGATTCCTACCACAACAAATTAATACAGATCATTCTCTGTCCATTGTGAGCTTGTTTAGATGAGGAATATCTGCAAAATTTGTAATGGTACTAGCTTACTCCAACTATACTGATGTCATCAGTTTTTGCAAAATCAATAGCAAATTATTTTAAATAAGTAGTTTTCATCCACTACAAGCTAGTTCTTAACATTATTTTAAATGGTGACTTAAAACTTCCTTAATTGAAAGTTTTATCTTCCAGTACAACAGATAGCCATGAATCAAATTATACCACACTAGTTAATCATCATTTATAATAGGCTTGAGGGTAACTGTCAGATGTTCCATCACTGCCCAGAGTTAAGGCTAACTTTTAGCCTTATCAATTATTTAGTGAATTTTTCTAACTCGGCCCCCCCACCCCTAACTCCCTTTAAGATTTTCTGTTTTCAGTGACCTGGTTGCCTGCTGTCTGCTCCTCTCACTTTCTCTGCTTGGCCTACGAGCTCACAAATCTTTTTTCTGATGCCCTTCATAGATTCTCCTGCTCGCCTCCAATCGCTGTCTCTGGAATCCTCTCTGCCTGAAACATCCTCAGCTGTCATCTGCATATAAAACCTTTCCTTGCCCTTTCAGCAAACCTACACAATCCAGTCACTATCTTTAAAGAACATAACACATATGAACAAATAATTAAAACAGATTCTATCTAGCATACTCAACTAAATAGATAAGTTCAAGAACACTTGCTCAGAGCAACAGCACCAAAATCCTCATTGTATTAAGGCAGAGGTGAAATAGCTGCAATAACACCCCTAAAATCCTTTTCCTCTATAGATCTCAAAGCACTTCACAGTAGATGTTAACTTTTATTTCAGTTTTATTCAGATGTGAACTAACAAGTTTTACTAAGATACTAGTGAGGTAAGAAAACCTTCATTTACTCATCAGAGGGTTCAGAACATTTTGTGAAGGTGGTCAGTATAATTATTTTAAATCTGTGGAAGCCAGAAGAGGAGTGACATGATACACTCAAGTTTCTTTTGACAGCCAGTATCATACCATGGTCTAAAACAACATAGATTTCAGAAAAGAAAGTAGACAGGATCTTCACAGAAGAGATAGTTTAAGGACATTGCTCTTGAATAATGTTAACATGGTGCAAACACCAAGACACATCAAACAATTTCAACTCACGTAACTATGGAAGCCCATACACTAAAAATTCTAGCACCAACCATAATACATTTAATCTCCATTCGTACATCACTGCACTTCTGATTTTCAAAGCACAGGATGAACTTATCTGTTACAAAACGCTTTTAGAAATGTTCAGAACACATCAAGAAAATACAGTAACTTGTTATTCCAGTCATCATGGAATTTCTACCCTCAGTGATTGCAATCATCATGGATGGTCTGCCAGCATTTGAGCTCTATATTTACTGAGCATAATCATAATTCTTCAGGGAAAACTGAAACATTGTTTAGCAACTCCAGACCTTCTGACTATGCTCAGAGGCAATTAATCTCCTTATAATGTCAACTGGCAAATCCCAGTGAGATCATTATTACTCTTCTTTTTTTAATCCCACACCTCTGTTTTCCATTTCCCCTTGAGTATCCTTTATCTCTAAAATAAATGCTAAAGAAAGAAGGCATGACCACTTAATTCACTTTTCAGATAAACATACAAGTCCGCAGTACTCTGATGACATAGGAGAGCCTGAATGCACACGCACATGGACTAAAGTATAATTGCTTCCATGTATTAACACTACATCACTATCTTTGAAACAATCTTACATATTTTAGATAATCATATTTATAGTTTTATATTACTTATTGAATCCTTTTGAAGATGATCAGTAAAATTTCAACGTAATTTTCAGCCTCACTGAGGGAGACCACTAGCACGAATTAGATTTGTGTAGTCAGAGACTTTTTCTGCTACCATATGATTTTATCTATCCAAAAATCAAGGGCAGAGTCAATGCAATACTAATACAGAAATGAAACCCAGTGAGAGTTCAAAGTCATTTTGCTGTGCTCAGATTGCAAAGATGGTGGTCAGAGTAACTAAATATACAATGACATGTTAAATGAAAGGCTTCTGAATGTGTTACAAATGGATTTTCCCAAGAGAAAAAGAAGGAAAATTCAGCAATATTTTATTAAATACCATACACTTGAGGAATTTTGTTTTGGTTTCCATATCTTTACTTCTGACACAATTGGATGTGCTATAAGGTTACCCTGGTATACCTGTGCTGCTGCTGGCTCCCTCTCTTTTCTGCTGGGATTTATCTCTTTCAATAGCATAGGTGAATTAAGCAAATACTTTTTTATAAAGATATAATGCCTCCTTTTCTTATTACAGAAAAAGAAAAGATAAAGTTGTGGAATTCTTCTAGCAGTATAACAAAGTTTACTTTATTTAGTTGAAGAAATCTGTGCTTCATACGTATCTTTAACAGAAATAGATATTTTAATATGTTAGAAATCATTTACCTTGCTGTTCAGTCATTTCCCAATTTCAAAGAACTTCTTGATTACATCATCTCTCAAAACTGTTCATTTGTAAAATTTAGACAAATGTTAACATAATGAAATACCAATATTTTAAATTACAGTTGAAAAACACAGCATTAAACAAATGTTTAAATTGAATAGCCTAACTAGCACTAGGTAAGGGAAGCTCAAAGCATTTTAAGAGACCTAAAGAGAATGGCATTTGGGTTCTTTCATACTGTTTTTCTAAGTTACCCAAAAGGGGTGATGGTCATAATACACTTGAAAGAAAAATTTGCTTACCTGTCAAAAGCGTCAGTGCTCACCAAATAACCCTAAAGAAGGAACCTCCAAGTAATGAACCTTCCCTTGTGGTAGCCAGCCCTCCAATGAGGCTTAAGGAGAGATGGAACTAGGTTCTACCCCTTCTGGTCATAAGGGTGAATTGTTTTCACCTGTGCTCCCAGGGTTGATTGTGTCCCTTCCCCATGTGCTCAATCATAGGTTCAGGCTGTGACTTAGCAATTCCCATACACACGTAAAAGTTTAATGAATATATGTCTGGTAGCTTTTATTCTCTAACAACATAGATGCATTCTTACTAAGCCAAGAACTATATTTATGCTTAAGTACAAACTCTAATAATGATTTTTTTTATATATATATTGAGTAAACCTGTATGGTTAGGTGTTGGTATTTCTGACATGCTGTCTTTATGAGTAAGAGCACTACCCTGAGTAGTCAGTTCCATCAGAATTATGAAACTGTGTTACACAAAGTTATACTGTCTGATCTGTTATTTACTTCTTTTTTTAATTAAAAATGAAAGTTTAAATAATAAATAGTGCACTGCATTTTCTCAGGAAACCTGAGCTCTATGGAGTGAGATCAAAACTGCTGCCACACACACATAAAATAAGAAAATAAAAAAGGAAAAAAAATCATTTCTGATCCCATTCAGAGACATTTAGAAACTAGTAACGAATACAGAAATTAAATAAAATTGTGTTTCTAAAAATTTTGTTTAATCTAATTAGGTTGACTCAGGATTATGAATGAAATACATTGAAAATGGCATTACGACTCACTAGGACAAGGAGTTCACCTTTAGTTTTGTTTTCAGGACTGTGCAGAGAGGTGTCTTTGTTATTCTTTTTAAGGTGAACAGCATTTAGTGTGATGAAATTACAAGGGTATCTACGTATAAAGTCCTTCTGGTGGCTTGGCAATGACCCCAATGATAAAGCATGCTAGAAGTGACAAGTACATGAGTAGGACTTTTGGTTTACCTCTAAGACAACACAGTCGTTCATAGCCCGAAGAAGCTTCTCTGATGATAATATTATAACTGTGTGTCATATTTAATCTATGAATCACAAAGGCATAAAACACTGAACAAAGACCTTCTTGGGGAACACAACAAATAATGAATCATTCAAAGGGTAGCCAAGAAGGAACACAACCAGTGATGGTATAGAGACAGTAATTGGTTTCCTGTTATCTGTCAGAAAGATGTTTAGCTGTTATATATTTTAAACTCCAATACAGTGTAAACTAGATCATAGGGGACATCTGTACCTGGATTTTATTACCACTCTTGTGCAGAACCCAGAATAGAAGTATCAACTTTACAGAGCTGGCAGGGAATGCAACTATTTAGGAAGCCCTACTCAATCGAGGCTATTAAATCAGCATATCTAGAAACATCAGGAAGAAACATGCATTTTATATAGTGATAGAGTGGCAGAGGTGTCAATTCCCTCTTTACTTATCAATTTCTTTTTACATCCATTTGCAACACCACTAAAAGAGAATTTTTACAATGTTTTGAATGTTTACGGATTTAGTTAGTGTTGCAGCGCTATTGCAACATGGCAGCATTGCCCCACTATTGAAAGTCTGCTTTGCAAGTAAGTGGACAGGCACCTGTAATCTACCGACATATGCAGAAGTTCCAAAATTTACCTTTCTTTGAGCTGAAGTAAATTAGGCCAAATGTTATAATTTGTTCCTCATCTTCCATCTCAAAAACAAACAGATAATAACCAAAAGTATTCATGAAGCAGAAGGAGTTATATTTCCTGTAATGTTTGTTTTTTGGCATAATAATTTTACACTTATCTTTTCCTCTGAAACCCTGCGGAAATTAAATTAACATTTTTAACTGTCTGTTTTAACTTTGCCATAATAAAGGAGAAGAGTTATGGCTAAGCTTTGGAGCATCAAATTCAAATGTAATACCAGTAAAGCAATTTCTCTGAAATTTGTAAACAATATATTGCCTGGGAGAGCCTGCTGTTTTTAGTAATTTTGGACTGAGTTCTTTATAGCTGCTTATTCTAACATGGCGTTTCCATCCTGTTAAAATGTCATAAGGATAAAGGAGTAAATTTTGACAGCTGTGACAGGATTATCATTGCTAAGGAAATCACATTCTTGGTACTCATATGTTTCAGTACATCTATTCTACTTTGTCTTTGGCCTTGTCTGAACTAAAAATTACTTTCTCAGACAAGAACAGAAATATGAGAAAAGACAGAAAGAAAATATTATTATTCTCTTAAATAACCTGATGCTTGAAATTGCAGCAATAAAAAACAATCTTTCTGGGTTGTTTTAATTGCATTGTTCAGATTTTGAGGGAATATGAGGCTTCTTTCTTTAAGGACAAAGCCAATCCACGTATTTAGAAACAGGGTTTGCTTGTACATATGTTAGATGTGAAACACAAAGGAAGATTCCACTAGCATTATCCACTCAATCTGTTCTGCTATGTGCAGAATGGGTATGAAAAACAGCAAATGATATATGGAATATCCCAAACTTTCAGTCCATTGGAATTACCATGCTGGACCCATTCCATTTCAAAATCCAATCTGTGACAAATGGAAGTACATAAAACTATAGGAACTGCAAAAATTCTGCAGTGGGAAAACAGAACTTTATGCACTGGTTCTTTTTCTCTTTGAATAGTTAAAAAAAATAGCAAAGGAACAAAGCATGGTGATAACTGAACTGCTATTAGTGTTGGCATTCATGTACTGTCGTTCAGGCTTCACTCCTGAAGATTATCTGATATTAAGGGCATGTAAGTTCCACTGACTGAAATGTTGATTTATGGGCCTTGAAATTCTATGACCAGAAATACAATCTTCCTGTAAACATCAGTTTCTGCAAAAGCATTAATATGAAGGGATTCCTCTAAACAAGTGGGAAAGGTGGTAAAGAGGGAGTCAAATGGTGTCAAATGCTTGAATCAAAGCTACCAAGTACTCTACATTTGTCTCAATTTAAGATAAGGCTGCATTTAGAAATAGTAGTATGACTAGAATTTGTCACTGCTAATTTCTATGCTATACCCAGACTGAATTGACTAAATTGACTTTTTATTAATTTATTAATTTATTTTTTACTCTCTGGCTTCCAAAGCTGCCACATACATCATTCACAAGCTTCTCAAGTCTTGATTAGTTTTCTCAGATTTTGACTTCACATAAAACTTTGCTACTTTACCTTTTCTTAAATATCGTGATTTATACAATGGCAGTACTGGATTCAGCTCACTACTCCACCATTGGATCTCATCCACTTACCTTTATTCCCATGTGGGAGATTAACAAATGATATTAAAGACCTTCCTGTCCAATACCAATCCACACATTGGCAGTATCTGTTTATAGTGGCAACAGATACGGATGTCACTAAGAATTCTGTGTCAGTGCAAAAACAGTGACTACCATGTTCTCTTTGTCCAATCAGAGAAAACATTGAAGGATTCATACTGTGGGGATGTTCTGCTGCCTAATTGCTCTTTGACAATCTTTTACTTATAAATCCTATGTTTCAATACATCATTTACAATCACCAAAATACCAACCTTAACATCATTTTCTATTCTCACTATACTCTTCTTGCAAGGCTTGAAAAAGCTGTTGTTCCATCCGAGATGGCATTCCTGTTGGCTTGTTGAGGCACTCAGTACTCTGCTCTCACCTTCACCCTTTACTGCCTCCACAGAATACTAAAATCAACTTGACACTAACACTCCACCATTTCACAAACATGCCCTAGAGGATGATCTGCCACAACAAAAGGGCCACAGATAATGGGCCCATGGTGAAATAAATTTCCTCAAGTGGAGGCAAGATTTGCCTATACTTTTGTTATGAGAATTGCAGCTTGGCCAGCTAGGTAATGGAAATGTTAGGTTTGACAGTCAGAACTCATATGAAAAATGACAAAGGCCTTCAGGTAATGTTAGCTACAGAAGTTCATTAATATATGAACTGACCAAGGGTCAAATCTGCCAAGGTGTTTAGGCACCTAAAGCTAGATGGTGTGTTAGGCATTTGAACTACCTGAATGCTTTTGTACAAGCCACTACACATTCATATTGTGTTCAGTACATGAAATATCTGGTCCTGAGAGCAGCATCATGAATCAAACTGATTGTACAGCACATATAATAAATGTTGCTGTATCATGACTGAAATTATCAGTATCCCTTTAACTGCACACGAAACCCTGCAAATGTTTGCAGCGCATCTTTCACATTTGCAATCTTCACACTTTTGCTGCTTGTGGGAACATCACGCTCAGTTAATTTGCATTTGTGAAGTGTAGGGTTTTGCATGTGCAACCAGGTGCACTCAACATCAATTATCTTTTACAGGGCTGAGGCCAAATGTCAATGTTCTTAGATTAAAAAAAACAAAAAACAACAAGCATACACTGCTCTCCCCTTTGCATTGTACTACAAGGAAGGTATGGCAAACAGGCTGTTGCGACCTGTCTTAAAAGTCTTGAAGAATGAAATGACTTTCACAAATACTACTGGACTTATAGTAAGCATCCAGAATTGCAGGTTATGTTTAAGACTGTTGATCTTTTCAGTATTTGTTCCCTTTGATTTTTGACATTGTTTGCATCATGTAAAAGTGATACTCACTGAATAGTGAAAGTAGTACATACTACATGAGAAGCCTCAGGCTGTTGTTGTTTGAAAGATTTTTATACCTTTAAACATTGACAATATCCTGCCAACAGTCCTTTAGTTGCTTCAGTGAAATATAAACAGGAAATAGTTTGAAGTTCAGAAAGCTATAATTATACGTACATTCATCGTCAATGTGTTTCTTTGGAGATTTTATTAAACATACATCTCCTTAATTCTGATATTTTCACAACAGCAAAGTTCACAACACTGCAGCACTTTCATTATTAACTTATTCCTACCAAGTCTACAAAGCATCTTGCTTGTCTGAAACTTGACACAGAGGTCTCACTCTCATTTGATGGCTCCAGTGGCAAACCGTATGTCTATGTCTTGAGAACTCCCAGATCTGCCAGAAGTAGCTTAGGACTATTTTGAAGCCCTCCAACTACTTTCCTAGTCTGAAATACCTATACATGTAATTGTACACATGTAATTGTACTGCAACACACGTACAAGGAATACTTAAAGCCTCACATCAGCAATGATAAACCATGGACAAACTGAACACCTTCTGCACACCTTCACTGCCTACCTCACACTGCATATCTTTTAAAGCTATCTCTGCAGAAAAACAGGTTAAGGCTGGTACGATTTGCAAACCATTCAGCTTTAGTGAGGCTTCTAGACCTTGCTGGTAGAAGGACAAATATCCTCACAAATCTAGGACAAATTTTGCAGGTGCAGAGAAAGGAAACGTATTTAATGAAATTGCAGCACAACAGATAGGAAGTCCTAATGCTGTACTTAATGTAAAGTAACTCCTTCAGCTGCACTTAAGATCAGGTCACTGTTCAGTGGTTAGCATGAACCATGAAATGGTTACCATCCACAGGGCTTCTTCTATCACCTAGCACATATTCACACTAGGTAACAAAAAGCACGTTTCAGTATATATTCTGCACTGATCTAGCTTGTCCCCTTTCACTGAATCTGAGACATCTGAGATCTCTGTTAAACTTCTCTTCCATACCACCTAAATGTACAGAAAAGGGAAGAATCTCAGTGTACTGTGAGACACTGACACTGGAAAGAAAAACTGCTGACATTGCATAGGCAATCTGGTTTTTAACCTGAAGATTCAGACAATGACAGTACACATTTCAAACTATCAAAAATCAACAGTAGTCCAAAAATCTTTCAGAACAATAATTACAACAAAAATAGACATCTAACTAGTCTAAATGCTGTAGAAAGAAAAAAAAAGTCTGTATTACTACAGACAAAATTTTTATTGTAAATATCTTGATTTTGTCCCTAAGTTTTTGTCACCCACTTTTAATTATAACTTTAATTATACACTTTAAATTACATGTATTATTTATTTATATTATATATTAAAATGATTTTACGAATATGTAATGAACTAGAAAGTTTACTAAGTTTTCTAGTTAGTCAAATTATTTACTGTTCAGTTTTAATTCAAATGTAATTAATGAGTAATCCTACTGATAAAATTGCAAGTTTTAAGGGTCAAGCTCCTTCTGTTATAAGTGGGAATGCCTCCTATGCTGCAGGATGAATAGGTTTCCCAGTCACAGAAAGCATTTTTGATATCTCGAGTGAGCAGCTCCACTGCAGCAACTGAGGTGCTCTCAAGAGTAAGAGGTAGATGGAAAGGTGGGGAAGAAAGAAAACTCCCTCACGCTCCTCTATGAAGTGACACAAGGGTCAAGCCAATGTCAGACCGCAGAAAATAAGCAAGCTACTAAAATTCTTGCTATTTGCTATAGAGTTCCCTGAACTAATGCAAACAAATTCCAATTTAAATTTTTCTAATCAATTCTGTTGAAAATATTTTCCATGTTCAGTATTAGCAAATTAATTTTTCATCACTTAGATTTTTGTTGTTTGTGTGGTTGTCTCTCACAGTGTGATGCATTTTCTTGCTCTGTTAATAGAACAGTTAATTGCAGGTTAGATTTTCAAACATACATCAGTTCCTTAAGATGGAGAAAGTCACCTCAGAACTTAGAGATTCTGAACCTGTTGCTCTACAGATAGTTGATGGAATTGAAGAGTTGTTTCTACCTTAGTACTTTGTTATGTTAAAAAACTTGTCAAGCAAGAATCATGGAGCCCTCCTCATGTCATAATAGTTTCTGTTTAAGAAGTGAGCTATAATGTACTTCTGTGGCATTTAAACTTTTCTTGTCATTCATTTTCTTGTCATTTCATTTTTCTTGTCCTCTCTTGTTGGTTAATTATTCCTTTGTGGTTAAACAAGTTAATCATTCCTATATCATAGCTCTTTGTGAAGCAGGAGCCTCCTTCTGTCATTGCTGATAATTAAATGAATTTACATCGATTTTTGGTTTGGGATACAGTTCTAAAGCATTTTTCTGTATTTTACATGTTATGAAGTAATAAAAATAATTGCAAGTGATATTTTATCGATCACAGAATGGAGATAGCTTTTTTGCTATAGTACAGAAGGTTTTGTGAACTGATTTAAGTTACTAAGGGAGAGAGAAAGGGAAAAGGAAGGGAAATGGTACCACTTCTATTCATTCCAGAACAGCAGTAACAATCTCACAAGAATCAGATAATGAAAAATTCACATGACATTTAAGGAAGAGAATTATATATTAATTTCTTTTGGATAGAGACTGCATACGTAAAATAAACAGCTCCTGAGATTGAAGGTTCTGGCTGCCTCTGTGGGTGACCCATCTACTGCACTGCTTACTGTTGGTTTGCTATGCTTGAACACTTCCAAATCTGAAGGAGCCAGTACAAAGATCCTGATATGCTTTGTTTCTCTTTAAGTATTTATGTCCCTTTGCTAGGATAATTTAACTATTTTCAAGCCTTTTTTAAATTATTAAACCTTTCATTTTCTCTTTTCAAAATCAAATCTGAATAAAGAAACAATGAACACGCATATAAAATCACATAACCAACACATAATTGATATTATTTTGCTAGAAGAACATATGCTGGCTTAGTATTTAAAGACTGAAGTGGAAGTCTGAAGAAATTAACCTCTAGCACTCTGGCAACCTAAATTTTGCAAGGAATTGACTTTCACAGACTTTCATTAAACAAACAAACAAACAAAAAACAGAACAAAAAATCCCACAGACAAAAGAACAAAAACCAAAAACTGACAGCAAAATAAGTTTCCATTCTTAAATCGCCAACGTATTACTACAGCATTGTAACATATTCATTATATCCAGGATAATCCAGTATTTGACTATTTCTAGTTGCTGTGTAAGAGGTTTTGTATTCCATACTTTTAGTGTTTATTTGAGAATACCTTCCATTTTGACCTCTAAAAGCACTAGGGTTCTCTTCAACACCTGACATCAACTTTGAGGCAATTAACGTTTCAACTGCAGTTCGTTGTCCTCTATTTTCACTTATCTGTAGAATTACTGAGAAATATGCTTCTCTAGATTACATCTGTGTTGATTAGAACAATTCTAAACAAAAATAGACTAAAAACTTTCACTAGAGTATGATATCACATTGGTGTTGCTCTACAGGAAGCAATGGGTGTTGAACACACAGATGTTTACATTAGCAAACAATATTGTTAAAATCGCTCTTGAAGAAATCTGAACCTGTGAAATGGTGATTTTTGAGGAAGGATTTCTCATAGCCCCGAAAGTAAAGTTTTATGGAATGTAAGAGAGAACAAATATTTCCTTTGTATGCTCATATCCTGGTTCTCAAATAGTCTATTTATAATAGCTGTATTGCCGCCCTTATTAAAAAAATTATAACAGTTACTTGCATGTCTGAAATACATTTTTCCTCTACTATGTTATTCTAATAGAATTCAGTAAAGCTATAAGTAAACTGCTTTAATACTTCACAGCTCAGTCTATTGTCTGCAAGTGTTATTCATTCACTAAGATAACATCTTTAGGGTTTGGTACCTAGCTTCTTGAGGGTAAATATAAGCCTTTATTTGTCCTTCAGTATTATTAACAGTAAGTGATTTCTACATTAACATCAATAGCAATAATGAAGATGTCCTTTTTAATTCATCCCGGGGAACTCTGAGTGAGAACTGTTATTTGGTGAAGCTTCATTCTTTAATAGAGTCCAAAGATAATTGGGTATTGAAAATTCCATCTAAATCAACCAAATAAATCTTTCGGTTACCAAATTAATAATTTCAGTGATGCCATCAGCATTCAATCTTCACTCCATTAAATTCCTAAATTCATGTGAGAATGGCACAGCAAACAAATTAAAATGAGTTTCTTATAAAAATGAGAATGATAAGATTGTGCCTCCTAAAAAAGCAATTTAACTCAAATAAATTATTTTTAAATTATTAAACGAGGCATCGCATTAACTATGAAAGAGAAGCATAAAAAGGGCACTGGCCTACAGAAAATAAGACATCTATAGATATAATTGTCCAAGGTTACAGAGGTCTAATAATTGGCTCATAAAACTTTATGGCAACTTGTACAATATTCTTCTTTCTTAAGATATGTTCTGATTAGCAGAATGATAAGTCAGGGAAGAGCACACTTTTGTTTTTTTTTTCTCAGGAGCACTTGGCTAAATATTTTCAAATAGCCTCCTGTTGCTTTGCTCAACACAGAGTATTAGAGCAAAGTGTTACTTGCTCTGTGTAGAATATTAAATCCCTTTTGAACTACATCATGTTACAGTGAGGCAGCTTAGTGTCAAGAAGTTCTGCAGGAAGAATTCAGTAAACCAGACAAGAAAATTCTGTAATTGTTTTCTTTAGACTATGTGCTCAGTACGCTGAAGGCTTGAACCTGCAAATGTCAGGTTTGATACATTCTCTCCTTTTCAGTTCTTGTTCGGTCAACTTCACAGAAAGCCAAAATTCTGAAGAATGAACAAAAACAAAATAGAAAGGGATGGCAGTAACATCTTGATAGCATAGCATTGTGAATAACTGAGATTTTCATAGACTTCCTGTAGAAGGAATATATGCTATCTCCTGCTTATGGTAGAATCCTACAAATAATATACCAAAAGCAATAGGTGGAGCTTAAGAAATGTTTCTCAAATGTACTGGAATCAGAAGTCTGTACAGGTAAAATGGAGGCCCACCAAACAGAAACAGATTCTGCCTTTCTACTTCCATGGCTGTCTCCTCAATTTCACACATACATACTCCCTTATACCAGTGCCTTGCTTTCCCTACATTCTGTCCACTTTCTGAAAAAAGCAAAACAAAACAAAAAAGCAGAAATAGAAACACTATATACCGCAGTTTGATAAACATTTTATATTCTATTTAAAAATCTGATGCAGTAGTACACATGCAAGCTGTTTCACTAGCTTGAGTGGTGTTTCATGCCTTAGATAAGATAACTGCTTTTAAGTTAGATCTTGTTTTTAGGCATTATCATGCATTTATAGCCACTGCACCTTCCTAGTGAAAGCCTTGTAGTCAAGTTCTCAAGAATTCTCTACTAGCTTCCTCACAGAACTGTGAGCCAGCTTGCTCTGAATTCAGAAACCCTGCTGATTCCAGTAATTCTTGCTCCTATAAGCTGAATTCTTTTGTGATTTCTCTTCACTTTCCATTCTGGCTAATTTTAACATGAAAAAAGTACCAAACCAGAAAACATTAAAGAATCAAATATATGAACTCTATCCTACAATGTGAGTGCTGTTTGAATTAAAGCACTACAGGGTTTAGATAGCCCTGATTTCTTCACCTTTGATTTCCCAGTGATGTCCAGAATAAATAATTGCCTTATTAAAGGGCTTCTGAAGCCAATAGAGCAAGGTAGAAAACACTGAAGACACCAATTCAGCCTTTGATTCTCTCTGACAGAAAATTAAAAATGAATGAGAATAAAATTAATAATAAATGTATTCATGGCCTTATTGGAATTCATGACTCTCTTGCCAACATTAAACAAGTTCAAGCAATTGTTCCTCTTAAAGTGAAACAGCATCATAGTTGCAAACTGTTTAAGTACTATATTTTTTACTTAGATATATGAAATTAAAAAAAATAATCCAACTAAACACTTTCTCAGTTGCAAAATCCTTAAGCAAAGACTTTTAGCAAAGTCTTTCAAGGAACTTGTACTTTTAATATGTCTGAAAATAAAATGTCATACTAATGGCCTGTAAGCCAAGCAAGGATTTGAAGACTTGCTCCCACCCTCTTCCGTGCACCAAACAGTAACTTCAGCATGATTCTCAAGACTTATTGCTCCTCAACACTCAAAGGGCACAGAGCATTTTACTAGAAATACAAAAATACCTTAGCACCTCAACACCATTTCTTTGGGAAGCAGGAGTTAATTCACAGAGGTAATGTCATACTTACTATGAAAATAATCTTAGTATTGAAATGGTAAAACCGTCAAATAAGTTCAAGAGCTAAAAATTACAGATGTACTCTTCTCCCTTGTGTGCTCTCATCCATGTATTAAAACCCTGACCTATGATAGAATTCAAGCAGCACAAGACAGCCAGTCCAGTATGTGTTGGGAATTTGGGGAATGATATGAAGTCAAAAGTGATAACTTAGCATCATAAAAGCAGTCAAGGATCTGAAATTCCTTCGAGCCCATCATTCTCTTACTAACTGTGACCAGCATCAGATACTTAGACGAGAGTAAGTAAAGCTTTTTTAGATACTCCTGCTGCATGTTTATCCAACAGACAGATGAAGCTGTTCAGTTCTAGTGACAGTTTTTTTCACCTCTTCTATGACCAGTCTTGCCCACAATTGTACATGCAATTTCCAACCAAGCTGTCGTCTACATCTGTGAATGAAAGAAGATAACCTTTAAATTGCCAAAAATCTGAGGAAGAAGGTCTTACCACTTTGAAAACATATTTTGGAAAATATGAGACTGAGAACTTGGCCTATAAAAGATAACAGACTGAAAAATAAGTGGCCACATGTACACTTAAGGAAGATGTCAGTATGACTTTGTTCAAAACTACTTTTTGAAGTCAAGAAAGAACAGATTCCAGTTTGCTTAGGGACAGAACTAGGAGGTTGTTCACTGCTGTCAATCTACTGTGGGTCAGTGTGAGGGGAGAGTGAACACAAGAATCATCCACATTTAAAAAAAGAAGGATGAATTATTTCATTAAGAACTGTGTTCAGCTTTACGACTGCACTAATCATAGTACACAGTTCTGCACTTGTGTGAAAGGATTCTGTACACCATTTTTACTGCAGTTCAATATTTCCAGAGGCACTTCAAGCTTAGCTTGGTCTCTGCACAGGGTTGTGGCACAGAATTATTTATCCAGTTGTTCTCCCTGCAGTCCACAAGAGGAAAGCATTTGAGCTGACTTAAGAATGGGATGATATTCTACATCCCAGAATAAGAGTGATTCACAAGGCTTAAATCTATAAACTCAAATAAAGATCAGTCAGTACTGAGAAGGAGTGCCTAATATAGCAAGTCTTTTAATGCCACGGATGTTCTCATTTTTTAATTCATAAATGACATTATCTAAAATTATCCTTTCGATGCACTTGTTTGGTTGATCTTTTATATCATAGTATTTACTGATTAGATCTAGAGTCAAAGGAGAAAGAATATAAATAGATTTCATCAAATTACTGCAAGGTTACTGACAGTCTATTTCTCAACACATTTCTGTGGCTGAGTCTCTGGAAATCAACTTGCAAAACACAAGACTATAATAACTCTAAATGTTTGACTGTGGGAAAAAAAATAGAAAGATTTTTTCTGGCAAAGTTTATGTCTGTACAGCTGGCGAGAAAACTTAACTGTCCAGGCTCCAGCACTGAAGCCTACATACCACATCACAGGATATCCAGATCAAGTACCCTATTCAGTTACAAGAGCCTGTTATAACCCCACTCATTCAGGAAAATCAAGGAAGATCTGTCCTGGTGCCAAAGCAAATTATGCTGCCATAAACAAATGTAATGCTAAATTGGTAGCAAAGAAATAAGGTGAGAAAATACATCTACTTTTTAAAAAGCAAATGCTCTCTGCATCTCAGTGTAACAATAAATACACATTGGTATATAAATAGTTAGGAAATTATCTTTTCTGAGATTAGTGGATTTCTTATGTTTATAAATTTGGAAAGTGGGTTTTCTATATTTTTATTTTGAGAATTTATTTGGTATTTGGCTACAGGATCAAATCGATTAATAAGTTAACTTGTATGACTTCAGTAACTTTTAACAGGGATAAAATTAAATCTAATGTAAATGTATCTCTTGATTTCAATCAGTTTTGGATCAGAACTTCCATGCAAATTTGCAAAGTAATACAGAATGCAACTCATTGGGGCACATTAGCCTAAATATTCTTGTCAAAACCATACACCATTTCCAATCCATAACGTTAAATAGTAAGTCATAAACTTATGAATATGTTTATTAGTCTTTCAGAGACAGGCACAGACTAGTAAACATTTCAAAGTCTGCATCTCACTAGCCCCTAGGGTGTATTCTTTAAAGAAGGCATTGATTTTTGTCATCAAAAAACAAGTATTCAAGTAACAGTCTCAAACACAAGATGATGTTAAAGTACCCAGGATTCCCAAAGGTGCCATCTGTAAAAGGATCATTGATTTTGACCTTTTGGGTGGATTTGTCTTTTTTCCTAGTGTTTTATTATGTGCATCAATAACAGGGAAGGCAAAGAAGACAAAATGAGAGACAGAAAATATAACTTTTTAGAGATGTATGTTTGGACTTCTGCCAAGAAAATATTTTTTGCATTCAAGTAAACCAGTGTAATCAAAAAGAACAACAAAAATAACCTAAAGCCAAAATATCACAGCAAATGTGTAATTGTTTAGACCAATAATTGGCTAAAAAAAAATTAAATCATCTGTTTTCTTATATTTCTTAAGACTCAGCACTTTTCATGCATGGCTTTTGTAAACACATCTGTATCCATTACCTCCTCTATATATGAAAGTATAGATCTTGATTTAAGAGGAGGATACAGAGATCAGATTCAATTGTCAGCTATTGTTAAAAAGAATCTTGAGAAGCACCACTAAAATCAGTACATAAGTCCCACAGGAGCAGCAGGCTAAATTTGCTGTATGCTATCTTGTATAACTGTTTTTTTCTCTTAATTCCAATTAGTGTGTGATGTTAAAATATAAACTTGTCTGGCTCCTCTATAGCTCATGCCCAGCCCTGAAAAGGCAGATATTCAAGATTTGCACCAGAAGAAATACTATGTTATGTTTAGACATAGGAAGAAGGGCAGCAAGGTAAGAAAAGAAAACCTGTTTATTCTCCAGCAGAGGTAGGACTTCAGCAAAAATGGGCACGTCAGGATTTCTGAAGAGTATTTTATATAGAAAATGCTGAAAATAGCAGGAATTATGTCCAGTACAGCTTCTTATTCTATTATCAGTGGGACAAAATCCTGCGTGCGGTACAACAGCATTGCCTTTACCTTCCCCCAGCTATGCAGCCAGTGGAGGAAGGAGCATGGAAAAGTCCTTTTACTGGTACCAGATTAGGTTTGGCAGTGGGCCAGACCGGTGGATAATGCCATGGCCTGCAGCCCTGGTAGCAGAGAGCTCCTTCAGTTGCCAAGCCTTTCCCCCGCATTAGCAGTCTAAGCACAGTCAAAACACTTAAAGCTGCATTTTTGCCACCTGTACACAATGTACTGACCATCTTAGCGAACTTCAAACAGGAAGGCCATGTTACCTTTATATTCTAGTTTCCACTAAGCCATGTCAACATTCTGCCACTTCTATTTACATGTATCAGGGGTCATATTAAGCACAGGTAAAGGGACAGTGCACTGCCCAAATGTGGAGTTAGGAAGATAAAATGCATGTGATTTGCCCCATTAAGCAAGTTGCATCTGTTCTTCACTCTCCAAGCATATGCTGCATGTGAAAAATGAGAAGTGTAAGCTACATCCACAGCATCTATCTGCACTCCAGCTGTGAAGGTTTATACTTGTATTTCTTTTCAGCTCCTACAATGGATTTAACTAATGGCAATTTTGCACATTACTAAGAATTCTAAACAAAACAATCCTTTCAGTGAGGCTGTGAAAATGATTGCAAAGTGGATTAGGGATCACTTATGGTAGATAGCTGTTGACAAGATACTGTTTATTATTACCATGAACATAAATTCATAGGTGCCAGAAAAAAAGCTTGTCATTGAAATAATAAAGACATTTCAACATATGCTCTAACAGAACAAGCTATGTCAAAAAATTCTTTTCATTTCAGTAGGAAAACTTCCTTTGGCTATCTACCAGAAGACATTCAAAATAGCACAAGAGTCTGTTACCCCTATGGTTCTAATCTACCTTAGGAGGAAGCAATAGTACTCTCCTCCTAAGGCTAGCTATATCCTAGCACTAAGTGACACAGTCACTTTACTTGTGTAACAGATGTTCAGTGATAAAATATTTTTGTAAGTACACTGAATTTTAAGCAATCTCTTTTATTTTCTGTTTTATTCTTGTTTACATGTAGGCATTAGATTACAGGATCACCACCCTATCTCGTGGTAATCAGGCTAGTATTCTAGCCAACACTAAAGACTGAAGAAATTTTAACATAACATTCGTTCTCACAGCTTTTACAAATTCTGAAAATTCTTCCTCCAGCTGTTCTTCTGTCCTTTCTCACTACTGTCCACTCTTAAGTTTACATGAACAAGACTATTCCACTCTTTTGCAAGTTCCTCAGTCCCTATACGTACGTCATTCAATATATATCTCATATACTCAGGAGAGCAGGGAATGGATTCTGCTTGGATTTACATGTTACTTACTACGTCTGCAGGAAAGTGTCACTGCCACCATTGTATCGGCCAAGGAATGAAATAAAGAACCTTATTTGAGAAAGTGTTTTGTTTCATGCTGCCATTTTGGATTTCTTTATCTTGCTTATTTTTAGCTCCAGATGACTTAATTTTGTTAGATAATTTCAGAAACTGGTTTCCAGTGCAGAAGGCAATGGCAGGAAGTCAGGATGTGCTAAAGGATGAAAACAGTTTCCTTTGGCACCCTCCTGCAGCTTTGCTCCAATGTACCAGGCATTGTCTCTGTCCCAGTCTACTTTTCCACATGCTGAGTCCTAGCCCAAAAAAACCCAGGTGAAAAAGTATGCAGGGGAGAATTCATCTTGCAGACTAATCTGTCCTAACCTGTTCTTCAGCTACTCTTTTCTCTCCCTGGTCTCTGCTTATCCTGCCCTCCTACAAGTCCTTACAAGACTTATCCATCTGTGTTTTCTTTACTGTTCTCAATCCCATATTAAATCTATCACATATATATGCTTATACTCATATCAGCCTTTATCCAGTTGACCTTCATGATTTTTCTTCCATTATTTTTTTGTTAAGAAGAACAAGTAATTGGAGAAAGAAAGAATTCTGGGGGTTTGTAGGAGGAAATAGTGTACATACTTGCCTACTACACTTCCATGATCTGCTTCAATGGCTTGTAAGATACTGTTAGCAAAGTTACTGTCCCTTGACAGTGCCTGATTCCAAAACACAATTATACTTTTAGAAATGAAGCAAGTTAAGAATAAACTTAGCTTGGATCAATGGAAGAACCTGGATCCCATACAGTCAGCAGAAATATGGTGTGCTTAAACAGTCCTTTAAAGGCTCAGGCCCACAACAATTATTTTGCATGAACATGAAACACAATGCCAGAAAATCACTGGGGTAAGCCATCAGAGTTTGTTTCATCCTGGCAGAGCCACTCCTCCTTTTGGGATGTTGTTATTGTGTCTGTCAACGGGCGATCAGAAACTAGGGGGGACTGAACAATTAGTGGAGTTCTCATCTGGTGAAGTGTCGTGCTGTGTGTTTGTCCTACACACTACTGCATCTGACACTGGAAATGCGATTCATGTGGTGCCCTGGCAGCAGTTCTGCCTGAGGAGCCAAAAGGGAGCCTCCCTCTGGGTAAGCCAGCAGGTGTTAAGTGTATGCTAAACTGGTCTCAGCTGGAAGCCACTCTTTCAATGTTAGAGGATTGTCTTACATATCCAGCATAGTTTGCTGAGTGTTTAACCAGAAGTATAGAAAAAATAAAGCTTCTTTTATCTATTTCAGCCTATCATTAATAATAAAATTAGTTTGTCTCCCTTTTAAGGCAGGTTCAGTAATAGATTGCAAATTCAGAGTCAGCTCTAACTGGAGCAATTAAATCCATTCAACTTCCTGATTATAATAATAATAGTGCAGAAATGACATGCAGAAAGTGAATTCAACATGCCATTTGGAGTGATGAAAGACTCTGATAACATATTGGTAATGTTAATAACATGCTTATTTGTGAAAAGTCTGTGTTTTGAGATGCAGGGGGTCAACATTTTTATTTTCCTTACTGGTACCTCATCGATTGAATAACACATTTACTATCTATACCTACTTACAATGGTATGCATTTTAGAAATAATGGCTAAGGTATTTCTCAGTGGACAAAAATATCAAACTTAGTACCATGCTCCATTTGTGCTTTATATTTACTTAAAAAAGAAGTTAGTGAGTAATGGGCTCATTAAATATCTGTCCATGTGAATTGCCCTATATATGCACAGTGTTACAGTTCACTGACTTACGGACAGACAATTTAATAGTTTTGGTTTTTATTCCTTTTCATCTCAGGGGCCTCTAAAGCAATACAGAGATGAAAATAACCTTTAAAATTTTGGGTATTACACATGTAGTTTAATAATGATTTCAATAATGCTTGGAAATATCCTGTTCTGTTTTAACAGGAGTGTTATAAAAAGTTGAGGCAGATGTACGAATGCTTGTTGTTTTCTGTTACAGGAGGGCCATGAAGATGATCAGAGGGCTGGAGTACCTCTCCTATGAAGACAGCCTGAGAGAGTTGGCATTGTTCAGACAGAAAGGCTCCAGGGAGAACTTTTAGTGGCATTCCAGTATCTGAACGGGACCTACAGGAGAACTGAGTAGGGACTCTTTGTCAGGGAGTGGAGTATTAAAAAAAGAGATGGATAATGGCTTTGAGGGTAGATTTAGATTAGACTTCAGGAATAAATTCTTTACTCTAAGATTGTTGTGGCACTGAAACAGGTTGCCCAGAGAAGCTTTCAAAACCCTATCTCAAAGTGTTAAAGTCCAGGCTGGACGGGGCTTTGGGCAACTTACTCTAGTGGGAAATGTCCCTGCCCATATCACGGGGGCTGGAACTCAGTGATCTTAAAGATCTTTGCCAACCATTCTATGATTCTATAGCTTGAAGACATGGATTTAAAGTTACAGTGGAATGTCCAAAGTTGGATTATCTTACTCATACAAAGTAACATCCGTAACACTTTTTCTTAGCAGCCTGATAGCAATAACAGAATTTTCTGATGAAAAGGAGGAAGTGAGGTAGGCTAGAGAAAGAAACTTTACAAGGAGAATGCCTACAAATATCCATACAAGATACATTGTACCTAATAAATCTGAAATCACAAACATAAGAAACTTCAGCAAGATGTGGAGATACAGATCCTGTCATGTTTCCAGAGTTCCAAAGTGAATGTTTAGGAAAATTATGTATATACTCTATAGCTGAGTCTGCTCCAGCCACAATGCTCCTACGGACATGGTTTTAAAAAAAACAACACATTGGGATGTACATTAGCTTGTCTATGAAGCCGTGCCATAACATCCTATACATGTACTGCTCAGCTTGCTCTAATAAGGAGAAAAACTTTTTTATTTCATCTTAATCCTCTTTTACTGAAACTTAAGCTAATAGTGCTTTACTTGACTGGGAGAGGATAAAAGTAAGCATGCACACACTCCATGCACACACTTCAGACATTGTGGTGGGTCACATTATTGATGTCATAGATTAAAAATTCATTATCTCAAAATATTTCCAATTAGTACACTTTTAATGCCCATAAGATATTAATATCTTGTTGAATATGCACCTATAGTGAGTTTAAAATTAAACAGTCAAGCCTTTGTTCACTCTTCTAAGTACAGTTTGAACTATACTGTCTCCTCTTAGCTCTTCCCTTAATGAAAAAACTCTGTCTCCTGTCATTTTAGAGGATGACAATAGAAATGGGAAGCTGAAAAACAAAGATGAACAAAATGCATTAGCAAGAATGTCTACAAAACTGTAATTAAAATGAAAAGCTATTCCCATAATTGAAGAGTCCTGGCTGGTATCTCTATGTAACGAAATAAAAGAGAGGGCAAGTTCAGGGACAAAAGATCTTCATTAGGAGTATTGTCTACCATATGGTTCCTCTAAACAAGAACTTTCTGTAGGACTGACATTTTCATTAAAAGGGCAGGCAGTTTGCTATGAAATGCCATTCAGTTTTAAAGGTTCAGCTTAGAAGCAATTTAGAGCATGAACAACAGTTTCCAGTGCCATCTTTTGATTGATTGGTTGACTATGTGATATCACAGTTGTCACACGAAGAGTAAGGGAATTTCATCCATAAAATGCTGGATATATGCACTGGGTTTGTTATTTACCCCACAGGCCCTTTATACTGCTTAGGAAATCAGAATGTGCATTTGAGACATTAATACCCACTTTCAGCTTTTATACACTGACAAAGTGGCTGAAAAAGAGGTTTCTGGTGGCAGGACTCCAGGCCAATGGGTTGAAAATATAGTATAAATAAATAAATAAATAAATAAATAAATATAATCAACTGGAGATAGTAAAATATTCTTCATCTCTCACTTTCCTTTTAGAAGAGATGCACTGGCATGGACCCCAAAGGTAGCCAATTCATCTAACTTTGTGTTTCCCTGTTCCTACTTCATGTCTACACTCAATGCCACTCTGACTCTGTTAGCACCAGCAAATCCTTTAAGGGTTTTCATCATACTTAAAAGGCAGGACAGGGGAGCTCTAAATTAGCTCCCCAGTCAACTTTTTAAGTAAGACTTAATAAGCCTACTGACTTTTCAGAAGTCATTTAGTGCCACTTCCCTTCCCAGTCTTGCTGTGACACTCAGCAGCACTCAAGAAGTGACTGTGCTTGCTTAAATGCTGAATTGGAAGCTGATTTAGGTCTCTCCTCCTTCAGCAATTTACACTCACAAGACTAAGGACAGTTTCAAATAAATAAATAAATAAATAAGGGAGTAAGTAAGTAAGTAAAAGTAACCAGAAGAGGCAAAAAAGACAACCTGCTTTTCATAATTTTCATTATGTAAAAAAGTAGCTTTTTCTCCATTATACATAGTTTCTCTCACCTAATCTTTCGAACAATAGAATCTCTCTCAGTGCTGCTAAAGACATAGTATTACAGAAGTATTAACTTCTAAATTTATTTTTTATCTTAAGCCTAATGGGAAAATGACTAGAGTTCTGTGATCTTTTCTAAGTTTCTTGAATTATCTTGTGAGCAGCTTGCTGCAGTTCTTTTTATTAACCTCCAGACCTTACTATTTAACCACAAATAGATTTAGGTCACGCATATTGAATTGTTTTCGTGACAGTCTAGTGTTTAATAATAAACTCCACTCCAGAAAAATTAAACAGTTCCAAAGCTGTGCTCTACAAATGTGATTTTGGAAAGAGCACCATATGACAGCTCAGATGGGCAAAGAAACCAAAGGACATTAGCAGTGCTCAGTGCAAAGTCTAAGTTGAATAATTACTTAGGAATGATTATGAAAGAGATCATAGGGTATAGTAGAAAGAAACAAAATAAACTATCAAACCACCATCAGGCAGCTGGCTATTAAAGGGCTATAACCAAATAAAATCAATAATTGAATTACAAGTTGCCTAGGACCCTGAGAGTTATCTTTTTCCATATCTAGAAAGCTTTTCTCGTAACTCTGATAATCTGATGTCCTTTATGGTACTTTATTGTGTAAAGGTGATGTAATATTTATTCGTTTACAGATCAGTCCATCACAGATTTGTTTACCACAACATTTTTTAAATTTATGTATCTATCCACTAAAATATTTATGCAAGTTGGGTCCAGAGGGAAGCAATCTTGTTTTTGCAGATTGTAGTTGGTGCTTTGAGACAACTCTGTGGAGTAAGTAAACACAGAATAAGTGAATTGGTTTTGTGCGTGCTTTCCGCAGGCACATTCTCCCCACTCACTGTTTATGAGTATTTGGAATTTGGAATTACAGAAGTTATATAGCAGCTCCATTAAGCCAACAGGACTGAAATGTTTGAGACCTGCTGAAGATTTTTCCACAGATTACTGTTTTTGTTCTTTATCAAAATTGATAGGAGCACTTGTTCTCTCAAACATAATAAACGGATTAGGTTATCTGCTATATTGATCTGAAGGTTAACCACTTTGCTTGACATGCTATTCACAGCTCTTGATTAAAAATGTACCAGTTTAGAGCACAATAAGGAAAATGGACTTTCTTCAAAATATTAAAGCTTAAATGGAGCTTCCTGAACAGTAAACATAGACAGAAACACAAGTATTTTTTCAGGGAAATGAATGATTTGAAATTGTAACATTAAACTGAACCTTTTACCACAACTTTGTTCGTGTGGATCCTCTCCAAATCAGTATATTTGTTGTGCATGTAATATAACAGTGTTGTATTTTACCTGAAAACTAGTGATGAAGTCTCTCCAGTTCTACATTAGCTGCAGCCTACCACTCATTACCAAAATGGATGCCTATTGGCAGCCTTACTAAGGACAGCGCAGCATCACCAGATGTGCCGCTACAAACTAGTGGGTGCTTCACAGCTTCTGTGACTAGGCAGTGCCACAAGTCTTATTTTATCACCAGTAATTTGTGTAACAACATCCCGTGAGTTAAACAGCAAATCTTCGTCTCTATAGCTGTCAGATAATTTCTTTGGATGTAGGATATATTAAATAAATGTACCACAATGGAAGACTATGTAGAGAATAATGAGATGCTTTCCCTGTTGCAGACTTTCAGTAACTAGGATTTGATCTTCAAATTTGAAAGTATTAATTACACTTTATCCATGTCTTTCTGTTTTGTTTTGTTTTTTTTGTTTTTGTTTTTTCTATGTGAAACTTTTCCTCATCCCATCTCATGTCCTCTTGCTTCTTTCTCACAATTGACTTCACATATTAACCTCCTTTGTTGGTAGTTTACCTCTTCTGATCAGTCAGGATCAAACAGCTCTGCCTTATTATCCACCAACATTTCTTTCACCTTCAAATCTTTAGACAAACTTCAGATAAATTGCTTTCCACCAAAGCAAAAAAACCCAAAACACATTCTTTTTCTTTCTTTTTCCATTGCCCACAATTTTCTCATTTCCTGTTAATTGGATTATTATCTATTCATCTTTCTACTAACACTGTACACTGTTTTGCAGTTTTGTCATTTCTTCATCCAGATTTGTAAATTATCCATTATTTATTTTCCCATTCTGAGCACAAAACTGCTTGATAATTCTTTCCTTGCTTTCCATCTTAACTCAATTGTGCCCAACTCCTCTCTGTTTTTATTATGTCCACACAATATTCTTTTAATTCACACAAATGGATGGATATGGCAGGCATTCAAGTAGCCACCCTGGGAGAATTCTAATTCTCTCATATGGCCAGAAGAACAAAAGCAGGCAGCTGTTGAAAAGGTCATCGGGAAATACGAGCTACAGAAACACCTCCACTGTTTAACCCATACTAGGCCTACATTTCAGCCCCTTCATGAAGCCTGTGGCACAACACAAGCCGATTTTTTTTATTACCTTCATGATATGCATAGCTTTTTCCTGCCTACAGTGCAACACTCCTTTATTTATTTTAGGGAGAAAAACACCCTTATTCTCTATATAATGGCAGCCTTCCCACCTTATGACTTGTCCTTCCATTCAGTTTTGGATCCGAGAGTGAATCCACTGACTCACAAATGCTTTTGCCCTAGTGCACAAACACATTTCTTATGCCCACACTCAGTAGAGTTTGATAGAAAGAAAATAAGCAAGTTAAGTTATTCATTGTGTCTACTTCATCCTATTCTAAAAATTAATTTTTGCCACAACCATCTTTTTTGTTCATCTGAAGACTCCATCCACTGCCTGGTTCAGCTCCCCAGCTGTTGTGAAATTGATTCACACTTAATCCACTTCTGAGAGCCTTCAGTGAAGCTCTTTCCCCAAATTAGAACTGTTATTAACAACAAAAAAACCTTTTGCCAAATGAAAAACTGGAGGAAAAAAAAATTAAGTCAACAGTACACAGAGGCAGTAATGAGATCCAGTTTGCACACTATAATGTACCTTGCCATATGCTCAAGTAGCTTTCCTTGGAGAATTCCAGCTCTCTTGC
Organism: Cyrtonyx montezumae; assembly: GCF_038088225.1. Lineage (NCBI taxonomy): Eukaryota > Metazoa > Chordata > Aves > Galliformes > Odontophoridae > Cyrtonyx > Cyrtonyx montezumae. The sequence goes on from NW_027071903.1 coordinate 3,708,908, forward strand.
ATGGGCAGAAGAATGAGAACAACAAAGTGTTGAAAAGGTCATCAAGAAATACAAACATCACAGATGGCATAGGTGAAAGCACTGCAAAAAAGCAAAGAGCAGAAAGAATGTGTAGGAGTATCATTCTCTAATTGGCAGTACCAGGACTGGAAGTGCACTTGTATGCTACCTTTATTAATATTAAAATGACTATTGCAAGGATACCTTACAATGTACCTGCCAAGTGGTCCTTTTTCTAATAGAGAGATGAAACAACTTCTTCTGTCACTGACATTCTGTGCTCAAACCTCCTTTTCAGGAGGTTTAAGAAAAACTGTGTAATTCAGTGATTGTAGAGTGGTAGGTAGTATGGTATCCTACCGAGGACTTCTTTCTTCGTAGAGAATTTCCATAGAATTCAGTGTTTTAAAATACACCTCCTGTCCTAAGCAGGAATAAATATATTTTCTTGACTCACTTCTGTCCAGAGACCCCATTCCCCAGTGTGTTGACTAAGAAACCCATGAATAATATGAAGAGTTTCACCAGTTTCCTTACAGACTCTCTTAGATCAGATGATTTTTCTTACCTAACAGAAAGTCATTGAATCACATGCCATCACAGTCAGAAGTAAAGAGAAAGATAATCAGATAATATGACGAAAGCAGCACAAGGTGAGTACAGACACTCTTACAAGTAGCAGGTTGAACATGTAACTCTCTAAAACTAATAGAGTGGTTTATTTAGAGAGCTGTTGGCCTCAAAACAAACAAACAAAAGAAAACACAGGTACTAGGTGCAACCAAAAACATAACAGTTTTCTGTGCTGTAAGTCACTGTACTACTATCCTATACACAGAAATAATTCTGATATTTAAGACAGAAGAATAACAAAAAAGGAATATAGAGGAAGAAACTCCATTGGAAATCTTTTCCATTTACCACTGTAGGTAAATGGTAGAGTAAGAATATGTGAGAGTATGGACAGAGTATGTACACAATGAATTCTCCACATTTTTTCACAAGCTACATTTGAAACTTCCCAAAATACAAGTTTTATTAAGCAAGTGCATGAAAATTTAAGCACTGGACAACATGGGACTTAATCAGAGCCCCCAAAATAAAGTGTATTTCAACTTGTGCAAATATTACATTAAAAAAAAGGAAGGCAGCAACAGTCTGCCCTCTCCTCAGCTGTAGACAGGGAAGGGTTTCAGAATAGTCAGATTATTTTCCTAGCAAAATATCCCTTTATTCACTCAAAAGACAGCTACAGGGGAACGTTCAGTGTAGGATGGCAGGATAAGAAGGGAGGAGAAAATCTCTTTGACAGGAAAAAAAACTTTGTTTCATTTCTCCAATGAACAAATATTAATACTTCATTTCTAGCCAGATACAGCCAAATGTATCTCCAGCAGTAAAGACTGCCCTATTACCCTTGCACTGCACACGTTAAAACCAAAGGGCAAACAAATGTTGGCAAACAGAAATGTGATGACTTACAGTATTTGCTTTGCTACAGTAGCTGGAAAGAGAAAAAATCCCCTAGAAAGATTAAGAAGCAAACATAACACTCATCTGGAAATTCCTATTTGTTGACGCCCCAGGGCAAGTACTTTTTCAACATTACACCTATTTTTTGAAAAGTACCTGCCCGCTGAGGCACCTGTGCTGTCAGCTTTCAGATACAGAAACACTGACTCACTTGGTAAAAATGAAATTATCCAACATTCCTGATTAAAATAGATATTAGACGTACAGAAAGCCTTCAATAAAATACTTGTTGAAAAAATATTAATTGTCAGAGACTTTACACAAGAAAAAGGGAAACAAAGTATTTAAGAGAACCAGAATTTTAACCTGAGAAAGAATTCTCATTTAGTAAGCTCTCTAAACTACAGATTGCAGATCAGGAGGAAGAGTAGATTACTATGATTCCTTAAGGATTCCTTTTTCCTTCTCTCTCAATAATTTTGGCATTCACTTATAAAATCCGTTACTGATGTTGTATATGTAGGCTTTGGTATAATTGTTAATTCTTAGGGAAACTCATAAGATTACCTTATCCCCATCCTATTACTATTCTTAACTCCTAGCAGGACACAATATTTTTTCATTTGATGTTTACTAATTGTGTTTATTTGAAACACATCTGATTCTTAGCAAAGCTGCCGAGGTTCTGTTTGCACTTCAACTTTGCAGGTTTACAGTAAAATGCCAGGCATATTGAGATGAATCAAATGCACCAGAGCATGAATGAAATGTAGTGAGAAAGTCCCTTCCAGCATCATTTCTGGGATTAGTAATTTGTGAAATTGTGGTGATGCAAGGGAACAGCATGAGAAAGCCATTTCCTTCCCTTTTGTCCAGTCTAAATGCAAATCTGAACTTTCTTGGCAGTTCATTTGCATATTAATGCATATAGTATTCCACTCCAGAGATCACTTCAGATTTTCAAAATTAAGTTGGGTAGGAGGGCTGAGTGAAAGGGATCATTTTTGCCATAGTAGCACAGATACTCTTAGATACTTGACAGAAAAAGGCAGAAAGGCAATTATTCTACATGCCCTATCACTATTTCGGTTTGCCAACTGGTCCGTGAGGAGATGCAGGGGATAAAAGGCAATGGTTGACCAGAAGGAAGGAAATACTTCATGTCACTGAAGAAGAACAAACATGATGAAATTAAGAAAGGGTAAGAGTGCACACCAGTCTAATTAGCATTTCTTCCTAGTAGCTTGGGAAATGTCAGCCACCAGTTGGTTGCAAAATAAAGATGTAATGTGAGTAATAATGAATTAAATTGTGGCTATTTGCATTGAAATGCTAAGATAATGATCTGAAATTACTATTGTAAATATTCCCCTTGACAGTTGAAAATTGGACTTAAAGCTAATAGTACTTTGGATGAACTTTAAGCCATGAAATCACTTTTAATGCTTTACACTCCTTTTGGCTATGACAACGTGTTTCAGAAAGTTAATTTAGCTCTGTTTTGCTCAAGCTGTTTGGTAATTGATGCATACATCGTGGGGGTTTTAATGAACAACTACAGGGACTATTTACCCTATTCGCTAAGTATAAATGAAACACTTGATTACTACTCCTGAGCTGAATAAACTGATAGAGTCAAGCACAACAAATGCTTTTGGCTGGGGACTGGAGGAGGTGACATCAGTAAGGATCTATTTAAATGCAAAGAAAAAGGCAACATTTCCAGAAAATGCTTCGATGTTTCAGGTACATCTTCTTGCATTAGCTGCAATTTATAGTTTTGCTGTTAGCATTAGGAATCGCTTAGGGAGAATTTACATCTGTATGTCTACAAACCAGAAGTACTGACAGAGCAGGCTTAGCCAGCAGAACAGAAAAACAGCAGATATCTTCACAACATCTGTTGTGTCAATAGCTTTCCAGTAATAGTGCATTTAAAATGAGAGCTAATTTCCAGATTGTAGTGCCTAGTTACACTGTAATATCATTTTTTTTACATTATTTAAAGATAAATGACCTAAACGCTAGAAGATTACACAATTACTTTATGCTACACCCACACGAAGTGGATTTGCACAATTAAAGGGAATGTTGAAGACTTTTAAGGGTGATGAGGCTTCTAGATGCCTGAACAGCTATCTCTGCTGGCACATGCTTTCAGAGAGTACCCATTTCTAGGAGGTGTTCTGTAATGGGCACTTCAAATGATTGCAAGTTTTCAGTTGTTGGGAAGATCATGTACTTTATAAGGCTGGTTAGGTGGAGAATACCAAAGCTTCTTTCAGTGTATCAACCCTCATATCTGTACGAATAGTCAAAACTGCCTTTTTGAACTCCAGCAAAAGTTTGCTGTAGCCCAAGTCCTGCCTCCTTCCAGAGTTGCAGGGCTCACTGTTCTTCATGAACTTTCAGGATGTAGGTCTGCAGGCCAAACATTCATGATCTTCTGAAGTCAAACAGCAGCAACTGTAGCACGGAATTACTGTGCCAGACCACCTTCTCTTATCTGTATAAACCATCTGCTTCTTTGATCATCTTTTTCTTAAAGGTCTTTGAAATATGTCATATATGTGAAAGAAAAAATAAAGAAAAATAAAAGCCAGACAATGTTAGTACCTTTAATTTAATAGTTTTGCAAGAGAAAAAGTCTTGCAGTATGACTATATGCAGCTTAAAGTGCTTCAGGTATTAACCAGAAGCTCTTTTGCTCGATCTGCTCATGCAATATTCTTAACAGGGTTACCAGAGACTACATAGGAAATAAAACTCTATTAAATAATGTTGCGTTTCTAACATCCTATATTTAGGGATGTAACTAAGCCAAAATACTGTCACTGTGTTTGTCATGTACTATTGTTAAGGAAGATTTTCTTTCCCAGGTCAAATTCAGACAAGTGAGTCACTGCATTTCTAGACTTCTAACATTTTACATTTTAGAATTCTTGTATTATTTTTTCAGAAGTTCTGTAAGAAGATAAAACATATTTACAGTTTCTACACCAATATAATTGTCAATGACTAAATGCCCTCTTCTTGCTATATCTAGTGCTATACATCCAGAAATTAATATAAAACTACATAGGCTCCCACAGCACAAGGTAGTTAAGTAAGAAGAACATAAAAACATTTTGGGAGAATAAATTGGTAGTCCTTCTAGTTGAAAACGACAAGCATCCCTGGCACTTCTATCTATTGTGGCAGCCCAAAAAGAACATAAAACCTGCAGCTAGATTATCTCCTACATGAAGCACAGAAGAGAGATGCCAAATGCTTGCCTCTCTACTTGCAGCCTTGATGTACCGATATAAATGCTAAGGTGACAGACTTGCTGAAGGTCCAACTTCTTGCAGCTTTGTTTTTATATTCGATCAGAAAAATGATGATGGGAAATGCAATAGATCTGAATGCAAGTCTGAATGTGCATACACTCTTAAAGCTTCTGACTTTTCTTTGCCCCTTACCTTTAACATTAACAGGTTTGGACATTTGGATGCCTTGATTTTTAAGTGGAGCTGGGGATGGAGGGAGGTTGCCTTCTGTAAAGAGTGTTAGTGGTTAAACAGCTCCAGTTAAGCTTTGAAAAGCACCTTCCTTTCAGGTCAATAAAATGGCTGCAGGCCAAGTTCCCATCTGTGCTGAATGTGTATTTGCTGGCTAGAGACAATTTTCTACTAGACCTGTTTAAAAGGAAAGCAGTGTAGCATGATGGCTCTCTGCTAGCACATCTAAATGTAAGTTCAGTAACTATACCACATCTTGAAAAAAGTTTCAGTCACAACAATGTAAAATAACCCATACTGTAATTTTTCCCACAGTCTGTTAGTAAGGCTTAGTAACAAAAGTCAGGAAACTCAGATTCCATTATGACCATCTGCTAACTAATCCCAAAGCTTTCCAAGGAATGCTTTTCTCTCCTAAAAGAAAAAAAATTACCATGAGACTAAATAGATTTTTTTCTCTTCACAACCACATATATGCTCCAGCTAAATAAACTGGCAACTTTGCTCTCAAAGTAATGCCTCCTATTTATTACCATGGAGACAACAACTGATGCAAAGAGCACAATAATACTGTTTAATATAACAAATTATTTGTTCTGTGGGAGCAGTCCTGTATCTTTGAGAATGGGGAAGAATACGTTCTGGAAGTGAAACCAGAACAGGGAGAATTTGGGGTGGCAAGACTGCATAGTAAATCTAAAAGACACTTGTTCATAAGAGTGCTGCGGTAGTAATGCAGCAAGGCATACCGAAACATGAGAAACAAAGTGGAACAGGAAATGACAAGGAGAGGGACATTCTGGAAGGCTGAAGACAGGTTGCCTGAAACACTGACCTATTCAATATATAGGTCAGCCTGCCATATGTAATGAGCTGTAGCAGTATGCTGTAAAACTGCTGCAAGAAACCACTGCTACAGCTTTATCTCTTTCCTATTAGGAGTAAAGGTCAGACTCAAGCTCCTTTTGTTGCTCTTGGCTGTTCTGAGTAAAGGCCATGGAAGGAAACCATTACAGAATAAAAGTGAATAGCTCCAGGCTCATAAGTTGCATTGCCTGTGGGGAGGCACGTTGCTAATAAAAATGCTCTGGTAGTAAATCATTTAATTTCTTGGCTGTTCCTACCCTCATTTTCAGCTGGAATTTGATGTTTTAAGAGCTTAAAATTCAGCTCTGATCGGAAAATGAATTTAGTTGTTTGAAAAGCAGCTGTTTAAAACTACTTTGTTCCTTCTTTAGCCCCACTGGAACTTGACATCAGCAGCTGATAAAGAGATATAAATGTACAAACCTCAGTTGTTGTTTTTTGTTTTGTTTTTATAAATTACAATGAAACGTCCTTTCTCAATAGCATGTTTTTTCACCAATCTTGCCAGTGCTCATCACTGAAGGACTGTCTATAATATTCCTTAATGTAAGAGCCACTGGGCCTGGACTGTACCTGTGCTTCCCCCTGCTGAGTGGTTGTAGGTTGTCCCTACCTCTGCCAACTTCAAGATAGTCACTACTTTGCTGGATTAACAAACTGAAGTAAAGAATGCTTCTTTGCTGTATTTGCACTCTTTATGACGATTGAAAGTGAATATTACTACTGCAATCTGAATGTTACTTTCAGATATTCATTGAGCAGCATTTATTTATTTATTTGGTCTTGTCCAATAACTGAGATTAATTTCATTTCACTGAGTCTTATGTACTGTATCATCTTGCCAAACCATTGCAATGGAAAGTGCTTATATTCAACCAAAATGACTACTTGAATAGGAAAGGGTTTAGGGAATGTGTAAAGGTTTTGAGAACCTGCACATAATGGCAATCTCAGCATCAGAAAATAAGATTCTGAAAAGGAGACTATATTAAGAAAAAGAAAGCTTGACTAAACATATAAAAATAGATCATTGCATTTTCTTCATGGAACAGTCTAGGATACTTGCAACCAATTTTAACAGCAAATAGAATTTATGTGACTGATGAACATCACTTACACACTTCAATATACCCTCTAACAGCCAACCTATTTTACTGAAGTGACATTAAAAAAAAATAAGTAAAGAAATCAAACAGTTTCATGATGCCATGCAGAGGACCAAATTTTTCTGGTATGTTTAACAAAAGTAATTACAGTAAGACTGGCAAAAATATGCTGCCAAATAATTTATCTTTATTATTGCAAAATACATTGTGGTTTTCTTACTTTTCATGCTGTTTTTCTCTTTCAGTGCTTCCAAGAACATTAATGTCAGTATCAACAGTGGGTGATGGGGACTGGAAGGCTTTCATCTAAGTCATTCCATACTCATCTTTTTGTTTATGTCTCACTTTCCATGAGGTTCCACAGATATGCTTTAATTATAATCAAAAGAAGGTAGTTATTAATCTTGAAAAACTAGAGAACTGGGTCATTCTTTTCTTTTGCTAAAATTTAGAATGTGAATATGGAAAGCTTGTGTGCTCTTCTGAAAAACTTACATTTTAGGAAAGCTAAAATAGAGGGGAAAAAGGAATACTCAGTAAAAAAGTGATGAAAAAAATTAACATATTTAAGCTCTAATTTTTTCAAGCCAGTGGAAACACTTTTAATTTCCAGTTTTGTCAGTGTTTGCTCTGGATAAAAGAATCTGACTTTGAGTGAGAGTTCTGAGATTCTATTTCTAGCTTTTCTACTATTCTGCTCTGTAGTTCCAAACACACAGTCTCAATTTCGGTGCAAACTTCCCTTCCTACCAATGAACCAATAATGCAAACTGCCAAATCACAAAGCATCTTAGCACATGATGAGCAGTGACTTAGTACTTACGGTACCAGAATGTTGCTATTCACTACAATATTTAATTTGTTGGACTGACCTAGAAATATATGTGCTTAGTGCATTGAGTAATTCGGGTTTTTTAAAGAAGCAATATAGAAGTCACATGCTTTGTGTGATAACAAATGATTAATGATAAAGACTGGTAGATACAGAATTTCAGCCTCAGATAATTATAGACTGCAGTGAGCCTTCAGTAAGCTGTTGATAGGTATGTACAATCTCCCAGCTTTACAGAACTGTACCTGTATACTTCGTAATAACTGTTTTGGCTGATAAGTCTGCAGATTTTACTGTAGAACACATTATTATACAAGTACAAATAAAAGGCTAACTATTTTAGTAACTCCTTTCCACTTTAAACCTTTTTTTCTCTACTGCAGCTGCACCTTTGCTTTGTGAGATACACAACGCAGGTACACATAAATTGTTACTTAGCACCTATTTGTGATTAAAGCATCCAAGCGGAAGGTGAAGTACAAATACTACCAGAAATAATACATAGAATGTCTTTGGTTACAAATAGCTGCTGAAACAAACAACTGAGGTGCTTACAAAGTTATAGTCTTTTTTTCTATTCAGTTCATATGCTCCTTTCAAGAAAAAGGTGTATGTTTCTTCAAGAAAATAGAAATCTGTGAGACCTCTGGGAAAAAAAAAGAGTAATTTTAAAATATATTCACTTTTTCCTAAAATTAAATGAGAAATAGCATTAATAACATAAGCTCCTTCCATGTTTCATCACTTGTCATTCTTTCAATGAAAAAAATCATAGAAGATGACCTTCATCCATTTTCCTTTTTTCAGGTGTTACCCCCTTACTCCCTTCTTTGCAGTTTCAGTGTCTCTATCTTCTTCTCCAAAGAAGGTTGATAACTTTTTTTTGTTCTTTCAGAACAGCTGAAGCTTGGAGGTATCCAGGAAGGCCCACAGTGCATTTCAGGTAAGAGGGCAACTGCAAACTAATCGTGTCTAGATCTATCCTCCAAGGCTTCAAATATCAACAGTAAATTAGCTTCCTACAAAGCCTGATTTAGAGGCTTTATAGCCCCAGTAAATCTGTCTAATCCTTTTTAGCCCCGGTTCATTCTCTTTTCCTCTGCAACAACCTATGGCAATGGGTTCCACGATTTCAGTATTACTCAGTGAATGTACAGTTGATAAACATGGACTTATTACTCATTTTAGTGTAATTTCTATGCTTGTCATGGTTTTGGAATGTGTCTTTAAATGCTTATGGGATATGCACATTAGCCTGACTTTATAATCTAAGACATGCAAATTGGTCTTTATACCAATGCAAAACCCATTAAGTCATTGGAGTTTCACATGGACGTATGGTCTGCCCACACAGATTGAATTACAGGTTGAGGGCTATAATTGTAGCAAACAGCATATAATTACCAAAATGACACTCTCTTTGTTACCTCCGAACACAGAATATTTCCTGTACTATAAAGGTTGTTCACAAAGATATAACAGCTCCTTTACAGGAAAAAAAAAAAAAAAGCTATGAGAAAGCCATGCCCTATTTTTAATACTTCCATTTGTCAGGAAATGACAGAGGAGTCAAAACTTGAAATTAGTAAAATAATGTAAAAATGTGTATGAAATTTCAGTAGTGTCTAATAGTTGCATTGTGCAATTGTATTAATCAAAAACTATCCTGACAGCTTTTTCAAACTAAGTTAACTTTCTGTATAATTATTTGTTTACATTTGGAAGTTCTAAGAATTCTGTGTACATATTTCATTTGACTGTATCACAAAAGAATAATTTATTGCAACTAACTAAGAAAAAGCTCCCAAACTAGGTTGGTTTGATTTCTCACTCATTTCCTTAGGAGTCTCTTTTCGATACTGCAGTAAGATTTAATCTCTCCATCCCTGCGACGTAAACATCTAGACTGTAACAAACCTCAGCCTCAAAAATGTCAAGCACAGTGAAAAATGGAAATCACCATAGAGTAAGCCGTTCTCAGAGACCCTCTGATCCTGACTCACTGGCTCATGGGTCACTGAGCTGAATATGCAGACTTACCATTCCCACCCACAACGTTGCTGATGCTCTGTGCTATGTTAGCAGAGTGAAGTTCACAGGGAAAAAACACCCTTCAAATGCAACCCGTTCTCTCATCTTTTCCTTCTGCTTCCTCAACAGAAAGATAGCACGGGAGATTGCTGCTCACAAATGAGTTACATTTTGAACAATGTCTGTTTTTCTTAATCTGCATCATAAAACACTCTTACAAAGCACTTGCGGAGAAAACAAGAGCTTCAAAGAACTTGGTATGTTAAAGAAGTCTACAGGACTGATATGTTCTCTTTTCAATTTAAGGATTATACTGATTATAAGAGGGTCAGTGTCGTTATACTTGCTATGTTATGACATAAATACTGAAGATCATACCTGCCTTAATATTTGCTTTGATGATAAAGGAAAGCTCTAAGAACTCCAAAAAGGAGGATTTGGTCTGCTATGTCAGCTTTAGAAATGTGGTGCACAGAGCTCTCCCTGCAGACCCACCATAGCCTAGCAGGGACTTGCAGAAGATAAGAGGAAAATAATGTTTTCTTTTCAGGCTAAGCTTTTGCTAGAAGAGAGGATGAAAGATCAATCTTTTTGTAACTGTAAAACAAGAAAAGGTTTTCAAATGACCCTCCATATTTCCTCCATGCTTCTTCAAGATCTGTGCAGCCTCAGTGTCTGTCTCAACACTGATGGAGACATTGCCACAGTGATATTTTACATTCATAAAGACCTGGATAAGCTGATGTGCTAGAAATCTCAAACCAAGAAAGATGCAGTCAAGCAGAATGTGATAAATGTATCAAGTGATCTGATGCTACTCTGACCTGCTGTCCAATAGCCCTAAAAAAAGTTTGATCTTTACCTCCATTCCAGGTTGTATATATATTATAAATATATTATAAATATATATAATACATATATATTATATAATATTATATATTAAATATATATATCTTTGTTTACTTATAAATATATATATATATTTGTTTACTTGATCTGGTAACTCTAAGGGACTTTCAAGTGCTTAGTTAGAGAAAAGCACCTTTTAAAAAAATATGACATCATTCAGCTCTGTTTATTTTTTTGGGCAGACCTTATTTTAATAAACAGGACATCCAGACATATAGGTGGTGTAAATGCACCACTTCAGGGAAGCTAAGAGAAGCATAATGATTTAAGACACCAGCTGAGGAGCTGGCTGTACACAAAGCTATCATTACATTATGGGAAGACAAACAATGACTAGCTGTTTAAAGCAGGCAGGTTCCTGTTGACTCCTCATAACCACATGCGTGCATTTGCACATTCTCGCACACAAGTTTAGCTTGGTCAGAACAAAGCTTAACAATTTTAGTGTGCATAGTTGTATGTTACAGACAAATGTTTCCTGCTGTACAACAAGCAACTCTCTAATACACAGTGACTGGAAAAGGAACAATTAATTTTGACATGCAAGGTTTTCTCACAGTGTGTAGGCTCTTTTAAATTATTGATAGTGATTTGGAGAATACAGAGCCATAAGAATGCAGCGGCTTGAACTGCTTTTTTTTTTTTTTTTTGGTGGTAGAAAAAGGCAGACAGTTATAAACCTTAAATGACGATCTGTGGAGTTTAAAGGTAATTCACCTTCCTCAAACATCAGATTTAAAAAAAAACAAATGACAACTTGGATATCATTCTCTGAAACCAAAAAACAATGTAAGTACTTGGAATACTGCTGATCAAGAACACTGATTTACCAGAACAAAAATTAAAAGCTGCAATTTGATCGACTGTTTGCTTAATAATGTTCATATATGATTTTCATTATCATAATACAACTTTAGCAGTTCTGCAGACTGAGGTCCTCAGTGGTGCATGCAATCAGAAATACAGTAGCATCATGGCAGGCATGATAGTGCAATGCAAACGTATCCAGCTGATACAACTTCTGTGATTAAAAACATTACAGTATAAAACAATCATTGAGAGTTTACTTTTAATTTACTTTTTAATCAGCTTTATTTTAATCAGAAAATTGTATCTAGCAAAGCTCATTAAATGATATCTAGAAGGAATAAAATAAAGCCTTACTACTCTCTGATAGTTTTTATATGATGTTTAGCAAGTTTATGCCCAATGAGCAAGTCATAAGCACTGAAACATCCTGAAAAATCCCAGATACAATAAAATCAATCACCTATTAAAAAATTATTATATCTTGTATTATGTCAAAATCAAAATATTATCAGCATAAGTGAATGGCTGCATTAACCTGCATTTTATTTTTCTTTATAAAGACTGACAAAAAGATGGACTAATGGCTTTTTTAATTTTTAACTCCAACTGACTTTTAGGGCCAATACCTCTGTATTATTTTTCACTTAATCTCTATGACAAGAGATTGATAAAGTATCTGGTTTCCATAAAATGCCTTACTGAGCAGGTGTTTGTCTAGAGAGGGGTCTATGAAAAAAAGTCCCAGTTTGGAGCTGGGAGCTCCAAAACTTAACTAAAGCCCCCTATTATCCGCTGTATTCCAGAAGCTCCTGGCATTAGGTTGCCCTTGCTTATTGAAAAGTAGGGAAGGATTTAATGTTCTACTCACATCCAAGTTAAAAGAATTGCTTTACGTAGATTTTCACTGAAATGTGATTAATGATGCCTGACATTTAACCAAAGCATTATTTAATCCACTTCTGGCACTGAAATGAAATAAAATGATAATAAAAACAAAACTAATGCTGTATCTGTTGTGCAAATCAGTTTCTTAGACTTCTTTCACAACATGTCTAAACACAGTAAAGAATGATCTATTGAATATGGGATATCTAAGAGTGTAGGTAGGTGCTATCATTGCTCTTCTACCCACTTAATCTACTGATAACTGCTTTCTGTATTCACATTGCATTGGTTTTGATAGATAGACTTTTGTGACTAATGCCCAGCATTGCTACAGGAGTTGTCATTCTGAGACAGAACAGAGGATTGGAAAGCATCTCAACCATGCAGCTGAGAAAGGGAACTATCCACAACTAAGAAATACAGAGGGCTGCAAATAAGGTCACAGTGTCAGTGTAAACCAACAGTAAGTCTGAAACTCTTTTTCGTAGCTCTGAAGCTGAGGTTGGATTAAGGCTGCACACGTGATCAAGTCTGTCTCAGCTACAAGCAATACCTTGCCAAATTCTGCAATTGATCGCTTCTAATCATGTGACAACGACCTTAGTGTCAAGGGAAGTATATTGCAATGCAAATTATTTTTTGCCATCTGTTTATTGCATAAATATTTTTACTTCCTCTATTAGTTGCCATCTGCAGGATGATACCAGTTAGTTTATAAAACTTTGTCAAAAGCAAACAGTGCAATAGAGCCAATTCACTATCACTAACTTCTCTGCAATACTCAGAACTAATGAAACTGTTCTACTGTAAAGACATAATTCTATCAGTTCCAAAATCAAACCAATTAATTGTAAGTGGAATTAGAACTATTATAACTTAGATGTCTAAATATTGAAATGCATACACACTGTTCAGCAAGTTATTTCATCACACTATCTTTCTGCCTGGTGTTGTAAGAAATCAGTATTGTTTCTGTATACTTAAGTTACTCCAACAAAATAAAGAAAAATAGTGTAGCACAACTGAACCTCCATAAAATATTTGCTTTCATGAACATGGCTATAAATCATGGATTTGTGCCTAACTATATCATTTAGAAAGTTGATTCAGGAATTGTGATTGAGAAAGCAAGTGATCGTGGTTTTTAAGTGAGTTTTTCCCAGAGATTTCAGCTAATTTCAATCATTTTTTGCTTTTATTTTGTTATTATTTCAATGATATTTCTGAAAGGCATATTTCATATGCCTGAAATAGTTTTATAATTAAAACATTAAAGTTTTAATACCATGGTCGTAACATTATTTAACATTTTGCTCAATCTAATATGTCATCAGTTCTATTCAGTTAAAATAAAAAATGCTCTGTTTCAGAAAAGAAAATTCTGACCCAGTGATTTTCACAAGAGGATACCAACAATATCATTTCATGAATTCTAAAATGAAGATTTATAGAAATGATTCACATTAAAGCTGAGGAATCTATACATGTCAGGAACCTTAGAAGTATTGCAGAAATATCAAGCAAGTTATCTCATTAATCCATGAGATTTACATACATCCTTCTCTAGCACAGCACTGACTGTCTCTCCACTTCAGTGCAGAAGTACTTGTGAAACATATGCTGGCTGGCTTGCTCAATGTTCTGCCAGTGGGTTGGATTTACTGTAGAAGCTTAACCCTTAACAGTGCACACATAACCTGTACAAGAATTTTGGCACTGATGACACGCATTCACCTTTCAGAAAAAAAGGACATGCAGTTTCCTTCTACTTTAACTAAAGCTTTGCCATAATCATAACACCACATTCTGACTTGTTCAGATTAGCACAGATTGCAAAAGCTGAAGGAGTAAACCTCTGTCAGCTCATGTTATCCACTCTGCAAAGCACTTACAGCCTGCTTACCAGAGGCAATAATTAAACAATATTAAATTCAGAAGCAGAACCAGTTTATTCAGCATTCAGGTAAAGATTCTCAATGATCAGAGTGCAAAACATTTCAAAGGCCTATCACTTCTCATGGTCTTTCATACCACAAATTAGATTACTGATTCTGGCTCATAAATATTTGGAAATCTTGTCCTTCTACTGGATACATAAATATTTATCTGGGTGAAGCTTCTGAAAAGAACATCCAACAGCAGTCTAAATATAAAAATACCATCTACTTTTCTGTTTCTCCATGTCATTTCCCAAGTACCTTTTCCCTTCTTTGTTCCCAACTGCTTCTCTGGCAGAGCAGAGAATGGAAAAACACTGCACATAAATTCAGTCCTCATTATACACAAACTGAACAGAAATTGGGCATAACAGTTCTCCAACTCAGAGTGGTGACTCACATGTAGAAATTTTTCATTTCGACAGCTGGCTCTGGATATTTAAGTTTATTGTGTATATCTATTGTTTTTGAAGGATCACTACCAGATACAAGTAGAGAATTGAACCATATGAATGCAAGTAAGTTGCGCTTATATATTGGCAAAATAATGAAGAACTTGCACACTTACAAAATCAAATAACTCTGAAGATATCTACAGCTAACTTGGAAGAAAAAACATCTACATTATGTAACATTAGGATATTTACCAGAGCACTTTCTAGAGTGGTTATGCCAATAATCCCATGAAAACAGCAAGTAGATTCACATTCTCTAAAGGTCTATGGGAGTCAGATTTGTTCAGCGGTTCTTATAATCCATAGCTTGCCATTTGCCACTGTCAGATCCAATTCTCATAAAACAATGACAGGTGATGGTGAAGATTTCCAGCTCTGACATCTGGATTTACTATTGTTAGATTGTAAATGAGAAGGATTAGGATTTCTAGGAGGCATCAGTGTAAAGAATAAACAGAATATACATTTGTACAGAGTATAAATGACTGAAAAGATCAAACACTAAACACTAAAATGACAAACGAATCTCCACATCTCATGAAGACTTGTTAAATGGGTAGTGCTACAGCAGACAACTTTCCCTTCATTTTCTGTTGACCATGAATAGAAAGGTGATTGGGTAATGAGAAAAGATAATAACTAAGTAGAAGAAACAATTAAGAACAGACTTCAGAGGGACTGGGAAATAAATATTTTTCAGTAGAAGTAAGTGTGGCAGGTTAACGTATAGTAGCAATTAGCTTTGTTCTTAACAAAGAAACATCATAACTGAAATATGTATTAATAAAATCACAACACTCTAAGCTCTAAAATCACCTATCTAAGCTCAAACCTAAGAATGCCTCTCAATTTCACTTTTTATTTTTATTTTTTAAAAGAATGAAATAATGAGCAACACTGTAAGAATGTATATATGCTTTTACATCTTCTTCTACCTAGCTTTCTGTTTTCCACATGTTGGTGGGTTACATGACTCCTATTGCATTGTTCACCAATATTCAGCATCTGCTTGGAGCAGTGTAATGTACCTTAAGTATCATGTTCTTGAAGATGTTGAGGTAAGACCATGAAAACATTTGTTTCCTGTGAATAATTCTAGAGACAGAGATTAATAATTAAGTATAGCACTACTATCTAGGAAAGCCTGATATCCATGGCCTTAGATGGACAGGAGGTTTCTTCAAGAAATCAATCCTAATGTGTAATATCATTACTGAGTGCCCCAAAATACTATTGCTATTTTCTTCAAAATGTATACACAATGGTCCTTGCACTGATAACATTCTAATTAAAATGGTTTATGCACAAAACAAGGTCAGGGAAAAAAAAGAAAAAAGAAAAAAAAAACAGATTCTGGCATAAAAACCCTAAAAATCTAAGCATGTACTTTTTGTCATTTGGAAATGCTAAATAGTTCCTTCCTAAACTCTTGAAATCCCTTTTTGCATGACCAACTTATTATAAAAATACTAATTAGTGAGGGTTTTTAACTATATTATCCATGTAGACTTGTCTTTGGCACTTCCTCTGCAAGTTCTCAATTGAGTATGGAAAAGATCATTAATATCTTGTGTTTCACCATCATCTAGTTCCCAAATTTCAACTTCCTTTACTGGAAATTCTGCCTGAAAACGAAAGTTTAGCTGAGAAATAAGCAGTTTTCCAATTGATGTCTGGATTGGTGATTGAGTGGATACACTATTTTAACTAATTTATATTTGATATTGAAACTGTTTTTCCATACTAAATCTACTTGTGAGAGAATAGCATTAACAAGGAATAGAGGATTGAGGTAGTGTTATTCTTCTGGCCTTGAAAGACTATTTCAATCTTTTCTACAACATAATACAGGCCAAATTGAATTGGATGGCGTGTAGGGGGATTACCGTGTGGCATCCACACATCATCCCATTGATCACACTCTAACCTTTCAAGCTGTTCAGCACCCTCCCCTCACATGTTATTGCCAGATTTTTCAGAAGAGCGAAGGATAAGTAACCAGATGGAACCTGGTGTTTTCTGCTTTTACATTACCCAATGATTTTATCTCAACTGTTTTTAAGCTTTCGAAGATGGCAATCATGCCTCTTCAAAGCTGTACTGCTTTCAGCATTTTCAATTTATGAGGCCTGGATCCATTAAACAGTAAGCTCTTTGCCCTGAGTCCAGAATTGAGAACCTTCTGTTGGGCAGTGCTGATGCTTGTTTCTCTGCTTGGCAAAGAGGGAATTCAGCAATGTGTTATTTGATAAAAAATTGTTAAATTGATTAGTGGGGGGAGCTGCTCAGTGCTCATGGAGAGGCAGTGGGACCCTGAGTCAGCCAAAACCACACTACAACAGAATCACATCTGACTTACATTTTCTGTGGACGAGGAGCAGTGGGGCTCAGCCTCTCTCCCTGGGTGACAGCAATAAGAGGGAACGTTGTGCCAGGGTTGATGTGTATGGGTTGGTGGATATTAAGAAAAACAATTCTCCAAAAGATCACAGAATCACAGAACTGTAGGGGTTGGAAGAGACCTCTAGTCCAACCCCACGGCCAAAGCAGTTCCCTAGCCCAGGTTGCAGCGGTAGTCATCCAGATGGGTCTTGAACGGCTTCAGAGAAGGAGACTCCACCACCTCTCTGTGCAGCCTGTGCCAGTGCTCCATCACTGCACTGTGAAGTTCCCATGTAAATTGGTGCAGAAATTCCTATGTTTCAGTTTGCGGCCATTTCCCCTCATCCCATCGCCATACATTGCTGAGAAGAGTTCGGCCTCATCCCGTTGCCTCCCAGTCCTAAGATATTCATCAACATGGATCATTTCCCCTCTGAGCCTTCTTTTCTCAAGGCTGCACAGCCCCAAGTCCCTCAGCCTTTCCCTCTAAGGGAGGTGGTTTCACTCCTTTTATCATCTTCAGAGCCCTCCACTGGACACTTTCCAGGAGATTTTTTGCACAGAAGATTGATCAGGCCCTGGCACAGGCTGCCCAGGGAGGTGCAGGGGTCACTGTCTCTGGAGGCGTACCAGAACTGTGGCAAGATGGCTCTCTGAGACACGCTGTAGCAGGCAGCATTGGTACAGCGTGTGCACTTGGACTAGTTGACCTTGGAGGTCTCTTCCATCCTTAAAGACTCCATGGCCCTCAAGGAAACTTGAAACAGAAACCTTAAGACTGCTGATCGAGCCAAAGCTCTGCGAGGAAACCTTTAGCTGTGCCCCCACGCGGAGCGCTGTCCGCAGCCGCGCTTCTGCACGGCGCCCGGAGCAGCGTCCTGCCCTCACACCGCGCGCCCGGGCACGGGGCGCCGCGCGGCGGTGCCTCAGAGCCGCGCTGCTGCTCGGGGCTGAGGGCCGATGTGCACACGCAGAGCGGAGCAGCAATACCCCCCGCGGAATTTCTGCTAGTCATACAGCAGCTCTTTGAACATAAAAGAGTAGCCGAGGGTAGCCAGGCTTTATCGAGGAGCAGAAGTGCTCAGATTCGATGAGGGATGTGGAAAAATGTGTGCTGAGTTGAGCCTGTCCCCACGGAGGTGGGCGTTTGTGAGACTGGGGGCACAGCGTGCTGGGATGTGCCCCATGTGAATTCCCATCCGTCAGGGTTTCGTTGCCTGCCTGTTGTCGTGTTCATGCCTGCTTTCAAGGTAAACGTTTTCCTTTGCCATGTCCAAATCAGTCCACGATTGTGTGTAACTTCAAGTTTAAAGTGAAGAAGTGGCCATTTTAGAGTGCAGACGTCTCTAGAAATCAGTTGAGCAAGCTTTTAAGACCATCTGGGCTGATGGGCATTTTAGGTGCTTGAGTCCTATTTTCTGAGCCTACATCTTCCTTGGAAGCAGCCTCTTCAGTTTACAATTCCTTGGGTGCTCCCATTCAATTTCATCATAACCTCACCCGAGGGAGAGTATGAAATTTACTCAGATAAATTTTGTGAAAGATAAATGTGAATTGTGTAACAAAATGGGCAGCCAGCTTTCAATTTAAGCGTTAACTAGTACTAAAGTGGCAAGTGGAGGTTGATTAATCAGAAACAGATTCAACCAATTATAAGATATGAAGTAAGTGTTCTTTCGCTGATTCCCTCAGCCAACTTGCCCCCAGTGATTAACTGAAATAGCATTTTACAAGTAGGCAGATTTAAGCACATGCATAATCTTATCAAAGATTGAGGTCTCAATCGTGTGACGAGGTCAAATTACTATTCAGACTAATGATTCCCTATGTATTTGTTCAACTCTAGCTTATTGCACCATGGTATCTAATGATGAGGGCCTAAATTCATATGTTAACAGCAAAAGCAAAGATTTTGAACAGGAACCTGTAGGAAGGAGCTTTTTTAGACTGTGGACTGTCCTTTTTTATTTAAATTGATGTGTCAGTGACCTCTGTCATCCTCATATCTGTGCTCAGTGTTCCACTGTGTGGCACAATCCCCTGATTGAGAAGAGCTATTACAAAGCTCAGGCAGTTGAAAAATCTGACCTGCTGAACACTCTTAGGTACTTTATAATCAAATAAATGATCACATATATTCTCTGCTGACAGTTTATAGCTGTGATTGCAGAATGACTGGATATTGGTAACATACCTTCAGATCTGTAATGAATTGTTTTTTTACTTTATTATTTTCCTTCTTTAACAAAGTTGTTTGACTTTATTTTCCCCATAATACTGTGGCCCAGACTGCCCTTGATTAGCATATGTATCTCCTATGTTATATTTGGGGATTTTTTAATGTTTTTTTCTGGATTGTTGAAAGATGAATTCAGCATTCATCTTTCAATTAGTCCATGTAGAATTTCTCACATATATAGTCATCTAGAATAAGTATTATAGTATCGTTTTTACTGATCATTTAAATACTGATTGCTTTTTCTGTTCCTTACTTTGTTAACAACATTTCAAAAAGCATTTAAAATTCTCAAAACTGTCAACTGATGAATTTATTTCTAGATGTTGCCCACAGTGCACACCCTGCTTTGAGTTAGGCAGAAATTGTAGTTAGTCAGAAATATTGATTTGCTATTACTGCTGTTGCATTACAGCAGACAGAAAAAAAGCCACGTCAGAAGTTACACAGTGATGGAGATAAAATTGTAATGTTATCTACCTAACCAAAAAGTGTTAATTGTGAGTGACACTCCACAATACCTTTGAGCTTCATTTACTCTCACTTTTGATGCAAAACTGAAACAAGCAGAAAGTTGGTTAAAAGAAAAGTCATTTTTTTTTGCTTCCATAGAGTTAAATGATTAAAGGTGTACTACAAGCTCTATTCTTTTTTTTGTGTTGAACGTTATGATTTACCACTGGAAGGAGCTAGAGTAATGATGTTGAATTGCTGAAGAAGCCATCATAAGGCCAGCAAAATGGTTAAATAATCTGTGAGGAAAGTAAAAAGGGAATCAAAATCCTACCTGAGAGAAAGGAGTCAGTTATTTTCTGAGATGCAGAGGGCTGTCATTCTGATTTAGAAACTCTTACAGATGAAAAATGGGTCATATGAAAAGCAAGTGTGATAATTTTAAAATGGAAATTATTTTCTTCTGTTAAAATACAAATTATGTGGGTGGAAACAGAGAGATGTTAGCAGAAAGGAAAAGCTGCTCAGATAAAACAGATTGTCTGTCTCGCTTGGCAAAGCTGCAAGGTCACATAGAGGGACTGTTACCTAAAGTAACAAAGTGATTCAGTTTTTTAACTAGATTTTTTAGAGTTTACTTGTTTAAAACTAATTATTTTCCTAAGGATGATGGAAATAGATAAATATCTTGACAGGAATCAAAAGCCTCCTAGACTAATTTTTCTTTGTTGTTCTGTGAAATGTAGTTGAAATTCTGTCCTGTTTAAATGCCATTCATTTTGGACACTTTCATATGTTTCAGTAACAAAAAGTTTGGTTTTGATTTCTAATCCATGAGAGGTTCAGAGGGATGTGTGCATTGGTAGTGTGGAATTTTTGTACTAGGAGGGATTTTTTCTGTTTTACTGTAAAGTGAAGTAGATAAATTTATTTTATACAGAGTGATTTTGATATACAGCGGACTGAACCAGTAGGTGCCACGGCTTAACCTTAGCACAAATGGTCACAAGGCACAGCAAATAATGGAGCTGTCCCTGTGCAAATGTGGGCAGTAGACAGAGGCAAGGGTGAATTAGATAGTGTTCCTGGGACACAAAGTAGCTTTGTGACAACAATTTTAGAAGTTGCTGGAGCAAAATTTCTGTCACAACTGACGCTGCATCAGGTGACTTACAAGTTGCATGCAGTTGTCCAAAAAAAATGCCTTATGTTTATTTCCTTGGAATCTGCAACAGATACGAAGAGTGCAATAATGCTGCTTGATAGAGCAGATTCTCAGCCACAGAACACTATTTTAAACATTGTCACCGTTAGCTCTGCATATTTGACAGTCATGAACAAAAGCCAACATGCTGTGCTCATAAAAATCTACACCAGTCGAGGTGACTTACTGACTGAATGTCAGTAGGTGCCATTTTTTACTACATGGAGGATTCAGTTTCACACCTTTGCTTCACACACACTTCCATGTCAGACACCATTTTGTCAGGCTGCTCCTCTGCTGCCATCTGTCACATGGCAACAAAATGTCGTGGAATATTGGTGGGAAGGTTCAGTCTCTACTACCATACCATGAACATCTGCCTCTGATATTGTGGGCAACATAATAAAATTGCAATACTTTCAGAGCAGCCCTTGTATACTTGTGGAAGACAATGAGTATGTGATTTCACATTAGCCTCTTCTCTTCATAACTTGGTAGCTGACATGTACTTGTTCAGATACTCAAATGACCATCTAGGTAGCTCATTTGATGCAGTTTTTCTCTTCCATCACTGCAGGTTTGGCTGTTCATTTTTGTTTGTTTGTTTGATTAGTTGCTTTTGTTTGCTTCATTTCTGTTTTCTCCCCAGAATTGGTGTTGCCTTAGCTTGATCCCTAGCCATGTCCAGGAGAGCTACATAATATTGGTAGTCAATCTCAGTACAGCACTGCTTGCATATATTGTTAGAGTAGCACCACTGTGACTATTGTCTTTGTTCTACAGCAGAAGACTCTGATGAAGAATCAATCACCCAAACTGATTACTGTCCTGTCTGGTTTCATTCAAGAACTAGTGATGAGCTACATACCTTTATCTCATCCTAATGTTCATTATTGATGTTGCTATAAAAGACACTTTACTCTGAATGAGAAAAAGTGGGTAATGGAAAGAGTTTTATTCCTTGGTGAGGCTAACAGTTATTAAATGATGAGACAAGCCTAGGCGATGCCATCTGATTTAATAAAAAAATGTCTTCCTTTTGTGAAGAATGGCGCAAGGGGTCTAACCCAAAGAAAGCAGTGACAAATCATCTCCTGATTTACAAGAGGCTAAAGCAAATCCTCTACCCTGAAAGTGCTAGTAGTTTCTCATTAATACATACCACTGCTTGCAGCTGTCTCTTTTCTGCCTTATCTGCTACATGTCCCTGCAGTATAACCCATTGTTTTACAGTTCTGATTTCATTTGCTTACATGCTATACAAAATGACCTCACAAGGACAGCAGGAAAGCATGGCCACTGCATTTAAAAGCTCTGCTCCTGCATCAGGCTGATGCATCTGACATCAGTGTCTTCTTATTCACTCCCATTCCCTATATCTCGACAGCTGCTCAAGCACAGCATTTTGTTCAAGTTGTTATTTTAAATTAAAGTATTTCAGAGCTGTGACTACTGTCCTGTCCTTTTAGAAGAAATTATTGCAGATGTTGGGATTACAGTGCTATGGCAGTTAACTAATGGCTCAGGAAGGCTGTTGTGTATGTTCTTTGGTGTTTTATTTGTTTCAAGTTGATCCTTTTTCTAGTTCCGTAACTTTAGCAGGATAGCTAAAAATATTCTCTTGGAGAAGCAGCACCCAGTTTATTTTAGATGGGATTGGTTTGGTGTCAGGGGGTGTGGGATGTGAGAGAGCAGCTAAGCATCTTTCTGTAAACCTCTGGTCTGGTAATCTTCAATAATATTTCTCTCTTATGGAACAGAAAACCAAAGACTTTGGGTTGTAATAGTATAAAAAGAATGAATAATGTTGATTCCAAAAGATAACCTTTTTAGATTATGGGATTTATAAAAAAAAAAAAAAAAAGAGCCAGAATCTTATCACAAGAATATTGACGGATCTGACCTGATCACCTCTTCATAGTTCATTCTTTTCCCAATAAGAGTTGACATAAGAAAGCCCTGATAGGTCTTCTGTAACCAAATCCTGCGCACTTCATGGTATATAAAGGCTGAACAAATATAGTACCCTGTATGTAGCTTAACCAGGAAAGTAGGCATCCTCAAGGACCATTAACAAAGCTCTGAAATAGTAATAAAACAGCTACCACCAAAAAATACCACATTATAGTTAGCATGCAAGCTCTAGTTTTTAAGCATTTTTGGAAATGAAAAGCAAGTTAACTGCCTTGTCCTCGTTTTTTTACATATTGATTTGGTATGCTTTTTCTTTCTTCTTTTAATCAGATTGAAATTATTTGCAATATTCATGCTGTATTTAGAAATGGTTGCTAATCAAAACTACGTTTTCCAGGTAGTGCCTAGAAATTTAAAATTTGTGCGGTGCCTTCCATTAATGAAAATGCACTAGAGTTTTATTTACATAACAATACTATTTGAAGCAGAAGAAGCAATCATTCACTGCTTCATTTTTGACATTCATTTAAAGCAAAACAAGTAATAATTGTAAGACTGCACAAATTGGCTTAATAATGAACCTCACTTTCAGTTCTGTAAGTGCTTTACACTCAGGCTTTCCTCATGCATGCTATATTGTAATCCATGCAGGACTTAACTAAGAGACAGATTATTATGCCAAAGCTGACTATATTATCAGAACTATATACAGTCATTCACAGCAACACTGAACATCAAACTTCCTTTGCTCATAAAACTAGTAATAAAGAGGCATAGCTAACAGATTAGTTCTGACGATGTCACCTGAAAAAATTAATCTGCAGAGAAACAGTTTGGTAGGAGTACTAGAAATCCCTACTTTCTATTCAAGGGACTGGAAGAAAAAGGCATGGTTAAAGAAAGTGAGTAATCCACCAAGAGAAGGTGCCAGACAGTTGACTTAGGAAAGAAAGTGCTGTGGGTAAGAAAGTTAAGAACAGAATAAAACACCACAACAAAAATTTCTAAGGTGGAGTAAACCATTCAATTTTAAGATGCATGTGGGAGAAAAGCATATGAATAATGCATTTTATATAATATTTTTGCCATGCATTATTGAAAATATTATTGCTGACTACAAATAATCACATGCTTTTTCCATTACAGTTTTGTGATGCACTTAATATCGTCTCTTGATCCCATTATCATAAAGATATCACACTGGATGTTTTACAGCTCTCAATCTGTTTCAGAAACTTGAGATGAAATACAAATATTTTAGGAGATGATTCATTTTGACATAAGTTCTTCACATTGACAGTTCAGTGTTGGGGACAAGGGGAAGTATTCTTTACCCAAGGGAATGAAGTAGAAATATTTTACTAAATATATATAACGTTTACTAAATCATGGTTTCATAAATGCCTTAGCTTAGTACCACAGCTCATTAGTTCTGTGACTTACCTCATATGATATTCATGAAAACTCTGTTGACTTTTCAATGGTATATTTTCATGTTAAGGCTGCTTATTTTTATACAGCTACAACATTATTCAAAGTTCACATAAACATATCACAAATAAGTTATATATCATACCTGTATGGAGCACCAAGGTTAAGTGAGCCACTTCTTACTCATGAGTAGCACATTTCTCATAAGTAGATGACCCACATGCCACTTAAATTAAGTGAAACATTCCAATACTGATGACATTACAAACATTTTTCTATATACTTTACTGTGATTAGGATGTTATAGTCATACTGAAAAAAGAAAATAAACTGCTATGAAAGGGTATATTCTGCAGAGGCAAGAACTAGTAAATGTATTTTTACTCATTTACATATCCTATAAAAATATATCCTATATATAAATGTAAATCTAAAGGTATATGAATTTAACAACCACCTGCAGTCAAGGTAAACACACAGTGCATTAGAGTTCTAAGGGTACAATTTACAAAACATGTAAGAATGGAGAAATATTTGTGATTAAACTCCCCTCTGTAGTGTCTCTACGTAATGGAAGGCATATTAATTCCATTACAATTAGTCTTTACAATATGAGAAGGTATTTGAAAATCAGCAACAATGTGAACCAACTGTCAGAAAATAAGTATGCATGTTACATCAGTGAAATTTCACAAAACCCAGGATCCCATTCATCTTGCTGTATTGAAGACACTTGATTATTTCTGTTGAATCAGTAGGTTCGTAAGCTGTAGTCCATGCTGAATAATAAATGAGAAATGATGTAAATGTAACTGAAATTCATTGTTGAACCTTTTTGGATGCAACACATTGATTAGTATTTTTTTTTGTCACCAATCTTATTGCTTGAGAAGCTCTTCTTTTATGAAAGTAATAATTCTTGTCTGTAGTATGTCTAAAATTCTTCTGACCTTACACCTCAGTGACCTAGTTCTATGGTTTCATTGAAAATTGAACTACATCATGATCATCAGTTACTTAATCTTGATTCGGATAGGAGCTCCATACAAATTAAGAATTGGATTCTTAGTTTTGTTTTTCCTCTCAAGTATTTCGAAAATAAATAAACTCACCACTCTAAGCAATATGGAAAATGCAATTTCAGTATAGTGGAAGAAATGAGAACTTCCTAGAATTGTTTATAACCTTTAATATTTACTTTCTTGAGAAAAGAATGACAGTTGTTATTCCTTTTACCATGTTTTCTACATTCAGTTTCCTCTAATCTCTATAGGCTTCATTTTGAAACTGGGCACAATAGTTGCTCAAATAAAAGAAACTGTTGTAAAACCTCACTGTTGTATAACCAAAAAACTATATCAGAATCAGACATTAAAAAAAAATAAACCAGTTCTGATTTATGACCTAAAGTAG
The DNA here is from genome assembly GCF_038088225.1 of Cyrtonyx montezumae. NCBI lineage: Eukaryota > Metazoa > Chordata > Aves > Galliformes > Odontophoridae > Cyrtonyx > Cyrtonyx montezumae. The sequence continues at coordinate 3,734,746 of NW_027071903.1, forward strand.
GAAAGTTGAATTTTTGTAATTCTTAGCAAGCGATAAGTTTCCTTTTACGAGCAATGGTTTTTTTTTTTTTTTTTTTTTTTTTTGTGATATGTCTATAATGAGAAATATATTTTTTGGTATTTTTTATTTTCAGGGCTTCAGCTTTTGAGGTAAGTATTCACTGAAATAATTACAATTCCATCAACTCAAGTCTGATTTTTGTAAAACAAATAAAAACCCTGCTGTGTTGTAGTCTTTAAATCACATGTGAAAAACCATCATGCAGAGCTTGTGTTCTAAAACCTTTTTCTCAGCATTTCCTTGTGCATTATTTTTCCTGCTTATGTCCACATCAGTATCATTTCTAGAGTCCTCATTAGGAAGCTCAGTGTCTTTCCAGGGAATGTTGTATGGGCAGTTAGATTATTGAACAAGTACTAATTTCCATTTATGCATTGACTCTACCTCTTTATTTCACTCTGGCCTTTCAAGTCTTGTTTTCTCAGACTCTGTTAAACAGAATTTGAAGCAGAAGGGAGTGGGCTGTTACAGGTAAAGGACTACCAGTAATTTGAATTTGCCAGAGCTTTGAGGTGCATGTACCCAGGTGTTCTCTTACCGTAAGCTCTGCAAAGAAAACTGTAACAGACCCATCTGCATTTTAAAATAAGAAAATTTAAAGGGTAGAGCAAAAGAAAAAAAGTGTTTTAGAAGGACGTTCTTCTTTTCTCCTTTTGCACTTTAGGATTCAAATTAAATTAACTTGGTGACTTTGTGTTCCATTAAACTCAGCAACCTGCCTGGCTGCCTCCTGCTTCCTCCCTTCTGCAGCAGCCTCTCATAGGCTAATCCCAAAGAATATTTTTGGGAACAGAGAGGTTGAAATTCTTCATCATTCACCACTACAGTGGTCACAAGCTAAAAATTATATCATTCCATTTTACAGTTATAAAGCAGGAATAATGCAGTTCTTCGAAACTGGGGAATAAGGGAGAGAGCTGGTGTGTGTACACAGAGTAAGAGCTTTAATTTGAGAAATTTGCACTGCGATCCCCACGGTTTGAAATTTTGAACTGTTGCTTTTATTTTCTTAATGTACAACCCCTTTCTTCTCTAAAAGGAAGTGTCCATAATCACTAATGTAGTTTGATCTCCCTCCCTTTCTCTCCCCATACCCACACTTCTGAATGGAACTACTTGTAAAAGGACTCAGGAAGGGAAGAAAGGTTTTCCCCTCCCCTCTTTGCCAATAATTTATTGCAAAGAGTTTGTGGACTGAAGGTGGGAACACCAGCTTTTAAGTAAGTGATTCTGGATCACTAATCACAAAGGGTTCAAAGAAAAGCAATTGCTATCATGTTATCTCAACAAGAGTCATTTCAAGCAAGATTTTGTACCTTATGGTGATAATTCTTCCCATTAAAAACCCTTGAGATTCAAAGCTCCAGTGTTTCTGCAGCATTTCTTCAGCATTTGTCAGTTCAGTCTAGACCTCTTATGTTTTATTGTAAATCTGTATTGTGAAGAATAGATGAACTCTTCTACATTTTCTAATTGCAAGGACATTTCTCTTACCTCTGCAGGAAGGCTGTTGGCTTCCTTGTGGTCTTCTAGTACTATTTCAGGAGCATTTTCACCGCAGTCCTAGTGGACTGGCAAGATCACTTCATGTAGTGAAAAAAAAAATTGTTATTACCAGGGATATTTGATCACGGGAAAAATCCCTGGGAATACTTTCTTCCTCTTTGCCAGAGACACCACTGGCAAAGTCTGTCTGTGCAAGACTTTCAGCTCAATTTTGAAAAAAAAACATAAAAAAAAAAGAGACCTGAATAATTCAGCTAATCTGTGGATAAACTAGCTGACTTTGTGACACTTATATGAGTTGCCAAGCCTACTGAGGCTTTGTCATTAAATTCTCATTTACCAAGGAGTTTTAACAATCTTTAATGTTGTTTAATTAATCACTCCATTGTTCCGTTTGGGCTCTAAAAGCTCAATTCTTTTTTTCAGAGTTCCACTGGTTTTAAAACACAGCAGTTGCAGTAGTTTTAGCTCTCAGCTGAATGAACCTAAGCGAAGAATCTGGTCCTTAATGTTTCTTGTGAGTAACACAACAGTGCCATGCGTCACAGCAGCAAACTCCAAAGAGTAGCAGGTCAGATAAAATGTTGCAGTTTTTGTGTATCACTACTGTTCTAAGAGGAAGTGTAAACTAATCTTACTTTAAATTTTAGGCTTCCCTGCAACTGAGACTTCCTGTAACTGCAGGTGAAGATTTTCATTGCTTTTGCTGACTTGAAAATAAAGGCACAATACAAACACAACCTGAATCTCATTTATTTACTTTTTCTTAGAAGCAAGCCATTACACTTGGGCAGTCAGAACCAGATTTTAGAACACTTTAAGTATGTGATTATGGGACTAATGTGTGACTGTAATTACTTCCTTTATGTATGCCAGCTGGGTAAGTAAACATTGAAATGCCAGCTTACAATAACTTATCGCACAATTGTCTGTATAATCACAGTAACTACACATCTAAATTATCTGAAAATTTGTCCTGCAAGTCTGGCAAGAGGAAGTGAACAAAATTAAAATAATTTTATGTTAAAAGTCATACAGAATATTAAATTTACTAACTGTGTACTGCAACACTGATTTGAGCCAAACTCTCTGTAATTTTGACCTATTGTTTGATTAATTTAAAATAAAATGAGGGACTAGGCAACCTAGCCAGTGTAATGGCATATGTTAATACATTCACAGAATGCATATTCTTTTGTACAGCAAAATTTTTCATAATGTAACAACAGCATTTTTTTAAACTATTATTTAAATGTGACCTTAGTTATGCTCATCCAGATTAGCTAGTTTTGCTGAGCAGCCTCCAGTCAGTTTTAAACACTCTTGATTAAAGTCTTCACTAACACAGCATGTCAGTCAAGGCTGTTCCAGTGCACATCAGTGACTAGAAGGCCAGCCCTGGTCAAACCCTCTGTTCAGGAATGGAATGGGGTAATGCAGCAGCTTTTGAAGATAGAAATCCTTAGAGAATCAGATACACCAGAATTCAGTCTTGAGTAGTACTGCATATTTCAGACATTATTTTTACTCAGCTCTGCTAACAAAATGATGTCTTGTATCATGAGGTTTATATACGAATAACCCAAGCCCTATTAATAAGGATCTCTTAAAACAAATAATCCAGTTGTCCTGATTCAGACAAAGGGTTGCTACTTCATGGTACAAAGTTACTTCTCTGACCAAGGTCTACAGTTCTTCTTTCCTATAGCATTTCCTCACATAGAAAAGATGATCTTTGGATAATGAAATTAAGCTGGAGAGAAGCGAATAGATGTAGTTACGCAGCTGTATGCATACTTTATGCAGTAATGTGCATCAGTTCTTTTATCACTCATCTGAAACTGTCTCAGTATGGTATATGGAACAGTGTAACTGAACTACATTAGACCATTCCTTTCTATCAAGGTCACTTAAAGAGACACCTATGAAGTATGCCAAAGGAATGCATCACCGTCCGGAAACCTCACTTCAGAGAGTCTCTGTAGCTTTTGCAATAATGCTGGCTCACTGTCAGTTCTCAAGACTTTTCACTCTTGTTAAGCTTTACACTAGTGGTACCCATGGTATTTAGTTACACCATTGCCTGTAGTCTTCAAAGTTCTATATAGTAGAAGAGTGATGGCATGACTCAGTTACCCATGCATTTGTCACCTCTTGTCTAGACTGTGCAGCAGTACATTGAAGGGTGTGAATCTTACTGTGCTTAGGAAACTCTAAGTAATAAAAAATGCTGAAATATCTCTTCAGCAAAAGGTGACTGTCTTGGCACTGTAAATCTTTCCTTTTCCCCTTTACTGGCTGGCCACACACTCACAAAGTTGAATAAAGTGCTGTCTCCAACTTCTGTCTTCTTATGCTATGACATTCATCTTGAATTTTTAAAGCTAAACTTTCTGACGGAAAACTGCATTTTTGTCCCATGGAAATATTTACATGTTTAAATGTTACCTACACAGGAGTCAACATGGAATAAATTCCCCCAGAAACCAAAGATTGTCCTAATTACTCCAATGACAGCTCCACCTCGAAGGAACATTTTGCTGTCCTTGCCTTCCAAATTAGGCTGAAAATATCATAATATTTACTTAAAAACAACAACAATAAACAAGTAAATAAAAAATGAACTGCAAAAAGGCAATAAAGCAAAGGAAAACAAAGAAAACTATTGACAGAAGCAACACTATATATGAATAGGAATATATATAGGAAAAAAGGAAAATAAACAGAGCACAACAGATGATAGTGACATTGCTTAAAGTGCTATTGGATAATGCAATAGGAATTGACACTGCTTAAAAACCTAGATGAAACATAATAGAATAGATAGATTTGGGGAAATGATACTAGAGCAATCTCTTCTTATGTGCTACATTTTGCCTCTGTAAGCAAAATGGTAACAGATTGCAGTATTGAAGGAAACATGAAGTAACCAGTTCATATCTTCTTCTCTAATTAAATGCTGAAAGTGATGTGATTTCTATGATTTTAAAAGAAATGCATGTGACAGTTGAAAAAAATTACAATTATTCCTGAAAACACTTTTGTTAACTGATTACTTTTGAGTTTCTCCCAAGCCATTTCTTTCTACATGATAAACTACAACTTTTCAAGGAAAGAAGTTTCTAAATTTATTAATTTTTATACTGTGACTTTTTTTTTTTCAGTCCTGCAGTGTTTCAGTAGGCAAAAGCATAGCACAAATAAATTAGAATAATGCAAATAAAAGATTAGAATTTCAGGAGTATCAGATTAGTATCAGATCCCTATTTATTTACTTAAGTTGAAGCAAATCTTTTCTGGCAACATACTGCAATTATCGATGCTGTGTAATTGAGGGCCTCCTGTTGTGGAACTCATTTGAAAAGGTGTTGATAGCCTGGGTGACAAGAAGCGCTTGTGCCCTCACAGATGCAATCTTCAGTGCAGTGCTAGAGTTATGCTACACTCTCAGAGGAGACACTGAAACATGACTGTTAGTTCTTCTCTACGACGTAAAATAAATGATGATGTCTGCATGCCCTTGTACATCAAATGAGGTTGCAAAGTAGACCGCTAAAATTATAAACGTGATTCTTGACTCACCCATCTCTAATACTGCTCTGCCATCCTTCTCTGAAATAGATCCATGGTCATTATAGGAAATTAATGCTGACTGATAACATGGAACCTACAAATCTTCTTCCTTCCCTCTCTCCACCAATGAAAAATACAGCTGCTATTCATTGATTCCTAAGGGTCTCAGAATAATCTTGAAAAAGTTAATCTCCCATAAGTATGGAGAAATCTTTATTTGCAAACTCCATCTGTAAGAATTTGAGCTGTGTGACATCAGTGTCTTCTTTTTACAAATGAGTTTAATGTACCTACGCAAAATCAATTCTGTCACAGAAAAATACTCTAATTACATTTTACTGCTGTGGCTGAATTTATTGCTTTTACAGATAACATCATTCATGTATAGCATGTACTTAAGTGGAAGAATAATGTTTCTTGAAATAATTGTTAAGATATTTATGGTAAAATGCAAGTGAGCAGTCTGTAATTCAAGAATATTTATATATATATATATAAATATATACCTTGCTCCATCCCATCTTTTTGTAGCTGAGATGGTAATGTTGTGGCAAAAATGAATCTAGGGTTACATCTGTCTGTCTACATTTATTCATCAACCATATTCTTTTTCTTCTACCGTAGTATGTTTTCCTAAAAGTAATATACACAAAGCCAAGTATTTTGACACATTAATACATAACCAAATTCCCCAAATCAATGCCATAAGATTTCTCCTTAAAATTTTAAATGCCAAAAAAATGTTAAAATAACAACACAAACGGATCACTTCTGGGTTACCTTCTCAGATTTCAGGCATTTGCAAGAGATTAGCAGTGCTTGCAGTCTGGATCCAAAATGGCTTTGGTTCTAGAATGCAAGAGAGTTTCAGAGTAAACCAGTAGCATGTAGGAATGCCAGGGACAATGACAGGGGCCACCAAAGTCATTTGCACTTAGTGGAATCTGTGTAATTTTAGAGGCTGCATCTGAATTTACAGTATTAAAGCTGCACTCACCCGGATGCCATGTCCTGTTGGCCAGACAATAGAAGGCTATACAGAATATGCTTTAATACATTCCACATAGATTTATTACCACCTTTATGAAGATTCAGATATATCTTTAAGGGGATAGTTACTTAGACAGTTACTGTCTTGCCTAACATATAGTGTAAGTGCAGGCGGATGCAAGGAACCACTGACAATGGCAAACGTTCTAGAATTGTGCTAGCTATGAAAGATGTTGGTATTGTGCAGTCTAGACAAAGACAAGCTCTGGCAAATGGTTTAGGAAATGTTCAAGAATTTATGACTGTGACTGTAAGCATCCTTCTACAAAAGTAGAGCTTTCTTTCTCAATTGCTAGAATGTGGTAAATGACCTTGTTGACACTTCCAGTCTCTTTCAATACAAATTAGAACATGTTAGTCTAAACTGAAAGCATCTCTTTAAGCTACTTCAACACAATCTGTAAGAATTTGTACATCTATGCCCTTTCTTGCTGTTCATGAAGTTTCCACTGTAAATATTACTGATACTGACACATATGTTCTCTAGCTGGTTTATAGGCATCACTATCCCTCCACCCCCTCGAAGAAGGGGAGCATATTCCCTTTAGGTTGCTGCTGTCTAATTCCTTCTATAACTGGTCCTTATATCTTATTTATTTGCTAAAGGATGGATATTGATTCACACTCATCTCTTCCCTTCTTTACTTAGCGGTGCAACAGAGGGAAATATCTAACATCTTTCTCCTCACATTCTCTCAAAGAGCTAAATAAATAAGGAGTGAAAAAGTGTGCTAGTGCATGACTTCTTTCAAAATCCATGGCTAATCCTCACTCTGCTAATGAACTAATAATAAGTGTGCAAAGTAAGCCATCATATGGGAAGATACACAATCAGATAAGAAATGTTTGGATACCCACAGCAAGGGGTTATTGAACTACTGTCAACAGAAAAAAAAAGGATTTCATATTTATTTCAGCGTGATAGGAAAGTGCAGAGAACTTCTAAATAGAAAAGGGTGACAAAACGTCACATTATTTGACTGCTCTTCACGAGGTTGCACTGATGATGTACACTCACCAACACCCTTGTAAAAACTCCTGAGTTCAAAATGGGTCCCTCAACTGTGGAATTTCTGGCTCACTGGGCAGTGTATCTGTGTTATTGATTTTTTAACAATAATAATAGATTTTTCACGAGGCAGATAATTTAGCACCTTCCATGCTTTTGCCAGTTGGTTATCAAGTGGCTTATCAGCTATCACAAAGAAAAAGGATTCATGGAAAATACATTTTAATATCAATTACTTTAATCTTTTCAGAGCGATTCCAGGGATGGTGACTCCCCCACATCCCTGAGCAGTCTGTTCCAATGACAAACCACACTTTCAATGAAGAAATCTTTCCTGATAGCCATCGAAACCTCTCCTGCCACAACTTGAAGCCATTGCCTCAAAGAAACACCTTTCAGCTTTCCATCCAGGACACATGGCCTGCCATTGGTTGCAAACTGAGTGTCTTGAGAACTGTGAAGTACTTTAATCCAGAACCCATGTGTTTCTGCTTCACTCCTCTAGTTCCTGACCTCTTCCTCTTACCAGTAGAATGAGTATTTGTAGGCCTTTATTCCTGCTTGATTTAATGAACTCGCTACAGAAGGCAAATATAATGTCTCCAGTAGAACTTGTGTAAAGAATAATAACAAACATCACAGCAGATGTTGCTAATATTCCAGCATTATTCAGTTACAAACAATCTACTTTCCATTAATGAAGAAAAATACAAATGCAGAATCTGGCAGTTGAGTGGGAGGAACGAAGGAATGCTGTGAGTTTGAATTGCTGAATTTTTTATGAAGAGGCTCCTGACTTTCAGTTGCAAGCTTTTCTCATGGGCCACATTGAACAGTAATACCTCCTTTTGGATAAGGAACTCCGTAGCAGATCCTGGGCTGGGAAGGAGATTCAGTAGTCATAGATAAAATCCACAGCTGTCTGGGCTAAAAAAATCTTAATGTCTTCTGAGTGTTTGTATCTGTTCACTTGCTCTTCTTGTGGTTTCATTCTATTTTAAATCTTATTTATGATAGGACAACGTTGTTGAATACTGATGAAATGAAACATTATTCAGTTCTAGGCAACACATTTTTAGTTTTTGTGAGCCCTCACTATCTGACCTACCAAAATCTGGGACATTTCAGGCAGAATGGTTACCTTCTATTATTTTTGGGTGTAGATGCAGGAGGCCTGTAACAGGCCATACAAAATGATTCATTTTTTAAACTTACATCTCTCTTCCATTGCTAATAAATCCTAATTTCACATATCTAAATGGCTTGTGTAAAATATCAGATGTCTTTCAGTTAAGGTACTTTCAGCATTAAACAGATCTTCAACTAACATAGCTCCTGTGTCTTCAACCCAAAAGATCTTTACAAGTTTGAGCTATGTGTGACTAGATTCCTGCAATTGTGCAGCGTGCACATTAGAGATTAACTGTAGTAAAATCTGTAAGGAAACTGTTTGTTTGAAAGTTAAGTCACTTAGTTAAATCCCTTAGAGGATTTACATGCCTATGTTAGCCTTAATAAAGTTACTGAAAGCTACACTGAACTGCCTGGAATTCCTTCATAAACTATTAGTCCTGATATGGACACCTGAAATAGAATTGTGTCAGCACAAACTACAAGCCCAACATTTCTGTAACGTATCTGCATGACTCCTCCTTAAGTCTACATGTTTCAAAAGAGTGATTAAAATTACTGTGGTGCACAAAGCTTTCCCCAACAGCATTGCTTATTCCACATGCAATTATTTATTTATGCATGTACGGTTTCCTCAGCATATCTCCCTTAGAACATTTGAGTTATCAATTCTGGAAATCAATAAAACACATCTGGTAAGTAAAATTTGGATGGAACCATGCTGTGGTAGCTTTTCTAGTACTTCCTGCATTCATTATTAATGGTTCATTATTGTATTAATAATTTAAAGTTATCTCTGATAATTTTAACAGTCCTGAGTATGTTATGGTCTTTTTTTTTTTTTACTTTTTATTATTGTTACTTTATTTGAGTATAACTGTGTGCTGGGACCAATAGCTTTCATATATTTTCAGTGCTTCAGGGACTAATCAAAATACAGTAAAACTCAGGGAAAATGGATAGATAAATATGACTTAATATAAAGAAGAGGCAAGTTGTCTGTGAACATCATTGAATTTTTTTTTTTCATCTAAGCCTTTTACTTCTTCCTATATCAGTAATTCACTTTCTCTTATATTCACTTTGTGAATGTAAGAGGTCTGTAACTTCTGGGACCTGAATAAAGATGTGGTTGAGAATTCTACCATTTGAATAAAAAAATGAATATCAAACAGCTTTTTATAGCTAAAAATACTGGCAGTCCAAACAGGAATATGTGGGATTTTAAATATCACTATCAAATTTTCACTTAAAAGAAAGTTAATTCTTACATAAGATGAACAGCATAGTCATGGTGACCAGTAACTTAAAAAGGAATTGCTCAGTTTTTTAAATATCAAGTCCTTTTTCATACCAAGGTACAGTGGATCCAGTATTACACTGCAAAAAAGTAATAAAATAAAAGGAGTTTTTCTGCATGATGGATATCCCACAAAACAATTGTTCCAGAAAAACATATTATTGTATAATGAACATAAAAGTTAACCTTATTTGAATCAAGAAGGAGTTTTGCTACTAACTTCAGTTAGTTCAGTTAGCAAGCTTTGATCTCTATTTCTTGAATTTCTTTTATCTCCATGATCTCCATGATTGCTTCCCAATAAAAACTTGCAGAGCAAACATATTGTACATTATATTTAATATGGAGAAATGCATATTCATGCATCCATATTCACTACAGTGAAAGATTTTTATCAAGAACAGCATACTTGAATTCTAATTAATATTTCATTTACTTGTATTACTTCATATTTTTCAAATTGTGATCCTTTTTGTCCAAATTATATATATATAATAATATATATATATATATATATAACTCAGATTGCATTGCACCAATCAGTACAAAATACTTAGTCTTAAGAATAAAAAATTCTTAACTGTTGTACATAATGAAAAGGTGTTGGATACAAGATGCATATGCATATGTGAATGATCCAAATAGAAAGATAAAGGATATTTAGTAAAAAATGTTTTCTATTCCTGTAGTAGTTATACTGGGAATCAGGTCTGTGGGAGGAGATTCTGAATGAAGGAGAGTAGAACTGAGTTCCAAGTTTGGTGCTGGTTGGAGTCTCAGCAGTACTCAATCTAGCATCAGTAATGTGGGAGAAGTGTTGAAGGTAAAGGCAAGCAGGACAGGAGAAAGCATGAAAGCTGGAGAGTCCTAAACTTAATGGTTCAGTAGGTAGATTTGCTATGTGCACAACAAAGAACAGTGATTTTCTTGAACTCTGTGTATGAAAGAAAATCTCTGAGAACTTCAGAAATAGATTTTTTTATGCCTTTAATGGTTACAATGATAGGACTTTCCATTTTTGAATCAGACATTCTTTTTTAGGCAGTAAAATTCTTGATAGAATAACAAAACCCTTTCCAAAGGAAAAAAAAAACCACCAGCTTGCCGAGCAGGAACTTCTTAGAGGCACTGGAACCATTTGTTCTTTGCAATTCATTTTGGCCAAGAATTCTTCAGAGTAATGTTATTATAAAAACTCCAGTGAATTTGCAAAAAGAAAGATCGATCAGTAGGAGAAATCTTCTGTAGAATGTCTTCAAATAAACTGCAGAAGTATCTTCATTTGAATAGTGAAGTTCGCCATTGTTTTCTGCACCTGATCCAGAAAAAAACTGGCAAACATCACTGCGGGAGACACTGAAAAGACAAAAACAGTAATTCAGTTTTTGTACTGCCTATGTATTTGCCTTGCAGAAGGATGGGAAGAACTGCTTCATTTCTTGCAAATCCACACTTTGGATTTTTTCAACAGTTAAGCATTGCCAACACTTTGTCCCAAGTTTCTCTACCACTATGTAGAAATAAAAGCAGCTTTTGAAAAATATAAATAGTAAGAGAGACTCTTGCAACACTTTTGTCTTGACTCATGCATAACATGTGCCATAGGATTCCCTGGAAATAATTGTTGCTTTGAGTACTGTATCATCTGTGTAATTAGAGATTTTCTCTTCCATAATCTTTTAATTATTTTTGTTGTTCTTATTTGAAGCCTGTCCTATTCTTCAATGTACTTCTGTAAGTACTGGGAACAGGCACAGTATTCCAGTATTCCAGGGTGGCTTACAGCATTCACAGAACTGAGGCAGTATTACCTGTTTCTTCCTATTTGATATTTTTGTGCTTATTATGTCTAAGGATCATCTAAATCTCTTTGCTGCTCATTGTTCCTCTACAAACTCATTTTCTTTTAATTAATAGTTTTCCATGTTTGTAACAGAATCATTGCCTCCTAGGAAAGACAAATTTCTGCTTCTTTAGGTGTAGCCTACATTCTTTGTCACAGACCTGCAGCTTTCCATTTGAAATACTTAATCTTTTGTGTTTTACTAGATGCAGATCCAATATCTTTTTCAGGAACCAATTTTCTTCCTTTTTTTTTTTCATTCTGCTGGTCTTTGAATCAGTAATGATCTCTCCAGATACATAGGTTGCCTTAAAAAGAGATATGCAACATATAGCCAGTAACTAATTGTCTCTACTTCTTGTCTGAAAGTACTTAACAATTTTTGAGTTTTCCAGAGAATGTCCAAATGCCAAAAAATCCAATACCGATTACTTTTTGATTTCAACATCTAAAATTAAATTAAGTGAACATAACAAATACTTGTAATAGTATACCTGTTATTAATCATTCTTCAGCATTCAGAAGCCCCAAAATAAGATAGATAGCTTTCATACTAACTTTAAGGAATTACCAGGCTTAGTAAAAAGCCTGTTTGTCATCATCTATCAAGAGGACTTTCATCAAGTTATATGTCATCAGATGAAGCGTTGTTGTAGTAATACAACCAGCTTGCTCAACCTGGATTCAGCAGGTGCAAGGAATTTGACTTATCTAATCGTATTATTTTATGTATTTTGACAGACAATGCTGAGGTAATTTAAACACAAAATTTTGATAAATAAAAATACATTGTTCTTGCCTTTCATTCTTGTTATTCTACTTTTAAGTTGAAAGATAACTTTATTTTCTCACAATTGGGCCTGTCAAGTCAATGTTGATATGCATTTTTAAATGATAAATGCATGAGCTGCAGCTTTTGGCAAGAGGTTATTTTGATCCTTATTGTCTTTTCAGTGGTGTCACTTGAGCACATTAGCCTTTTTATACATGAGTTTTATAGGTCTTACACTGTGTAGATAGCAATTTGCCTTATGTGAATTTGATATAAATTATGTTTCTTCTCTTCATTTAGCATGTTATAATGTATAATGTAGACATTTTATAATATATAATGAGCATCAATAATGTCATGAGATATGTTGTATAGGATACATAATCAAGAATACTGAACTGTGATAGAATCTAGTTTAAGGATCAGGCCTATAAGCCTGAGAAACTTTTTCATTGATGTTAATGGGAGACATGCATATTAATTGACTTATAAATTAATAGTCCTTCATCAGTGCTATCAGTAATTTTTAAGAAATTAATTTCTATCAAACTTGACTACAATACATTAAACATAATCTCTTAGCACAATGCAATAATAGTAACAAACAAGTCTTTCTGAAAACAGCATTCTAATCTTTCAAGACTGAAAATCTTCCAAATGCATCACTTACAAGTGACAACACGGCTGGTTGAAAACTGGGTGTCTGAAGAAATGACATTAGTCACAAAAATAGCTGTTTCTTGTGAAAATATCCATACCAAAAAATGAAAACATGTATTTCAGTCAGAGCAAAATCTAATGTGATTTGATATGTCACTAAAGAATCTCATGGAAATGTAATGTAGGTGCTTGAGGTTCACATTGTTTTCCATGAACTAGACTGTGCTAGGTAGGTGTATCAGTAGTACTACAGAAGGCAGGAGATCCAACAATGCTAGCACTGTCTGAATATGACTAAGAGCTGATATATACTCAGGCAGCCTCAGTGTACATTTTGTTATCTGGGGGCTGCCAAAACATAGAGGTTCTGTGCTCCTTCCAAGTTAGTTGCTTCTCCTCTAGCTGCACCTTTTTTGACCTCCTAGAGTCAAGTTAGATAAAGAGGAGCTGAAGACTGGCCTACTATATCTACATTTTTGTCCGTCCCCCATCCTCTCTGTTATATCAGCTTTTGTTATTCAAAATGATTTGCTGTTGACATACTGCATTCTGATAGTATATTTATAGAAATGTTATTACAGAATCAAATCTTTCATTTCTGAAAGTTTTCTCTGATGCTATTTCCCCCTAACAATATCATAGTGGAGTGTTGGAACAGACAGCTTTATAATAAGATACAATATAATTGATAATGCAGAGTTACTTGATAGTGAAAAATGAGACTGTCACTAGCCTCATGGAAAATCATTTTAGTAGAACAAAATGATTCTTGTGACTGAAGAACAAGAAATAACCCCAGCCAGAAAACTAGTGTCTATTAAAATTATTTCACACACTCTTTCCTATTGCATTTTGGTTTGACACTTATTTCTTGATTAGTCCATCTTTGATCTCATTTGTCATTATCCAATCATTGTATGTACTAATGTTTTTCCGAAAGATGAATATACTGAAATAATCGATAAAGCGAACACTTCTTAGGACAGAATTAATCCATTCTTACTTCTTTTGAATAATGCCTTACTCCATAACTTCTTCTGTTACTCTTTTTTCTGCATCGTTACTCTCTAGAAATAGGTTTCAAACAAATACTTTACTTTATTCTTATTAATTGATTAAGAAGGAGTTCAATGAGAAAAATGTTATAACCATCTTCAAACACATGAAAGATACTAGTAATAAAGTATTATCAAAAGGCTTTATACTCTAAGTAATGGCCTAAGTTAAAAGGAGGTACATTGAGGGTAGCAAAATAACCTGAAAACTGAAAACGTATTTCAAAAAAGGTAAAGAGAGTCCCCTGATATATATGTTTTTGCACCATCAAAGTTAATACAATGAGCTCTATCCATCTACATCCATTTTGAGGTGGACCCGAGAAGCAAATGAGAAATAAATATGCCCCAGGGATATTTCTGCACTAGCAAAAACACATTTATGCACATTTTAAGATGGATTTTAGAATCCAGTGAAGAATAAATATGCTCTAGAGAAAATCCTACATTAGGCAAAACTAAGCAATGTAGTAATCCTTTTCTGCCTCTAATTTTTATGATTCTTTAATAAATCTATAATTATGCTGTTGATCTTCAAAATATATTATATCAAAAAGATAGAGTACACAATAAGCATTAATGAACTAGTGTGTCCTAGGTCTTTTTTGACTCTGCTAACCTATGTGGCTCTCCAAATCTAGATTCACACAGAGAGAAGGTCATGTATTATTATACCTATAGATATGAACCCTATTAGGATTTTGCATGTACTGTCCAGTTCCCCTTCCTTATAGTCTCTATAATCTGCCCCAGAATATGTCATCTCACACACAGTTAAATAAAAATACAGAAAGCCTGGTGCAGAACTCCCTTTATTTCAAAGGAACTGATTGCTTACACATATGGAAATCATTTTCAGTATACCTATGAGTCTAAGAGTAGCTCCTCTAGAAGTATATTGGAGCCAGTATCACATCCTGCCTGACAGTCAGTGAAGCAACAGCACCAAATACAAACTGAATATGCACGTGCGAATGTTATCTTAGCTTCTTTTCAAGCATGCAGACGAGGCCTGTCATTCTAGGTGTAATGGCCTTCTGATTTGAGGGAAAGTTCATCTGACACATCAGATTTCCAACATAAACCATCTGTTGTTCCTTAATAATAACTGACATTATACAATGTGCTGTCTGAAAACTTATTAAAAAAAAAACAAACCTAGCCTGGCTGAAAACTTAAAAAAAAAAAATAGCTAACCTATTAACTGCAGTAAGGTCAAAGAAGAAACAGTCTTCCTGATTTTAAAACAACTACATCTAATTTAAGAAAAAATTTTGTAGTATTTAGTCAGGCATGTAGACAGTATCATTCGCAATATTTTACAGGTGTTTTTGGCAGAACAAAAATGTTGACTTTATAAAAGAGCTGCTAGGCACACACAGTGGCAACTTTTCATAGCGTTTTAGAAAACAATAAATGATTTCAAAACTATCATGACCTGAAATAACATTATAATATTGCTATAATCTTTGCTGCATTATGTCACTGAAAATGGGCCAAATGATATCCAGATAGAACTTCTCTTCAAACGTCTGTTTGCTTTTTAAGTACTTTCTGGCTGCCTCAGCAAAGAATAGGGTAATGGTTATACAGAAGAGCTGAGGTGACTTTATTAGAGGGTATTATTCCTAGAAACTGAAAGCTACCCTAGATTATGAGCTACTTAAAATGCTCAGGGCTTAGGTATCTTGCTGAGAACAAGCTTTCTTGCTCTGCTGCTTACTCCTGAGGGCTTCGTGGAAGCTTTCAGAGCAATTTTATTAAGTGTTTGTAAGTGATGTCTGTGTTACTCTGAAAAATGTCCTGGTGGCTAACTTCAGCAGTAGTTAATGTTCAAGAATGAAATTAGATGCTTACAGTGAGACTTGAGGAGATTTTGGAGACCACACCACAAACTTTTGTTCCCATGAACTTATGCTCATCTGTTTCCAACTGATCGCACAGCAGCCAACGTGGTAGCTCTGCATATTTTTCTTTAGACCTTTCTAGGGGCATTTTTCTTCTCTGCCTTGAGAGTATAAATCCAATAGATGTGTCCTGAGCACACCTAGAACTTAGACCTAGAACATGTTCTGAGATCTGTGGCAGTCAATAAAAAAAATAGAATAGAATAAAGACAGAAAAGAGGAGCAAGCATGTCTTCTGCAAAGGTGAATAGGCAACGTGTGATAGTTCGGCAGGAGCACGATTTCTATTGCTCCTCAAGAGTTGCAATATTTGTACCTACTGTATGACTATGACATATGTCCCTGCTCTTGCGTAATACTTTTCTTTATAATATCTCAACTGGAATTCAGTTTGCATGAAATGGGAATTCTAATCCATTCTGACATTTTCTCTAGTTGATCAGGGTGTCTGTTATGGGAGCTCCTGGAACATTGGGAAATCAGGTTTTGACTTACCTGATGCTCTTTGCCTTAAAACTCCATACAGAAAAGGGAAGTGTTAAGCCTTAGTTTTACAGAGTGCTCAGTCATGTTGAGAGTAGTAGCAGTTAATGGCTCAACCATATTGTGCAGCAGTCCAGATAAGGGTATTCAGTGCACCTGATACTAAATGAGCAATGCACACAGAGTAGTTCTTCACAGAGTCAGTGACTGGTAGAGCTCATTAGATTAGGCTCAGCATTTGCTCTCACAGCCTAAGATTGCTCAGCAGGGAAGTATTAAAATGTTTGTGCAATACTCTTCCTATTGTCTCTGGTTTTCAGAGACTTTATCAGCTGAGGCTCAGTGTAACATAAACATGGATGTATTTCTTTACATCCTGGAACGAACTCCTGTATGTCTGCAGTGGTGTCTCTATAAATAATTCCATTTGGAACTGAGAATACTTGTGAGGACAATTCAGAAAAAAACATTTTGAGTTCACATCTAATCTAGAAACAACATAGGATCATCTGGGTTTCTCATGCTCTCTGTTAAGGTTAATGGAGATCACACTATAGCCTTTGTAATAATGAAAGTTGGAAAGATTTTTGCTATTAGCTCTTCTCACCAACTGTAAATAGGAAGAGTCATTCATCACCTGTACAGAGTTCTCATTACTTAGCAGGTGTTAAAGCATTTGTTTTCTTCACTTCTCTCATCTATTCTTTCTAATTTTATGTTTTAAGTGTTTAATTATCTCAGTAGAATTAATGCTTTTGTCACAACTGTTCACATACTCAAAATGTTACTAATATTTCACGGATACAGCCTGAATCTACTTGTTATTCACATATTTCTCATTAGCTATAGATAAAACATTATTTTTAAACAAGTTTGTTGTATTTTTTACATTAAAGTAGATAAATTTCCTTCCTGCTAAGGAGATTCTGACAAGTTCTAAGCAGCTTATGCTTCCCCTGAAATATAAGAAAGTTTCAGGTAGAGTAGACGTTGACAAAAATTTAAATCAAATTATATTCTGTATGCTCAGTTTTCTTTGGGGAATGAAAACTCACTGAAGTGTAAAAGCCTAATTAATTATGTAGCATGCTAATAATTTTTAAATTAAGAATACTTGCAATTTAACTCTACCATGCCATGAATGTGTTTGCAATTGACTATGATGACAAGATTATGAAAGCTTAAAAAAAAAATAATTCAGAAAATATTAAATCAGCCCCAATACTAGTTCTGCTGGGGGGATTTACACAGTAGTGATGACGAATTACAAGAATGGCTCAGACAAAAGGGCCACCTGCTGCAATGCTGAGGTATAGTGAAGTAGTAAAGAACTTCATCTTATTTTCAAAGTAGTTAGCCCATGGCCTGTGGTCAAATGCTGCTTGGAGAAGTTCTGATATAAAAAATGTATCAAGATGATCACATCAATAGCTACATTTAATGATATTTTTACATAGAGTTGTATTTCTTCTTTTTTAACCCACTTAAGCTTTTGCATACAAAATATGTTGTGGCACTAAGATACACATTTGGAGTTCTCATTGAAGAAAAAGACATTTGAAACTTTAAGCCTAATCAGTTTTTGCTTTGGAAACTAGTAAATAATTTGTACTTTCTTCTTTACCATTAATGTTTTTTTCAAAGCTTTCAAAGGATTGCTGAGCCTCCCTCCTAAGGTATCATATCTCTGATAAATCTACAAATCTACTAATTGTATTCTTTTTTGAGATGTAAAGAATCACATGTAATAAAGTGAATATACTACATGCAGAGTAGAATAATTCTGTTTACTGTCCACTTACGTGTTCTTTACAATTTATTCTTGACAGCCTAGATGTCTTTTTCATGGCTAATCTATGCAGAGTTACTCTTTAATACATATCTATCTCTAACTTTTGTGTCTCATTCTAAGAGATTCAGACCATTCTGAAGTTGACATAGACTGGAATCAGATGGCTTCCTTGAACACACAGACTACTTATTTTTTTATATCTTTTCCTATTTGTTAAGAGATTGCTGTGGAATGTGAACTGTCTCTCGTGTTTTTTTGTTTTCACTAAGGAAAGATCTGGTAAATAGCTATGCCATGTATGGATGACTTCTAGACATCGATGATTCTCAAAGCTACATTCCCTCTTTTCTTTGTGTAGTCCACTTTCCTTGCCAAAACACTGCTCTGCCATGTACTTAGTTTGGTGGATGAGAAGTGACAGTAGGACCTGGATATCCTTCTCATTTTCCCTGTTCCGCCGCTGAAAAAAAATTTGGATTCACAGCCTGTTGGTTTACTTAAAGATACAAGTGGTTAAATACTGTATTATTTTACTGAAACCATTCCTAGAGTCACAAATCCAAACTGAACAGATGCTATAATACATTCTTGTGTCCATGGAATGGCTAGAAACAATCTGGGCAATTTATAAACACTGTGAGGCAAAAGTAAGCTTTTCTATTACTAGACAGATTTTGATACTTATCCAAACAATCGTGTTTAAACCTCACTGTTGTAGTACTGAATCTGTCTGGAATGTGGTATCACACATTTCCATCTCTTAGGAAGGTGGCCAGAAACAAAGTTTCATCCATAATAACAACATGTGATAAAATATTCTTTTCTGCTTGCCCACAGTAATGGATTAGGAACTTCGAGAAGATGAAGTCCTTTCTTTGGATCTGATCTAGTAACTTTTGTTTGAGAGAGAATATACTGCAGTATATCAAATTCAATTCTTATACTTACCAGAGATGCATAAAAAATAGAAATGTGGGACACCCTGCACAATCTGAAGTGAATGTGCTGCAAACTTTGCAAGCTAAATCCCATTATGAGAAACAGTCTGTTTTTCAATATACTTGTGTCAGATCATATAGTATTTAACCAGAATCTCAAAAGTGAAGAAGCCTTTAATGTAGAATCATAAATCAGATTCTTGCACCTCATAGGGGAGTCTTGTGAAAATTGAATCAAACCACACAGTGGATAGTAGCAGATTGCACAGCTGAAGTCTTCAGCTTTGCCTTCCCTTTTCAATGGTGACATTTTGAGAAAGTTCACAATGTATCTGATAGGGTGGAGAAGATAAAAGTCTGTAATTGCATCCTTCATCTCTTAGTGACATAAAGTATAAAAGAAGCCAATATAGAGCCTTATCTGCAAAGCTGATGTTTTAACATGGAATGCCAGACTCTCAGACACAATCATGTTATACACTGAAGTACAGCCACAAGTGCCAAAGCTTGATCCCGATGGTGTAGTTCTGTCCACTATGATAACTTTCTAAACAACTGTTGATGTCATGTATGATTTTGTATAATAGCACTACCACATTATATTGTATTTTCCAAATTCTTTTGAAATAAAGCAAGTATTACTATCCCTGCAGTAGAGAAAAAAGGGATGAAGAGAAGGAAATCAGGTCTCCTATGCAGATCCAGGAGTACAATAGCAGTCTTCAGTGCATCAGTGTATTGCTCTGTCAACTTTCATAACAAGGCAGAAGGTATCTGGTTTGGTGTGAGGACAATAGACTCACTTCTGTAAAATATAAGTGACTTTGAGAGGGAACCAAACCATGCTTTTATCCTATTCTTGTGGAATTAGATAAAATCTAATTCTAAAATCTAAGTCTTTAGATAAGAGACAACTCAATTAAAATGTTAGAAACTTCAATAGGTAAACATTTTTAGTATGAAAGAGTAGGGAAGGAGAGTTTTACTAGATGTTTTAAATTTTGCAGTTTATGAGAAGCTTATTGTTATAAAAGTAAAATTATTATTGTTGGATGTCTGTATATGACATTTCTTATTCTGACTGCACCAGGTAAAGGATTCTAGCTTGTACCTTAGGTTTCAGTCCCTACTCTCTCACTTCATCTAACTCCCATCAGAGTACTGCATACAAAAGAACTGAAAGACAATAGCAGTATATCACACTGTTTCAGAAGTATTTTTGCATCCATCACTTCGAGATTTCTTCTTTATATGAGGAAAATACCACTATAAATTCTGCTGCAAGAAAATACATGAAGATAGACAGAAAAGCAATGAAAAGCTTCTCCTCAACTACTGGAGTTCTGAACTATAATAAAATCATGAAGATGCATGAGACTACATTTGTTTTATAGGACACAACCAGTTGCACAACAAGCCATTATCAATGATAACTGATAGAAGTTAGCAAAAGATAACAATGTCAAAAATAGATATTTCTCTGTTTTCTGTCCTGCATTGTTGAAAGTTTTTTTTTTCACATCACAGAGTGAAAACTCAAGTGATAAAGTTCCTTAAGAATAAAAAGTTTCATTTGTTTTTTTTTCTTCTTTTTTTTAGTAGTTCACGAGGATGACATTCCAAATTAAAAACAAAAAGGGAAAAAGAAATTAGTTTCAGACTTCCTGAAAGGTAGATAAACCTGTCTTCTTTCTTTGGAGAACTAACAAGAAATTGGAAAGGCCATCTGAAAATTAACCCCAGTATTCAGCTAAACCCAGTGTCAATCTAGAAGATAAGAGCTATCTAGGAGATAAGAATTCTGCATAATGTAAGAACTAATAAAACATCTCCCACAGAAAAACTCTTGTCCTGTGAGATGATATGCACTAAATAACTCTGAATTCCTTGAATACATATATATATATATATCCTTCAGGTTGCACATTGTTCACATAGCACTGTAGCAAATGAAATCTTGCGTAGTAATAGGCGAATAAAAATGGCATCCAACAATTCCATTATAAAGACTTCTTCAGAGAAAGATCTCCAGCTTGAGACAACCAATAAATATCAGTTTCCATGTAGGACTATGGAAGAAAATATAGCTTAGAAAAGAACTTCATCACAATAAAATTTAGTGTTCATTAAGCTTAGTGGAGTAGTTTCAGAGCAACTCAGCTCTTCATTTTACCAGAGATATACAGATCCAAGTCACAAATCTGAAAGGACAAGGCTCTACTTTGTCAAAGCTATTGTTCCTACTATACCTGAAACTGATTTAAGCTTCATTAGATTACTTTTGTAATTCATGAGTTACCTAGCATAATGTCAGAGTATTTGTTTTTAATTTTCTTGTGAGTTCCATGGGAAATCCCGGTCTGTTATGTAATGTACAGTATTTGCTTTAACTGGTTTATTTGGAAGTGTCTAAATGTTATCAGAATGAAGCATTTTGCTGGGCTGAATGTTAATATTGTATACACTTGAAGCAGAAAATCTGCATTTAGTTCAGCAGTATCAATATGTAGGTTCTGAAGCAGAAGGTAGAAGCAGCATGGGCACCCATGGAGAATAGAGCACTTTTGCAAACACTGTCACATTTTTTTGAAAAATACATCTGTTTTGCTCAATTGACACTCCATGATACTGCAATTATGAGCCATATGTGAGCATGGTAATTTGGGAAGATAAATTAACATTTTAAAATCAAGACTTGGTGATGTTTATATCATTTTGCGACAGCTTCCATAAAGATGAAAGGGAATTCCCTTTCTTTTTGGACAAGATCTGTCCTAACTGCCATTAGATACTTTAAATTAACTGTACAACTGTACAGTATCTGTGCTTCAACAAAAATCCCCAGGACCCCTTGCAAATTCAGAGTTCTTGTTCACAGCATGGCCTCTGAGCTGTGTTTGAGCATGCTTCTAGTGCTGCAGTAGCCACACATCAAGTACCCTCCCTATTTCATTTTAGATATTAAGCTGCAGTCTTGGCCTTGTAGATGTTAACGTCAAGACTGTGCCATTTGTGCTCCAAAGGACAACTAGGGTGAAGTCAAATTGGACCTGACATGTGAAGTGTTGAACATTTGAATTAAATTGTATTGTTATCACAATTTACTCATGTTAATAAGTTAATAATTGTTACATTTATGAAGTAGGAAGTCCTTAATCCTTTAATAAAATGATGAAATAATCCCAAAGTAGGCTGTGTTCAAAATTGTGATGTGGAAATATTAGGGTTAGATAGAAAAGAGGCCTGGTACATCATTGCATGTTATATTGTGAAAAAGATTTCAGGGTTCAATTAGGAAAGTGTTGTTTGATACGTTGTAAATAAGACTATTCTTTGGAATTGTAAATGAAGAATAAATCAGATATTCAAACCCTGTTATCATGTATGCAAAAGAAAAATAATATACTTTATGATATAAGTTACCAGCATTGATATTTTTATCCAAGATTGCATTTTAATTTACATCTCATTATTGTATAGGGTGAGTTCTTTTCACTATAAAAAGACAGTAAGTCTGCATTATAAAGCAGCCAGGTAGGATGTTTAAATTATCATAAATAAATGAGAAAGATAAAGACATCATTCCTGAAAAATAAGAGTGAATACAAACTAACAATTTATCTTCAGTAATTAACTAGGCTGTCATCATACATTATCAAACAATTGATTAAAGTTAATGACAAAATATTATGAGTCATATAGCAGCATTACAAGTTAAATTTCCTTGCTCAAACTTTGCTAAAACGATGGAAAACATCTTAATCCAGGACTGAATTTGCTGTAATTTCTACTTTTTCCAGTACATTTTTCCAAAAGACAGCTGTCCTCTTGTGACAGGGTGTTTACGAAATTATCTTTCTCACTGTAGTTTTCTGCCAGCTATATAGGCAACATGTTCTGTATATGACCAGAACTCAGCTTGTATTCTGTCCATTCCCTCAGTGAAATACCATCCTCAAGTGCTGTATGAATAGCATAATTTAAGCTGAAAGCATTTACAGCTGAGATTCCCCGAGGTTTAGGAATTCACAACCTGCAGCTCAAGAGCACTTGGTGCCTCATCTCTAGATGAAGCTCAAAGCTAAAGTGTCGTCTTTCCATGACAGTGACGTATGTAAGTAAAAATTGCTGCTCTCTGAAGGAAGGCAAAGTGGAAATACATGAAAGAGCCTCTCATTTGAAACTCATTTGAAGGAGATAATCTAACTTCCACTTTGACAAACTGATTGTGAAAATGATGTAGAAAAGTAAGCGGAAAAATTACACATTTAAAATCAATATGGATTAATTGGGATGGTATATACCCATTAGCTTTTGTCTGTGTAGCTAAGTAGCGTTACAACAAATACACCATAACACCAGTACTGGAGTTTGAAAAACTGTTTCATTATTCCATTTACTTTCTTTAGATCATATTAGCTAGCAAGTGAATGCCTGCCAGGTGGCTATTTGCAGTGGAATAGGTGCTTTTCTTCCTGCTGCTCCCCAAAGAGATTCTCTGCTGCAACAATAACCTAGTAGTTGTTTTACCTTTAGCACACATGATTTAAATCTTCAAGAGTTAAGTGGGAAAAGGTTGGAATGGGCTTAGTCCAAAAAACTTTTGTACTAACAGTCAAAATATATCACTTTCTTTTGTCTTACTCTGCACTGGACAGCCAACTGGCGGTCCTTCACACACTGGAATTTCAATGAACTTCTGGCAGCTGTTTCCCACTTATCCCTCAGAGGAGTGGCACTGCATCTTACAGTGTGATTTTGTTGTACTTTTTTTCTTGCATGATGAACAACACTTACAAGGGTACTTGCAAATTCTTAGATACTGTTGCGTCCCACTTGTAAAACTTGTGGAGTAACCTTTCTGTTTCAAAGAGCTTCAGACAAGATAGCAATTTTATACCTTATAATCTTGAACTATAGAAAAATTGAATTAATCTAGTTCTCTTTGTAATCTTGTTTAAACATTCAACATTTATTAGTAACAAGTAAACAATGAGCTTAATCCTTCAGGCTTCAATCACCAGTTCTTCCGAGGAAGATGACTTTTGCATAAATATTCAATAATTTCTTTTCAGGTATTTTGATAGGTCAGAGAAAAGTTTCAGAGTGCATGTGCACAGCCACAGCATATACACAGTATGCATTTAATCAAGTTTAATATGAATAAAAACAATGATTTTCTAACTCTCTTGTTAAGAAATCAGGAGATCCAGAGCATCTTTTTACTATTTTATAATCATGTATATCTCATCATGTCTGGTCATATCAGTTCTTCAGGCATGACTATGAACATGAAAGAAATTTAAATGTTTAAAATTTGTTTTTTGTTCCTATAAACAGAAAATTTCTTTGGGGTCCTGGTAGATGAAAAACTTAACATTGTGTGCACATGTGGTCTGGAAGGCCAACTGTATCCTGCATTGCATCAAAAGAGGGATAGCCAGAAGTGGGGGAGGTGATTGCCCCTTTTGAGGTCCCATCTGGAGTGTTGTGTCTAGGTCCGTGGCCCCCAACACATGACAGATATCCAAATTTGACATTACAATCACAGAGGAAGTACAAACTATATGTAAAGCGAACTATAAGCAAGAAAAGGAGTTTAATACTTCCACCATAAGACAATAATAATATATGTTTTTTTAGTCATTTACAGTGAAAATTCTTAGATGGCAGATCTACCTCATCACACACAAGATTTGTAAGGAAACTACTTCATGGGCAATTCAATACTTAGAAAGTCCCCAGGATTCACAATTAGTTTTGAATCTTGATTGGTATGCATTGGTTCCCATTTTTTGTCATAGTTCAATGTTATTTGCATTACCTTATATATTCTTTAAGTGGTAACCAACGTTTTTAATGCATATGAACTTCTGTCATAAGGAAATGATACAGACCATCAGAATGCCAAAACAGATATGTATGGTTTTACTTTCACAAGACCTTTGTATGTTAGTTCATATCAGTTTGGCATATGCATTTTGTTATACTGTTAATATCTAAAATTTCAGTGAAAAGTTTCAGTAAATATCTAAATATCTAAAATTCACTGAAGTTGCAGTATTGGTCAAGAGCCCTGTCTACTCGGAAACAAATCATGTCTTTCTTACAAAGCGTGGGATGCTCATGGAGCATTCACATAGTGATCAGAATGAAAAGTTAGTTCTGGCTAACCAAGCTTACTAATACATCATAACTTAGAGGTCTGTGAACTGAATACTCAGGTCAGGCATTTGGTCAGCAGTGCCTGTCCCATAATGGGAAGCAAATGGCTTCTAGCAATTTTTGTTCTAAGTAATCCAATGAAATTAAAATGACAGTTTTATTCACATTAAGACATTTCCTTCACCATTCATTTAATTTTGCAGAGCTAATTCCATACACATATTGAGTCTTACTTAATCAGAACAAACCCCCCAACAACTCTGAACTATGTATTTCATAATCAAGCTGCAGAACTCTACTGTATGTGTTCATCTTGTCTAAATGCTAAACTAAACACAGAACTTCTGTTCTCTGACTTCCAGGAGCTAGGCTGAGCAGTGGGGGTTTCAATTAAAAACCACAGGAAAGGAAAGGAATATGTCAATAAAACCACAGACTTGTAAGTACTGCATACTAGTTTGCAAACAAACACAGCAAGCATTCTCTGAGTATGAGTCTATTACTGTAAATTTAGACTGAATGCACTATGTTGAAGGTGACTGTCCCAGCATGATCTTTCTTCATTTCATATATAGTGAAATGCTGTCTAGCTTTACGCTCAATAGCTTGATCTAGTCAGTCTGCAATGAGACTATTACTAACAGATGAAAATGCCACGAAGAGGAGAATGGCTTCAGCCAAACTATCGGTGTTTTGTTTTTTAAAAGAAAATTAGAACTGTAGAGGAGGGAGTAGAAAGCAAAAAACAACAACAAAAAAAGAGGAAGTCATGGATTTATTGTAAGGCAGTATCCTGTATGAGATTTTAAATGTAGATATCACTTGAATAGGAATGTAAATGCCACGATTTGCATTATAAAGCTTTGATAAATAGCTGTCACTAGAGCAGATCATTTTGATAATTAATTAGTTACAGAATGAGTGCAGTCACTTTTAAAAGGGTTTCATTAGGGATCATATATTTTACAGTGAAGAAATCTTGAATAATACTAGCAAAGGTGAGAAAAATTATACATGATTTAGAATTCATAGAAAAATATGTACACTGATGCATTTTTTAAAATACAGTGCACTCTATTGTGCTTTTATTACCTTCACATTAAGGAGAGGAACCACTAAGAGATAAACAATGTTGTTTATATAATTAAGTGAGCAAAATGCTCACTTAAATTTAAAGAAGTATAAAATTAAATGTATTGGCTTCACATTATGTTTAAATTGTTAATAAAGTGAACTCACTGTCTGTTCTATTAACAATTATGTCCCTACTAATAAGAAATGAATAAGCAAGACAGCAGCAGAAAAATTCCATAAATATTCAGCTGATTTTTATTTTATTTCAACAGTCATTTCTATTTGCAACTCTTTCCTAAAGAGTAAAAAAACTACATCTTCAACTTTGAAATTTGATGCTGAGGTTCTTTAACAGTGTAGAGGCTGAGCTACTGATTTATTAAGGATTTCCAAAGGAGCACTTACTTTAATTCTGCTGCTTTCAAAATCTTTTGGTATTTATCATTGTGTTCAAAAGGATGAAAAAAAACTTAATGCTTTTTAAAAGTTTGTATTTCATCTTACTTAGAAAAATTAAAAAGGTGATATATAATACTGATGTATATCTCCATCCTATCTGAAAGTTGCAATAGTGTCATTCTCCAGTGGATTTTCACACACTCAGTTTTCTAAATTGTAACCCATTCTGTCCAAATCAATGTGAAAGTATTTGTAGGACATTTGAAATGTCAACACACCACATAAATATATACAGGGGGCTGGTTGTCACTGAAAATTAGAACCCTTCAATGCATGTGGTAAGATTACATGGGATCAAGACCGTGATGCCATAATCCAAGGAGTAGTTGTTATTTTATGACTGTGAAGCCTAAGTATTTGAAGAAGTCATGCCAGTGATTCTGGGCTAAATCCTATTTAATCTGGTTTCTGAAGATGCTTCATGCCAGTAAAGGAGCTCAGACTGTAAGAATGGTATGCAGGGAAGATGGCACAATATATACCTGCATCATTCAAAAAATAAAACTTCACACTCAAAGGTAGAGCTATTAATGTGTCTCAGTATGGATGTCACTGAGTGAATTCTAATCTGATTTTGAGGTATGTCCTTAGCTGACTTAGCTGAAAATAGCCAGATCATTTTGTCTAAGATGTCAAAGATAACCACAAATGATGGTAACTGGATTGCTCTCCTGTGTGCTCTTAGTTACAGGAAATTAATTTCTTCTAAATATGTTAATGCAAACAGTCATCTTGATTCAGAGGGAACCTGGCAGTAAGAAGAGGCTGCAGAGCCTTGATTAACTTTTCTTTCTGACCATCCCCAGCACTCTGCCCTTAGAACTCCCTCTCCACACACCTTCTGTGGTGGTGCAGCCCCCAGAATTTATGACTGCTGCTATTTTCTTAGTGTTCATTTTTTTCTACTACATATAAAAAGAAGGCCAGAGAGAAGGTCTTGATCTCCTACGAAAGGAGATCAAGAAGAGTTTTAAGGGAAATACAGCAGAGATGAAAGAAAAGGGATGAGGAATTGGAATGTTCAGCATCCATTTTCTGAAGAGTACATTAGGCTTATAGTTGGAGGCATAGAAGCATTCCCTGCTTAGATAGGGAATTGTGACTCAAGTATGGTTAATGATTGCTTTGAAAAGTTTGGAGGCATGTAATCTTCCACTGTTTTTTCAGTTTCTACATGTGGTAAATGTTTCTAGCATCATATACAGAGGTGTATTAGAATATATCACTTCTGCTTTTGAAACTATCTCCTTTTTTTCAGCTCTGAACTCATCACTCAGTACAGTTTGCAGTTAACAGACTCCCTAGTACAGATAGGTGCTATATGATGAATAGATTACATACTAGTGTCTAGAATCTGCATTTGGCTCATTTCTTGTAGAAGTTCTGGATAGGCAGATGTTTAACTAGCATTATTCTTAAGGATCTAAAATGTTAATCAAGAGTTTTCCCATTAAACTCAGAGCAAAATCTTCCATTTACTCAAGTGAGAGTTGAATGAGGCCCCTTGAAATAATATGTAAAAATAACTTCTACTCTTCATCATCCACTTTCTTTCTCAACTGGCAAATGATCCTAAGAAGGTATT
Organism: Cyrtonyx montezumae; assembly: GCF_038088225.1. NCBI lineage: Eukaryota > Metazoa > Chordata > Aves > Galliformes > Odontophoridae > Cyrtonyx > Cyrtonyx montezumae. The sequence goes on from NW_027071903.1 coordinate 3,763,108, forward strand.
GAGCATTCTGTGTAATTATTGAGTGTAATCAGCTTTCACTGAGTGCTAAGGTCCTCCAAGACTTTTCCATCTGCACTTAGGATTAAAAGTCTGTTTTACTTTGCTCACACTGAGAAAAAGCAATGGACAATTAGAACAATGAGAAATAACAAAGGAAGCATGAAAGGATAGGTGTTCACACACTGAAAGGTAGATAAATTACTATTATAATCAGCAGGATATATGAGACATAGAAGATGTAATATTCTGAACTTTACTTACCTAGTGTAGCATCGCTCATTTATTTTGCAAAAACAAAAACCGTTTCAGAGATATGAGTATAACCCTGCACAAGATGACTAAAAAAGATCATGCTAAACAAAGAATACAATGTCAACTAATTAATTTTAATTTGATCAACTCACTTTCATGGGTGTACTTCACTGTAATTATTCAACTGATTTTTGTATGACAGTTTTGATGAGTGAATGGTAATGAATACGTACCTCTTTGGAATCTGAAGGACAAATTATTTTAGCATGTAGTCTGAATTAATAATGGGAAAGATAACCAGCATTCAAGATTTGGGTTTCAAAGTGTCTTCAAGTTCAAAGAACTCTGTACAGGTCTATCTAATTGCATTTACATTATGTAGTTCTGTACTTGTAGATCATTATACTTAGTTCTGTGGGTTTTTTTTGTTTGTTTGTTTGTTTTGTTTGTTTGCTGCCTTTCATATTCTCAAGGGCCCCTGAAGTTATGAAGGAAGAAATATCCAGGTTAGGAATTCAGAGCAAAACAGACTTACACTAATTTCTTCTTCAAAATGTAGCTTCCTTTTACTTAATGATAATCAATTTCTTAAAACTAAAATCTATTACCCTTGAAGTCAGGGTAGGTAAATTACTCAGAAGACTTTCCACAAAATTTCCATGCTCTTTTTCCTGAATGTAATTACAGTGATGATTAGAACAAATGCTGAGGAAAAGCAAATGTGTAATTCTAATGACTGTTCCTGGTTAAACCTAGGGGTTTCTTACAGTCTCATCCTTTATAAATGAAACAGAGATTCTATCTTAAGCTTTATTTTTTTTCTGTATTTCACAAATGAAAAATTTAATTTAAATAATATTAAAATGACATTGTAAGTTTTGAAAGTGTTGGTATTTTTGTCTGAAACTGTTCTTTGCATAGTTCCTGAGTTTTTTCTAAACACCACTACATGGTAAAATTTACCAGACTATAATTTTGTATTGTGTTGCTATTTCAAAGCATGTGGAATACTTGACTCTGTGAAGCTGTAAAGTTATGTAAAATACTGTAAAATGTATTTTGAGAGCTTATTGTTATTCCTTTGTTTTAATTTCAGATCATTTCCTATTGGCTTCCATTGACTTTGAATGCTCTTCAGTTTTCTCCTGCTGTTATCATTCTGCAAAAGCAAAAGAGTGAGTAATAAGAGGAAAGAAGTGTTTGACAGTCTGCACAGGTACTCGTATGCCTGCAGACAAATAAGTAGTAATCATCAGTCCTTCTCTGGCTGTACACATGACCCAAATAACCTTCCTTCTCCTTTCGAAGAAACATTGTCTTAATTAATCCTTAATTAAATATTAGTTGTACTGGTCAGTAGCATGAAATTTCTTTTCCAGCACTTTAAATTTATATCTGGTACATACTTTAATGATAGTTAAGAATACTTATTGTAATTACAGTAATCACATCCTGAGATGATTCAAAAGTGTTCTGGGTTCCAAAGCTAAGGCATGCAAGTGTGTGTAATATTTCTAAAAGTCCAAAACTGCAGAATGAAAAAAACTGCCTCACGATGTTACTATTATCTCTGTTTTACTTTTAAAATAGAATTATAGAAACATAGAATTATCAAGGTTGGAAACAAGCCCTATGATCATCCAGTCCAATTGTCCACCTATCGCCAATATTTCCCACTAAACCATGTCCCTCAGTGCAACATCTAAACATTCGAGCACCTCCAGGAACAGTGACTCCACCACCTCCCTGTGCAGACCCTCAGAGAAGTATTCCCTAACGTCCAACCTGAACCAGAACTTCAGAGCTATAGTCATATAAATAGATTTACATTCCACTTTATATTCTAATGTAAAATCAAGAAAACAGAAGTATTGTATACATTTACATTTTAAATTGTGTAATCATGTTATTATCTGAAACTAATACCATGCTGTTAAAATTTAGATAAAGTGTCCTGCAATGCATACAAAATGTTCATTTGTTGAAGGCCATTAAGTTAATTTCCTGGGAACAAGATTAAATGCAAGGCATTTACATAATCATTAGTTGTGAGGTGTAGAATAGATAATTAAATATTCCACCACATTAATTTATATTTAATTAACTGTGCTTCCATGATCCTTATGTCTGAATATTAATATTGTGTAAATAAACAATTAGGATGCGTGCTCACTTTGCAAAAGCTTTGTTATAAAAAATGTGATCAAAGAAATTCTATGAAATTTACTTAAATTAATAAACACTTAAAGGTTTTGTAAAGCAGAGTTGTTGATCTTTAGAGTTTTGCTAAATAGCTCCAAGTACCATGGCTTTAACACTTCAGTTCTTCAAGTGTTCCATATGTCTGAGTTGTCGTAACAAACTTCAAATTAGTGACAATATTTCCTGTGGTACATTTCATACTCTATCATTTAAGTTGGTTAAGATTTTAAGACATATAAAAAAACAAGTAAAGAATGCAAAAAAAAAACAAAAAACCAAAAACAACAACAACAAAAAACCATTAAGTTTGAAAAACACAGTAAAGCCACAAAAGATTTATGAACAGTGGATTTTCTCATAAAGAAATATATGTAGTTTGTGAGCTCGTTTTCAAATTAAAGAGATATAACTTGGAAACACAGGTCATAGCTGACAGCATCAGAAAAAATATTTTCATTATTTCACTTGAAAAAACATTCTTTCTCATTTTCATCTGTGTAAATAGATGAACGATCCTACAGAATGCTGAACTGAAATTCAGTACAATGTTTTTTGTGTAAATATAAGTTATTCATTTCTATTGTCCTAGAAATCTTTTTCTGATACTGTCTTCCAACATTACCACTAGGAAATACTGTACTTGAACATAGCAATATAGATGTATGAAGTGGCATTCTGACAAGTGGTGAAGAAGTATCTTAATATAACAGTGGGATGAGATTCCTATTTGTCAGGAAAGGGAAAACAGCAAAAAAGGAGACTTAAAACAGACTGGAATTTTGGGAAACACTTTATCACAGCAATCCTGTGCCAGAACAATGAGTTTCTGTGGACTATGCTATGCAGCACAGAGAAAAACCTTGTTAGAAATTTTATATTTAAAAAATTCTAAATTTACATTAGTATTTATTTGGGATACTTGGACAACTAAGACTCCAATTGCAGTTAATGTAAGCTGAGATGGCTTATATTTCTGAACACAGATCTATCCAGAGCAAAAAATGTTTTGGCCCAGATTCTCTCCTTTGTGAGATTATTAGAAGTTCCAAGTCACTATATTTAAAAATACAAATATAATATAATATATATCAGTTGGTAATAATTTTTGACCCATACAAGTGATTTCAGTATGATTTCAATTTTATAGCATGCAAATGGACTTATTTTTCTTCTCAGATTAATTTTAAATGCTGTTTGGGATTAACTATTAATCAGTATAAAAGTTGGAATTTTGGATAATTACTGACAATATTATATAGAAATGTAACACAAGACAATAAATTATACCAGTAATGAAGACTGGTAATTTACTGAAATGGTGCTTTGTATATGATGGAAAAAAGAAGCACATTACTATTGTCACTTGAAGTTTTAAACAGCATACTCCCTGCAAATACCAAGTTTAACTGATTCAAGGATGTTTGACACTGCTGCTTGCTTTTTTTTTTTTTTTTTTTTTTTTTTTTTGCAGTAGCACAAATAGGGTCATGAGGGTTAGGAGGAAAAAGAATAAAGAATATCTCCAAATAAATTGAAAGTAGGCAGCTGCTATACAGTAGGTGAAAACTGCAGCTGAAATTGAGAGCATCAATTAGTGTAGGCACACCATGAAGTGCATGCTGCTGGACAGGTAAAATAAAAGCTGGAAAACAGTAGAAATTGTATAAAACAAAGGGGAAGTTATGTTTTTAACATCAACCCATTATATATATATATATATGCATATGTATATATATATATATATCCTCAGAGATAATGTGAAAATACACCAGAAGTTAATATCTGCCATTCTGGTCTAGTGTGAGGGAACCAATACTAACTAACTGGTCAGAGAAACAGTATCTCAACAAGTATGTGTGAAGTTATCAAAGAAGCCTGGAAATTGTAGTTGATTCCAGCGAGTACATTCAAAAGTAGCACTGCTCATTCTGACAGTGTAACTTTTGAGTGGAAATGTTTTCATTTAAATGAATATTGCTATATTTATCATACTGGTTCAAGAAATTAACTGGTATTCACATTGAAACACGTTTTCAAAGTACAGGGGAAAAAAATCCCATCCTCAACCTGCTGAGTGTGCGAGGAACAGAGACTGGTCCACAAGTAGCAAAGAATGCTAAACTAGAAAGTCTTTATCTAAAAAATAGAAGGATTCAAGTATGATATTTCCTATGCAATTCTGGAAATATCAAAAATAGACAGGGTCTTAGGCTTAGAACTCTTAAATTCTAATTCTGTCGCTACTACTGTTTCATTGGTTGTGGAAGTTTACCACACTGATAAAGGTGCTGAAACTTACTAGATCTTGTACATGAGGAGGATGTATTATTTATGGGATTTTCTTTACTGTGAGTGACTAATGATGTATGGCTTGATCAACCCATAGAAATGGACTATTCTCCAGTCTTTCCTAAGAGCAATGCTGTGAGGCTTGCTGTGAAGTCTTGCAGAATATCAGCTCACAAAATAATGTCTGTGGAATCTCATCTGAGAGAAGATTTTAAAGCAAAGTACTATAACATACAGTGCAAAATTTAAAGATTGTTTATTTGTGATTACTATCAAAATTACTCTTAATTATAATTCTCTTTCATAAGATTTTTTGAGTAGATTGTTTAGCAAAGACATAAAGGTAAGTGCATTGATTTCCACTGCCATGCTGTCAAATATCATATTTTTGTATGCTTATAAAACTTCAGGCTATATATTACCAGTTCTGAAAACTTACCATCTTCTTAGCAGCTACTGATGTCTTTAATACAATTACTTTGAGACAAGATGATCTTGTGGTGAGATTATCCCCTAAAAAGATTATCTTCAGACACAGTCATCCTCTGATAAGATTATCTGGAGAGATGATGTTGATAATTAGCTAGAGATTTGGAAGACTGATCTAGAAAGTGTGTCAAGAAATGCGTAAACTAGACCGAGAATTTCATCTAAACTCAACTCTGCACAAAACTATGCAGTATATTAACCTGTTTATATCTATACAATTCTTCAAACTGATGTTCAGTATTAGGAGATGAGGGGAAAAAAACACAAGCAATGTTTTTGAACATTTTAGAACTGAACACTTCAGCTTTATTCAGTTAATCTACTATTCATTACAGGATTCTGTTAATGAAATGACAACACTTTCACTGAAATAGATTAAAAATTATTGTATTTATTTTATGGATACTATTTAACTTGGAATATACTGTACACACTTGGGACCTGAAATAGTAAATTATTTTTGTCTGAAAATTGCAAATCATCAGTTTCCAGTTGAAGAAATAGTGCCATGCTTTATGTTTTCTCTTAGAGATGGAAGAAGACAGATGATGTCAGTTTGCCTTTGTATGTTCGCATATACTGATTCTTGATAATACATGAAGGTTAGGAACTTCAGTATCTTAACCCCTCCTCATGCAGAGAATAAAGAATCTAGGATTCTTCTGTTTCCAAGGAAAGAAAATTTTAAAATATAGTGGTTTATTGTCAATTCTTGTCAAGCCTCTGAACAGTTGAAGAAAACTGTGTTATTGCTGCCAAGAAGCTGTAAGTTCTAGATGAGAGATCATGTGTTAGAAATTGTCCAGTTATGAAATGATCAAAAGGACATTGGTGTGGAGGCTTTAGCTATGCTGATGAGCTGAAGAATAAGAACTTAGGAAACCAAATTTTGAGATGATTTATACACTCACTGGCAACACATGTAAAAACCATGCATTTTTTCATGAGACTTATATGACCCTTTTGGCGTGTGTCTTTTTGTTTGTTTGTTTGTTCGCTGCTTAATCTATATGAAGTTTGAGATTAAGTGTATTAAAAGCCTATAAAACTTAATATGCTTCTGATACCATTATCAAGATCAACCCAAATCAACAGTTAGTGCCTCAAGTTTGTAATTTGTCTCTTATACTATATGCATGCAAAACCTGCCTTTCTTGGGGAGAAGAATTCTCTCTTAATAAAATGTTGACAGTCTTCAAACTGTCAAAGCACTGGGAAATGAAGAAGTACATCTTTGGCTTTAAGACCTAGGAAAGATGTTGGAAAGTGTTGGGAATGGAGAGTTTGTTTTTATCCTTTCTTTCTGTATCAGTCTATAAACATAGATTTTCTTGGTCAGATAGCTTTGGAATAGCTAGAAGGGCTTAGAGATACCTTTGAGCAATGGCATATATCAATTGCTTGCTAAATCACAGAGCCATCATATATGTGACAAATATTCTCTCACTATACAGTCTTCACTCAAAAGAAATCTGGAGCTAAAAAGACAAAAAACATGAAATAGTTTTGAAACAGCTCCAGTGGATAAATCTGCTAGCTAGGATTTACCTACAGATTTTTCTCAGGGAAGAGCATAGCTCTTGATAATTTTGTTTACAGTATTTTCAGTTTGCCATCTTTCATTTTGTATCAGATTTTTCATTTAAATTAAAAAAATAATAATTCTATATATTGTATGCTATCTATGGACATGAAATATTTCTTAATCACTCAGCCTCCTCTGAAAAAAAAAAAAACCCTCACTAAAATCATTACGATGAAAGAATATATTCCCCTTTTATTCCAAGATGAGCTTATGTCTCTGCATTAATTTCTTTTCTTCTATTCCACAGATAATTAATAGAAGATACTGGGAAGTACTTAACTTTACTTCAACCTATTTTAAGATTATTACTCCTGTGACTCACACATAACAACGACCAAAAATGGATAAATTGTAAAATCTACAATACTAAATCTTTATTTCAAGGACTACTACTCCCAAATCTCCTAGCAGTACATTTTTAGACTGCCCTTTCTAATAAGTTAGTTTCCCACTGAGTAAAAACCTTTTAGTACATTGAAAATGGAGCAGTGTTATTCTTAGCTATTGGATTCTCAAACCTCCATTTCTGCTATGGTTCAAGTGGCAGCTCCTTCACGTATTTATTCAGCAAACCATTTTTACAATATTAATGTAAAATATTTCTTTGAAACATGCAATAATTTCCTCCAGTTGTCATTTGATCGATGAGATAAAAATATATTTGACCACATCTATATTTCTGTATATCTTAAACACCAAATAAGACATTTTGAAAATATCACTAAATTCAGAAGACTAGAACTCTTTTTTACTAATTCAAATTTAATAAAATCTGGTGGGATTTTCCTCCACTGTAGTAATGCTTATAATGCCCAGAAGCAAATTACTTGTTTGATTTTGAAGAAGAAATAACATGACATTTTCCATGCCATATTAGTTAGCTGTCAACCAGAAATCACTGAAAAGGTAGAAATAAGACTGAATTTTTGCATTAAAAGCAAATAATGAAGATAATTTTGAATTAAAGAAAATTTAATCAGAGTACCCGATGAGAAAAACATTTGAATGTGAGGAAGCAAAGACATCTTTAGAAATGGCTAAGTGAATTTTAAATTATAAAGTGGTCAGATTAACCTGTATATAGTAACCTTTTTGTCAATTCATAGATTTTAAAGGAGACATCAGTGATCATTAATTCAATCTCAGATCAGTTATTTTACTTAATATGCACCAATTCCCCAATTTCCCAGGGAAAGCGTCCATTTTAGAAAACTACTTAATCTTGCTTTTCATGCAGGCCAGTGCCTGGAAGTTCTTAGTAAGTACTAAACAGAACATAGAGGACAGATGTATGTGAGATAGTTGTGACAGGGGGCTGGAACAGGATCCCCAGGGAAGTCGTCATGGTGGCACCAAACTTGACAGAATTCAAGAAGCATCCAGTCAACACTCTAAGACATATGGTGACACGTGATTTTTGGATGGTCCTGTGTGAAGATAGGAATTGGATTCAGTAATCCCTTTGTGTCCCTTCTATCTTGGGATATTCTATGATTCATATTCTGAAAATGGCAACAAAACTGATGAGAGGTCTGGAACACAAATCTTAATATTAGCAGCTGAGGGAACTGGGATTATTTAGTCTGGAGAACAGGAACATCTGGGGAGACCTTTTCACTATCTACAACAACCTGAAAGAAAGTTGTGTAAAGGTGGAGGTCAGCTTCTTCTCCATGTAACTATTGATAGGACTAGAGGGAATGGCATTAAGTTGTGCCAAGGGAGGTTCAGGTTGGATATTAGGGAAAAATTTATTCTCTGTGAGAGTGGTCAGGAGCTGAAATGGGCTGCCGAGGGAGGTGGTGGAGTCACCGTCCCTGGAAGTGTTCAAGAAATGTTTAGATATTGTACTAAGGGACATGGTTAAGTGGGAAGATATTGGTGATGTGTGGACAGTTGGACTAGATTGTCTTGGAGGTCTTTTCCAACCTTGGTAATTCTACAATAAGAAATGTCTGAGTTTACACCCCAATTCATTTGAATTTGAATTTTGATATTCAGTACTTCATGTAGGCTTATGGGTAATCCCTACAAATATGCATCCTGTGATGAAGAGACCCAAATATTTTCTATATATAACAGTTGTGTTTCTTACTCTGTAATATGTTCATTCCAAACTATACTTACATACTCAATATATCGCTAAATATGTTTTTAGTTACAGAAAAGTGCTTCAACACCTCCACTTGCATTAGTTTAATCTAAAGGGTTTGTGAAATGATAACTGAAAGCATTCAAATAATGAGGTAATGAAGAAATTGCAGCTAATTATTCTGTTGTCATTCAAAAAACTTTTCTGAGTATAAATTTAAATAGCAGTAACTTATAGCCTTCTTTGAGTTATGTTGTTTGTTTCATACAGGCAATTTTCTCATAAGAAAATACGCATAACTCTATACTTATACAAAGTAAAATATGAGTTCAAAACTGATGAATCCTTTGGCTAGCTCACTATTAACTAACTTTCATGTCATAGTTACAAAATAAATTTTTAAAAATGTTAATCTTTTAACAGTACTTCTCTAATAATTTTTTGCATTTTCCCTGTAATATTTCCACTTGATCACTTTTATCCAAAGGAATATATTGTACTGTAACATGTAAATAGAAGTAAATGCAGGACTCAGCCTTTGTAGCATTTCTCTCCTTTGATGCCATCCTGTTGGGTTGTTCATAGATGATTCCAGTATTTTCAGTATACCAAAAATAAGTACTGAAAATCTGAGTCTGTATTGCAATAAACTTTTAAAATAATTATTTTAGTATACATGCAATGATTACTTAATGCCAAAAGACCTTTCCTTTGAATTTGGTTTGCATTTTTCCTTTTCTAAATTATTATTAGCCTTCCTCTGCTAGGGTCTATTTCTTGAGGAAGAGTTTTTCCCAAGTGATTTCCCTTTGAGTTGAAAACATGGTGTCCACTATGAAGTATTTCTCACTGCATGAAGTAGCAGAGAGAGGAGAACTTGTTTGAAACTTGCTCAGAAGCATGTGATCAGTGCAGAAAGCCTCATCAGAAACTGCAAGAATCTCAAGTTCTTATAGACTCTAGGAAAACCTCAGTCTTGGTTTACTATGAATATTATACTATGAATACTCGCTGTGCATGTCCTTGTTCATTGCAGAGCAGTTGGACTAGATGACCTTTAAAGGTCCCTCCCAACTCTAAGGATTCTATGATTCTATGAATATCAGTAATTCTAGAAGCAAAGTATACTGTCAAATAACAAATTTATTATGTGCCTATTTTCCAATTAGAGGTAGGATGCAGATATTTTTTTCAGTTGTTTCCTTAGACTGGAATATTTTCATACAGTAAGCAATATATCAGAAGAAATGAAATCACTGTTTTCATCCATATCTCTTTTTTTTTTTTTTTTAATTGTCAATCATTCTGCGGCATTTTTAAGCAGTTTTCCACTTTAAAAGTCATCTCCAGTAGGCAGATAAACTGTCTAAAGAGAAATCACTTTTGTCAATCACCATGTCGAGTTTACAGAAAATCCTCTTTGTGTGACAATGTTCTCATACTAAGAGTTGAAAACATAAACATGTGTGGGGAAAGGGAATCTTTCCCTAGATTTAATGGAAAATATATTTTCAGTAGTTGATGCTGATACTTGTAGTATCAAAATTCTTGTACGACGCTGAAAGTTTCAGCCAGTGTGGTAGAAAAATACAAGGTCAACAGGAAAATGATTATACATCAAGTTTTTCCAAGGAAGTAAATAGTTTCTGTGTTTCCATCCCAAGTTCTCACAGCATTTAATCTCAGATGAAACGGCAGAGTACTGATGAGACATTCAGAAGGTTTTATAATTCAGTCTAGGACTCAGAGAAAGGAGAAATAGAAACAAAAAATGTCTTAGCTCATTTGTGATTTTCTACATAAGACTGTTAATCTAAGTTAATTTATGGAGCTGACAGAAATATTATCAAAAATAAAGAAACTGAAACTTATTATTTATTGCTTTCTGTGAACTCAAGTGTAACATTATTTTGAAAAAACATAATGAAACAATATAAATAACTTTCTGGAAATAGAGTGCTTGTTAAATGAAGTATGGGAAGGGAATGCTTTATATTATACTTTATTAAAAAAAAGATAAATGTGTGTTTGACAAAAATTATGAGAAGTGACCAGAAATCTCCTGTTTTCTCAAGAGAAATATTAAGACAATAATGGAACATTTTAATCCTTGTCCATATCCTTTCTTCCACCAGCTGTGATGGAGAAGTCAATTAAAAACATGTTTTATAAAGAATTGTGGCCTAGGTAGAATAGCAGTGGTGGGTGGTTATGTGTTCTAGCCTGGTGGTAGTCAACCTATGATCAAAGGAAAAATTTCAAGTAGAAAAAATACATAATGAAAAGTTAGAAGGGAAATTAAGGAGATAGTGAGAGATGAACAGCAGTAGTATGTTATGGCATTCTGTACTATTTAACTCTCTTTGCAGTAGAAGATGGGTATGAGATTCCTGGTTTTCTGTCTTCAATGTAATACGAAGTCCTCGTGAATGTAATACGAATGTCCTCGTGATCAACTGCTTTGGAGTCGGCACAGCCGGAGCTGCAGTGGCTGATTGAGGTACAGGGTGGGTTTTCGGGAGGTTCCAGTCTCTCGGGAACCGAGTGAGAGCAGGCAGTCCCAACGGCTGTTCTCGCGAGAGGTTAACGAAGCGTTAACGAGGCGCAGGTGTTAACGAGGTAGGTGTTAACGAGGCATAGGCGCTGCCAGGGTTTCAGCGCCCTCGCCCACACTCCTCAGCTGATTAGGGCTGAAGGGGTATATCCCTGAAGGGCTCAGGGAGGGCCGCGAAGTATCACATTACAATTCATATCTATATATATATTATTATAAACCATTATTTATTTATTTACTCTCAATTTTTTTTTTTTTTCGCTTCTTTGTTTTTATTTTTTTTTTTTTTTCTGTCATGGTCTCTACAAGACAGAGGGCTTGCCTTAAGAAGGCTGTGGCGACCCAGACAGAAGGTCTGCCTAGAAGTGTGGCTACACAGGTCTCTGGTTGCAAGGAGTGTCAGAGCCTGCTACTACTAGATGAGGGTGCTAAGCAGTTCTCCTGTGCAAGGTGTGAGCAGGTGGAAGATCTGCTTAACATGGTGGTTGAATTGAAGGAGGAGGTTGAGAGACTGAGGGCCATCAGGGACTGTGAGAGGGAGATTGACTGGTGGAGTAACTCCCTAGAGTGCCAGAGAGAAAGGTACCAGGGAGATCCCCCACAGTTTCTGGTGGACTCCCTGACCTGTCCCCGTAGGGCAGAAGGGGGATATCTGAGGGATGGGGAGGGCTGGCAGAGAGTCCCTACTCGGTGCCGTGGGCGAACTCCCCCTCTGCCTCCCCAGTGCCCCCAGATACCCCTAAGCAATAGGTTTGCAGCTTTGGAAGTTGAAGAGGTGATAAGGGGTGAAGTGCAGGAAGATTCCCGCAGGAGGTCACCAATGGCAAGGCAGTCACCTCCGTGCATTGAGACTGCTGCTACTAAGAAAGAAAGGAAGGTGATCGTAGTGGGTGGCTCCCTTCTAAAGGGAACTGAGGGCCCCATTTGCAGACCAGACCCAAACCGAAGGGAAGTGTGCTGTCTCCCTGGGGCTCGAATCAGGGACATTACTAGAAGACTCCCGGACTTGATTCGCCCCACCGACTACTACCCATTACTAGTAGTTCAGGCAGACTGCAATGAAATATCTCAGAGAAGTCTGCGAACTATGAAAAGAGATTTTAGGGGATTAGGGCGATTAGTTCAAGGGGTGGGAGCACAAGTGGTGTTTGCTTCCATACCTTCTGGGGCGGTGAAGGACACAGAATGGGCTAGGAAAACACAAGTGATGAATAACTGGCTGAGAGGTTGGTGTAGAGATAGACACTTTGGGTTTTTTGACCATGGGACAGTTTACTCGGCTCCTGGCCTGTTATCTGTTGATGGGACACACCTATCCCAAAGGGGGAAACGAATCCTAGCACAGGAGCTAGCTGGACTCATTGAGAGAGCTTTAAACTAGCTGTGACGGGGGAAGGGGATAAAACAGGGCTCTCCAGTAAAGCGCCTAAGGAGGCTGTGCTGGAAAAAGGGGTGAGGCAGATATCTCAGCTGAAGTGCATCTATACCAATGCACGCAGCATGGGCAATAAACAAGAAGAGCTTGAAGCCATTGTGAGGCAGGCTAACTATGACCTTGTAGCTATTACAGAAACATGGTGGGACCTCTCCCATGACTGGAATACTGGGATTGATGGCTACAAGCTCTTCAGAAGGGATAGACAGGGAAGAAAGGGTGGTGGCATAGCTCTCTATGTCAAAGAGTGTTTTGATGTTGAAGAACTAGTGGTTGGAAATGACAAAGTAGAGTGTCTATGGATTAGGATCAGGGGGATAGTCCTTAGGAGTGACATCGTGGTGGGGGTCTGTTACAGACCACCTAGTCAGGATGAAGAAATAGATGAGATGTTCTATAAACAACTCGTAGATGTTGCACGATGGCCAGCACTCGTTCTCATGGGGGACTTCAACTTCCCTGATATATGCTGGAAATACAATACTGCGCAGAGGAAGCAGTCCTTGAGATTTCTAGAATGTGTGGATGATTGCTTCCTGACTCAGCTGGTGCAAGAGCCTACCAGGGGAGATGCCTTGCTTGACCTACTTTTCACTAACAGGGAAGGACTAGTAGGGGATGTGAAGGTTGGAGATTGTCTTGGCCAGAGTGACCATGAAATGGTGGAGTTTGCTATTCTGGGTGCCGTCAAGAGGGTGACTAGCAAAACTATTACCTTGGACTTCCAGAGGGCAGACTTTGACCTGTTCAGGACACTTGTTGCAAGGGTCCCTTGGGACTCGCTCCTGAAGGGTAAAGGGGTCCAGGAAGCCTGGATGCTCTTCAAGATGGAAATCTTAAAGGCACAGGAGCAGGCAGTCCCGGAGTCCTGTAAGTCAAGCCGGAGGAGCAAAAGACCAGTGTGGATGAACCGGGATCTTTTGTTGAGACTCCGAGAGAAAAGGAGAGTCTATGTCCTCTGGAAGATGGGTCAGGCTACTTGGGGTGACTACAGAGAACTGGCCAAGATCTGCAGGCAGAAAATTAGAAATGCTAAAGCCCAGCTTGAAATTAGGCTGGCTACTGCTGTAAAGGAGAACAGGAAACCCTTTTACAAATATATTAACAGCAGGAGAAAAACTAAGGAAAATTTCCCTCCTTTACTCAACGAGGCAGGCAATATAACCACAGATGATAAGGAAAAGGCTGAGGTTCTCAATGCCTTCTTCACATCTGTCTTTAATAAACAGGACAGTTATCCAAATGGTACTTGCCCTGACCTGGAAGTCTGGGACGGGGTGCATAATGCACCCCCTGTGATTCAAGCAGAGACAGTCAGAGATCTTCTCCTCCATCTGAACTCCCACAAGTCCATGGGGCCAGATGGGATCCACCCAAGGGTGCTGAGGGAGCTAGCAGAGGTGATTGCCGAGCCACTTTCTGCCATCTATCAGCATTCCTGGTTATCTGGAGAGGTCCCACAAGATTGGAGGCTTGCCGATGTGACTCCCATCTTCAAGAAAGGCCGTAAGGAAGACCCGGGGAACTACAGGCCTGTCAGCCTGACCTCGGTATCAGGGAAAGTTATGGAACAGATGTTATTGAGGGAGATCACACGACACGTGCATGGCAATAAAGGGATCAGACCCAGCCAGCACGGGTTCACCAGGGGCAGGTCGTGCTTGTCCAACCTCATCTCCTTCTATGACTGGGTGACCAGACAGGTAGATGAGGGAAAGGCTGTTGATGTAGTCTACCTGGACTTCAGCAAGGCCTTTGACACGGTCTCCCACAGTATTCTCCTAAGGAAACTGGCAGCCCGTGGTGTGGACAGGTTCACTCTTCTCTGGGTGGAGAACTGGCTGGAGGGCCGTGCCCAGAGGGTAGTGGTTAATGGAGTTAAGTCCAGCTGGCGTCCTGTTACGAGTGGTGTCCCCCAAGGGTCAGTTTTGGGGCCCATCTTGTTTAATATCTTTATTGATGACCTAGACGAGGGAATTGAGTGTACCCTCAGTAAGTTTGCAGATGACACAAAGCTGGGAGGATGTGTCAATATGCTGAGGGTAGGGAGGCCCTTCAGAGGGATTTGGATAGGCTGAACAGCTGGGCTGAGCAAAATGGGATGAGGTTCAATAAGACCAAGTGCCGGGTCCTGCACTTTGGCCACAATAACCCCATGCAATGCTATAGGCTTGGGGCAGAATGGCTTGAAGAATGTAGAGAGGAAAAGGACCTGGGGGTGTTGGTTGATGCTCGGCTCAACATGAGCCGGCAGTGTGCCCAGGTGGCTAAGAAGGCCAACAGCATCCTGGCCTGTATTAGAAATAGTGTAGCCAGCAGGAGCAGGGAGGTGATCATCCCCCTGTACTCAGCTCTGGTACGGCCGCACCTTGAGTACTGTGTTCAGTTTTGGGCCCCTCACTACAAGAAGGACATTGAGGCCCTGGAGCGTGTTCAGAGAAGGGCAACAAAACTGGTGAGGGGCCTGGAGCACAAGTCTTATGAGGAGCGGCTGAGGGAGCTGGGATTGTTTAGTCTGGGGAAGAGGAGGCTCAGAGGAGACCTTATTGCACTCTACCACTTCCTGAAGGGGGGTTGTGGTGAGGAGGGGGTAGGCCTCTTCTCCCTGATAAGTAATGACAGGACGAGAGGGAATGGCCACAAGTTGCGCCAGGGAAGATTTAGATTAGACCTCAGGAAGCATTTCTTTTCTGAAAGAGTGGTCAGGCACTGGAATGGCCTGCCTAGGGAGGTGGTTGAGGCACCATCCCTAGCGCTGTTCAAGAAGCGTTTAGATGAGGTGCTAAAGGACTTAATTTAGTAGTTGGGTAGAGATAGTGATAGGAGGATGGTTGGACTAGATGATCTTATAGGTCCTTTCCAACCTTATGAACTTATGAACTTATGAACTTATGAAGTGATAGTCCTGGAGGCAAAAAACGCTAAGAGCTAATGAACTCCTGAGCAGGGAGAAGCCTGAAGCTGGATAGAAGCTTTTAGAGTGAGTCTGAGTTTTCTGTTAGCCTGAGAGCAGAGACCCTTTCCGTCCAACAGAAGAGGTCATGGGTGAGAAATTCACAGCTAGATCAGACCTGATAAGCAGTGTGATGGAAATAGAAATTCTTCTGACATACTCAGTGTAAACTCTGCTTACAGACAAAGCAGGCTCAGAAAGCAACAGCCAGCAAAATGTCGTTTGTGTGGGCTTTTGTTCCTAAGACTATTCTTCTAATCCTTTATTTGTATAGAGTATAGTAGCACTTTAGCAGAAGCTGTAAATGAAGCATGGTAGATATAACTTCCTAAATATAACTTTTCTAATATGGCTTTTTGAAGATGAGGGTGTTTGAATGGAATTAGTGACACATGTAGGTTTCATAGATTCCACGTTGCTATTCTCTCACCGCTGCCTGTTCAAGTGAGATTACTATTTCTATGCTTTGACTGTAAAGCCTAATTTCATTCAGTGCTCAGCTTTGACTGAATTTAAGAACAAATATGATTTATTTTAACCACAGATACAAATACAATTGCAATGAATCAACTCTTGAGTTTTCAGTAATGTTTGATTCTTGTATTTGTTTTACTGATAGAAAGATGTAGTCCCTCCTTCTACCAGTAAGCATATACTTTACTTTTACAGTAAGCAAAACATCTTACGATCCTGTGTCTTTTATGTTTTATTTTTTTTACCTCCTCTACTGGAGATTGTTGTCCAAAACTATGTTTGATATACAAAATCCGTGGTCAATGCTGGATATGTTTAGATTTGAATCAGTAAGCAGTCATATAAATTCAGCTCATTAAGATTCATTCCTTCTATAAACAATTTTAATATGAAATTTCAGGATACCTGAATTCCATATTCCTCATCTTCTTAGTAGCAGTAGTATAGGATGAAATGGTGCTGAGGATTCCTCTTCAAAAAGTGTAGGAGAGACAATTCTTTGTATTGGTTTTGTTCATAATAATGTTTAAAATTCTTGTGAAAAAAAAGACTTTGTAGTTCAACAAAAATAGCGTGTAAGTTAGAAATTCAGAAATTCTCATCAAAACTCTGACCCACATTGCATCTGGAAAAAAAAGATTAGCAAAATGACAAAAAAAAAGCAACTGGACAATGAATGTGACTAGGGGCATCTTTATAGGTTTCATATTATTTTGGGGAACATCTAGAATTGAAAATTGCAAGTGTAGTAGCTGGATTTAGACATTTTGGAGAACTTTTTGGTGGGAAAAATCCTAAGAAATGAGAAAACCTTCATATAGAGGGAAATAATGTAATTATTAAACCAATTAAAGTGTTCTACTGCATATAAAGCATAGTGGAGCCTGTCTTTTGTATGATACTAGCATTAAGAAATCTACTGATAGGTAGAAAATACCTTTTAGTCAGGATGAAGGAGATAAAAAAGGAAAGAATATTCCCTCTTACAGTTCAAACTTTCTTTTGAAGGTATGTCCCAGATAATACCAGATAAGATGATATGGCCTTATCAGGGAACCTAACATTTGAATTTGGATCCAAATATGAATCTTTGAAAGTACAGGGACAAGTATCTGAAGATTTACTTTGTGAATAATGCACACTGAATGCCAGTAAAAAGGAGGAAGTGAAAGGAAATGATTTTGCCTTTTCTGTGTTGGAAGAAGTATACAGAGCTCATTCTTTCTGCATTACTGACAGCTGTCTGCAATTTCTGGGGTAGTGATATTTTTGTAAATGATGTTATACATACATGTATTGTGTTTTACCACTACTACTTTCAGAAGTTGTTTAACAAAAAGTGCTATAAAATAACAACTCTAAATGGGACATTAGGAAGAATTCACTTTTGGAGAACACCTTTTCCAACCTAGATGATTCTAGGATTCTACGATTGTAACGCATAAATGTGTAATAAGGAAAGAATAATGAGAAGGATATGATAGAATGGAGGACTTTTCTGAGGTCAAGAATAACACGATCTGAATATTAATTCATTGTGTTTTTTGTTTGTTTATTAACTTAACCTTTTAATTAACATTCAGATTTTGTAGAACATCTATTGTTCTGATATGAGTGTTACTATAAAAGTGTGTATCGTTCAACCATAAACATTTGGTAATTTTGTCAGACACAATGAAATCTTTATGAATCTTTTAAATATCCTTTTATAAATGTAAAACAAAACAAAGCAAACAAACAAGCAAACAAACAAACAAAAAACCCCAAAAAACATTGTTTTGGGGGAGAAAACATATTACAGAGTTATAGTTCCCCTTGGAAGCATTCATGTCAGCTCCCTCAGGGTTCAGTTTCCTGGTCTGCTTAGACTGATTGATCTGACTGGAGAGCTGATACTGAAAAGAGCCATCCAGGTCTTCTGGCTATACATCCTCCTCCTCCTAGTTCCACTAGCATGGCTGAAAGCCAACTCAACTGTGGGGGTGGGAGAGTATTCTCAAGTAGGAGCCCTGCACAGCAGGCTGAAATAACAATGGCAACTGAGGTGATTAGAAAGCCTTAATTCTCAACATTACACAGAAAAAAAAAGAACTCTATTTAGACAAGAGTAGCTTGTACAAATCAGAATAAGATGTTTGTACAGTATTTAGAACCAGATTATTTACGTCTTCTCTGCAGAATAAAATATATGTAAATTAGACCTTTATTCAGCTGATCAGTTTCCTTCAGTAAAGTATCCAAAATATTTTGTTTATATTTCCATCCTGTTTTGATCATAATATCCACAGCTGAGATCTGAATCTCCCGACTTTCTATCTTTGTGCATTCATGCTCATGCAAACTGAGTTTAGATCATTACAAAATCAGTATAACAGTCTTTTATTTATCAGTGCTTCATATCCAGTTGGAGCACAGCTAGATGATTGTAGAAGTGCATTTTAGGATAGAACTGGTTTATAGGCTGAGCATCACATTAGAATATTAGCCCTTGAACCAATACATCTGAACAAAAAGCATCACCACTCTCTTGGGAACAACAGCTTTCATCTAGATTAACAGACTTTTATGTATGAATAACCATTAATGAACAAGAAAATATTTAAATATTTTCAATGCATTTATTAGTTTAATTTTCATTAAGATTTTAACACACTGGTCTGTATTTCAGGCTGTATTCTTTTCAATATTTCCTTCAACATATTTAATGAATCCCTATTGTAGCAGGATTTTTCCCTTCATAAATGCACAACACAGGCAATGATAATTCTGTTTAATGTGTGAGACATGCTCCTGTTTAATGTCACTGGAACTGCAAGAAGGCATGAGCTTTCTTGGTGCCATTCTGTTTGACCAACAGTTTTCTCAGTGATGGCTGGCCAGAGGACAAACTTTGATATTCTTTTGACAAAATGTTGATAACATTAACGAGGATTTATTTTATTTGAGAAACTGTAGTTAATAAGTGAAGTTGTTCCCTCGTTGCAAGTAATACAAGTTATAAAATTAGGAAAGAAAATACTGTATTTTATAATGGAAGCACATCATTTGTGATGTCTTTTCAGTGCCTTTTCAATGCAGTCAGAAGTCTCATGCTTTCCCTTAGTGTTTACTGATCATGGCTAACAGTTTTGTCTGTTATTGTATCAGTTTATAGTATTTTTGTTACGCAGATTCTCAACGTAGAGTCATAGTAGCGTGACAGTAGATATATTACATTAATGAGTAATAATTAACAGGGAGAAGTTTTGCTCTTCAAGCCTACATTTTAAGTACCAATACCTCCTCCTTCTTTGGTACTTTCAGATACTAACAAAGTCAACAGGAGCAGAATGCATATACTATATAACAGAAAATATTCTGCTGTATTTTAAATTGCTTTTTAGTTTTTCTCCTGAAACTTAAGCCCCACTACCATTTTCGATTTATGTTCATGTGCACTCTAGCAGTACAAACTCTTGTTTCCTTTTTCATAAATCTAGATCAGGGGAATGTGATGCTATTCCTTTGGCAACAATTACAAGAAAATGAAAAAATGGTGTTTTCATCCAGTGAAGCTGCCTCCACCAAAAGTGACAGCTCGGTGGTAATTTAGGCCTCCAGCTTATAAACATGTGGGCAGGTAAGAAATTTAGCATATATGAGTACTCCCTTTGAACTAAATCAGATTATTCAGTTGTGTAAATTTGCTCAACTGCCTAAAAGTCTGCAGGATCGGGGCCTCAAATTGCAAACATAAACACCAAAGTAATTTCCCTCTTGCTGTGCTGTTTAGCCCTGCTCTCCCATTCAGTGCAATTGATCTAGTGGATGTGCCGTTTTCAACTCCTACGTTCTATTATCAAAGGCTACAGTGGGAGTGCAGGGGTATGTTAACACTTCTTTAAATTATAAAACACAGTAGTTGAAAAAATTTCTATAACAAATTAAATCACAGTGTTAAAAAAAAAAAGAAAATCACCATTCAAAGATGAAAGACAGACTGGAAAATAAAGCAGGTCTGATCATTAAATTCCTGCACAATTTCAGTATGAAAATAAAATATTTAAAGACACAGTATCGCATAGTTTAGAATTGTATTTAAGTTTGTTGGCAGAAACGTTTTGAACACAAAGACAATTTTAACCAAAGAAAAGGAAATAGCATTACAAATTAAATGAAATGCATGTCTTTCCACAAGCTCTCCTATTTTCTTCTTTTTAAACCTGATTAACTATCTTTTCAATTGTTTTGGATCCTTCAAGTTAATGTGTACAACTGGAATAGGCACTGAAGCACTTTTGTTACATATGGAATTTAAGAAAAAAGGCAATGTTTGATCATTAAGTCTTGGGTGAGACTTGCTAACCATTGAATTAAAAAAATAGACTTACAACACTCTGTACACTACAGGCTGTATACAAAATAGTAATGCTAATTCACTCAGTGGACACTCAGTGTATGGGCAGCAGCAGTCTTTTGAGGGGAAGAAATAGGGAGCTAAAAGTGAAAAATAAAACTTTCTGTATGTAGCATAAATGCTGTCACAGCTTAAAGCAGTGATTGAACACCTGGTGGGAAGGTAGGGCCAACCCAGAGGACCTCAGGTGCATGTAATGCATCTGAGTGACTAGAAGAGATGGAGCTAAGATCCATCCCTTCCCAGACCTCATTTAAGTGTTGGCAGTGGAGGTAAGGGTATCTTGCTGGAGATCCCTGTGTATCTGAGGCCTACAATGTGGATAGGTGAAATTATGCTCTCAGGTCCCTCTGAGTGAGCATATGGCGTAGTAGTCATTCCTTCCACACGACTGTGTTATTCCAGGTTATTGGAGTCTTGCTTTATGTCCAGAAGGTAGCTGAGTCCTTAGAGCATCTCAAATCTTGTTGCCCTGTGGGTCTGTGAACTGAAATCACAGCATAATTAGTTCCAGGAAAGACTCAGACTATGTTTGTGCCTATTAAGCAAAATTTCAACCTTGTAGAAGCTGACAGGAACGCTAGCCTTGCTATAATGTAAATGAATTTTCATCAGTTATGTTAAAAAGTAGTGGAGAGAGACTTAGAAACAGCAGTATGGGTAACAATTGTGGTGCAAGCTGTCCTTGTGATCACAGGAAAAGGTGCATGAAAGTTTATGTTGTGAAAGACAGAGGTCTTAACAGAAATGAAGGAACTTCTCAAGCTGTTTTCCTTTCATGTTTGAGAATACATGACTTTTCTGGATTACCCTATTCCTTAAAAAGAATAGCTCTTCCTTTTGCTTGTATCAACTCTGGTTTCTTGTGGCTCAGTGTTAGAGTGAAAGTAAGGAGAGAACCAGTTTTTAAAAAGAGAATGGTGAAGAACATTGAAGAGAAGGGAGAAAGAATATGAAGTATCTATACCTTTACCTATTCTGACTGGAAGAATAATTACAGACTGCTTTTCTATGAAGTTCGAAAATATGTGGTGAGCAGACTATACTGTAATAGAATTAAATCACTTCAAAGTATATATTCAAAGCCTGATGGCAAATTTCTCAGGTGTCTGACTACACAAGGCAAAAAAGAAAAAACATATTTTTGGAGGTGTGGTTTAGCAGACCACTGCTCTGTACTAAATGATGTTTGTATGTTTGTCACTTCGAACATGATGAATTAGGAATATCAAGCATCATTAAAATCAATGAGAGTTGGCTCTTGACCTTACTGAAGCTAGAGTTTTATCCATTATTACTGATCTCTTCATTCTTCTATGTTGTCACTCTGGTCTGCAGCTGTGAAGCTTTTGCTAGCTTGTGTTTTATTTCCTATGTAGAATTGTAATCAGAACAGGATTGGCTTCCAGGGGAGATATTCTGCACTCACAGTATTTCTATTAGGCTAAATTACCCTTAATATACTGGCTTAAAGCTATTTTGAGAAGTGTTATAACTAAGCATTTTTTTCTGGTATAGTAATGTAGTAAACATAGATAACAAGATTTGTTGATATACTTCTTACTAATCCTAAAAGACAACTTTTAATACTTATGTATATGTTGTCACCTGAAGTTTTCACAGGAATTTACATGATAAAATCAGTGTAAGCATTAAACGAGAATGTCTAAATGCTGCCTTTGGTTCACAGCTGCAAAAATCCAGTGTACGAATTGCTATTTTCATAAAACCAACTGAAAATGGGCCTAGGCAAACAAAACAAATGGATTATTATGAATTAAATCAAGATTTCTCCAGAAAAAATGTTACATCTTTAAAATAAATGGCAAAAACAACAACAAACAAAACAACAGCAAGCGTGAAGAAACCATAGTTTAATTTCTGTCCGATTAACCTAAATGTAAATAGTTAAGATAGGTTAAAAAGCATAACTCTTTAGGACACAAAATTTCCTGTGCATTTCTCTTCCCCAGAAATATTTTCTTTCAGTTAACATTTCCTCTGGTCTCTACAAAACTCTGTCTACTTGTATCTAGGCTTTTGGCCAGGCAAAAATATATGAGTATAGAATATTGGAGATGGAAAATAAAACAGCAGTTTATTAATGGGAGAACATATTTTCATTGCAAGTGAGAAAATTCAGTGATTATGTGCGATGATGAAGATATGAGATTTTAAGTCCTCTTTCTGTGTAATACTGAATTCTGTTTTAAGTAGGTACTGTAGTAGCTCAAAGTCTTTGCATATTAGCCCCATAGTGAACCAATGCAATCAAATGTGAAATGGAAAATGAGAAAAGTAATTAATATTACCAATGGCATTTGTTTAAATGTTGCTTTTCAAAAGAGCTTTAATTACAATATGCTTTTCATGTTGGTTGAGTTCATTTATATAGGGAATACAATCATTAATTATCATAATTAAGACACCTGAATTCAGCCTGACTGGCATTCCTTCCACCCTGAGTTGTATTGTTGTTTTATCTCTGACAGTTAGGATTTCAATCAGATGTTATCTACTTTTTCCTAATCATTAAGAAATGCTTTACTAATTAGCACATAAAATTCATACTACATCAGACTGAATTGAATCAAGGTCTATTATCTTGAACAGTAAGACACTTCAGAATTCACAGTAATAGGGCATGAATATGTGATACAGTTCATACACATTTCATGAACCTCCACATTACTTTTTTTATCAAGACTCTGCAATTAGTTATGCCATTTTCAGGTCACTTAATTCCTACACACTGTTGAACAGTCTGTTGGATTACAATGCTCTCAAATAATGAATTAACCCTTCCTGTGCCATGTTCTCCAACAAACATGCATTTCTGAGAGATTCCTTCTTGGGCTGAGAAGCAGCAACATCAGTTTCAACTATTATACTGACTTTGAATAGCAAGTAACCAGACATTAAACAAAATCCTTATCCCCAGGATGTGTTGCAATCACGCTGAATATTTAATGTTGCTTATTGATTGATCTTCCTCTGAAGATACAGTCCTCGTAGATGCAATATGCCACGTTCTCTGTGTTCAACAGATGAGCCTTTGCTATGAATAACAAGATAGATTGCAACACTGTGTCTTCTGTCACTGTTTTAGTGATCCCACAACAGCATTTTCAACAGTTGTCCAAGCATTATTTTGGCTCTGGAGAAAGTTCCATGGTAACTTCATGTCATTCCAACCAGTCTGGGACCAATCCAACACTGATCTAGTCAGCTGTTCTCCATGTAAGGAAGACTTCTCTGTTGTCCATGGCACAGTTCTGTTGTTACGCATAGTTTTAGTGTGCTTTAAAGTAAAGGAAAAGATGTTTCTTAATACACACTGTTAAACTGTCAGAACAGATGGAGTTTTATGCTATGAAGCCCAGGTTGTATTACTGCACAGAGAGATTAAAATAATTCTATACACTATTAAGATTTCTAATTTATGTAATAAATCTTGGAGGATTACAGTCTTTATATTCAGACTTGGCACAAGTTTCAGACAAACTCTTGTATGTGGATTAATTTAAGTACTTAAGATTTTGTCAGCTTGTAAACATCTACTCTAGCAGTTCTAGAAAGTGCAGATTTCTCACTTAGGTTATATACACAGAAATGTTTTGATCACTAAAAACCAGGGTGATGTATTATAAATAATGGACATTCAGACATTCTTATAAGGCCTTACTTAGATCATAGAATCATAGAAGTATAGAATGGCCTGGGTTGAAAAGGACCTCAAGGATCAAATAATTTCAACCCCCCTGCCATGGGCAAGGTCACCAACAACTAGATCAGGCTGTCCGGAGCCACATTCAGCCTTGCCTTGAATGCCCTCAGGAATGGGGCAACCTATTCCAGTCCATCACCACCCTCTGAGTGAAAAACTTCCTCCTAACATATAACCTAGATCTCCCCTGTCTTATTTTAAACTGTTCTCCCTTGTTCTGTCACTATCAATCTGCGCAAATGGTATTCAACTTCCTGTTTATATGCTCCCTTCAAGTACTGGAAGGCCACACCATAATAGCAAGTGGAAACCCTGACCTTGACTGCACTTCCTATGCAACTACCAAAGCACAGTAACTGTAGGAACCATTTTCTGTTATGATGAGGAATTACCACAAGTGATTACTGGGTTGTTATATTAAGGAAAATAAATAATAAAAAAAAACCAACAACACAAAACAACAAAAACCTTTCACAATCTTGACACAGAATAAAAATCACATGTTTCTAGATAACGAAAACTTTTTGAGGGACATTTTCTGGAGTTACTCTTTCATAGACATATGCTTGTTAATCATATGCAGTTCTCTATTTGACTATAAAAATTGACAGCTTCCTGCTGAAGGAATTGTGCTTACTATTGAGAAGACGTGGCTGTGTAACACTGGGACAGAGCATTCTTACCTCTTCAGTCCCTATGAAAAGAGACAGGGGCAAGAAAAATGTTTTCAGGGTATTCCAGGATTCCCAGTACAGAGCCATGAATATCTCTCAATCCACTTATCAAGGTTCCAAGGTAAAAACTGCATCCTTGATAAGAGTGCGCTTTTGTAGCGTGCATCTAAAGATTTTGTCTACACATTGTGTCAAATCAATTATCTTAAAGTTATGCTGACTTTATTTGGGGTGATTTGTTTCTGACTTTTAGGGTCTACTAGAGAAAAATCATCTTTTTTTTATTTTTTTATTTTTTTCTGTGTAATAAGACTACAGAATCTGAGTTAAACAGGAAGTACTGCTAGCAGAACCCTTCCCCAGGGGGACTCCTAGCTTTAGAAGCCATTTCCCAGCTCACTGTCTTGGAGTCTCAATTTCTTGACCTTAAGGATAAACTGTAATGGGCTTCTGTATTCCCTCGATAGAACTGTCAAGCTTTAGTGCTTCAAGAATTCACTTAAATTGAAACGCTGAATAAGTGACCAGAATTTTATAGGTGTTGACTCTTTTCAACCCCAGTATCTTCAAAATAATTCATCAAGGAAATGCTCAGCATATCAAAGAGTCTTTGAGATTGTCAGTATACGGTCTCTACGAGCCCTAGTTACATCATTGAAAACTTTAATCTATTAAGTGAAATGGCTCCTACTAGGTCTTGCTGGCAATTTTAGGATTTATCTCATGAGGATGAGTTTGCAGAATTATTTCATTTGCTTTTGTCCTGTAATTGCTGCTAAAGAGTTACTGCAGTTGCTTTGAATGTATTCTTTTTGTTTTTCCTCTTTAATAAATGATAATTCTCACTGTAATTTTTATATTAAATACTTTGCTAGAAGTGTATCAGCTACACTGATAAGAAATTACCTCTTCTGTTTTCTCTTTTTAATATGGAGGGTTAGTGTACCATCTTATAAGAAGCACATTCAGTGAGGAGTAGGAGAAATACCTCAATCAAAACAGCCATACAGCTGAAAGTGAATGAGTACTCCAGGGGAAAAACTGTAGGGTGGGGAAGAACTGCATCATACAATTCAATTGAAAATAATGCTTATATAGAAACAGGAGAGTAGTATACGATTTCCTTCCACATCCTCACTGAGTATATTTTTGTAGTTCATCATTTTTCTTTGGCTGGTGTGTTCAGCTACTGCTCATCTCCCTCAGGGATTTTTCTTAGTAATGGAGGAGACTTCACTTGAAAATGGAGTAGCCTGAAATTTGACAAGTTAGAAAAATACTTACTTTTTTATCTGAATGAAAAAGTGAAGTATAAAAAAAAAGAAACTAAGTGTATCACATCAGTTTCAAAATGCTGCTATGTCATTTTTGGAAACCAGATTAATAATGTCATATAATGAATTAGTTAATTATAGAGGTACTTATTATTTTCATTTGGGAAATTGTACCATAAATAGTCCATGAATATATTTATACTCATAGATTTTAAAGGAGATGTTCTTTAAATTCATGATCATATATAATATTAGAGAAAGCAGTGCTACAATGATACACTGCAACTAGAAATTGAGAGATCTGGCTTTACAAGAAGCTAGACATGGCATGAAACTTTTAACATGCAGGCTGATGGTCCTAGAGTCCTACAAGTCAGAGATAAAGCTTATAAACAATTATGCATGAATTTGAGATAGAAAAGCAGTCTTCAACCAACTGCACTGTGACTCTGTAGTACTGATAATATTTCTAAAAAGGAGATAGTTTTTATGGTAGTGTGCTTTCCCGTTATCTACCTCTTCTCCTTTGTTTCATCTTCCTGTTGTCTATTATTACTGTCAGTCTTTTGTTTTCTATGTCTGGCCTGCATCTTGGCTCTCACTGAAACTGGTTTTTTTTGCAAGAGTGCAAATTCATGCACTCTAAAGTAGAAGTGGAATGCTGAAAACAAATATATTCCAAATCACAACCAAGTAGAAATATGTTCCAAAATACTACAGGTTCCCACACTGGAAGTGAGATGGCAGTGCACTGTGCAATGCATAGCACAAACATTGGGCTTGACAGTGAAGAATGATTGCATCTGGCTTCTGAACTGCAGCACCATGCACAACATTGACATTGTTTCCAAATCAAAATTTTGTATGTGAGGAGAAAGCATCGGATGTTTGGGGTTTTTAATCTTCACTGCATAACAACAGCTCTACCTTGGCAGCACTGAGAGTTGGTAATGCATGACAAATGGTTTCACAGGGGCTAGCTAAGTCAGAAAATGAGGAGGAAGGCAGAGTGAGCACACCATTTTCCATAGCATTCTTTTATTTCAGTCCTTCCCAGGAGCATATGCAACCCCAGTGTTGATTCAGGGGGATGAACATACCCCATCGTGTCACATCATGTTTCCATGTCTCATGGCTGTGGGTAGGGAGAGCCGTGCACTGTCTGGGGGCCTGTATCTGCCACAGATAGTCTGGAAAGCAGAGGACTTGCACCACTGAGCTGGTTAAATGTGGAGTTCTTATCACAGCAAAGGGAGTGGGAATTGAAATTAAACTGTTGGGCTGACACTACTGAATCCACACAGTGACTTCAGCCTATCTCTAGGGAGCAACAAGGACAGGAGCTGACCTGGAATAGCAAGCACAGCTTGGCCTTACTATAGGCACCTTATCTGTGGTCAATCATGACTTTTGCTATTTCAGATTTCTAACAATTCCCTCAAGACAGATGTTTCAGTCTGTGATCATGATTCATTTCCTACACGATAGCTCTATTGTGAGTGTCCCCACTGTGATCTTTCCCAGAGAAGATGAAGAACCAAATAGTGTCATCTACCACTGGAGGCTGATGACCTAGTCAGAGCTGTGGTACTCCATTAGTGTAATCATTTCAGAAGGTGGTTTTTCTCCTTACTGTCCACCATCTCTTGGTAAATGCATTACTCATTTTTTCAAGCTGCCTTACAGTTTTCATAAGCAAAAATTCATTTTCAGAGGAAAATGGTAAATGTGTTATTCAGAATGTCTTCATTCAAAGCACTTGATATAGATCAAGAACTTGGAGGATAGATGACTAAAATTTCACATCTAACAGACCCTGAATTAAAGTCATTCTGTTCTATAATCACAAGATGCTTATAAGTGAAAAGTATTGTGAGATGAAGAGATTGAAAAAGCAAGTTGCTGATTCCTCAGTATTTCACTGGTTTCTTTCTCAGCACTTTTGGTTACACCCAATTTTCAAATGCATACCATCTACATTTTCTTCCAAGTAATCATTTTCTCTCTGGTTTTGAAACAACAACAACAACAACAACAACAACAACAACAACAAAACAAACGAACAAATAAAAAAAAGGGTGGGAAGGCTGTAGTAAGGATAATTTTTATGTATCCCCCCCCATCCCCCCAACAGTCTGTCTCTCTCTATTGTGGCTATAAAGTAACCCACACATTTACCAACTATATTTCCACTCTCCATAATACTATTTTTGGACAAATACATTGTAGTATTAAGAAGCAAGAAAACATCTTCTAAGAATTCATCTTATTTTCACCTTTTGATGTTCCCAACTGCCTTTTTTTCTAAACTCTGATGGGTTGCAAGACAAGATTTTAAGTATTTACAACCACCTCCAATAAACTGCTTCATGGATATTTATGAGATGCTGTTTTAGCAGGCTGTATTATAATATTAATCAAAATCAAGGCTGCTGCTTGGAAACACACCAGGATTTAGATCTTTACTGAAATCTTTCCAGGTATCTTTATTTTCCCTTCTCCTTTTGCTTTTTGTTGTTTCTAATTTCCAGTTTTGTTTTTTATCGGATGATATGAGAATACAGTTTTGACAAAGTCAGAAACCTAAAATTAATCCTTATTTTAATGTTTATTCAACACCTGTACTACTTGTTTTCCCTTCATATTTAAAAGAAAGTAGTGATGTTAACAGGAAAGGATACAAGATACCCTGCTGTGCCAGTAAAATTGTATTGTACAAGTTTATTACTTACAGCTTAAAATGTCATAGCAATTTCTGAAGGCTTGTCTATGAAGCCCTCATGTAATTTTCATATCCATCACTTAGAAAACTAATTCAAGAATCATTGCCAAGTTGCTGCAGACTGGTCTAAACAAATACTTGATTCCCTGCTTTTGTTATAATTTGACACAAAATAATTGTTTCATGTGAGAGTTCATAATAAAATAAAACTCCAAAATGATATTGTATGAAATACCAATGACATACACAATATACAAAACTGAATCAAAAGAAAGCAAATTCTAAAAATAAAAGATAATTATGAAATACTTTCCTTTCAAAATATTATTTCAAGTAGAAGAAACTGAGATGTTACCTATAGCATGTCACTTGAAATCTAAATTATTTGTATTGATTTTCTCATTATGCCTATGGTACCGACATTGTGTTATGTGAAACAATAGTTAAAAGTAGTGATTACTGAGGATTACTGCTGATCATTGTGAATTAAAACATTTCTTACATGTTTTATTGTTATATTGCATTACTAGTGAGCTTTTCTATAACAAAGATGCTTTGCTACTCAAGTGTGAAATTTACCAGATTTGTGTGGATGAGTTTAAATTCATAAAATACTGAGATTAAACCTCTGTGCATCATGTTAGAACCATCTGCTTGCTTCATCCAATAAGCTGTAACAGCTGATCTATCTGATCACTTCCTCTGTTCTTGCCACAATATTTTCTTAGAATCTAATACTGTAACATTTGGTCAATACCTTTAGGGAATATCATGGCAAACGTATCTGAGGGCAGATGACAAAGTGTGAGAAATGATAAATGTTGATGTTCAGACAGTCTTAAAAGAGTGTTTGGAGTCATTATAGTCTTCATCTCTTACAAAGCTTCATTTAGTTCTTCCATATTGAATTTAAGGGCTCAGTTCCCCACTCAACTGCACTGTTTTGATGTCAGCATAATTCCATTGGCTAACTTTCATAGAAATACAAGTTTTAGACCCATGAAATCAAATGGTTATCGAGCCCAAAGTCATACAGACAATATCTAATTTGCTGTTAACATTATTTGATAGCCATTCTGAACAGCAGTGTCACTTGAGAAAATTATTTTACAGGCCGTCAGTCCTTTCAGCAGCACCATTCACAAACTTTGAGCTGTAACTGTTGAACAAGGAGCTAAAAGTCAGATATGAGGAAAGAGGAGGCCTCCTAAAGTCCAAATGGAGACTGATATAAAGCTCTGTAGGAAAAAGAAAAAGCAAACAAAAAGTCCCATGTCTTTAATTATAAACATATTAGTCTTTTTATTGTTGTTAAAAGCAAGAGATTTTCAGTAGAGCTATGAAAACAAGTCTGATCGAAGCTTGGTGTAGAAGAGGAGGTTATGGACACTTAAGGTCACTTTTAAGAGTCTGTGGAAGCAAGCAGAGTATGTTTGAAGGTGAGAAGGAGGAATGTGCAAGGACAGATACTTTATATTAGCATGAGTTCCCAGGAATGTGAACTTTTCTCCATTAGAACAACGTTAGAATAACATCTACCTTAGAGCGTATGGTAAGTGATATACCGTCTTGTACTCTATATCATCTGCACTAAAATGACATGCTCATTAGAGATGTGGGAAAGAAAATCATGGTTTTCACTGAGCAGAAAACATCTGGATAGGTCAGTTTTCTGTGGTCAAATTTCTCTGTACCTAAAATGCTTCAACTCTACGTTACTGAAATGACAGATATTCTTGTGCAAGTACTCTGCAGTAGGCTGAATTTCATCCTCATAGATTGTGTGAATAATTAAATTTTAATTTGCCTGAGCCTGCATTTCCAACACTATGTTTGCAAAGGGAGTGGAAACACTATTGTCAGGAAGGCTGTGTACTGAAATCTGCTCTGATTGGCCAAGAATGCATCAGCCTTGAGGTATTCTCTGCAATATTTTTAGCAGAGGGAAGTATGCATTAAATCAGTTAAATTAATAGGACAAAATGACAAATACATAGGAAATGTCAATTCATTCTGCAGATGCAGTTTTTGCCACATCAAAGGGAAGTAGTAAGGTGGGCCATTATTCCCATTATTGGTTTGCAGCACTTCTGTTGTTTTGAGACTGTTTTGCTTTTCTTCTGTGCTCAACTGCTGTGTTCAGTTCCAGTGGTATACTGTTTTATCTGATGTGCTGTTGGGAGCAAGCTGAGAAAAAGCTATATGCCTGAATCAAAAGAGCAGCCAGTAGAATCTATTGTACTTCATACCTTTAAATAATTCTGATTTGTAATTGTGGCAGTTATTTCATCCACTGTATCAGAAGTCCTTTGGAAACAGTTATCACAGCTTCTACTGCTTTGTGAAGCAGCTACACAGCATAGGTATTGCTTGCTTTAGTATGATATTGGCTCGTGAATATGTTCCTCAGGTACACTTAAACTGACACTTAAACAGTCAGTGCCCAAGAAGTACATGACTTGTTTTTGCATTTCCCAGGTACCAAGATTAGGCAAAACTGGGTGAACTAATCCTAGCTTTACTTTAAAGCTCTGTGTAAACTAGGTAAGAAATCCTGAGCCTGAGCTATATATTAGAACTGCTTTCCTTACTTGTAAGTGCAAACGAGATAGTATCTGGTTCCATTCCAGGGGGCATCCAGAATGATATCTCTTAGTGATAGAATGAGTACTGCTGCAATTTATGTCCCCTGTGGACCTGTATGTAGGATGTAGCCTGGCCTTCACAAAAAAAGGCTAGCTTTTTTTTTTTTTAAAGCAGAAACATTGTCATCTCAGGCTGCCTCTCAATGATCACAGCATGAAACACTCTATAAGCAAAATCCTAGTACAGTACAGTTTAGACAACAGGGAGTTGGTTCTTAACCTCCTCCTTGCTCTTCTGACCCCAAAAGATGTTAGTGGTAGAAGGCTTTGAAAGGGGTTTCCTGCTGAAGTTGAGGTATGCACTTCTTGAGCTAATTTACCCTTCACTTTTGACTGAGGTATTGGTAGCCTGTAGATTGCATTAAGTTCTGTTAATGTGCAGAGCACATTCACCCTATGTTCAGAAGCTATCTGCCATGCTCAGTTCTCCCCAAAAACTGTTTGGAAATTCAGCCATTTTGCCTAAACACTGCAGCAATATAAACCTTTGGTGCAGAATCAGGCTGCTGATAATAAATTTTATCCTTCATGCACCTTTAAAAACAGCTGCTCACCCCAGGAGTTTATGATACCTATGGGTTTGGTTTAAGTCCAACAGAATTAAGAAATGTCAAAAGAGGATCTGCATCTTTAAAATAGGTCCATTGTGTCTTGGTGTTGTAGATAAGCTTCAGTCATAAGCTTCAGTCAGTATAGGAACAGAGGAAGTTTCACTCTGGTAAGAGTAATGCAATTTGAAATGCTGGCAACTGATAAGTGCAGATGAGGATAAAGACACATCTGCATCATGCACTTGAATTATTTTTTAAATATCTTTTTCTTTGTTGGAAAGTTCTGCAAATATATTCACCTTCCTGCATTTCAATCAAATTATGTTACTGCTCACATGCTTAATTATATCCTTTCCACAAAGTCCTCTGTTTTAATATTCTTTAAACCGTATTTTACTACTTACTAAAAAACCAAAAATTTTCCTAGACATTTGCCCAGAGCTCCCAACTCCAAAGACCTATATCTACACCAAAAATGCAAATGAAAAGGTTTTTCAATGAGAACAAATATAGACCCCACAGTTATGAAAAGTTTTGTCCTTATATCATGATAACTGTTTATTTCTGCTTTCTGAAGAATTAACACTAACAGCCTTAACACAACTCAGTCAAAACAAATTCTGCAGTTAAGAGAGAGCTCTGCACAAGGGAGTAGTTTGGACATATATGATCTATTCATGCTGGAAAAATCTTATATTTTTCCATAGAGACTTTGTTCATATTTCAGTCATGCAATACAAAAAACAATGCAGCAATTTTTCATCCCTTCCTGCCTGAGTTATTCTATGATTTTGTAACACTGAATGTTTTTAATTGCAGTTTGGTTTAACTCTTCAATAGTGTGATGCTATTCAAACATATTAGTTTTGTCTATTTTGAGTCTGAAAGTACAAGTAATGTCAAAGTTTCAGTGGAACACATTTGATTACATACTTTCATAAAGATAGTGTTGTCCTGTGATAAAATTGAATAATCACATTGATTCTCACTTGATACCAAAGCTAACTTTTAAAGAATACATGTAGTAGTAGGTTTGTATGCTACAGTTACTGGAGGTTTTTCTTCCAGAATGAGATTTTAGGATTGGTTCTTTTTTGTTAATTAAATGTATTTAAAAGGATATGTTGCTCATAGAAGCTGAAGTTCCAAGGACTTCTATTAAAATGTTAAGGAATCTGCTGCCGTAAGTAATCCTCCATGTGAGATTAAACAAGAGTCTGATAAATCATTATTTTTCTTTAATTTTGCAAAAGAATTCATATGGTTTTCATTGAAGACTCAGTTTTTTCATTAACATTTTAAGGACATTAAATAACCATGTCTTCATTTTTTAGAGCCAAAATTTAGGGCCTAGTTTTATGCTGTGAATTACAGCTTTTACTAGGACCTTCTGAATAAAAATATACAGATTTTTTTGAGGTGTAACCTTCCTTTCTCATCCTTGCATAGTCATTGCCACTTCTTACCCCCTCTACGGCACAGGTATAGAGCTCTGGCTACTCTCCCATTCCAGGAGGTGTGGGTGAGATGCAGTTGATTGCTCTAATGACCAGCTGCATCTGCCATGTAGGCTCTAGAGTTTCAGAAATGCTGCAGCTGATCGATTGTTTGTCTTTGCCTGGCTACATCCTTGCTTTTGGCATGTATCCCAGCGAGAGGAAAGGGAGAGCTCTCCAGGGTCAAGATGAAATTGCAGACCTGTAGCCAAACAGCCTGCTCTTTCACAGCAGAGCGAGTTACATCAAGAAGATACATCTGAAAGACAATAATAGAGAAGGAATAAACATGTTAATACAAATGCTTGATTAAAAAAAATGCAGTCAGTCACCTGGTTTTGAAGTTCATTTTTTTAGGGCAAAAAAGCATTGACAAATGTTGGCATATATTCAGGGAGTAACCTTAAAGCTTGTCACTGTTAATTGATATACACTATGTAAGGATCTGCTACAAGGATTCTTGACATTTATCGAGACAATTATTTGGTCATCAAAATATCTACATACTTCTGAAAGGTAATCAACTCTTACCTTACTCAGGGGACTGTGGAGACACATGCATTACTTGCTTCTGGCCTCAAAGAGAGTCAGTGACAAATCCCGGTTTACAGTCCGCTAGAGGATTCCTGGCCCCCAGTGCTGTGTTTAGACTATTGGTGACATCAATCATAGTGAAAGCACAGTGTAGTTGTCAACCCCTCTATGTATTGCTGTTTTTTAAGGATAGCCAACACCAAGTCACAAGTACTTGAATTTCTTTGCAGGAAGAAAGAGGTGTAGTCTGCATTCTGTCATCATTGAAGAAAAATGCAATGCATTTATCACAGAAAAAAGTGTGTAGACTTAAGATTTAGGCTCCTCACCATGTATAAAGAGTTGATATATGTTATTAGAAACTACTCTCCTAGGTTGTATTTCATTTAAGCTTTTAGAGCCATCTAAATCAACTTCTTTAGCTTTAGGAAGATAAAGATTGTAAAACAAATTATCTGAGCATCAGGAGACCTACCATTTTGATTTATAACTGCTACATACAGTAAGTATATAATTCACTTATAAATCACCAACCTGATGTGTATTTTAAGAATTTCAGAGTATTTGGTTACTGTAAGTTCAAATAAAATAATATCAGTATGTGTTTACTTTTTGTAAGGCAAGAAAGAACCACAGGCAAACAACAGCACTAAAAAATAATTAAAGGTAGTAGGAATGCAAGGCCATTTTTCTTATGTTGTCATTGTTTACAAAGTAAGTATGTGCCTGCTGGAGCACTGTTCATAATAATAATATTACCCATATAGATCAGGATGTCTTACTGGGAACTAACTACATTTCATCTGCCCTTATGCAACTACATTTCAGTATCAGATGGTTCTCAAGTTGATTGTAACTGGACATCTGGAACAAACTTCCTGACAAATCATTTTAGATGCATTAGTATACATGCAAAATATTTCCTCAGAAATAGTCTTCACAATACAAGAAAGAGCTGCAGAGGAAGACAAAATGACTATTTGTCCTTGTTATTTATTTAGAAAATCTGCCTGAACTTAGGCTTTTCTTTAGCTATCATACAGAATCTCTTGCTATGCTAATGTAAGACCCACATCTTAAATGCACAGGTTATCTGGGACGTGGATATTGACTACCCCAGCCAGTAACAGGGCAGAGGATGATGTGGCTAGAATCACAGCTTGGTTGCTTTGATTTCCATAATGTAAACACAGCTGTTTACAGCTGATCTGAAGTCATTTCTTGACTTCACTGTTCTGGTCTCAATACTCGGATGTCTAAATGATCACAATCCTCTTTTTAAAAAAGAAGAGAAAGAAGGAAGAAAGATGTCACTTATGGTTGCTTTTCATTGTCTTTGATCTTTCTCTCTAAAATAAATTTGTGAAATTAGAGGAGAAAGGAAGAAACTTATTTCTTTTTTCCAGTAAGAATTACGTGCTAGACAAAGCTGAAGCAGTATTTAGGTGTGTCTCAGTTTCTTCTCATTTTTAATGAACTTGACTCATTAAATACTACTTACATTGTCTGTGGAGCTGTTTGTCAGGTCTTCTTATTCTTAGGGAAGTGATGTATATGAGCGGCTGCCATGACCTCTGCACCAACCCTGAAGTAAGTCCTTACCATTGTCATCCTTAAATGGTTGTGCTAGACAGCTGAAAGAGTAACTAAATTCAGCTTTGCCAAGAGCTACTCTTTTAAACTAAAATTTATATAAACTTTCTAATAAAAAGGGTGGAGCTGTGCTTGAAGAATTAACATCTAAGTACACTAGGGTCTCTTTATTTCCATGGCAACAGCTTAATATGATCAGTAAGTTGAGTGGACTATTTTGCTATGAGGTATCATTAAAAGAGAAGTCATGCTGGGAAACACACATGTATCATGGAATAAAATCTCTTCTGCACAGTTTTGGAAACAGTCAATTTCTTTGTTACTACATATTGATAAATTGTTTTAAAATTGCCTTTACATTAGAACTGGAAGCGGTAATTTACATGGATTTTAATTACAGTTTTTGTGATTGAAATGATGTAAATTTAAAGAACAACTTTACAAAGGAGGTAATCTGACAGCTGCCACTAAATCTCTTATTTACAATATGTATTATCAAATATACTCCTGTTTTGCAGCAGCTTTTTCTTGCTACTGTGCTGCATGGTTCTCTGTGGTAGTAGGGATGGGATCAGCTGCCATTTCAGTTATTTCTATTAGGATTATATTGATGTCTAGTGTGCACCAGCAGTGTCTAGTCTCCCTTGCCAAATAATTTTTAAAAGGTCAAAGGGCTACACTGAATGGGGTGGGACAGTTTTTCTGTCCCTCTTTGCTCCATATGTTTCAGTCACAGAGTATCACAGGAACATAAGACATAAAGGCATCTATAATTTTTTTTCTGGATGTTCTTGTTAATTATTATTATCTTAATACTGTTGCACATTTTGGAAGCAAACAGTGAGATTTTCTAGAGTATGATAAACGTTAGTTATTCCTCTTTGACATATCTCTTTTGCACATGATCTGGACGGAGAGGACGTGAAAGTTTAGATGTAATTTGTGCTGCCCTCTGGCATCCAAGTCAGAGCTTGGTGTTCAACTATACCATTCATTCCCACTTATTTCCAGTACTTTTCATTGTTAACATAAAATACATTACAACATGGCTTGGTATAGTGTAATAGAATCCTAAGCAAGCTCATTTGATCATAAGAAAGCATGCCCACATATTTTCTCCATGGCTAGGGCACGTGTTAGCGACTAGCTGCTCTGCACTGACTAGAGGAGATGTCATGAAGCTGCAGGAGAGGTAAATCAGTTCTGATGCAAAGTTCAGAAAGATAAAGACAGCACAACTACTTACAGATTTAGTCCTGCATGCCAGTCATGGTGAAAGATTCTTCCAAACCTATTTGAGCAGATGAAGAAGTCATGCATGAAGATATCAGTGTCTTTCACTGTAGAACATGAAAATGCATTTGTTTTAGCCACCCATTGCCCTACTCACATATTTCAACAGCAAACTGTTCTTGTCAGAAGTTTTTTACTATGTATGTCATAAAGAAGACCTAACTGAGCTTTGTAGGCACTAATGTCATATAAATAGTGTTATAATGGAGCCTGTTCAGTATGAGACTCAGAATGTGGTAAATGTGGGAATCTGTGTTTGACAGAAATAAATAATATTCTTTCCACTGCCATGAAGGAAATAGTGTGTAGCATGTCAGTGGAATCCATAAATCAGACTGTCATTCTCACTTAATCAAATTTACCTTGACTTGTTTTTACTAGGTGTCACTATGTGTTACCTACTGTCAGCTGCTATTTGCATCCTTTTGCATTGTACTAATGCAGATGATGTATAGAATAGTGCTGTGTCTTCGACTCAAAGTATATTTATCACATATTATCACTGTCACATGGTGCTTAGTATCAGTCCTATTTAAGGGCAAGTCTTGATAAAAATGATGGTTAGATAGGTTGTCTGAATCTCCAAGACTCTGCTTTGTTGCTTTGAGACAATCTTCTTTTGAAAATGAGGGCTGTTTATTTTTTCCTTTTCAAAAAAGTCAAGCATATGTCATAAATATTTCAATTTCCAGGCCAAATTTAAATGCCTTCTAAAAAGCTGTACACTGACCTCAGGTCTATAAAAATCTTTTATGTAGACCATCATCTAAGGGACGCATTGCTTCTTGTAAGAAAATAAAAAAAGAGGCAATAAGTTGCAAATCCCTAAGCAGCTAAGTGAGAGTGTAAGCAAGTGCCTTGGGTTCACAGGAACTGTATATTGTGATTTAGTGAACCCTTTGGAGCCTAAGAAAAATGAAAAGAAAAATTGGTGTTAAAATTACGGATATAAAATATACAAGTAGTTGAGGGGACTGGGTTAAGGATAACAAAGTGACCAATTCCTGGAAGCTCTGCATTCTGGAAATGTATGTCCATCATCATAAGGGTTCTCAGCATCTCCATAAAACAGTACCAGACCTTTGTGAGAGGGCAGTGGGAGCTGTGATGGGAGAAGAGGAAAACTGGATGCAATAGATCATCAAGGCAGAGTGCAAACCACAAGGGTGCCCTTCCTTCTGAACATGGAACAAAACCAAATACAGATGTGACTACATTAAAGAAATGTTACAATTTTCTGCCAACTCAATAAGGAGGAATACAGCTAGTGCTGTGAGGCAAGGTGGTGTTTTGGTTTCAGAAGCCATGAGAAAGTCTCTTAGAGTCCTTGAAGTGCTATTATTCACTACTGTAGTCAGTCCTGTTGTTAAGGAAGAGAAAATGAGGTAGGGTTTTTCCAGCAGCCTGTTAACTGAGGCTGGCTGTTACACAGCTTGCCAGCGTATTTTGTATGGTGATGTTTTTCTTTCTTGATTGGGTGATATGGCCTATAAATTATATTCCCAAAACAGCTAATCATCTGATGAACTTAAAATATATAATTTGTGAAAACAGGTGCCCTTTTAGAAGTAAAAGAGTGACATTTACACAAATATTTCTTCTAAAAATTATGTTGCTGTCTACTCATAAAAATGCAAGGAAACTTTTTCTCTGTGGTTTCCTTGTTCTAATTTATTTCTCAAATGAATTTAAGACAGCTAGCAAACTGAGAAAAAATTATCCTTGTTGAGATGTTATTTCATTCCATTTTAAATATTAATGTATGATGTTGCGTTGTTATGTAGCACTCTTCACAAAGATGATACAAACCATTTGCTAAAGAGAATATGAAATCTCTGAGATGTCTGCTCATAAATGTTTACAAGAGAGAAGATAAGTAGAATTATAGACAAGGAAAATAAAGGATGGAAGGACTGAGAGCTGCTGGTGTAAGACATGGCTGGCAAGCATCCCAAACTGCATTTCTTGATGATGACCTTTTATCTCTTAATATCATAATGTCTCTGCATTTTCAGGCCACAAAATCCCATATTCAAGAGCCTAATTCTGTGTATCAACAATATATTAGGATAACTACATAAGATCAATAATGTAACTGGTATTTTTCTGTTTTTACTCTGATTTGTATCAATCACAAGTCCTAGAAGCCTAGACTCCCACTATGGTATGCCTGGTGAAGGCATTACACTCATAGTACTAGGACAGAGTAAAGGATATGTAGAGACGAGAATAGGAAGGACAGAGTTAGGATCTCCTCACATAGTTTTGATTTTGGGCAGTGTTATGGTGCAGAGGGCTTTACAGAGAACCTCTGCATACTATCTACTGTCTGACACACTATCTACTACATACTACCTGATTTATTCTGAGGGCCCTTCAGCTCCCAGAGCAGCTCAGGCTTTTCTACATAAATCCTGACTTAATGTCACCTTTTTCCAGGGCTGCAAATTTCAGTCTAAACAAAGATTCTTCTGGACTAGCATACCAAGCTAAGGCAGATTTCTTTCAAAATCTGAATTAAAAGATAATGAAATGAAGCTTGCTATGAGATTTCCTGTTAGAGAAATAAGCAAATCTTAATGGATTTTCCTACATGTTCCCTCTGGGGAAATGTAAGATAACCCACATACATATTTTTGAGTTTCTGTTTGCACACAGCTTCACTAATCTCACTCTGGTCCATGCAAATAATCTCTTGCTTACATAGCCTCGTGTTACCATATGAAGATTTTATTGAGTTCTCTT
The DNA here is from genome assembly GCF_038088225.1 of Cyrtonyx montezumae. NCBI lineage: Eukaryota > Metazoa > Chordata > Aves > Galliformes > Odontophoridae > Cyrtonyx > Cyrtonyx montezumae. The sequence goes on from NW_027071903.1 coordinate 3,803,083, forward strand.
AACTAGATTTGGGCTTTATTATCTGTTTGCCAAATGATAGGCAATATTAATGCTACTGTTTTCTGCCAACATACAAATTATACAAATGTACTTAATTTCATTACAGCGGTTGAATTAATTGAGTATAGTAAGATGCTGAAGACTGCTACGCAGAAGGAAAAGAAAATTAAGGTGGCAATAAGCATAATTGAAATCCTCTACTTGTTTAACAGTTATTTTTTGCGCTCTCTTTTTATTTGTTCTTCATAGTTTTGGTTGTCCTATTGTTAATTCCAACAAACACAAGTCTTCCAGATTTGTAGCTGTTTTGACATGCCACTGTTAACTCACTGAAATGTGACAAGTACAGAAGAGAACTTCTGATTGGATTCTATTGAGGTATTATGCTATGCCTACCAGTAAAAAATGCAGAGAAAATTGAATCCTAAAATTATCTGTCTCTCTTCCATTTACTCTCCAAGCCATTTCTTCTATTTTTCAATTATCATCTGGTAATAAATGTGTCATAGTGCAAGATGAGACCTCAGTGGAATAGAGTAACACTGAAGACAGAATGGAAAACTCAAGAATATTCAAACTTGTTTGGATGCAAATTTGGTCATTATATTGAACTGCAAGTTCTGTGCTGTAGAGAGAGAGAGAAAGCAGTAAAGCTCCAGAAATTTCCTATACTAACAAAGCAATCCTCTGCCATATCTGCTGCCAGACACCAGGACATCCCTCCTTCCAAATGAATTTCCTGTTCTGAGACAGACTGTGAGGTTTATGAAGCATTTAATTCCCTTTGAATGTTTATCTGGGAATTAGGTGTTTTACAGACATTGGATAAAAGCCATGTCCTTTGGAATCAGTGATTTAAATTTATCTGCTCCTATACACGGCCAGGATTTCTGTTCTTGTATCAGTTCTGTAAATGTATGCATCTCACTCTCCATTGTTCACTTTTCCTTACCAGTTTCTTCATTTGTTCCTCAGACAGAAGAGTCCTTCTCATCTTGCTGTTACTCTCACATTCTTCCAAGACATTTGAAGTTCTAAGGAGGTGTCTTGGGGGAAGACAATGGTTTTCAGTTTTTCTGTAGCCGATGAGGAAAATAACTGTAAATTCTGGAGCTTCTGCAACTAACTGTAGAGGGAACAGTTTGCTAGCATTTGAATCACTTAGGAACCAGCTTGTTGGGACTCTAGACATCATCTAACCTAACTGTGCTGAACTCTCAGAACTCTCAAGAGCACCATAGTATGTTTTCAGTATGCTAGTCAAGGTTCAGTGGCAGTTGTCCGTGCCAAATATGTTTTTGCCAAAAAAATTATCATTTATCCAGAGCAATACCATATAGCTGTTAAAATGCTGGTTTGCAGTTTCTCCATTACTTTACTATTGAAGCTAGATAGCTGCACCTTATATATGTGGTAAGCAACTTAATTTGTATAGCTACAATTATGTATTTGGCACATCTTCTGAGTTGCCCTTACTTGTCCTTCTTTTGTAGAGGGGTCAAGGCCAGAGATGGCCTAACAAATTGAGTTCTTTGGTCTAATTTGAAGATTAAACTTGAAGTGTCTGTGAGAGCAATAAGCTGAAATTTGGGGTATTAGGAAGGTCTTTATATCTGCATGCTGATTCTCTGCAGGTATAGAGAGACTATACACAGGTGATAATACAAACTGTGGACTTCACAGTGCCGAATTAGTACAAATTAAACATAGGGATCATAAAAGACAGCATCACCTTCTCACTTCACTGGGACATAGAAATTCAGATTACCTGGATGTAAACAGAGTGTAGGAATCTTTACATGGGTTTAGATTTTGAGATGTGTGTAACAGTTTAGCAGAAACACTCAGCAGCATTTAGCAGACTAACAACAATTTTTGTATGCTGCACATCAGGAAAATCTATGAGAGGAATAAATTTTTTTTTTTAACCTATATTTCTGGTCTATTTCTGGTTTATACATTGGAAATAAAAACAAATCAAGATTATAATGTGAATATAGCATAATTTTATATGGTGGCACACTAGCCCACTGATTTCTGATTTTTTCTATAAGTATTTCTGACCGACACCATACCATGTCAGTGAGTGGAGAATTAATCTAAGACACATCACAGAATTTGTATGTAAGTTTTGAGAAGCATCAGGGCAGTATTCCTAAGAGGGAAAATTCAAGTTTCTTTAGACCTTACAGTTAAAGTGAGAGTGACCCCAGCATAAGCCTCTGATCTATCAGTTCCTATGAGCTACTCTTAATGATACATAATAAAAATAATTTGAGTAAGTTTGTATCACACTTTCCAGAGGAGAACTTCTGTTAGATTTTCCATTTCAAGATGTACATACAATGTCTGCATCATGTGCAGTTGTCATTTTCTTCCTTCAGATAGCCTCAGACCTCTCGCTCACTGCTTCATTACTGAATTTGAGAATCTTCAGCTAAACCCTTAGAAATCTTGGTGGACCAGAAACAGTGATGAGAATAAATAACCCATTCTTCTGGCTCCCTGCTAGTCATCTAGACTTTACAGAGATGCAAGAAAGGGATGCATTTGCTTTAGCCAGAAGGGGCCACATGGAGAAGTGAGAAAATAATTCAGGCTATATGTCACTGCCACCTTCTGCTGTGACTGTTAGATGTGGTTTTCTATCTTGTAACCTGGATAAAGTTAGTTCTCCCTCGATCAGGCTATTTCTTCATTTAGCCTAGTAAGGTAAGTTAAAAGGAAGCAACCCAACAAAGTACACGTCCAATGCTATTATCTGTAAAGGCTCATTGTAAAGGCTGATTTTTATTTCATGTAAAGCTTCCAGCAGGAGAACTTCACACACTAAGGTTGGAAAGACAGCCCCTTGCTATTGTTCTCCACTTTTGATTTGCTGTGAAAGGATGCTCTATTTTAAGAATCATGATTGTCTTCTTTTAAGGGCAATTTTAGGACTGTTCTCTTCAAGTAGAAGTAGGTGGAGGTGGAGATCATAAATCCAGCAAAGTATATTATAAAGAACTAATAAATGCTAGGGCCGCAGTATATACTTTAGCCTAAGGGGATCAAGACCATTCTCCCTGTGTCTTTTTTACACACATATTTCCTGTTTGTAACAAGATTAAATACAGATTTTATTGTATTTATATAACAATCCTAGTACAGATCAAAACCAGGGTAATTGAACAAAAAGCATCTAAACTAGAATAAGATTTTTAAAACACTTTAGCAAAGCATTTTTTAATCTTAGACCTTTAAGGCACTACCTCAGCAAAATTAATCTTGAGAAGAGAGTAGTTTTCAGAATTTGCAACCATGCACATCTAATATTGTTTAAACTAGATTTGACTAAACAGTTCTCAGGCTTAAAAACAACAGCATTACTTTTGGAATTATAATTTAAAACATACCTGCTTTGTCTTGTTAAGGGAACAAAAAGGGAACAAAAAGATAACAAAAAAATACAGGAATGCGGTTGGTATGTTTGGGTTCATCTTATAAGAAATCACAGATTTAGTCAACAGAATTTCAAGGAACTTATTCTCAGCCCTGATAGTTCCCAAGCTTTGCTTACTCTTGTTTGTTTGTTTGTTTTTGTGGGGTTTTTTTTAATTGTCATATTACTAAAGTATTTATGTAATTACATAAATGAAAAAGTAAACTCCTTTCTATTAAACTGTCAACAAAATCCTGCACTTACCAGGCAGTTGCAAACAATATCAGCTGGTCCTGACAGATAAATATACCCCATGGTCTAGGTGTGCTAGAAAATGACCAGAGAACATTTTATGTATGATATTTAACTGTAGTTCATTCCTGTATCATATTGGGAATGTCCACTGAAGAAGCACATATTTTGGTTAGCAGAATGTAGAAAATAAAAATAAAAATAAAATAAAATAGTGTAACGATGAGAGAACCTTCAGTGCCATCAATTGTACCTCCCAAAGATAGACACTTCCCAAATGAGGTAACAAAATACACAAAGGCTACACAACATTTCAGTCTCAGTATCTTTTGCTAGTCTCTATCTGATGCCCTTGTTCTGAATCTTCCCTTGAATTCTTCAGCACTTGTCCTCATCTTGGTATATCAGATTTTTTTTTTTTTATATTGGTAGTGTAAAACATAACTCTAACATTATTACTCCCATTTTCTTTTGTGTATCAAGAAAATCATGTCTTCTTTTTTTTTTTTCCTGCAATTTTGTTGCAAACTCAGACCATTAGTCAGTCATTCGTTACTATTACTGTTGTTAAGCAGGCATATCTCCAGAGGATGACCCTTCCTTAGATAAAATTTTGATTACCACACAAAACTTGATCTTGTAAATGGTGATAGCATAACCTCTTTTTCCTTTAGAAGTCTACAGTTCAGCAGTAAGGGACTGGGGGCCTGCAATTAATCATTCATGAAGATCAAAAAGAATATTCAATTAGCAATGTGCTCTGGGACACTTTCATATTTCTAAATATGATTTGTTTCTAGTGACTTTAAATAGTACATAAATGACATTCAACTTCAGGAAATCTAAAAACAAATAATGCAAAATGATAAAAAAGCTGTTAAACTGAACACAGATTTTAAGTATATCTAAATCAATTTTATATTTCAAAAGCATTGGGATAATCTTTGAAAATGCCACTATTAGATTAAGAAACCTTTCTTTTCTGTTTTCCTTTGCATGTAAAAACTCAGGTTTTTTTAACTGATTATTAATACCCAATAGGATGCATGCTATTCATGAGGCACTATCTGGAGGGTTGGAGCTCTTTTCCTATGAAGAAAGGCTAAGGAATCTGGGATTATTCACTATGGAGAAGACTGCAGGGAGACCTCATTGCAGCTTTGCAATATTTAAAGGATTATAAACAGGAGGGAAATCAACTTTTTACATGTGTAGGTTGTGATAGGATAAGGGAGAATGGTCTTAAAGTAAAGGAGGGAAGATTTAAGTTAGATGTCAGGGAGAAATTTTTCACTGAGAGGCTAGAATAGATTTCCCAGAGAAGCTGTGGATTCTCAGTCCCTGGGTATGTTCAAGGCCAGGCTGAGTGGGGTCTTGGGCAACTGATCTAGTATTTGATCTAGCGGTTGGCAACTCTGCAAGTGGCAGCAGGGTTGGAACTTGATGATCCTTGAGGTTCCTTCCAATCCAACCCATACTATGATTCTATCCAGTTATCCAGATATTACTGTTTCTTTACGTATGAATATTTGATTATTTTTTTCATTCAAGCTTAATTAGGTTTGTTTATCTAGAAGAGGCGGAGGCTTTTAATTTAAAATATCTTTTTTTTTTTTTAATTCATATCCCTTTTTAATCCTACATTTGTGTGATTCTGCTTTCTCAGGTGTGTCAGCTTCATATCCTGGGTGTTCAAGCTTCCACAGGATGGCACAGGCAATGCCAACCCATCACTACCTTGAAGGAAAAATAAAGAAAACTCAGATGTTCAGATTCATAAGGTATTGTCCTACTTTCAGAAATAATTTTCCAAGAATTAATAAAATAATAAAGTAATTAGTATACTTGTGATATAATTAATCTTTTTTGAGGTAACTGTCACAAAAGGTATTTTTTCAAAGAGAGTGAAAACTTCATCTCTGAAAACCGTGTGTCCTTATTAGGATTTGTTAGGATGTTTTTGGTCCAAGTATTGAAAACAGTGGCATGGTTGTCAATAAATCAATTATACTTCTCTGCTCAGTGCACATAGAAAATAAATCAAATTCTGTTATCTCTAAAATTAAAATGGGAAAATTCAATTTTATCTGCATTTGCATTTTGTTAATAAGATTTAAAAATATAGTGACACTGCAGTGCCCTATAAAACATTTTAGAGAATTTTAACATGCACATTCTGAGAAGCAAGTTGATCGCATACTCTTAATAATTGGAAAAAGAATTGACAAATGTGAGACATTCCCAACTGCTTCTTCTTTGAGTTCATTCACTCAATAACTCTATCTCTATCTTCTTAATGCTCTGAGAAGACTAATTAGTATGAAACTCCCCTAGAAATGAAAGATGGGTAGGTGCGTGGGGAATTTGAGGAAGGAGGAGAGAAAGGAGGGCTTAATGTTGAGCAGGAGAAATCTACAGCAGCCACAGACAGCCTTTTGATCTAAATAACAGATCATTAAAATGCCTGAGATATTCAAATAATATTTGTGGTAATAAATTCTTCCCACCAATATAAAATGAAGGCTCTTCTTAAAACTATAACATTTCTACATTACTTATCAGGCAATGACTGAAAAAACAAAAACAAGCACAACCATCACCTGACTTCAGTATTGAAAATCTAGTTTCAGTTAAGCTAAGGAATAGAATATCTGACATGCAGAAAATTCTCAAAGCTTCTATGAAATAATTTTCGCAGTGCTCGTCTCTCCCATTTCATAACTTCTCTTTCTGCCTTGAAAATAAGTCAATAGGATGGATGTTGAACACAGTTCTCATTTCAAAAGATGCAAGATCCTGCACAGTGTCTGTACTAACAGTCCTTCAGTCTGTCACGTATCTTAATATTGCTCTCTGTGTGTGGAACAATACAGGCTGCATTTATCACAAAACTTGCTCACAGGCAACTCTCTGACCATACAGATAAAAGGAATTAGTTTGTGCCCTGATCATTATGATAATGTTCTTCAGAAGGTAGAAAGGCATGCTGATTCTGTCTTGACAATGATAGTGTATTATGCATTAATAGCAAAATGTGCTTAATTATGCTCATAAACACCAGTGGAACATCTTTTCCCTGTCTCTTAAGATCTTTGGAAGTATAAATACTGCATCAATTTCCTTTGTTTTCAGAGATACAAATGATGTTGAGATTCCTGACAAGTACTCAAACTATGATTGAAAGTGGAGAGAGAGACAAGTATTGTATATATGATATTGGTGTGTTACTTACTCCAGAATCAGATCAGATGTTCTTATTAGTGGCTTGCATTTCCACAAACATAGTTTCAGATCTTCAGTTAAAATTCAGATTAAATATTCCCTTAATTCTGGAATCAATGTGTAATTTCAGTTATTTATCAAGAGTACTGAAATAATAGTGCTTCTGTTTTAAAAATTATCCATCTTTATTCAAGAAAATATCAGTATATTGATGATCTCTGGCTCCACATTTTGCTTTCTAGCTTCTCTTTTTTCTCTGGCAGAGTTGCAGTGTCAGAATTAAATCATGTCTTTGGCCACTGTCTTTCTTAGCTTTAGCTCTTTGAATGCAAGCCCAAATCTTTTTTGTATCTCCATGTTCCAGTCCTTTTGCAGCTAGCATGATGTTCCCATATGGGGGGAATTCAGAACATAAAATGTAGTAAATGAATGAGAGGCAATTAGACTAGCTCCAGAGCATGACATAAAAGGAAAATTTTTGTAAAAATAAGAATAGTCACTGAATGTATCTAACATTTCATTGCCAGCTTGCTGTGTTTCCTTTTTATGTTTTGGCAGATACTCAGTAGCATCAGATCATACTAGCATGAGGGATCATCTGCTTTATTTAAATGAATATGATAACTGGTCCTAGCAAGTTGACTCCCTCCTCTGACCTCTTGCCATTTCTCACAAATGAGGCACTCCAGTGATGGCTGGAATCCCTGTCTCATGTCTTTGTACGTCACCATTTCTGGCAAGTAGGATAAAGGTATAATATTTTATGAGTTTTTATTAGAGACCACATACTGTTAAAGGCAGGTCATTCCCCAGTCTTTTCCTCAGAGTTATAAGCAGGATATGAAGAATAGGGTCATACCAACTGCAGTATTCATAAAAAGGTTAATCGGTTCTAAATAGCTAAGAGTACAATGTCTTACCTTGCAATCTGAAGGCCAATGAAAGTGTTCTCATTATAAAGCACCTCTTACTTTCCTGGGCTTCACTGTGTGTGTCATTGCTAAAATTCCTGCTGAGAGAGTTGCATAGTTGGCAGTTTTTAATATGGGACATTCTTCCTTGTATTTATTTAGTAGGTGAATTTAGTTCTTAATAAAAGAGAGTTGTTACATTTCCAACAGAGCTTAAAAATCCTATTACTCCAAACACAGTAGCGAATGCTCTCTTTTCTTTTTGTTAGTGAGATTAAGAATGTAGCCAGAACTTGAAACATGAAAAAACAGGGAAAGTAGTGAGAGAACAAAAAGCAAGAATAGAAATTTAGGCTAGTGGTGACTTTTCAAGTTGTTTGCCAACATCTTGGATTCTGAAGGCCATTTATAAAAGATGACAAAAAAGAGAAGTAAATAACAATGGAAACTGTTTTGCAGTAAATTTGCACTTGTTATATAAAGGTAAGAATTTCCATCAGAAGTTTGCAGTTAAAAATGAATCTATCAGAAGCAAGTAGATAATGATAAATATATTTTCTTCATCTTTTGCTCCATCCTGAACTCTGAGCAATAGGAAGTTGCCTGTCCCTGAAAAAGAATTAAAACAAAATTTAGATCCTGAAATATGAAAAGCTAGTTGGCTAGCAGTGAAATAAATCAGATGAGCATATTACTGTAATGAATTAAATTACATGGGAAATTCATAATTATTTTACTATGCTTTAAAAAATCTTCTGTTGAAGACTCTGCAGGGAGCAAATAGTCTCAAAAACAAATGCTGGTAGCACTTAATACATGCACCAGAAGAACAATTATTCCCCGAAGCTTTCATTAAAAATCAAAAATACAAACAAACAAACAAAAATCCTAATAATAATAATAAAATAAAAAATCATGAAAGACAAAACCAAGGAAATAATACACTTTATACCATAATATACTTGATTGCAAATATTAAAAATGAATTTAAACTCATCTGCTACTTCTTCCTGCAGTTTTAAGCACATTCTGCATTATGTTGTATATACAAGCATAAAGACATATTGGCCTTTCTGTGTGAATAAAGATGAGTGGATTAATAACTCTTGTCTTAAGCTAAAGCTCTTCCACTATTCAAATCTAAGCAGGTGTTAAAACACGAGGGGCCAAATTCTAATCTGTTATGCCATTGTAAATTAAGAGTGATCCGAAGGAAATGAAATTGGTGAATCCCAATTTCACAAAGTGTAACTTAGATTTGAATTTGGCCTTAGGTTCTACAAGCTATATCATGAGCGAGTGCAGAGGTATTAGAGGCTGAGCAAGGAAGTGTTCCCTGTGAGTGACTGTGGTAGAGTTAGCCCCGAGGTGTTTGGTTACACAAATCTGAAGTAGTAACCTGTCTGATTTTCAAAGTTTCCTATTTTTTACCCACCTTTGGATAAGACAGCTGTTTCACTAACTTTATGGTAATCACAGGGAAAATGAACTATGTATTTGCTTGCTGCAAGTTAATTGTGAACTTAAAAAAAAAAAAAAAAAGCTATTCCCTATACCCTTCTTCCTAAAAACAGATACTGCAGATTTGTATCCACTTTCTCCCTTCCCTAGTTCTGCATAGGCGTTATGAGCTTTCCAATGACATCCTTGGGGTTTTACATTCATTGTAACATATGGCTTGTATGTGAAGCTCTTCACTAATTTATTGGAGTTTGTGTGTGATTGGGAGCAGTTATCTGGCTGAACTGCTGAATCACTGAACAGTTATGGCAGAAATACTCTGGGTTTGTATTTTTGTATTTTTCTTTTTTACAAATGATGTGGTCGTATGTTGCATTCACTTTGGTTCTTGGCAGGACTGCTGATACTTAACTTACGGCTGTTGCCATCTAGTAACTTTTGAAGCAATTTCTTGTTACTTAATAATACTTCATTTATTCTATGTAGGAAACCTTGTTTTCTGTCTCACAAGAAATGTCGTTACCTTCTTTTGCAGTTCTGTTAAGACCAGATTTTCACAATGCAGCATTGTCTGATTCAAGGACAAGGTGCATTTGTCTCTCCCACGGAAAAGTAGCTCTGCACTGTTCCTCAGAGTCCCATAGGAACTGTTTAGAGCAAAGGGCTGTGGACTGCTCAGCTGTGCTAGCTTCCAAAAAGATGAGGTTGAAGCCTTCCTTTTGTTCTCTCCCTGACAAACAGCTGTCCCGGTCATTAGTACTGGGTGGGAAATCACAGTATTCAGACAAATGACGATGCTTTACACGGTAAAGGCAATCATTTGAAATTGAAAGGGATCTGGGAAAGTATTTGAGTGCTTACTGGCTGTCAGCTGCTTTTGGAAATGGGTCGCTGGGTTAGAAAGACCTTCAGTTTGTCCCAGTGTAGTCCTATCATGTTTATACAATGAAAATCAACTTCTGAAATTGAACTAGAAAAGAAAGAGAAAATTAAAAATATAGAAAATTAAAGAAGACTCATCTGCCCATCTCTATATTTAAACAGGCAAGGTTAATTGACAATTGACATGCACTTACACTGCTTAAGCTGAGCAGGAACAATACTTGAGAACTGCGTTTCTATTCTACTCCTTTTAACTTTCCTATTTTTTCACTCATCTAATGTCAGATGAGGTTTTGGTTTCTTTATACAACTGGAAAGAGAGAGTTTCTGCTTCTCTCTCTCATTCCTTTAACTCCAAATTTAACCTCAAAATTCCCTAAGCACCTGTGCAGTAACATCTTCCTGAGTAATGTGCCAGAAAATCATCTCACTGGTACAGCTAACACAAAGCTGCAATCATGAAAAATAGGCCACCGTTTTGTGGAGCTGAAGACTGGAGTGCAACAGGCAATCTTTCTCTCCGTGACAGTTTGTACAGCAAATGAAAATTCTGTCCTCCAGAATTCTCCTAATGACACAGGGAAGTGTGCAAAATACACTCAGAAAAAAATATTCCCTCAGTTAAGATCTAGCAAATTTGTTAATTTGAGTCATGTTCCACAACTTTTGTGTACCTTAAGTGACTTTAGACATGGAAGGTTTAATAGCAATTGCTAATCTGTTTACTATTATTCTCTGATGTTCCTTTTGCAAGGCTGCACTTAGCTAGCAAAACAGGAACAGACAAATGGGCAACACAGGAGTGAAAAATGCACAGGGTACAGAGTTCAGCAGTATAAAAGACTATTTCAAAAACTGTCTAGAAGATGGTTAAAGCAAATAACTCACCTTCCAAAATCCTCAGGTAGCCAGACATATCAATCCAAAGAGTGAACTCTGAGGTTAAAATAATCTCATCCAAATTACATGTAAGATAGGTAGCTGGTTGGGAAGGAAACTTTGGTTTAAATAACTTTAACTGACAAGCTGTTATGCTTCATCTGATCCCCCACACATTGGGATCATTCTTTCATAATATCTTTGTTTATCTTTCTATCTCCAGTATGTGAGAGTTCCTCTCCCAATTTCTATCACATGCATTTGATGAAATTTTATAATGATAATTTTTCTTTTCAGCATTATAGTGTGATATCTGATTAGTGACTCTACTATCTTGTTAACCTGAATAAATCCTACTGTAATAAGAGGTGTTATGAGCATTACAAGTCAATTTACTTTAGAAATATCCAAGCAAGTGTGAGCAGAGAATGGTAACAAAGTCTTTGTAAAAATGGAAAGTCATGGAGACTAGATCTGTGCTCAGTGTCTTTCTTTAGGATTTTATTTGTTTCGAAAAGGATGATGAGTAAACATCTGGTTCAAGGAGTACTGCTGCTGCAGGAACCAGTGCTTTTCTTAAATCTTTTACTATTCAAATATTAAATTTAATACAATGAATGGTGTATAAACAAAGGTTTTATTTTGTTTTATGAAAGATTGGAAGACTTACTTCAGATTTAAACATGCATAATCAATTCAGCTATGGTAGATGGAAAATGCAGATTTGTTTTACACTTGTTTCCTGTTTATCCACTCAATTACTTCACAGTGGTGAAAGAAGTTAGTTGTACAATCCTATTTAACCCTTCTTGTCTTGAGGACTTGCAGAAGAGGCAGTGAGGTGTCATTCTCCCTCACATTCCTTTGTAGTGATGTATCAGCCAACTCACTATCTAGTAGTCCTTGTAACAACCAGAGTGAAGCAAAGAAAAATAACACAAAGGGGATAACAGTGGAGTACATTTAAAATGAATAAAATTAAGGCAAATTTACCTAATGAATAATGCATTTACTAATAAACAAAAGGGCTGCCAAGGACATGACAGATTGGAGATGTAGCACTTGAGTTATTGAAAGTGGCAGACAGGTCACAACTTTTATTTATGTTAATAGCTAACCACCTGTCAGATAAATTGGTAAGTACATACCTCCACAGCAGTGCCAGCAGGCACTTTTTGGATCTGTGAGAATGTACCAAGATGACACAGACAGCCTCGCTCGCTATCATACTGGCAGCTGAGGGGTGTCAGCTCTTCTCTCTTCCTGTTTAACTATGTGGTAATATCCATCATCCTAGAAAGGACTGGATCCATTGTTGCTGGTTTTGGCAGCTCATTTCCTCATTTCAGCTCTTACCTGCTTGTGACAAATGTAAATTTTAACTTTCTTTTGGCAAAATGTTAATCCTCTGCAGTGTTGAATATGATTACTGACATTCATATCTTGGCAGCACAAATTGGAGTCTCACTGCTGCTTACTACACCTTTGGTGCCTCAAGCATTGCCATCAGTAAAAAGTAAACATTGTTAAGAGATTGTTAGTAAAAACAAAACCCTATTGCCTTGACTTAGGTTGCTTGGAGAATGACACCTTATGGTACCTCTCCTGTTTCTACAGCATCAGGGTAATGTGGACATTAGAAATTATTTCTACAACAGTTTTCCGTAGTTAAAAAGGAAATACAAAGCCCTCTGGGATTCACAGATTAAATATTTCCCTTCTTCTTTGAAATAATCCTAGAGATGTTTTCAAAAAAGGAGGTATACTCAGCATAGTTCTGCACTTAATTTAGGTGATCAGATAACTGATCAGTTTCTGGCAGTTCTAATTTCAGTTTTCTCCTCTGCCTGACAACATTTGAACCTACCCTGCCATTATGGACTTAGAGGATTGATTTTCATCCTGCTTTCTACTCTGTTGAAGCTATTTCACTTTGTGTAGAATAATTAAATATTCGGTAAGCTGCAGAGAAAGAGAACAAGAGTGCATATTACCCTGCAGCCCACTGATTAGTGCATTCTGATACAAGCTGTCATTACAGCTACTGTTGCCTACTGCTCTGTTTTTAAAAAGTCTTTCATTCAGAGTTGTCACTTCTAGATGATATTTTAATCCTTGGAATAAAGCCATACTCACTAGCTGCCATATTAATTCATAACCCAGAATTTTTCTGATAAGATCTTTTCCTTGAAGTTATTTCAAGAACAAAATTCTAGATTAATCTGAGTCTTCCAAAACTAATTCCAGTGATTAAATCAGGACAGTAGTTTTCAGAAACTCTTTTTGTACATTAAGAAAAGTCAAACATCTTCAAAATCCAGTTCAAGTCTTATATTGCCCCATGGCTCTCTGAAGTGTTGCTCTTTCTCTGTTGACTATATGAGAGGTTGCTTCTGTCCTTTGTAATTTATTGAATGTTTATTTATTGAATATATATGAATCTGAGATCTTTCTTGAGTTTTTTTCGAATTCATTAAAAGTACACAAAACACAGTTGTATCCGCAATAGCTTTTTGAAATTGAAAAGGTACTGGGAAAATAAAAAATATTTATGTGAATAGATTAATTTTGTATTAACATAACAGTGGAATGTGTATGATTCTCGTATTCCACAAAAAATACATTCTCTACAGCAGCAATTAGTACCTGAGCACAAGTGTTTAAATATGTGCAAAGGAAAACCTGCCCCATTATGTTGTTATGGCTGTTTTTCAGCTGGGATGTTGATATTTTATGAAAGCTACAACTTAGCCAGATGATCAGCCTATTCCCAATGACACCATTTGCCAGTAAAATAACTACTGCTGCCTACAGAAGTGTTAAAACCCTCAGAATGAAGCACTGTACATAAAATCTCAGCATTTTTGTTTGCTGTTTTTGTGATTGATAGTAATAAACTTCACTTTCATGAATGGGAGGCTTCTGTGTAAACACATGCAGTGTATTATAAAAATGAACATGAAAATATGCTTTCTTCACAGAGGCTTTTTTCATTTTATTTACTTTTTTTTGTTTGTTTGTTTTTGTATGCGTACTAATGCCTGCTTGTCTCTGGCATAGTCAGAAATTCAGATACCATATGTCCTTATGATTGTCTTCAAAACTTCCAAATCCAGGCTCTCTTTCTTCAACAAGCTTCTTTTACTGATAAGTGCTGCTGCTGTGGCTGCATCTGCTAAGAGCAACTGTGCACAGTTCTAGTGACTAAATCTCATTTAGGTTAACGGTATCTGTAAGGTCATTTGGAACAGATATGAAGACCCTATTATCTACCTGGATGCTACTGTATATAGGTAAAGATGAAGCAGGTTTTCTAGATTACTCTGATTGTTCTTTTGAATTAAGGAATTTTTCTTTATAGATTTAAAAAAGCAAAATGTTTAATTCAATTATTCTTAGAAATTCTATTTCTGAACAGTTGAGCTAATGAATGTGCTTGTTTGATCTGAAGAGTAAAGACAAAAGCTTTTCTTCCCCACAGCTCTACCTATGTCTTGTACTTACAAAGGGAAGCTGAAGACAGGGTGAAACTTGTCTCTCCAGCTCTGTCTCTCTCTCTGTCCTACAAAACGTTTTCTGCAGACAGTGAGTTCCATTCATGTGTCCTGATAGCACATGTGAAGAATACCTGAGTCTGGTGATGACCTTGATGCAAAATATTGTTTCTTTTATACCACCTGGATAACAGAAAATCCAAAGTCTGTCTCTTGATTCCTTTCTGATACTCATGCTAGGGAAACAGTACTTTGCTCAGGGCTGAGTGAATTTTCATATTCTTAATTTCTTATTATTTAGCAGACAGGATTTGCAGAACTGGACTACTTTGATAAAAGTGTCCTAAAACAAATAGAACTCCTATATTTTAATTGAAGAAAATAAGCAAATTAATGTATTACTGAGTGACTATCATTTGTGGTATATTGCAAGATACTGTTGGAAACAGCACAATCTCCATTGTTGTTAATTGCTGTTGTTAATGTTTTTTAGTTAGTACATGAATTTCAGTGTAAATAGCACTTTCTTTTGCTGCTAGCTTCACAGAACATTTGCATATGGCCATTAATTCCTTACTCGTAAAAAAAAAAAACAAAAAAACACACACAATAAAAACAACTACTAAGTGCCATAGAAGATAATATGATTATAATACATCAGAGGCTTTTGCTAACAAAAGAGGAGAGCACAAAGCAGAGATGGAAAATATCCTTCTGCTTAGTCACCTGTGTTGCCAAACTTTCACTTCAACTTTAGCTTTGACTTATTCTTTTTTCTTTGGGAAAAAGTAAATGGTTGGAAATAAAATCCATATGATAAGCACTATGTCTTCATTTAATTTGGAGTTTGAGTGCCATCTAAATTGATTTTGGCCAAAGTTTTTGTAGACTTGCTTCCTCTTGCCCTACAAAAAGTTCTGTGGCCTTCACAGCAATTACAGTGTACACAGACAAGTATTTTATTGCATTCAGCAGACCTGGAATCTTCTGTATTTATTGGTACCTTTT
The DNA here is from genome assembly GCF_038088225.1 of Cyrtonyx montezumae. Lineage (NCBI taxonomy): Eukaryota > Metazoa > Chordata > Aves > Galliformes > Odontophoridae > Cyrtonyx > Cyrtonyx montezumae. The sequence continues at coordinate 3,818,613 of NW_027071903.1, forward strand.
TTGTGTACCTTCCCTCCATCCCACATGGGCATCTGCTAAAACTGAGTTAAATAGAATGATGCCAAATGTTGACATAAATTCCTTTTTGTCCTGTTTCTGATATCTCATTATCAAAGCTGTAGATGGAAGTGAAGCAGTAGAGTAGATTCAAATCACAGTGTCATTACAACAGTTTAGCTAATGGGATGATTATTTAAGTACTCTTGTTTATTCTTGCTGTCCTTTTTTGTGCTTCCACAGTACTACACATAGACTATTTGCTCTTGTGGAGTTATGGTTGAGGAGCAGTATGGTTTATTGCTTTAGAAACAGCTAGAGCATAAGGTATACCTTTATTTTTTGTATTACCTATTCTCTTGATTGAAACAGCATTCCAAATTTGAGTCAGCACTATTTTCTAATACGTGTAGATCACTTCATCTCGTTTAAATATGAGATCTGAACTCAGATGTGTCAAATTTAGATAAACTTATCCATGAAAGATCCAGAAAATCACAATTCAAAAATGGACAGTGTTAGAATTCAAAGTTTTTAAGCAGACTGCAAACACTTAAATTCTAGGAAGCAGAAAGATGAATAAGGAGGCATACAGTCAAACTAATATTTCAGAGATCATACTGTAGCTTGCAAAAGTTGTGCTTGAACACATTTAAACTATTTAGTTACATTTCCCTCTTGGTTCTCTTATTTCTGCTGGGAATGGAGGGAAACTATTTCAGCCTGAAGCTTTTTGCTATGATTACGTTTATTCAAGGTTTTCCATCTCACTTTGGTGATTATTAGGACTACTTGTATTCTCAGTGTAGCACACCTTGCCCTGGGTTCTTTAACTTACAAATTTCTATTTCTTTCATAGAATGTGTACATCCAAAACGAAGACATCTCTGCCCTCAGCTGTTATGGTTCCTTCATAGCTTACAAAATCCAAAATAGCAGACCCTGTTCCCAATAAATTCAGAAATGATATTCTCATTGACTTCTATGGCAACCACTCTATCCAGAAAGAAAAGAAAATTAAAGACCATCGTGGCTAGAAAGGCCAATGTCAAAATGATGAATTTTATTTTCTAGATTAAATATGTAAACCTGGAAAATGAATTGAAACAAATGACAAGGTCTACATACTTCAAAATGCTAATTTAAGGCAAATGTCTCCAGTTTTGTGGATTACTCTTCAACAAGAGGTGCAGACACTTTTTAATAAATAATGTATTTCCTTCTTCTAAATATCTTTTTCCATATTCTGTAACTAAGGAATATGTTTTAAAGGGAAAATTAAACAGATATGAGTGGAATGAAAAATATTTGCACTGAGAAATGGCCAACTTAGTATGCAAGCAACAACTCTACCTTGCATTCATTTGAATGCTTGCCATCTGGAACAGATGCATTAGTTGTGGCTTCAGTAATGACATGGTGGAGGAGAAGACCTTCCTCACTTCAAAATTTCAATATTACTTAATGAGGTTCTACATGTGAGTAAAGTAATCATGTATTCACCCCAGTGTTTTATTCACCTGTCATCTTTACTTTATTCTATGACCTAGCCATCTTGCTGTACAGTCTTACTTGAATACATGCAACATTGCAGTATACATTGTGTGAAAGATGCTATTCCTAAAGAAATTAAATTGTATATTTGACTTTTTTCTTATTGATATTGAATGAATTTCTAGAATGATAATCTTCTATGTACAATATGTGTCTAAGGAGATTATATCTTATTTTGCACACCAAGATACATTTAGAATTGTTTCTTATTCATGTTATATTATAAACTGATGCTGGTCTATGCAGATTTTAAATGTGTTTGTCATATACCATTAGTCACTGTGTGAAATCTCTCAGTAATAGTTAGTTCTTGAATTTTCTGCAGCCAAAGAGAATTTAACACTGATTGATGGTAGATCACTTAGCTGGTTGGCAGGCTTTCCAATTTACGGCAGGAAAATTGCTCTTTTCTTTATGCTCATTCCTTCTTCTGCAGGGGGACAGTAAGATGTATGTGCCAGGGTGTACATAACAGCAAGAATCTGATTGGCAATACTGCAGGTCTTTTTTACAATTATGATTTTATCATTTTCAAAAACAGTACTGAATGTCAAGTATTTCAGATGCAGTTTTTAAAAGACCTCACTATTTATCAAATGCTGATGATATATCTGTATCACATTTCACATGGCAAAAAAAAAATAAAAAATGACCTAACATATTTTTGGATGAGGAAATGAGTAAGCTGTCAGCAATTCATCCTTATCTTCTAACAGTCCCAAATCCTCAGTTGTCTAAAGGCTGATTATCTGTAGAGTGAAGATTAGCAGAAGAAACAAAGATATTGATTTGGTATGTGCTGTCTGCAAATATTTCTAATCAAGCACTGATTCAACACCACTCACTCAAAATATATGTTATTCCTCAGTGAAAGAAAGATATGAGATAAACCCCTTACCTTTTACACTTGGTAGTGAGATTTTTCAAGGACTATATTTTAAAATTCCACAGAGAATGCATTTAAGAACTGCAATATGTAATTTTGAGTATCCACATTCTTTAAAGGAAGAAAAAAAAAAGATAAAAGTTGTCATTTTTTAAAACATAAAAGTCTACTGAAATGCCAACCGTAATTTGTAGTAAATTTTGCTATAGATTTTGAATACAAAAACTTCTCTATGAAATGGTGTTTTTCTTATTTTCAACTGCCTACAAAGGCTCAAAGAAGATTCCAATCTGTATCACTTTGTGAAGTTTACAAGTGTAAGAGGTTCAAAACGCTGTAGTAAAGAGCTGACTTTGCACACTCTTCTGGAACACACAGAGGTACTTCTAAAAACACATGTAAGGAGAAAATAATTGCTAAATTATTGTTTCAAAAAGAATTATAAAATACTGCTTTCACATTGTGATTTTAGAGCCTCGGAGTACAGCATAACAGATATCTCCGTAACATAGATAGTAAACATAGTAATGAAAACAAATGTGTTAAAGTGTGCACTAGGGCCCAATTATGCACTCGCTCAAAGACTTCAGTGGGAGTTCTGCATGTACTGCAGCTGCAGAACTGTTCCCACAAGGAATGAAACAACAACTAAGAAAGCTGTTATAGCTACGGTCCCAACAAACCTATTGTTTGGGGAGTTCATTTTCATCAGCTCCTCCCACATCCTACACTAATGGCAGACCATTGCTGCTGCAGCTTGGAATTTATGCAAGATCAGCTGTGTAATGAAAATCATACCAGATCATAATTATTATCTGTTATTGCTACAGACACTGTGTGGAGTTCATAGAATTGCAAATCTAACTGAAGAAATGCTTGGCATCCTCTTCCAAAAATAAAAATTCAGTCTATTTGTAATACTGAAATAAAGAGACTGGGAAACAGTTCAATGAACAACACTATTAAAGCAATAGCAAGGTAGTATCTTGATAGATTTTTCCATTCTTTCTCAGACTGTCTTTATTCATTTCTTATGTTTGTGCCTATCACCTTATCTTTTCTATATCTAATTTTTTAAACGTATTCATAGTACGATTGCCTATTTCATCCTTGTCATTAAGTTCATACGTTTATGAAGTACAAGGACTATACCTATTATTAGGAGTAATGTCTCCTATTTTATTACATTGGTCCACAGCACCAGAGGCAGAAGTTGTTGGTATGGCAGTAGAGGTTGAATCTTTCCACCAACATTCCATCACATTTTATTGCTGTGCTAGAGATGACAACAGGGGGGCAGTCTGACAAAATGGTGTCCGACATGAAAGTGCATATGAAGCAAAGGTGTGGAATTGAAATTCTCCATGTGGAAAAGATTGCTCCTAGTTGACACCCACTGACTCTTGGTGAACACTTGTGGAGATCAAACAATGGATGTGAGCACAGTGAGACTGTGGGTGGCACATTTCAGCATCAATGACAGCAATGTAAAAGACAGGCCACATTCCAGACAGCCATGCACAGCAGTCACACCACAAAATGAAGTGCGTCTTGTTCAGTTCATGTGTGTGAATTAGTGGACTGTGACCAGAGAACTGTGTTCAGAGCTGAATGTAGGCTTTAATGTATTAGAAACAATGGTGACAACCTTGTAGTATTGAAAGTTTGTTCCTGAGTTGTCCCACAACTGCTTAGAGAGGAACAGGAAAAATATTGTATGCAAGTTTGTTGGGATCTATTGAACTAGTATGAGAATGAAGGTGACTGAAGTTTCCTGGGTTGCATCTTTACTGGTGATGTAGCAAGGTGTCACCACTACAAATTGATGTCAAAATGACAGCCCATGGAGTGGAGATATGAATTCTCTACTGAAGAAGTTCAAGGCACAGCTCTCAGTGGATACACAATGTGCACTTTCTTTTGGAACAGGAAAGAAGTGATCCTTCTGGATTTCCTAGAACAAATGAATTAATTCCTTAAATCCATATTTGAAGCAAATAGGATGAGACTGAGCTATAAAAAGATTTCTGCATTTGTTAGGTGGTCACTAAATGTCGGCAACTTTTCTGATTGTCTAACCACAAATTCCTTCATCCAAAACTATAATATCTCTCACATTCTACATGACAGAATTAATGCTGCCATCAGAGCCAGTTTACATCATACATTAGAAAGAAAAGTTGGAAATTATGTCACATAGAAGAGGTCAGATATCCACAGACCAATGCATTCCCTGAAATTCCTAGCTTCCAAAAACAGAACATTTGCAAAAATACCTTGTCTGGTAACATTAGTCATGCTGTGTTTTGCTTTATAAAGTAATATAGAATGATGTGACTGATTCAACCAGATGTGACAACTCCAAAGTTTGAATGACAGGCTGAGAAATGTTAACATAGGAAAGAAACAAATCCGAACCTTTAAAAATATGTTAGGTACTTTGTGTTTGCACTGCTCTGAAAAGGACTAGTCATGTCGTGTTTCCTAGAAGTCTCTCTTCATACATTAGGGGTCAATGCTCAATTCAAATGCTGTAATTTAAATCCTGAGAGTAAGCGACCAGGTAATCTTCCCATTTGGAGAGATATCTTTCTCTATATACAATTTTAGGCTAATAAGCAAAGCCAGGCTTCATCCTGCACATTAAATAGCATATATGTTCAGATAGTTGACTTTCTGAGCTCCCATTAGTATAAATTTGTTTGTGTTGACTAGTCTTAGTTCTGTGATTGACATCTTTTGTCCTAATCCTGAAAGCTGTCTATGAAGACCTATCTGCTTTAGGAAATGCGTACCTAACTCTGAGGATGACTAATTTAAGCAAGAATATTACCATAAGTGTGAGAATCAGAGATGAAGCTTTCTTAAACAAGTAGCAGCCCATTGTGGAATTAACTGTCAGAACAATTTGAATTTATGTCTTATGGTTATATTAGATCCCACTATAGCTACCAGCACCCACATAAGGAAAAGCAAACAAATTGCATGGAGATGCTACAACTTTTTCTTTTGATTTATTGATTTGATACTCAGATATAGATTCTGGATAGTTATCCAAACAATAATTTAAATCGTTTTATGCTAAGTGCTTCTCTCTTTATATTTGAGAGCCTGAACTATTTCAAAATACTCTGGTATAAAAATACCCAATTTTTCTTCATAGATGTACATCAGAGTAATGATTTTCTCATTTCTCTTTTTTTTTTTCTACAAAATTAGAAAGAATATATATTATTTTAATGATTTTCCTGTCAATGTCTACTAGCCGTAATGAGTACCTCTGTTCTCACATCTGCAAACATGAAACTTCATACTGGTTGAGTTTCTTACGAGTCTCTGAAGCAAATGTAGCACTCCATGGAGAAATTATACTATATTAGAATAAACATAATGAAGTCATTCTTCAAAAGTGTATTAAGTTGCACAAGGCTGAGTTTGCAATATCTTAAAATGAGAAGCAAGATCTATAGAAATGTGAATAAGTAAGAGATTATTTGCAAGAAAGGGAGAAGTCTAACTACAAGCACAGGTGCTTTAAAGCACAAATCCACACCATTAAGTTCTGGCACAGCTGTTTCACAATAAATTAAAAAGAGAAACAAGAGAAAGACCCATTAAAGTCTCCTGTGATACAACCTATGAAGAAAAAAAGTCATTTGTTTGTAAACTACAATTGCATTAACAATGGAGGCCAATTGAGAAAATCTTTAGATCTGACAGGGTTATTTTAAAGTAAGAATGCAGAATTGTTTATTAAGACTTTGAGTGACAGTCTAATATATTAAATCAGTTCAGAAGATTGTAAAATGCATTAGCATTAGCAATTTAATACCTCCAACAAATTTAACTGTCACTCATGAGCATATCTGTCCTTGTTAAAGAAAAAAAACCTCAAGCACCATCTTCATCTTGATGGACAGTAAAGTTAGAAGAGGTAAAAGCCTCTCTTGGTGCATTGGTGATGAGAGAACTGTGCTACATTTATCATAATTAACTTTCACAGTTGGCAGCATTTTTTGGCAAAAAGAGTTATTTGTTCAAGCTTGTGAAAGAAGTTTTAAGAACTAATCACTGGAGCCAAGCTTTAGCTAGCAATTGTTTCAGGGCTGGATTTTAATCAATTTAGAAATGTAATTGCATTCCAAATGTGTACACAGTTACTTTGATTATACACAAAAACTGGGTAGTTTCATAGTCAACTAACTTGTAGACAGTTAGATACAAAATAACTCATCTGAATGAGTAGTTGCTAATAATCTTGTGGTTCAGCCATGTGTACAATGCATGGCAGACTTCTTTAAAAGTAAGAGATTTAATAGAAATTTACAATTTTAAGTATTATTCATTCAGGTGGATACATTACTTTTGCTTCATTATTTTTTCAGATTTTAATTGTCAATAATAATAAAGCTAATAATAACTTTTTAAAAACTCAGCTGAAGAAAATTGCATGCAAAATGAGGCCTTTTGAATATATTGTGTGATTAATTTATATGCAGTAATAAAAAGGATCTCAGATACAACTCCCATCAGAATGCAATGCAAGGGTTTCAATACAAAGAACAGAGAAGAGCTGGTTTGGTTTTGGAAGAAACAGAATTAAAAAAAAAATTGCCAGCCAATTGACATGAAAAGCTGAATGAATAAAATGCAGTGCTTAGCTTTCTGTAATTAACATGCCTGTGCTATTCAGGAAAGCATAGATAACTACTGCATGTTTATGAAGATCTTTCCGAATCCTACTATTTGTGTTATAGTCAGTGTAATTAATTTGACAATTAGTGTCAATTATTTGATGGTCTCTTATTTGAAAACTTTCAGATCTCCATTCATAGAAACAGCAGTAGCCCAGATCCTTTGACAATCAGTGCTGGAGTACAAGCACAGCAATGGACTGATGAAAGGAATAGTTTGCTTAGTAACCACCAGGATTGACAGGTTAGTAACGATGTCACTACCTAAAGAGAAGTTACACTTGTAGCTATAATTTGAAATAAATAACTTTGATTGCCTCTTAGAATAAATGGTATCAACACTGTGAATAAACAGAGATAGAAGAAACAAACATCATATTAAACAACTTATACAGGATTGTTCCTGCAATGTATTTTGTACTCACATATATCCCCCTGTATTCTTGCTTACTGAAAAATTTGATCTTTGGGAATTTTGTAGATAAAGCACAACAAGACAGGAGGTGACAAACTGACTGGCAAGAGTGGATACTTAGGACAAGCAGTTATGATTCTTCTTTGGACAGTCATCAATGACATGAAATTCAGAGAAGGTAAGTGCCAGGTTTTGCCTGGGGATGGAGCATTGTCAGACAAAGGCGCAGCCTAGGAGACGAGTGGCTGGGGAACAGCTCAGCAGGAAAGGATGTGGGTGTGCTGGTGGCAGCAGGGTCAACATGAGCCAGCAGTGTGTCCTGGCTGCTGAGAGGGCAAACCACTTTTTGGAGTGCACTAAGCACAGCCCAGCCTTGCAGTCAAAAGCACTGATTCTCCATACAGAGCTGTCGTGGCCTCACTTTGAGTGTTGTATGCAGCTTTGGGCTCAACAGTATAAAAATGATGTTAAGATATTTAAGCTCATCCAGAGGGAGTCAAAAAAGCCAATAAAAGGTCTGGAAGGCATAGCCTGAGGACACTTAGGTTGTCCAGTCTGGGGAAGAAAATGCCAAGACGCAACTTCTCCACTCTCTGCAGCTCCCTGAGGAAGGGAGGAAGGGGGAGGTGCTGGGCTCTGCTCCTGGGAGCAGATGGCAGAATGGGAATGGCACAGAGCTTTGCCAGGGAGAGTCAGACTGGGCATTAGGGGACATTTCTGTATCATGAAGCCGGTCCAACACTGGAACAAGAGAGATGGTTGATTTCCCATCACTATCAATAATAATGCCTTCAATAACATGCTCTTAACTTTTGGTCTTCCCTGAGGTGATTAGACAGTTGGAACTGATGAGCTTTGTAGCCTCCTCCTGGCTGAACTGTGCAGTTCAGATCTATTCCTCTCTATTCTGTTCTGTGTAATAAGAAATACTAGGGAGCAGTGCTTGCCTGTTCCTGTTTAGTGCATGCCTTATTACAAGCTTCAAAGATAAAGAATTTTCACATCAGTCTATCTAGTATGACAGCAGATAAGAGCTATCTTTTGCTGTGGTTTTACCAAGAAGGTAGCCAAGTACCACAAAATTATTCACTTACTCCCTGCACTCCCTCCTCTCCCAGTGGGATGGGGGAGAGAATCAGGAAAAAAACAAAGTAGAACTTTTGGTTTGAAATAAAAGCTATTCACTAAGGTAGAATAAGGAAGACAAGAAAAGTATAACAATTATGATAATAATGTACATATAAAGACAATACAAGTGATGCACAAGCCATTGTTCACCACCTCCTACTGGATGCCCACCTGGACAACTGCAGACCATTTCCAATCTTTATTCACATGATGACATACTATTTGGAATATCCCTTTGGCCAGTTTAGGTCAGTTGCTGTGGTTCTGTCCCATTCGATTTCCTTTTGCTCTCTCAGCCCCCGTCATTAGCAGGACAGTATGAGAAGCTGAGAAACTAAACTGTCCTTGGTTCCATGCAGTGCTGCTCAGCAATAACTAAAACAATGGTGTTATCAATGTTGTTTTTCTCCGAAAGCCAAAACAGTGTCATACTAGACACCATGAAGGAAAAATCAACTCTGTCCCAACTGAAACCAGGGCATCCCTAGGGTCAGCTTTTACAACTAGAAATGGTGATGACATGTTTATACTTTCTTCCTTCTTTCCTACCGGAAACTAAACAGCAAAAAGCAAATAAAATTGTTCGTTGACAGTTTTTGTTGCTCAGTTGTAGTTTAAAAGATGCTTTCAAATCAAGCTGCTAAAATGACTGCTGAAACCACAAGGCATCTAATTGCTGTAAAGTAAACTGGAGATGGAGCCACTCTTGGGAATTTTTTTATCAAAACAAAGGCAATATTGAACAATTATTGAGATGCGAGCAGCAGCCTTCAGAGGTGACAATAGGTCAGGCTAGAAAGTATGTATTGGTTTCACAGTTTTCTCCTGGAAAAGTAGCTTCCTTGTTAAATAATCTTCCCCATGACAGATTCTCAGTGGTGCTGATGTCAGTAACTTAATGCAGTTTGTAGATGAAAAACCCAAACCTCTTACAGGATTGTTGTTATCTCATAGTTGCTTTGTCCCATTGTCTGACGAACTGTGAGTAACTTGCTTGTGTTGAAACAAGACAGATGACAACTGAATAGCTGAAGCTTATCCTCCCTTCTTGCACTACAGTTGCTTTGTGAGGCTCCCCTATAACATATACAGCCAACTATTTGGTGTCTTTTTTCCCTTACTAAACCCTTTTTCTGGGTGCACACAAGAAGCTTGAAACTGACTAGAAATATGAAATTGAGAACTGCAAAAATAATAATCATAATTGTCATTAATCTTTTTTCCTCTGTGATCCAATTCTCCTTTTGATCCCCAAATAGTTGTCCTAGATCATGCGAGAGCATAGGAATGAATGTGCAAGACCACAGAGGAAGCCACTGTTAGTATCAAAGGTTTTAAATTTCTGGTTGATTTGCTATTTGACTTCCCTATCATTTTATATCTTGATTACTGGTTTATTCCACTTCATCACCAAAAGTGAATTACTCTGATGAAAAAAAAACAACAGTGTCATCTCGTTTGCTCATCCTGGTGCATTACTTGAAAGAACTGCTGTCTCCAAACATTCCCATCTCTCACGACGTAAAATCAATTTGCTATACATTTTTCAGTTTGTATCTAGCACAACAATGTTTACTGAGAAAACAAAATAACAGAAAATAAGAAGTGTCATTTAATAAAATATAACCCTTTAGTCAGTTCTATCCTCTGCTCTTCAGTCTTTCCTATCCAAGAATATTTAATTATTTCCAAGAATATCGAAGACTATGTAATGTCTGTTCAAACTCTGAATAAAATTCACCTATAAAAATGATACGACACAGTGGAGTTAAAAAATCCTAGCTCCATTTTTTTACCATCAGATATACAAATCAGGTCTCCATGTTCTTTGAACTTTTGAGGGTTTTGTTGTTTGTTTTTCTTTTCCTAAAGTATGTACAAAAACGCACACACAAATAAAACAAACAGACAGCAACAAAAAAACAGTTTTGCCCTTTATTGTGTAACTAGCATGCATTTCAAAGGTGTGCACTTCCTATGTGATTATCAAAACAGTACCAATATGAATCAGTTTAAAGCAATGATGACTTTTTATAACTTGATCTTATGCTGAGTAAAATCTTCTGCAAAATGTAGATTTACAGACCTGAATAATTCATTTAATCTGTGAAACATGATTGAAACCACGTTTAGAAAGAGCTGCCTTGGGCATCCAAGGCCAAAGGGAAGTATTGCATTTGAATCAGTTTGATTTTGTGCTTTCTTGAAACATAAAGTGTCAGTGTGAGAGCAGAGATAACAGCAAACCCTCACAGGGGGCTTTTCAGCATAAAGATAGTAAGACTGTGAGGTGCTTTGATAGTACAGTAATAAGGGTCAGAAAAGAGCCTAAGGTAGATAGGAACATCCAGAGCTGAATATCTTTTTATTTATTTATTTTTTAAGTAGCATTTATGGACATGTGGTAAAATTTCAGGTCATTAGTTGATTAGCTGTCTTCCAGTCACATCAGCTAAAATTGTTTGGACATTGCTCATGTTTTTTGTTCAAAGATCTCAGGACCCCAAGCACAATGCTGACAATAACCAATGCACAGCAAACAAAAACTTATTATCAAGGTGCTTTTCAAAGAATATGTGTGTATCAGTACAATGTATGAAGTTAATTGTGACCTATGCTATTTTCTTCTTCCTCTCTATCTCCTTTTCCCCATTTCAATTTTAATTCCAGACCTGGTCATGTACAAATAGCTGAGTTTCCCTACACTGCTCCAGTCTGTAAGATTCAATCATTCTCTAATTAATAAGTTGGTGGTTGTAAACAGAAAAATACTGAAGTTTATAGAAGTGTTGATCCAATTCCTCTTATAAAACATCACATTCAATTTGCTTATTCTGGAAGCTAGAAGAAATTGAATGTGCAGTGTAATTTGGTCAGGCTTTGGAAAGTGAATATTTAAGTTGTACTCAACTGCTGTTTTGTTCAAAACAAGTTAAAACACTCAAGTGACACAGGACTACTTCGTTTGTGTTCACCAAGCAACTTTTAAAAAATAATGAAGTAATAACTATTTATTAGTAAAAAGTGAATTCTGTTGAACAAGCAAGGCAAAATATATTCTTCAAGTTGCTGATCAGTGTAAACCTAGGATTAATAGAAGGAAAAGTGATGTGCTACAAATGCTTTTCATGGTGAGAGTGGTTTTGTTCTGTTTTGTTTTTGTCTTTGTTTTCGTTTTTGTTTGTCCAGAGGAAATGCATTTCCAGATGATCTCTTCTTGAAATGGTTTGTTTTCTTTTTTGTGAGTTTGCTCCATTATATGTATCAGATGACTTGAGTGGGAATGGTATTATAACTAAATTTCTTATTAGCACACATTCCATTGTTTTGTTAAAAGACTTCTGAATTCATATGCACCCTGTACATTCAAGAACACTAACAATAACAGGTCTGAGACATACTCAAAAACTAAAGCAAGGAAGTTTCAAATTATCAATAATACATAATATACGAACCCACTGAAAACTAGTTTTATGGCTATTCCATCCCTCAGAAATGATGTACATTTGGTTATCTTAAGAAAAAGCTGTTTAGAATAGCCAAGTATTGGCATACTAAAAATCCACTGAGTGTATGTGAAATTTGAAATTCAGGTTCACATGATAGAATTTAGCAACTCACAGGGTTTGTTATTTTTCTCCACTGGGCTCAGTACTTCATTCTCAGGGGGAGAAAATTAACATTGTTCAATGATACCCTGAAGATGTGAGGCACAGCAATTTATTTTGTATTGCTGTGTGTTTTCACTTTAAGCAGTGGAAAAGGCACCCAGTGCATAGGATGTGCAACTAGGGAATGCTTTAGCAATCTGAATAAATGATAGAAAATAAATACTTTTAACACTTTTCCACCTGTAAAGTACCATACTAGTGCCTGATACTCAACGGTGAATATTTTCTTTGTAATATTTTGATAGAGAGTCAAATCCCATTGCTAGTGAATTATTTTTCTGGATGTTTTGTTTAGATGAAGAGAGATTTTGTTGTTGAAATCACTTCAAGAAAGGAATTTCCAGCTCAGAAAACCAATCTACTCTAACACATACTGCAGCAATCTTCTGCTAACAACAGATCCATGCACAGAATCCTTCATGTTAATGAGGACTCCTCAGAACACAAATGCAACTTGCCTCTTTAGCAGCTCTTTCCAACACCTACATTTTGAACTGTAACTTCTGCTGAAGAAATCTGTGATTTTTTTTTAGACTGGTTATTCCTGCCCATATGCAAAGTCCATAGTGTAGCAGCTTTGCTCCCAAAATCAGCTTGATTCATAACTAGTATTACTGTAGTGTGGTTTCTGACATATGTGGTAGTATTACTGTAGTGTGGTTTCTGACATATGTGGCTGCACAAAATGCTTCCAATTAGATTATGACAGCAATAAATAGCACTATTTTAGTCAGATTGACATAATGGCACGTTTTTCTTTTTTTTTCTTCTTTTTTCCTAGAAGATGACTTCCAGGCAACTGCAAACTTGAAAATATAGTGACACAAACAGATATTATAGAATTAATTCAGTGGTTTGAAATACATCAGCCAACATAATTCCCACATCCCTTTCCAGCCCATTAAATACTCTATTTTTTAATTGAAGTTATAATATTTATTTGCTCATTCTCACCTGTTTTGGTATGCTACATTTCTTCAGTAATTTCTCTAGTGATTTGTGCTTGGGTTAGTTTATTTCTTCCATTATCTCTGATTTAATTGTCCCCTATCATATAGAAAACATTCTGTGCCAATTTCAAGTTGATGTTATGTAATTTAGATTCCACTTTGCTTTCAAAACTTCACAGTCAATGAGTTTCTTATTGTTCTATCAAAAATATAATAACCATACTATCTTATCGAAGAAGCTGCCATCAATAAACAGGGTATTGCAGTACTCAAAGGTCAAACTTTCATTTCAGCAGGTTAGAATTTACCTCTTCTGTCAAAAAGGAATTTATACCTTCTCTGTGAAATATATCTTACCAGCATAGTAGAACAATCATTCAGTATGTTGTAAAATATATCACTTAATGGCTGAAATAGCTGTTAGTTGAAACATGAGTCCAGTCTCAACGTGATTGGGCTTTGGCTGTAAATATCTGCTTAATAACAATCACTGAAGGGGGGAGGTTTGGGTTTACATTTCAGTGGTTCAAATTTTTGCATGAATCACGGGAGCTGATGTCAGTGCCTGAGCTTTAGGTTGATGCTTTAAATTCATTGTTTGTTGCAACAGTAACTCAGCTGGGCAGGATATCTGGGTATGGAGAGAAATGCTACAAATTCTCAGTATTTTATTAAGCCAGTGGTGCACAGAAGCCACTTTATGCTCGACCACTAAAAAGCAGTGTGTGAATTATCCAGGACATGACTCACCTAGGATGAAGGGAAAAAGTTAAGGCTATCGTGTTGTCTCAAGCCAGCCACGCCACAAGAAGAATATCAATGATAAAAAGAATGCATCAGCAATCTGACCACAGTTTTAGGCTCGTGGTCCTGCTAGCAACTAGAAAAGGCTAGAGAGCCCTGTCAATATTATTTATAACCAGCCATACAACCGCATAACCATTTCATAACCAAGAGTAGGATGAAATAAGCACTTCAAAATCAACATTCAGAGTTTAAGGTTTTATAAAAAATGATTCTCTTAGAAAGGTCATCTTTGTTTTATGACAGTCCTAAAAATCAAACCAAAACTCTCTTTCTATTTCAAGTAAAGTAAAGCTAAATTATTTTCAGTACTTGGAAAACAAATAGGAATATCCTCTCCCCCTCAATGTGTTTATCAACAGTCTCTGAAAATATGCCCTGTGGGCTAAATAGATCAAATACAGTTGCGCTTTGCAACCTCAGTAATTCACAAGAACTTGAAGTGCTAATAAAATTCTGCCATTTGAAATTTATTGCAGAATTTAAATCTGCTGGATGTTGTTCAAATCAAGGACATTTATACAGATTTCAGTAAAGCCTGTGATGAGGATGTAATAGTCACATTAGGGGATGACATTACAACGAATAGAATCACAAAGAGAATGTGATTAATGTAAAATGGAAGCAGGGAAGCAGAAAAAGACACATCTTATGGAGATGTCTCTCTCTCTCTCTATATATATATATCTATTTACATACATCTACAGTATAAAGTTGGTTTCCTGTGTGTTAACATCCTTTCTAACACAGCACTGGATAAATCCCTGTATTTCAATAATACATAAAGTCAGTGATGTAATTCCAAACTGACATATCAGTAGTAGGCTAAAATAAAATAATATTAGTAATCCAGAAAAGTGAGACATCGTGGAATTGCACCAAGTCCAAATCATAGGCATAACTTTTAGGTAGTGTCTCTGGGCTGAATTCATCAAAGAGATTGAAAGCAGAGTTTACGGCAGTTTTGAATTTCAATGAAACAACAGTATCTTTATTTGTCAAGTGTTGAAGCAGATAAATACTGAATATTTCCAGTAGTAATTAACATAGGCTTGAAAACCTCATTAAAGAGCATGAGGAACTTGGAGGAGTAAACCTTTAGTGAAGATTCGTTTGCAGACTCCTTTCTAATCCACCCATCAGAAGTCAAGATTGGACCCTTGAGCCCAGTCATGAAATGAAAAATCCTACAGATGTATCTGTGTCTCTCCTGCTGCTCTTGCCAAAACAACCTCCCACTTGTTCGTTCAGGGTGACTCCAACAGACCTCATCTTGTTTTCTAATAATGAGTTACAAAGATGATAAGTCATTTGGAACAAGCCACCTAGAGTTTTAATATCTGCTTTCTGAGATTCCCATCACCTTCACTGGTTCCAAAGAGCATAATTTCCCCACAGCATTTCTACCTGGGGAATACAAAGAAACCCCAATAAAGTATCCTAATAGTGAACAAAGATAAGTCCAGGATTTTTCAGGACAATGAAGTTTCAAAATTTTCACTTAGAGGGAATGATCTGCTGATACTGAAATCAACATGACTGTAGGACAGCACAGGAGTATCTCAGACAAAAAAAACACATAGGGCCTTACGGATCAAATCCCAACCCATTAAAATGTTGCTTTCAAATGTGCTGCTGTCTGGGATTCCTCAAGGTTTTGTCGCAAATATTTATGTAGTGCTTAAATGTTTTATCTGGCAAATCAAGCCAAAACAAAGATAAAAATGATTATATTGTAAATAATTATTCATTCGGAAATATATGTAAAGACGTGGTGCATTCTCTTTAACCGTCTTGAGATTAACACTGGATGTTTCTGAAAACTTTTTTTAATTACAAATGTATGTTGAGATTGAAGGTCAGACTGACCTCCTAATGGTTTCCTCAATTTTAAAAATTATGAAATCAAGAAAATATCTCCATTATCATCCTTTCGTAGCAAATGCAATCACTTTGAAGTGGCTTGTAGATATGTGTGTATGCAATGACTAACATAGAAGGCAAGGGAGAAATGGTTTTGATAAATTAGGGAGACCACAGGAGAAGGCAGAAGTGTCAAATTAGTATTGAATGAGTATGTCAGTGAAGGTTATTGACTAGATTTTCAGGGAGAAACAAAATTTAGACTCCTAGATTGCTATCACAATATTCCCTAAAGCACAGAGTATTTGAAAGTGCAATGTTACTGCTTCTTTTGTGAAATGCATAACAAGAGAAAAACCCTTGAAAGTGAGAGAAAAAAAATATATTTTTTATCAAGTTCCATAATATGTATTTTTTTCATTTAACACTCTAACATAATCTGCATTAATATATGTTGCATTGTAATAATACAACAATATTTAGTTGTTTTTTTAATATTATTTTAATTTTTGCACAGAAACAAATGCAGGCATTTGTTCTTGCTCTGCAACCCTGTGCCTTCGTAGGATAGATTTTGTGCGACACTGTCAAATGATTTATATGTGTAAGCAAAGTCAGGGGAAGGTCATAGATTTTAGCATTCTCTAGTACTTTCTTTAACTTGAGCAGTACTTTCTGTCCTGTTTCTTTGATGTACTGGATGCTTGATATCACTGGCAATATAAATCCTTGCTTCAATCTTATTTACATAGACAGAAGTTATGTAGTGACAAGGTCCCTTCAAGGCTTGAATGGTTTGTTAATAACATGTACTAAATAGCATCTGGTATCAATCTTGTCCTACAGACATGCCTGTAGTGATTTAAAGCTTTCATTCTTTGAATTCAAAATCTAATTTTTAATGCACTTTCTGTCAGCTGTCTCCACAGCTTTTAAATGAGATTCTGTCATCTTGACATATTCACAGATACACTGAAGTTTAACAAGAAAAAATGAAATAAAAAAAATTCTCATTTCTAAATAAAATGCCTATACATGCTCATATGTATTTTTGGATGTTACTGTTTTTCGGCTATTTCCCAATACAGAGATCAATAACTTCTTATTTAGTGAATAGTAAAAACTTCCGCAATTTGGACATGATTGTTAATTGTTTTCCAAGGTGCTATTATTAGTTAAACAACAAAACTATGATAGACCTTCATTTTTAGATAAACTTATTGCAAAGTGCTCAGTTCTACCTGTAAAGCTATGCAGACAATTTGACCGTGAATGTTACACTTCCTTTGTTTTCTCACTGATCTGCAAAATTCACGTTTAAATGCAGAAACAGGATAATAACATGAAACCAAGCATTGTAAGTTGCCCATGCAGAACTGTGTTTCAAACTAATACCTTTCTGCTTACTGACACTTCTACTTGAGCCACTGTTTAAAAATCAATTTCATATTCAGTGAAGAACATTAGCTAGCATCCATAATGAAGGCTGGGAAACTCCTGACATGGAGCATATTGGTGTTAGGATCCTTTGACACTTTGGAGCCATATATCATGGTTGGGTGTTGAAAAGAATGCCTTTAGGCCTAATTAAATTACCGTGAACATCTTTGGCAATGTGGTGATGATTCTTTTTAGTTTTTCTTTCACTAAGCCATACCAGTTTCTTATACTAAACTGAAAGTTTGTCTAAACTTAAGATCAGTCACAGGTGAGAACGAACACATTTCCTTCAGGCTCAGCCTTTATGGAATGTAAGGAAAAAAGAACTCCTATGTGAACTAAATAAAATAGCAGTTGTGCAATGCAGTGTATAAGTGGAAGGGAAGACATGCCTAATCCTTTTTCTCTCTATCACCCTCAGGTAAAACCTGACAGAGCATAAATAGGAAGGAGAGACAATGAAATGATTCTCTTCCCTCTTTAGTTGCCTTCTGCATCTTTTGTCCAGCAAAGATTGATAGCTCCAGAAGTGACAACACTTGACAACTGAGCTCTCTGTAGTGCCACTGGGTGAAAGTCTGGAAGGTTCACACTGGTGCTTCATTCATTTAGTAACATAAGCAGGATTGGCCAAAGGAGTCACAACCTTGCCAGTCCAGCTGTCACAAGTGATGAAAGGGCTCTGACAAGAGTCTTCAACATAGCAGCAGCAGCAGTGCCAAATAGACTTTTCCCTGGAGTTAACTGAGAGGTGGACACGTTAAAATCCCATTGCTGAATATGACTGATGAGAATAGAGAGCTGCCTAGAGTCTTGGAACTGGTGGTGATATTTAACAGTGATTTGTTGCCTTAATACATCATCTTTCATTGAAGGATATTGAAATGCTTAACAAACTTTTAGAAGACCTCAAAATATGCTCAGGAACTGCCCCTCTGCTCTCATCTGTTGTGTAGCAACAAAGTTTAACAGAATGTTGGTGGAAAGATTCAACCTTTACTTCCATACCACCACCATCAGTCCCTGACACCATACTTTAAAGTGGCAGGCACTGCTCCCCTAAACCATACAATTCAAGTATAAAATTACAAAACATATTTTAAATTTTTAATACACACAGAACTAGTAGGATATTTGATCTTGTTTTTGTGAAATTAATGTGTCAGTCTGGTCCGATGGCAGTGGCTGCAATTCTTAGTGAGTTCTCAAGGTGTTTGTCAGAGATTTTTGATGAAATTTTACTCTTCCTACAATTCATCCTTGAAAATAGCTGTTCACAAATATACGTACTGCCAAAATGCGATGACATGAATAAAGCATGATTGTGAAGAATGCTTTTCTCTGGTAAGATGAGGCTTATAAAAGTAAAGAGACGTGGTCAGATTTTTGAGCTGAATGTCTGATTCAAACTCCATTTGAAAATTTCCAGATCATGTATTTATGTCAACTGAAAATTTAGTTGGAAATATACACACACACAAAAAAAAAAAAGATGATTTTTTTCAGCAATTTTGAAACCTGTTCTCAGATTCCTTTATCAAAACAGAAAGCATGATGGTGCATTTTTTGCTATTCATGGAGCTATGATTAGCCAGTGAATTGAAATGCATAAAATTATTTGCTAACAGTTGAGTTAGCACTGCACTGCATGGTCCCCATTCTCAGCTTTCATCTCAGGTTGGATTAATAGCACACCAATATTTGGCTGTTGGTGGGTGATGGGTGCACTCTGGCAGCTGGGCAAGGCAGCTCAGCAGGACAGAGCCACAGGGGCAGTGTTGGGCAGGTGGTGAGAGCAGGGTTGGGCCCCACTGTGCTGCACCTCATGCTGCCCACAGTTGGACATGCCTGAGTCCTAACATATTATTCTGAAGTTTGTTCTGCTTACATTAGCATCTTTAAACCTTTCAATTGTTTATTTCTATGTTATGTCTTATTATGATACATACAGAAATCACTGGAAAATAATAACCACTTCCAAATATATATGGACCTCTTTCATGCTCAGATCTTCTTTCTGAGGCTCAGAACATGAAGGCATCCAAAAGATTCCAGCAGCTCTGAAGATCTTATCTTTACCTATAATCTAGAAACATATGAAAACAAATGCTTTCGTTTCACATTACTAAATGCATTCCCTGTAGCCACTGTTTTTTTTATTTTTGCTGTAATTTTTAATTCACAGTAATCTTCTAAGAGGTTTTATTTCCAAGCAGAATTATTCTATCCCAGATAGACTTTCTCTGAGGTCTCCTTTCTAAATGCTCTTCAAAAATTATTCTAAGCTTTTATTTCTATGTTGGACTCAAGAAGACATCAGTATACTTTTCAGTAGAGGATAAAACTTATGTTAGACTTATGTTTGGAGTATTTAAGCACTTGAACTATCTGAGCTTGTAAAAACTGCATTACTGCAAATGTTTAGTTAAGTATGGCTTCTATGGCTTTGTCTTAGCAAGAGCTAAGCCATCTGTTTTTATATTCTATTACTCTAAAAAGGAGTATGAGAACTATTCCTCACTTACTGAAGTCTCATGCAGATTTCTCTGTAGATTCCCCAGCTCTTACTCACTCTTCCAGAGCTGTCTGTATTTTGTTGAACAGATTTTCTTTATTGTATAGACCTTCTATGTATATTTGCTCTGATAAATGATCAACACAAATGTACTCAGAAGAGGGTATTTAAGACTTTTTCAAGAATGCTTCATGGCTTAGTGGAAAAGAGTCAGATTTTTTTTCCAGATACACTTTAAAAGTGAATTAGAAAGAATACTTGAACCTTGACTCAGTAAAAATTGGGAATAATTTTCCATTTGATACTCTTCTTCATGCTTATTTCAACTCATGACGTGCCAGTGAAAAAGGAGATACAATCAGCTTGTTACTGTATTTTATCTATTGGAAAAATTAGAGTATTCAGATGTGAAATATTGAGTTTTTTTGTGGGTTTTTTTTTTTTCAAATACAAGTGAAAAATTTAAGTCCTATGATTTATATTTTAGATTCTCTTGCTGTGCATATGGGAGCCATTTCCCTGGTTTATTTTACTCAGACAGAATCTAGTGATGAAGATTAATTTATCCAAGTAGTTAAATGTTTCAGGTAATGCTCACAACAAGCCAAGCATCATTAAGATCTCTAGAGTCTTATTATTAACTACTCTTCTCATGGTGCTGAGTTTACAATTGTGAACTGACAAAATTCTGTTAAGCTTTCTAAAACAAATACATTTGTCCAATTTTGGGTCAATACCTTTTGGAGTTTTGTTTGTTTGATTATTTTTGTTGCTTTGATTTTAACCCAATGGGGATTGATGCTTATATTATATTTAGTCAGAAAATGGTAATATGACTCTTATTTGTCTTTAGCAAAATAACATTTATTATTGGTTAGAAGGTTCATTAAATTTTCTTTCAACTGTATATTTCTATGGGAAGGTATGTAGCATGAAACATTTTTTTTTCAGCAGTTTTACCATGTACAGCCTTATTTTTAATAGCCACCATGCACAATCTAGAGAACTTGTATTTATCATGCTTACAGCTGAGGAACTGTATTTCTAAATTCTAAACATTTATATTTATTAACTTCACTTTCCAATTGTCTCTTGTGCAATAAGTAAATTTATTAACTTGGACTCGCTTTGGTTAATTTTCACTTGCTTTTTGATAAGACAGTACAAACTTTTTACAGAGAATTTTAGTAGTAGCAATTATCACCATTTTTGATTACTTTGAACTTGTATTAGCCTTTTTTCAGTATAAAAATGAAATGAAAGCCCTAAGGGATGCACATCTAATATTCAAGATTTTATCGCTCTAAAGACTTACTGCAAATTGTGTAAAAGCAGACTCTGCACCTTCTTAAGGCATAGAGTTTTAATCATTTTTATATTTCTTTTATGAAGAGATCTTCTTTGCATCTAAAATAACCTAAAAGTGTCTCTAAGATCAAAATGACTTACTTTTTGCTTCCCTTTCGTAAGTATTTTTAATACTGTGGTTTTTCTTTCATACTATATTAACTGTGGTTTTACAGGGAGCAAAAATCTTAAGCTCTTTAAGCTGTAACTGTGTATTCAGCACAGGTAGACCTTGTCAAACATTTTGTCCTACCTTCCATTTTATGTTTTGTTTAGCTTTACATTACTTTGGTTGCATAATATAAAAGTATAACAAAATAGGTATTTGTTTAAGGTACAAGAAAAACCTCAGTATTCTTATTGTATTCAATATAGGGATAATCCCCAGAAAGGCAATGAAACAGTCTTTTCTACCTTTGATACCACTCTGCCTAGCATAATATCTCTGTAGCATAATGCACAACATCTTTTTTGTTATGGCTTTACATAATAAGTACATCAAGTTTCCCTTTTTCTAGATATAAATTATAAGTTTTTTCCATGCTCAGGCATAGATCTCGATAATTCTAGAAGAAAGAGAAATGCACTAAAGGTATTTACATTCTGATCCTTACACTGGATGACTCCTCATTTTGACAAGGTGTCACCATCAAGATGTCTTCCTTCTCTGTGTTTCCATTAGATCACTATCTTATTTGATGGATGTCCTTCTGCTGGAAAAATAAGTCACCAATCTTGTCTTTATATAATGAGGATGAACCTTTGGAGATTACAGAAAACCCAAACAATTCACAAATGAGACTTTTTACAGGGATACTGCAAAACCTGCTTCTTTTTTCTAGGAAAGAAGGTTTGGCACTAAGAAGCTTTTATTTGGTATAGTATTTGCCAAAAACAGAGGTACTGAAGCCATATGTACATCTCTCCTGATCAAGCCACTCAACTGTTTGACATCTAGTATTTGCTTCTTTGAATATATTTTAAAACTTTAATCCTAGTTTAGCATGTAATGAGAATCTACCAAGAAAACTGCTAGAACTATACCATAGATCAATCCTTTGGCACGAGCTATAGCACATTTTGTTTTTACAGTTTTTTTGTTTTAAGAAAAAAAATATCTATTTTAGTGCATTGCAAGAAGTACTTCTTAGTATAAGTGGCCTTTTTAAAGGTGTAGCATCATCTTCCTTTCATTACCTGCCATGTTAATAGAATAGCAGATGCTCAGGCAAGATTCAATTCACCTTAATTCGTTCAAGCTTAATTAGCAGCTGGGATGCATCTGGCAAGTAAACATGCAGATAGTGACAGCCCGAGTTAAAGAAAAAAAGTAAAAGGCTTTTGTTCATTAACCACATGTTCTTGGATGTGAGTACTATGTGCTCAAGGCAGAATTATGTTTAGATTCTTTTTTTTATTTTTATTTTTTGTAAAAGACAGAAGCCTTCATGCCCACACCCTCATTCCCTGTATGCTAATGCTGGTAAGTCATGCAAAACTGGGAGCAATCCCACTATGAGATGTTCCTTTGCAGGTAAACGTTTGTACCATCACAGCTTAAATATATGTCTCAAGCTTGTATAAACAGAAGAGAATATTTTCTTCAAGAATTAGGTAGGCAAAATGGACCCCTTGAGATGTAATTAGGAATTATTTACAACTCTGAATAATGATCATGCAGTACCTTGCATGAAGCAAAATAAGCAAAGCCCATTCTGAAGAGATCCCTGCTGCCATTAAATATGTGACTAACTAGCAAAATGAGGGGCATAACTATAAGAAATGTGCAATGCCTTTGCAGTAGTTTTAGTTCCAATGCTCTTGACTATAAATTCCGTGTTTGTGTATTCGCAGTTGCTGAGTAAGTGATGAAAGTAGCAAAGTTTTTTGAAAGTGGAAACATTTAGAACATAAGATTAGTTCTGTTTACCACCAGAGTGAAAGATTTTGGACTATAATAGCCAATAGAGAGGTTATTAAGATCTCGCTGTAATTAAAGTAAATGCAAGTCAAATACAAATGTTAGTTCATAATGCAGCCTAGAACAAGGCTTTGGCAGATGAAATAGGAAGAATTGCATCCTAGCTGTGACTTTAATTTCCCAAACTCTTCTGTATTATGTAAGGAGTTTTAAAAGGAATCTTTGCTTCTTCTTATTTATATTAATCCAGCCACAAAATCTTTGGTCTATCAAACATCTTCTATCAAAATCCTAAACTTCCACTTCTATGTTCTGTATTAAAGAATCCTATGAGAGATGGCACAAGGTCTTTACAGCTCACTAGGACATAATATTTTATAATGAGGTCAGTGCAGTGCTAATGTTTTCTTTAGAGGAAATTCTATGAATTTTGCAAAATTAGGTTATAAATTTTGAAAAAGAATGATGACATCATGGTAGGAATTGGTTGGAAGATCACTGTAAGATGACAGAATATAATGTAAGAAAATGGTATAACAGTGAATAAAATAGCAATAAGCTGGATGCTGGCTGCTCTAATTTTTTTTCAGGTTTTGTTATCTTCTTTGTGAAAAAAATTTCCTCAAGATTGGTTTAGGCACTGACGGATGTTAACAGAGAGCTTATCATAGTGCTGACAGCTGAGGACCTTGCATCTCTGAACCTACAAATGTATATGCTGTTACACAAAGATGTACAGCAGTTTTGAAGATAAACTAATGTAAACATGGCTTTCCTCTGGCCTTCAGGGTAGCTGACCTGTCCAAAAGCATTTTACAAGTGTGCTGTTCTCTAATATATCAGCTAATCATACGCATTCAAGGTTTCCACCAGGTTTTCTGTTTTCATGCCAGGCTGTAATAACCATTTGTGGTTAATTCACATGGACTGTAAAGGTAGAATGTCTAAATGAACATACAAAGCTGAGGAGGCATCAATGACAGATTTGAAAGGGTTAAGATTTGATATAGGCCATTTTATTGATGTTTATTGGCTCATGGTAATTTGATATCTGTCCTTTGCTAAATTCCGGTGCATTCCACCAATTGCAAATGGGTCAAGGCAAAACAGATCAGTGCTTATACTGAACATGAAGGCCCTGAAAGAATTAGGTCTGTAGAAACCCTTCCAGCAGCAGGGGGCTACAGTACCATATAGATAACACTGTATTGGTGGGGTGGCAGGACTGGGGAAGGAGAATCTGAGGTCATAGTGTGACATCTCAAACTGAAACTAATCCTCAACCTACTTCTTTGATATTTATCATTATACTCCTATAATGTCCACTTAAAAAACACCTTTGAAAATGACATTTTCATTTAAGTACCAGCCAGCACACTTATTCCATTGTTTTAGTCAGACAAATAATATATGTGCCTACACATGCAGGCTCAAAGTCTGTAATGAAGATTGGAGCAATATGCTCAATAAACTTCTGATAGAAGCTAGAAGTAAAGTTCTCTGATACTTTGGAGATGCAGAATCAGGCCAATGGTACATTCTGAGATACAGCTGTTTTGCGACCATAGCAGACGCCGATTGATCCAATATTTATAATGGCACATTCTGGATTATGAATACAGATAAAAAAAATTCAGCAAAAGCTGTTGAAAATTGAGTATATCTTTTTTATAGAATACCTGGGGATACTGCATTTCAAAAGTATTCTAGAAGTAAATCTGAGTATTAAGGCCATTTCCATAAGTTTTTAATGCTAAGCCTCTTTAGCTTAACAATGAAAACACTTAACTTCACAGTTTGACAGAGAAGTATATTAGAAAATGTCATGGAAGGACTATGTCATGCCAGTAATTCATTCTCCTTAGGAAAATTATCCAGCAAAGTCTTTATGATTTGTGAGAGGCATTGAACAAAAATTAACTATCAAGTCACTCACTAGGCATACTCACTGTTACCCTTTTTTGTTTGAAACATCTCTGCATATCCCGTAGACATGCCAGTCTATTTTCCATCATACTTTCTATTTTGATATCTGTAAGTAGCTTGTTTGAATATTTGAAAATTGATGTATAAAGAATTGTTTAATTATATATGTCTGCCTGGTATTATAGAAAAAAATTTAGTTAGGGCAGTGGTGCAACATGGTCTCATTACATTAAGCATGTGGTACAGATACTGCATCTAGACTGGTAATTAAAGGAATCATCTAGTATTGCATATACTGTGATCAGGTGTGCAGTCTAAGTTTTCCTTTGGGGAAATATCAGTGTTGAAATTTATTACCATGTTTTCTTAGAACCAATATTAAACCTCATGTACTCTGTGCAGTCATTGAAAGAGAGTGCAAATCAACAACAAAAAAAGGATTATTGAACCAAAAATGACCTCTGAATGTCAATCTTAGCACACCTTTTTGGGGGTCTTTTCTCACTTTGGTCACAAGAAATTTCTTGGGTTGCTGATTTAAATAAAAGTGAGATAAACAGTATTCGAGGTGGCTGAAAACATCGTCTGAGGGCACAGTTTCCCAAGCTTAAGTGAGGAAGAGTGAGTGCTTAAAGGGTGATCCCAGGAAGACCTAAAGCAGGAATGTTGCCATTGGTGGAAAAAAAAAATCCCTGTGGCTGCTGACAAGCTGGCAAACATTGTAATTTCCCTTTGAGACCTTCTGTCCCATGTTGCCTCCTTGACACCATTCATATTTAAATGTAGCCAAGAAGTCAAAAAACATCTTTTATATGTTAAAAACCAATTCCAGGAGGTTTTCATTTGGTATTTTAAATGACAATTTACTTCTATCTCTGACATTTTGTCTCAGATATTTCAATGAGCAATGAAGCCATGGAAGTCTAAGCATTTTTAGTGCTTTTCCAGTACTTCTGTGACAACTGAAGTTTTTTTGTTTATTTATAATTATCATACAAATTGTCATTTCTTGATCACAGTTACTTTTAAGCTTCATTTTTCTGGGGTATAAGAGAGATCACAATGGATAAATAAATTTTTGGAGTAAATGTGTATTTCTGCTCAGAATTTGAGATTTCAGCTTCAGATTATTGGAGCACCTAATGATCACCTATATATATAATATATATATTTTTTTTGCTCAGACTTTACCCACCCAAAGTTTTTTTGATGGTAGTCATACAGACACCTTACTGGTTCATGGATTCATCTTCAATGGAATTGTGTAGGTTTATGTCAGTTAAAAATCTAATAGTCTGGGACACACCAAATAGGAGGGATTAATCTTTACTGGAGTGACAGGACTATGCAACCTGATGGCATAGCAAGGAGAGCTGACATTATCAGAAAAAGCTCAAGAAAAGTAAAAATAGAATAGGTCACCTCCATCAATTTCAGGTCTGAGAAAAGCGTACCTCTAAAAAAAGCAACAGTGAATGTCTTTAACAGCTATAGATTAGCGAGTAAAAGTGGATCTAAAAATCTTACTTTTTCAAGGGGATGTTCAATACTTATCCAGTGAAGAGATCGCAGACTTTTAAAAGAATTAAACCAATGATTACTCTAAAATAGCAGTGCCACTTAGAAATAGACTTCTAAATCACGGAGGCTGAAGTAAGGGCAATGGGGAGCAAGCATGAAAAGCTCTTGTGCTAAAGGGCTACAACACTAGGGGAGCTGGGAGGAGGCCTTTTATTTTTTTAACACCAGTAGCAGAGACCACTACACATTAGGAATTTACAATGAGATTGACAGCTGGTAAGAGAGGAGAGGTTGCAAGGAAAAAAAAAATAAAAGTAAAAAGGAAGAACTATTCTTTTCTTAAAGATGCACTGAAAGCATTTTGAGTCTCTTCTGAATATTATAGCAAGTAATTTTAGTAATCACTAAATGCTGTGTGATGTATAGGCAGTGTTTGTGGTAAATAGAATAAATAGAATAATATAAATATATTGAGCCTACGGTATATATAAAGATAGGCTTGAAAAACTGAAGAACTAGCTTTTAAGCATGGCATTAGAAGTATGTTGACTTTAATATAATTAAACAGCTTTCTGCAGAATAAACTGCTACTCTTTGAATAAACATTTCTGTGTTATGTCATTAAGATTATTGAATAATAAAAAACAGGAAAGATTTCTTCCTCAAAGTTGCATTTTTTTATACTAAGGAACTTTAAATAGCAGAAAAGAGATGGCAAAGCCACTACTAAAGCAAGAAAAGCATTTAGGTGGGATTTGTTCAAATGCCATGTAGAAGGCAAATAGAATCTAATCCATTGTGGTGATTCTGGTAGGAAATAAAAACACCTAGGCTCATAGGATTACTTTATTTTAAGAGTGGGGCAGAAAAAGAAGAGAAATTATGTCTAAATCCATCAATTTTGGAAATTAATTGCCTGGAGGTGGCAACATTCTTAAAATTCATTGTCACTCAATGTCTTATCCAGAATGCGGCCATGTCAGGAAGATCTTCAGTGAGTCCACAGATTGTGTGGTGTAGATGTTGTGAAAGTGGCCTAGAAAATGTGGAGTTAGAGAGGTGCTACACCTCAATGTTTTCCATAATATGTGCACAGAGCATGGACATATTGTCATGTATTTAGATTCAAGTCTAGGGTACATTTCCTGGATCATATTTTTTTAGCTGCCACATATTTCCAAAAGGTCCAACGTTAGGAGAGCTAAACTCATCTACAAGCTTGGCCCTGATTCGTAATGGCCCTTCTTGGCTGTTTCTGGCAGATCAGCAGCAGAGGTGGTTCCTTATCTCCTAAAGTGTGTAATTTCTTTGAGTACTGAGTTCAGGGAGAAGGCACAACTTGAGATGCTGGAAGTCGGATGTTCTCAAGCGCACAGCTTAATCATGAACATTATATAAAATCGAATACCCAGTTGTTAGAAAACCAATCTCTCTATATTGTTAGTCATGAATTGCCCTGTATTAGACGTGAAAGATACTGTTGCTGCATTTGTTACATTGCAGTTGTCTGAAATTTTTCAAGTGGAAAGTTTTCCAATTGAAAGATACAGTTGTGCCAAAAAACATTTTTAATGAAAAATGTCAGTTCCATCGGAAAAAAAATCAATCATTTAAAAACATTGGAGGATTTTCCTTTTTTCTTTTGGTTCAGCTTTTAAGGAAAGTGAAAATGAAAGATGAAAATGAGACCTTGCACAATTATCCACATCCTCGGCAGTGTGGAGAGCATGCTGCCTCCAAGGAAGACTTGCCCTTTTCCCATGAAATGGAGGACATTTTTCTTAAGAAATTTCTTGATGCCACTGATGAGATTTTCCCACAGACACGTTTGAAACTGTGGCTTGTATTGATCTGGAGTGTAAGCAGAAACATCCACTTGCCAAATTTAATAATTAAAACAAAACAAATACTGCATTTGAATAGAAAATGCACCCCCTCAGTCCCTCTCAAAATGCGTTCAGAGATGGGGTATCACTTAGAGCTCTCACAGATGTGTCACCCAGTAAGTTGTTATTCATGAATGATTTTGTTTATCACTTAGACAGTGTTTTTCCTCTTGAAACCCCCTACCAACCTGCTGGTTTATACACAATATCTCAGGTAAATAAGGTATGACTTTCAACTCCATTTATGAAAGGAGAAATTGATAAGCAGAAAGGTCATCCTGGCTTGCTGATTTCCTCCCTGTGAGCACCTGTAGTGAATACTGAGTTTCCCCTCCATTCCCCCCTCCCCCTCCTCCCCTGTTCTGAACTCAAATTTGGAGACAGTGCTGTTTCTTTATGCCCCAAATGCTCTATAAACAGCAGTGAACTGAGAATGCAGAGACTCGCTTTTTAACGCTAAGAGTTTAAATAGAAAAGCTTAAAAAGCAATTCTAAACTTAACTGAGGGTGATAACTAATATAAGGATCTGATAGCATAGAAATTATCGGGGATAGCTGATGCCTCACTTAAGTATTTCTGTATTAGTTTTGTCAACGTTTGGTTCAAAGGAATTACAAGGATTGAATTGTGTTTTACTGCTTCAACATTCTTGAACATGGAGGAAGGTCAGATACTGAGATCTTTAGATGTCCTATAGCTTTCAACCAGAGTAAAAGAGCAGACACTGTGCCCGAAAGGCTTTTTAAACTGAGTGTAGACTGTTACTGACTAAATGCTTGGTTTAATTTGTGTGTCTTTCTCTGTAAAGTGTCCTGATTTCAACTGGCATGAAAGAAAACTGTTAAGGTGCTGAGAGAGGTGACTAATTAACGGTTGTGAAAGAGAGATTAAAATCCAGTCAGCCTTTGTAAAGGGTTAAGTGGACAGTTGAGATGTCCTCTCCTTTGAGAGGGCATGGAGCTGAGATATATAGCCTGCAGCTTCTGTACTCAGTCTAAAGGAAAGCAGTTTTAAGGTGCTCCTAATTACTTGTCAATGGGGGATCTATATATCCCCTGATCAGCGTGGTGATTTAAAAGGCATCAGGACAGGATTTTGCCCTCTTCCACTGGCCTAACACAAACTATCCCTGTGAGGATCACAACAATTCACCCTGTGCTTTTTTTTTTTTTTTTTTTCATTTCTTTGTAGTCCAATGCCAATTACATTATCTTTAGCACTTTCAATTTTAATGAAAAGAGGAGAAATAGCAGCTCTGAAGGATTATTTCAAGGGGATCCTCATCCAATACAAAGACAATAGCAAAAGACGCTGACGTGTAAATTGTGGCCAAGAGGTAAAAGACAGAAAAGAAAAGAAAGATAAATTGCAAAAAAGGTTTTAATACAGCAGTGCACAAAGAACCTCTTTCTTACCTCACACCACTTTTACTCTGGTGTAAAGACATGAGAGCTCATGTGTAAAAGCCAAGCGATATAGAAACAGTGTTTCTTCTTACACAAAACAAACAGTGGTCTTTTGAGAAGAAAGAACAAAACTAAAAAGGCAAAGTAATAGAATTTCATGTTTCCCAACTGTCAAGAAGTGCCCTTTGATCAGTTTTATCAAAAGCTGCACTGATTGTCAACTAGGGCTGTTTTAGAAAATATTAACCCTCCCGGGTTCTGCTTTGTTTTCTATGAAGTTTAAAGGCAATGCTATAAAAGGGTCATTGGAACTGGATGTAGGTTAACATTTTACAGCCTAATCCTTTGAGATGCTTGATTTTTCGGGGTTCAAGGGTTCTTAGCAGTTTTCTTAAAAGAAACGTTTTGAAAACGTTAATGAAATCCACCCCACTTCAGGTATTTAAATGGAATGACCAGATTGTCTTCTATTCTACCTTTATAGCTTTCCATTAAGAAAAATATATCCTTCAGCTGATTAAGAGAAAGGTGTTTCCATATTTAATACTGTCTGTAGTACTGGTTATCCAATTCAGAAAGGCTGAAACAGACTTAGAGGAACTGAGATGGGTGACAACAGAACGCTTTGTGTGCAAGGACAGATGAAACTTTAATATTTTCAACATAGAAAAAATCTGTGGTAAAATATACAACAAAGGGATCTTTGTAAGTCAGTATCAAATGGAATTATCCAATTGCACAAATTAGAAAGGAAAAATAAATTGTCACAGAGAAGTTAGTTAAACTCCAGAGCTTACTACTGCAAGACAGGGTAAAGATCAGAATCATGAGTAAGTGGGTTTAAAAGGTATCTAGACAAACTTATACAGTAGCTGCAGAGGATAAAGACTGGCTTTGCTGTTGGACTATGCAACTTCTGCAGCTGCTGGCAAGTTGCCTTAGCAGAGAGCTGCAAGTTCTGTCTCTGTGGAGAGTTTTGGTCTCTACTTTTACTTACATACATCTAATTTAAAACACTTTCTCTTACAGGCATAGAAATATCTAAAACATTGGGTACAAGTGCTCTAGGGTCCAGGTTATACAAGTTTTGTGCACACTCACCCCGTCATGCTTTCTTGACATGGGACAAGTACCAAATCACTCAAGTTATTCACAAGGGTGCCATCCCCATTTCTTATGCAGTGACTGCCTGGAAATCCATCTTTTCTGGTAGTGGGACTTGTCTCATAGTCAAAACCGTGGCAGAACAAGATCTTCCCGAGGCAAGAAAATTATACTATAAATTCAAGGCCTCCTATCCATAAAGTGTAAATTTTAAGATGTACTGTGAAATCAAATGTGTCTCCAGCATGTATTTCATAGCTGAAGTAGTTGAGTGAAGTTTATTCATCCTCTGTGGAATGTCTGGACCAGAACAGCCCCAAAGCAGATGAACTGGGATTTGAATGCCTCTATCCAGACTTGAAAACAAATAGTCAACAGGATGTCAGGAGAGAAAGGATTGCTAATTTTATAGTTAAAGGGAGTGTTTTGGAGAAATTCAGACCATGCCAGACTTCAGTCAGGAAATTCACATCCTAGTTCAAATGATTTACACAAGCTGGGTCCAGATGATATTTCTGGGTCATGATGGGAAAGACTATCTGATGATCAGAGAGCTTCAGAAATTTTCAAGAGAGTGAAAGCACTCACTGCATTGAAAGACTCTGAAGGTTTAATGGACTATTACTGAAGATGATCCATTCCCTTTTTTGTTTTTGTTACTGTGTATCTCACATACTGCAGTATATGACAACCTCAACAGTTTACTATTTGAATCAGAAAAAAACTTACTACTGTATGCAGACTGGTTTGCATGTATGCTTGAGTGAATCTTTGAGAGCTAATATTGTTAGTTTTGGTTGACTTAAGTTACACTGAAATCATTTTAACACAAGTTTCATTTAACTTAGGTAGCAAAAGCTGGTAACTGGACAAGAATGCCTTCCATGTAAGTCTGTCCATGAATAAAGTTTGCATTTTGTTGGGAATAGGTTTTTTTTAACCTTAAAAGCTCCCACTGTTTTCTTCCTATTTTGCTAAGAAGGAGCACATGGGTAATGCTACTCAGCAGAAGATTCCTGTTGAACATAAAGCCCTGCTCTGCTCAATCAGGGTCTGATTTTATTTTTCATATCTGGTGTTACTGTTTGAAACACGGAGAAATTTTGTTTTAGGAAGCTTGTGTTGGTGGGTGTTTCATGACATCTGTTCTAGAGATTGCCACAATCTTAAAGTGAAAGTCTGAAATGCCTGAAAGTCTGAAATGCCTGAAATATATCTAAAACAACACTCCCAGCCCAAGGTAAGAAAAGTAGATGTATTTAAAGTGCTTATATGTGAAATGTGAAAATAATACCTACTCTGTTTTGTTTCCTGTGCCTGATGTGCTTTCTGAAGGGGTTCTTACCAAGTCAGTTTTCTCATATAAATTTTCCAATCTGTGTATGTAGCTAAAGCAATGATAAACAAATCCTGTTGAGGAAATTATGGATTTGGTAACTCATGCTTCGAGCTATATTTTGAGGGAGACCATAGAAAATAGTTGTTTATTTTCATAGTTGGAATTGTATCTCTAATGAAGATTTCCATTGTGTTGTGAACATACAGTTCTACAAACAAGATTATTTGTTTCATTTAAGCATACTTAAGAAAGAAATGATGCAAGATTTAATTGGAAGCCTGTAGGGTAACGGTCTGTCCTTGTTCATTTTAACATATTTTTACTTGATGTAATAAACCATTAACCTCCAAGGAAAAAAAAAAAAAAGAATGAAAGATTAACCCTAATAGAATGATTAGGGTGATACAAAGACTTACTGCCAATAGGGAATGCCTATTTAAATTCTTGTGTGGAAAAGGACCAAATGGTCAGAACTAGAATCTTTGCAAACCTTGACTTTCAAGAAAAGTACTAACGTGCAGCACCACCTTGTCTACCTCATGTAATGCTCTTTTGCTTACATAAAAATTTGATGAACTTCCTTTATATCTAGAGATACTGGGAAAATCAGTCTTTGTCTGGACACTGTTTGTACTAGTTACTGGGAGTAGTACAAAATAGTATTAAAATAACATAACACTTGGGTTCATTAATATCTTTGTTGCTACGTATTTTTTGTGTGCATGAGTTTTTTAAATCTTTTCATATTTCAGTTCATTTAATGCTCTTCTCAGGCTTCATTTTCTACCTTAAAAACTGTCTTAGTTCTCGCCTTCCCTTGATGTGCCCTCATTTATGCCTTCAGACATCAGCACTCTGAAAGAGCTAGGAAAACTGTCTTTAAGTCCTGATATTGTGTTGTAACTTTCCTGTTTGTATATTTGCATCTGGTGATGCCCTTGACTGTATCAAGGCTCCTTATCAGTGTGAATTTGGAGTTTCAATGTCACAAAACTCAGTATAATAATTTGGTAAATATTTGATCATCTTTTCAACTTCCACACATTCTTTAGCTGAATTGTTAATTTCTTATTAGATTTCAGGGATAAGTATTTTTACACTCACTTTTAATACTTCTGAAACAATCTTCATAACTGTAACAGGAATGATCAGATTTCCTATTCAGTTGATTTGTAGATTAGCTATCCCTGGTGCACTGTGCTCAGCCAGCTTAATGAGAAACCACAATTCAGCTGACAAAGACTGATTCTACAACACACTGAGAGTTTCTCCCAAGCATGATAACTGCCACCAATTTCATTAGGATTTGACACTGCTCAGTGTTTTTTAGAGATTCTCTAGAGTCATTCTTTGTTTGTGTTTATACCGTATTAAAATAACTATTCTAAGAATTGTAATTCAAGCTCCTGTATAAATATCTGAGAAGTGTCAGTAATAAATAGTCCTAATTAGCAGACAGAAATAAAGTAGTTTAATCTAAACTGCATGAACACAAGAAACAGATGGGCTTAAGTGCAAATAATTCCTTTTTTTTTTATAACAAGCTCTTTTTTTAAAATCTTTTTAATATTTATCATCGCAACTGATTTTTTTTATTTACTAAACGTGTTTTCAGTGAATTGCACATTTCTTACCCAAATGTTCGTAAGGAGGATGTGCCTCTTGTTAGTTAAATTAATCCATTTCAATTAATACTTGTGCCCAGGAAGTGAAAATCTTAATTTGGTTCCTTCTTATTTTCCTTTGGGGAACATGAGCTTCTATAAGTGTAAAGAGGATTTAGCTCTTTTCAATCAAACAAAACTGTTTTTTAAATAGACATAGTCATAATTTTCTATTAATAATAGAACATTAATTAACAGGACATAACTTTAATAGAACACAACATAATAGAACATTAATATTAATAATAGACATTCGGTAGAGCATTTCTACATCTCATCCAGTCTGACTCAGTTAGTCCAGTGTTTCCAGTGTGTGTTGAATTGCCATGCATTTGCTATATAGTGCTATGTATTTGTAAAGTAGGTCGTATACTTCAGAAGAGCATCAGTCTGATTTTGTGCATAATGGAAATATTCAGTATGGCTCTTTTCAATATGGATTTTTTTTTTTAACCTAGAAAACTGCAGTTGTGCACCCAGGCTGTAACTCTCCATTTGTGTGGACACACTAAATCTGATTCATCTCAAATTTTATCGTTCACGTGAAGCCTGGCTGTGCTGTGCAAAAGCAACAAGTACTTGCCTGGGCAATAAGGTTTTTCCCCAGCAATTTCATTCTGTGCATATCTTAACTGATACTGAGTCTGCTTAGGTAATCTGGGAACATATATGACAGTCCTAAATTAAACTTTGACTTCTCAGCAGAAAGTGCAGTTCCCCTGTACTCTGCATGTAGTCTGGTGGTACATCATCACCCAATTCTGTTGTCAAAGTCAAAGGGCTGAGGGAAGGGAAGGGAAGGGAAGGGAAGGGAAGGGAAGGGAAGGGAAGGGAAGGGAAGGGAAGGGAAGGGAAGGGAAGAAAAGAAAAGAAAAGAAAAGAAAAGAAAAGAAAAGAAAAGAAAAGAAAAGAAAAGAAAAGAAAAGAAAAGAAAAGAAAAGAAAAGAAAAGAAAAGAAAAGAAAAGAAAAGAAAAGAAAAGAAAAGAAAAGAAAAGAAAAGAAAAGAAAAGAAAAAAGAAAAGAAAAGAAAAGAAAAGAAAAGAAAAGAGAAAGTAATTTCAGCATCTGTTCCACATCCTTCAGGTCAATGAGTTTTGCTCCTCTCTCTCTAGCTATGAGAGCTGGGCAGCATGGGGCTGTTTTATATTCTGAATTGTCACAAATAGCACTTAGTATTCACTAAAAAGCTATTGATCTCTCTCCCTCAAGTCCTAAACCTACTTGTAAATCAGTACCTCACATTGAGCGAAGCACTGGAAAATAATAAGAAAGTCTGGATTCAACAGTTTCTCTGAAAAGATACTAGACCCCTTGCCAGTGACCATTGTTGTTGACCTAATGTCCCATCAGTACTGCAGTCCACAGACAGGGTTGCTGGTTTGATTAAAAGTGCTACCAAGTGAAAGATTCAATTTCACTTCGTACTTACATCCAAAACGACACAATATTGTTCAGGGCTTGACTTTGTTTGAACTCCCATCTGGCTGGCAAACTTCAAAGAACACTGACAACTTTCACAGATGTGATACAAGAGGGGATGTCAGTGCTGTTACGTAGACACATGGTGGAGGAAAGAGGCACATTTCTGCAGTTTAGCTTAGGCTTGCAGATACCTCAGCTAGCATTTGAGGTTGCTTCGCAGTGGTAGATCCACTGGCTAAGGAAGAAACTTGAGGTCCTCCCTTAGTAACTGCTTTGTGCATGAAGCTGGATGTTATCTCTTTTCTCTTCAACTCTTATCTTCCTCCAGGAAGCTTATTCATCTCAGACTGATTCAGATATGCTTTCAGAGGCTTTGAGGAGCATAGTCTTTTTTTCAGACTATACCTTGTGACAGCACCTTTGGACTCTCCAGACTGCTTTGTATGCTCTGGGGAGCTGACGGCGTCACTGCTTTGGCCAGCCTGGAGGCACCATGTGCTAGTTCCTAGTACTCATTGCCTTACCTCCAGTTGGTCACTTGAACCCCACCAGGGTTACTGCACAGGAAAGGGGTGATTTGATAGACCTATATTTTATTGTTGTGTGGAATCCGTCAGCACGACCTGCATTGTACAAGAACATGAAGTGATCATTATGCCTGAATAAAACTCTCATAAGAGAAAAATACAGTTAAGCTGCTCTGACCCAACTCTCTTCCCTTGTCTCTTGTTTTCGTGGCTTTTGCATTCTGAACCTGTTCCACATGGGTGGTTTATATTAATACGTTGCTTACTGATCAACTAGGCTGACGGGAAAAAAAATCAAAGGGAATGTCAGAAAACAGCGGCATAATTCTGTTCCCAGCTGGAGAGCTCTTCTTCTATCTTGTCAGAGTTAGAGACATGATATGGGTCACAGAAAACTCACTACACTGACAGTTGTTACTTTTGGGATTAGATCGATATTTGTCTATTTCCAGGAATTAATAGAACAACTGCCTGCAGGAATATATTGTAGAGGTGATTTTTCCATCAGTACAGGATGCTTCTGAATTTAATTCTGCTCTTCAAGATATCATTTACTTTTCTAATACTTAAAGCCATGTGCACTGCTCACAAGAAATCCTGAAGGTAAAGAGAAAACAGAAGAATACAAGTTAAAGGATTAGACATAATATGGATTGTGAAGTCTTATGTAAAACAGAAGATCAAAATTTTTGAGAGATGTTTTGCAAAGAAATTTTTACTTGACAGGGCATTTAAGTTACCTGTCACTTACACCTTGAAGATCAGCGGAGAAAACCTAATAATGCTTACACTCTTAAGAATGATTGTCTTTGCAAAGCAGCTATCTTTGCAGCATTATCAAGGAAAAAATGTCAGTTTTGTCATCTCCAGTAGCTTCTTTATAAAGTGCGAGTGGCTTAATTTCAAAGGACCAAACTGAATAGCATATGTTCTTTCTACATCTAAATCCTTTTCTGCTCAGCTCTAGAGAGAGGAGAATAAAAAAAGGCAACAGTCAAATACTTTGTGCAGTTCCATAGTGACTGTTAGGAAAAGATCTTTAAAATGGTGTTAGACCAAGGTGAATGTAAATACATGATGCCCTTATGCCTCAGTGTTTAGTTGGTATTAGTACAGGTTCACTTCCAGTGGGAACTCTTGTACATAGGATACAGATCTGGGGGCAAAACTTAGCTCAGGTCTTTGTTGTCCCTGGATGAGACTTCAGTTCCCTAATATGATGTCCCATATTTGAAGATACTTTGCAGTCTCTCCTTGAAAATTGTTATTAATGGTGTAGTTAAGTAGGAAGAGGATTATTACTTATCTATTTTACATTTATTCTAACTTTCACTTTAAACATTGTTCTGTGAATATATACCACAGCATTTAATTCCTTCAATTTACTCATTTGACTAATAACATTTTTTTTGCAATTACTTACTGTAGTTATTTTGAATTTCAGTCCTGTATATTTCCTAGCTAGACTATTATATCTGTAATTTCCTTTTCATTCTCATCCTTGTAGCTCCTAAAGTAAAGCTGCAGAAACAAGGGGAGGTAGATTTGAGCATGGAGTGAAGTTCTGTGGTCTAAACTGTCATAGAACAAGACCTGGAAGTGCTGGAGCAGTAATCAGACCAGGAAGAAAAATGTGCTGAAATCTACCATTCTGCTTTGAACAGATTATGAGACTGTCTGCTAGCATTAAAGCAAGCTGTTTTGCTTGTTGGAAGGTCTAGGTAGAATAACGTGGTATGGGCTAATTTTGTTTACTGCTCAGCACTGCTGCCCAGCAGAGCTGAATAGATATATCATCTGTCAGTCTACAGCTCTGAAAACAAAATTGCCAAGTCACTCCCACAGTAAATGGTTATTTTCTCTGCACAGTTAATGCAGTTACGTTGAACAGCTAGGAATCCAGGAGCATAAAAACACTGAAGCTTAAATCTTTCAAAGTATTTAGGCAAAAAAGTCCCATAGACAATGGATTCCCTATCACAGTGATCTTGAGTGTATTACATTTTTATGTAGCGCGATACAAAAATATTTCTCACCGTGTCTAGTAGAGGTCATAGCACAGTATGGCTGGATCTTTGTATTAAAAGGACACTTGCAGTTTCTCAATAGAACCCTTCTAGTAATAATAATAACAATTAAAAAATATATATTGCAGTATCTAAGACTGAGGTTTGTCTCATGGGGAGATATTCCCAAACCAGTGAAGTTAAGTAGACAGATGTAGAATAATTTGAGTACTGAGAAGATGCTGAGAAACCCATGACAATAAATAATCTGTTCCACTTCAGTGATGGAAACTGATTTCAGGAATATCTGGAGAGATAAATGTGATTAACAGAATTTCAATTTCAGGTCTATTAGGAATCAAACTTTGGACTGACAGCCACTGTTTGATTGTTTTCAACTTTTCTTTTTTTTTTAACCATCTGATTGATGTCATTTTTTATCAATTTAAATTTGCTCTGCTGAATGGAATTTTACAAGACAGAGACTCTCCATCACAGCAGCAAATACCTTGTCTGAAGATAAGATGATCTATTAGAGAAGAGCCATATCCAAAGGTATCAGAACAGCTGCACTGAGTTTTTTTCTAGCTTAATAAGGAATTGAATCTATTTCAGCCTAGGGACAAAATACTGTATCACTTGTGTTTGAACAAACAACTGCAGCACATTTGCTACAATTGATCGTTTACCGCTCCCTTTTGTGGCTTGAACACCCTCATGTCCTCCCCCTTGAAGACTGGGTTGCGTGAACAAAATGCACCCGAGTGAAGTTTTGCCAGTACCTTTTGCACAGCATCCCTTCAGAATGCATTAAGCATCATGAATATAGAGCAAGGAAAGGAAAATGTTCTTCTTGGTACTAGTTCTACAGTGTAATTAGAGAACAAATGTAAAATTTATTTTCCAAAAGAAAACAAATGCCAACGTCCAGTGGCCAGAAATTCAGGTACTGCAGGTTGAAATTATAATATAGGGAAAATGCTCCCATCAGACTGTAGAGAAGGACTAATAACTTTCCCTGCCATTGCTCAGCCAGGTTATCTTTGAATAGGTAGAAAATTATTTTCTTGGGAGAGATCAAATATTTAGATTACTTGCATGTGTTTCCCCTATCGACAGCAGATGATCACAGAGGGCAAAGGTGAACAAATGGATTAAAAACAATACTGCACAAGTAATGTTGCATGCACTAGTATTACATGCTTCATTGCATCTTTGGTTATTCATTCTTTACACCAATCCTCTGGGACGAAATCAATGAGACATTTTACGTTATGCTTCAAAGTCATCATAATTGTTTGTTTGGAAGCAATATTTCTTTTCCGCTTTTGTCAACCAAGCAATTTGCTGAAGTACCCAATTTTGTAACAACAGACAGGAGTAGAGTCAGAAGCTTTTTAAAAATAATAATTTGAGGAGAGGAAAACCTGAAAGTGACAAAACCTCATGCTGGAGTGCTGGGTTGTTTATAACATGGAATTCTCCCTGAAGGAGAATCATAATGCAAAAGAAAAAATCCCAATAGCACTTACTTCAAAAAAACCCATCAGCGTTAAGCATTATTTATAATATCTGTGTGACAACAAGGTGTCTGCATAATTAAAGCACCTCAGAAGATTTGTACAGCAAGACATCCCACTGTCAATTAGCTGCTTGGGTGGTCAAGTCTTCACATAAAAATGCTGAATATTATTTCTAGTCAGAGGATCTGCACTGTCCTTGACCCTTTCTGTCTTCCCAGTGGATGTTGCTATGTTTTTTTGCATTATATTGCCTGTACCTGAATCTCTGCTTTTTCTAAATCCCTGAGTTCTAAGGACTACCATTAAAAAACAGACTAATTAATATGATATTTGTATCTGTATTAATATCCAGAAGCCTGTAACAGAAGCCCTTGCAAAGCAAGTGGTTCCAGACAAAGTGCAAACCCTTGATAACAAGCTTCTCTTCTAGTGCTTTTCTTACGATGTCAAGATGCTTTATTGTCAGTACTGGTCTATCTTGTACGTATGGGAACACAGGCACACAGTTGAGAAGCGATTCCCTGTAGTCAGCCAGGAAGCCAGTAATATCAGCCAGGGATGAAAAGAGGCTTGAAAAATCCAGCAAGGCTTCGTCCATGCTGACATGTCCAAAATCCTTTAGTATGAAACTAGGAAAAGCCATCTCGGGTCTATTTCTGTAGTTCGTGAATCTGAACCCTGGGCCTCCTCACTAATTAAGAGATTATTCAGAAATGGCTATAACTGGAAGCATATTTAAAAAAAAAAAGGCAGTAGAAGTATACTGTTAACATTCCTCTGTCAGAGAAAGATCCTCTGGGGATGCTACTTGGCTGCTTGTAAGTGTATTTAACATAAAGCAGAGATGATTGAAAAATGTAGCTTGTAGCTCCCTGGGGCAGTTTGCCATTCACGAGGATATAGGACACTGAGCAGTACTGGAAGGAGATGCTGCAGACAGCCATCTCCATGACGGCCCTGCAGGCAAGGACTGCTTGTGTGTACTCTGAATACGATTTGATGATTAGATCCTTTAGCACTTGTCAAAGCCACTTATTTACAACCCTTATTAAATTATTTTGTATGCTCTAGTATAAAATAGTTGTTTCTTCAGATTTGATGAGGTGTATAAAACTGCAATGCATTTTAAGCACTGCATTAATGCAGAGACAGTGGAGATGTAAGGCCAAATTCATTAGTGGCATTCTATTGAGTTCAGTGGGCTTATCCCATGGATGATATTTGCATGTATTCTGTAAAATAGGTAAGTATTCAACTAAAATTAGGCAAATCCTCCAGAGCCTAATGGAGCACTTATGGACTCTGGCAACTTAACCCAATGTTTAATTTGCATTAATCTAGCCAAGACTGCAGAAGCATGAAATATACTCTACGGGGAGAGCACTGCTCTTTGAAGTTAGTGGCTTAATTCCCATTGTCTCTGATGGGAGCAGAACTGGATTTTATATGGCATTTTCTGTTACAGTAGACAGAAATCTTTTTACATATGAATTAATGTGGCCTGTATTTGGGGAAATTCCAATGTTCTGAATTTACTAAAATCTTGTTAACTTCTAGGAGAGCCTGCACAGCTCTACTTATGAGTTCTGCTATTTTCCATGTTCATATCGTGGACTGAGAACCTGCCACTTTCACTTCTATGTGTGTGTGTATGCACAGATAGCTAACAAGCTAGCAAGCTGGTAAAAAAAAAAGGGGGGGGAAAAGGAAGAAAGTATCTCTGTGTACAGCAACCTGACGTCAACTGACACATAATCCAATCTATTTTTGAGGTCGATTCTGTAAGTACCAACAATTCAAAATGGATTATTTGATTGGATTCACCTTCCTTCAGTTTCTCACAGCTTTGAGGTCATCTTATCCTCTGCACTGTGATGGTCTCAGGCAACTCTGCAGTGATGTTGCTGGCTGCAGCTGTCCCAGCTGGGCAAGGGGCTGCAGCCAGCAGCAGGCAGCGGGGAAGTGGTTATGGAGCACAATGTGTGCAGTTCCTCAGCCAGATAAGTGACTGTTTCAGTTTATCCTTTTGACAGGAGCAGAGGTTTTCTATTTTAGATGGTCACAAAAGGTGAGCATGTAGTGTTTATGGGGAAGGCAGCTCAAGCAGTGATCTGGATACTGAGAAACAGGGAAAAGGAAGAAAAAGTCTTTGAAACGATCCCACTTAACCGCCAAGTAACTATTATCATGGCACAAACCCAAATTGATATGCTGCCTCCACAACACTTTGATTCACTCCTGTAGTCAGGTGCTAAGAGTGCCTGTAATAATACAGGGTGATGCAACGGAGAAGCACGTAGAGGGGGCAAGCAGGCAAGACAGCCAGAAAGCAAGCTGTCTACTGTGCAGGCAAGGCAGATACTTCAAAGAGTAAGGATATTTTTTTCAAGGAAGTTCTTGTCAGGAGCTGCACTAGAGTTCCCTGTGATGTTAATACCTGCTGTTACTACTTTCACCCACTAAAAGGAACTTTTGTCCTGGTGAGGAGACTTTCCCCATGATGTGGTGACAAACTATCCCTGATTCTTTCTGTTTTATTCCAGTTA
This sequence comes from Cyrtonyx montezumae, assembly GCF_038088225.1. Classification (NCBI taxonomy): domain Eukaryota; kingdom Metazoa; phylum Chordata; class Aves; order Galliformes; family Odontophoridae; genus Cyrtonyx; species Cyrtonyx montezumae. The sequence goes on from NW_027071903.1 coordinate 3,860,670, forward strand.
CTTGCACATTTGCTGCTTTTCTAACCTATGGCCACTGCTTCTTGATAGTTCTTGTGAACTGACAGTTCACAGTGGCTCTGCTACTAGTCTCAGATTCTCAGTTTAGAGGTGCAGAGAGGTGCATGAAGAGCTTTTAGGTTTTTTTTTTAGCCTAAGAAGCAACATAGATTCCCACACTTTGATTCTTTCCCTTAATCCATCTGAATCCTCAAGCATCCAGCAGGACTGTATATAAAGAAGAAGGACTGCTGTTTTCTTTCTGCATCTTAGTTTCAATGCTTTCTGCCAGTGAATGCTCACAGCAATCTACTACTAAAGGAGTCTCTACTGCTTTTAGAATATCCCAAGCCTATTACCTCCAGGCTACATTATAATAAGCCACTATCATCTATTACTCCAGCAGTTTTTGGTATTTACCTTAACAGCTCTTAAGTCACACCTGCCTTTCTTATACCTAAGGTGCAGCTCGAGGCAGGTGATGCAAAATCAACATAGGGAAATCCTAGAGCTCCTCTTTTCTCCCTCTCACCACTAAGCTAACATGAGAAGGCTGTTGTGGAAATGGATGAGGTAAAGTCTCATCCAGGAAAATACTGTGGGCAGGTGATAGGGGAGATGTGACAGTGGAAATGCTAATGTATCAACCCCACTCTGCAACTGCTACAGCCCCCGTTGCACTGAGAAAATTAGTTTGTATTTGATTCTGCTGATGTAGCAAACCAAAACAGCAAGTCAGTTTATGGTAGAGGATGGAGAAATAGAAGTGACCTCGTTTATTAATCCTGGGAGAGAGAGGACTACATTAACCAAACCTGCATCCTCCGTGAATGAATCAATTTACTTCTTACACCCGTATCTTGATTTTTGACTCTCACAGTGTGGGTTTGCACATACTGCAGACTTTCATGGCATTCAGATCCCTGATAGGATTTCCACATGAAAATGGACAGGATTCCAGTCTGCTCCTTTAAATCTCCATGGATGATCCGTGCTTCAGACAATTTGTGGCACATAGTCAGCACAGCTGACTGCTTTTTTTTTTTTTCTATTTTGCATATTCTAAGGCACTTATTGTATCTCAAAGTCTTTTAAGAGAGTACATATATCAGAGTGCCTTTGAGGTGATTGTAACTACAGAAGAATCCTTTTAATTGGGAGATTGCATAATATGATATTAAATCCTAATGCACAGGAACAAAAAGAACAGAAATAAAGGAAATAACCTGCAAAATGAAAATGTCATGAATAAAAAAGGATCATAGCTAGATTATTGTTGTATTTAATCTTAACCTTACCAACACTTAATCCTTATATCACATTTCATACACTAAAAACTAAGGTTTAGGATTTCTCTGTCACCTTCTCACACTCACTTCAATTGTACATATGCAGAATTTAGCAGGTCAGCCTGGGGTTTTCAGTGTCTGCCTCGATACCCTCAGGTTAACTCATTGAAGATATTAGGGTTAAGCAGTCCTTACCCTTTTCTCTTTCATTTTGAGATGAACGAACACGTTTCTGCTAAAAACTCGTGCTAAACTTCAGGAACAAAACACAACTGAAGTCCATCTGAGTCCTATCTAATTCTAATGGACGTGTTATACTGCTACACATTTCTCTGCTTGGCAGCAGTCAAATGCCTCCCCAGTAAGGTCCAGCCACTGAAAGCATTTATCTTTACAGGTGTGGCTTCCAATTAAAAATGCTGTCCCAAAATAGATTCCAAAGAATGCATTAAAAAAAAAGTGAGCTTAATTCTGCTTGTAAAGGAAGCTAGCAAAAACAGTGCTTACTAACTGCAGAAAAAGCACTTTCACCTTCATCATACTAATTAATCCCTGCAGAGTCCCACAAAATCTCACCTTTATTGGTGCTATTATTCCTACTGTGTGACTGTAGCTAGCTGCTTACCTGTACAATTATTCTGCACTAAATGACCAGTGCTGCTGAGAAGTAAAACTACCATTGTTTCAGTGTGAAATGGTCCTAGCTATTGCTGTTCTTTGGATGTTATTATAAACTAGAGTCCTGAGGAGGTTGAGTGAGGGACTGACTTAGGACAGCAGCAGCAAAATGCAGGGAATCTGAGAGAAGATAAAGACAAATGTTTGAAATACAAAAGGCAGCCTCTGATATTTGCAGTGCAATAGTCATCATGACAAAGAGGTGCAGCCATGCAGATTATTTCTAGGCATTTTCTTTCCTCACCTAAAATCATTTACCACTGCAGATAGAATAAATATTTCTTTAGATTTCTTATTGTTTAAAAATTTTAGCAATAGAGAAGTATTATTTTTCCTTCAGAAGGAGTGAGGTGCAGTGCCTTATTATACATTTCCACCCAAGGAGAGGAAACATCTAGGATCTGGCTGACTTGGAGACACTATGGAAGAGGAAGCTGTTAGGCCTGCAGCTCAGCTAAGGTGATTCATTGCCAAGAAACCACATTGCCTCCAAGGTATACTGATTAGGTGGATGGACCTTGCAAGCCCTAGCAAAGTGAATTACCCCACAGATTTAAAGAAAACCCACCAAAGTAAAATATGGAACATTCCTCCTGTATTGTATATTGTCCCTAAAGAGCTCACACATGTATAAACCACCAATGAAGCCTTGGTGACACAGTGCTTTTCTGGTTACTAAACAGCTGATTTCTAGAACCATAAAAACAGAGTGGGACAGTAAAATTTATTTGTGAATAATTTTTAATATTTTTTTTGCTTTTGCATGCTCAAATTCAATAGATTGTATACATTACTATGATGACTGCACCTAATATGCTAATTCTGACTTTTTTCCCTTCAGAATCAGGTATTCCTGAAATACCTATATACCTCTTTGTCTATCACATAAGGACAGAAAAGGTGTGTTCCTAACAGGCATGGAATTTTACACCTGCTCAGCTGAGGTCAGTTCAAATGCTAACTGTCTCTAGAAGCTGGTGGCATATAAGACCACACAGAGCAGCAGCTCCCCGCTGTTAAGGCTATTTCAGAAATGTATCCCTAAGACTGTTGGGAAATTTTCCAGCAGGTCCATCAATTTGCAACTAATACAAGTTTGATGAATGCCTCTTAGCCCTAATTTGTTTTTATTATCATCATCATCCTTGACAGGTACTGTGTGGTGTAGCGGAGATAATGAATTTCCAAATCCCTAGGTTCAGTGTCATCTCCATGGCACAGCTCTAGGTTCAGTCATACAAATGCACCTGCAAATCACGTATTAAACCAGCACATGGAAATTTGTGCTGGCTTTAGTCGAAGTTTGGAAGCAATACCCTAAGACTTATATTCAATTGCAAATAAAAAATACAACTAGATACTGTATCAAATAGTCACAGCGCATTGTTTGTAACCAGTAATGGAAGTTTATGAGAAATAACCCTTATGTAAATGTTTTAAAATTAATGCAAATAATCAATTTGGAAATCAGAATTCATGTAATACTTAACCAGAGAACAGATTACATCATCCACATAAATTAACATTTAATGAATACGAACACCATGACCGCTCTCTGTCAGTGTGAAGTTATATGCAGAAATGTATGCTGCAGAAATTTTAAATCTGAAATATTTTTCAGCTTGTCTAGCTATTAAAGTGATGCTACAAGTATATATGAGCTTGTGCGATTTTGTTGCAGGACTTTACCTTAATGGGATGCCATTGCCAGAGATTGTCAGCGGCTGTCACCAGTATCGTTCCTGCTTTTGTCTTTGAGAGCCACAATAAACAGAAAGTTATAAAGAGACAAGGGAAGTCTGAAATCACTCCATTGTCAATCTTGGCTGCATTATAGCGTTTTGACCTGGAAAATAGTTTCACATCAATTAGCCCTTTTCAGGATTTGGAAATCACTCTCCGTGGGCATTGTTTTCCTGTCATACTTTGTAAGGGTCTCAGTAGTTTGTTTTCAGCGAGATTTTAGGCAGAGTAAAGGAGGCAATCAATGAAAGTTCAAAAGCTTTGGAAAGAAAAAGATACTTTAACTTTTTGAAACACTGAGGGAGTGTATATGTATTATCTAGATACATATGTGAATGTGGAACCTGGTTATTTAATATCTGGCTACTGGATACTTCTTTTATGTCTAGATATGTCTAGTTCATATTTATCCTATTGGAGCCATTAACAGTATGATAAGGAGTGGGTTTTTTTTGTTTGCTTGGTTTTTTTAATTTCTTGAGTTCTGCAGGAAATTAGTTGTTAATGTTAGTTGTTAAGTAGTACTTAATGTGAAATTTTATAAAACTTTTAAAATCTTTTTTTTTTTTTAATTTTGAATTTTCTACCAAACTATTCTAGTCCGTTGCTTAAAGTTGTATGAGAATTTAAAGACACATCACTAGTACTATGTTCAGTTTCCTGTTGGAGGTCTCAAATTCAGATAAAGCTATCTCTTTGTACAGAATTCTTACATGGCAGCTCCTGGAGCTGGAGTAAATTATAAATTCAGCACTCTTAAAATTGAACAAGACAGGATCTGCAAGCTGGTCACTATGTATAGCAGAAGGCAGGGAAGTTAGGAGGTGTGTGTGACATTTCTTAAATAATATATAAAATGTATATGTTCTGTAATGAAAAGTACTTCTTTGAGAGAATACTTAAATGATGCTATTCAGCATTTGTCTGCTGCGTTTTTCTTTAGCTTTTCTTTTCAAAAAACTCTTAAGAAAGCTTTTCCATTATTAATTGCAGTCATGACTCTGCAAACCAAAATGTTCTGATTAGGGAACTTTTTCACAAAACTTCTGGGAAATCTCAATATCCTCTACCAAATGGCTTTCCTAATGCCCTGTACTTTGCAAATTTAGTATTAAGTGATCAAATAGCAGCCCAAGGTAATCGAATCCCATGATTTGGGACCAGGTGTACAAAGATGTTCAAACAAATTATTTAATAATGAAAACAATAACAAGTGTAGTTAAATCTCTTGCTGATTTTCTAATGTTTATTAATTTAGGCACCTGTGTCTTCTGAACCACTTTCTTCAAAATGCTTACAAGGAGATGCACAGCATATGAATTTGCTGTGAATGTGATTACCTTGATACACACTCTAGGTGCTTATGTGATTAGAAGAGCATTATTATTTTAATTGTTCTATAGAATCCATTCTAACGAGTCTGCTTGTCGAATACTTGTTTTTTTTTTCATTAAAAATGCACTCTGCTCTTTTCTATTACCTCTTTAGATGTCCTCACTTAGGAAATATGCCCCACAATTTCCTTAAAATATTAGGCAAATACAACATTCATACATAGTTAAGATAAATTAAAACCATCAGTACCTTACAAGCAGAAAAATTATTTGGCCTTTCACTTGCGTAATATTACTTCATTCTGTTCTCTTTATGCAAACAGCACTGAAGAACCTTTGAGAGAAAGGAGGTTTATAATTAATATGGCAAATCGTCAACATAATCTACTCTAAATCTGTTTTTTAATCTTCTTTTCCAAGGGCTTTGGATGGTACTGCAGATGTTAAATCTTGCACATTACTTTCCCCTACTCTTGCTTCACTGAGCTATCTATAATATTCTAATTACCTTCTATACCTTCAAGGCAATTCCCATTATATTATTTTATTTTGTTAATGCACTTTCTTAAAGAAAGAAAACTGTAAGTAGTGCATTTGGGAAAGGGTAAAATGGCACGAAGATTGGACTTTTTGATGTTCTCTCTTTTTCCTTTTTTCACTTGTTTCACAGTGACTAAATAATAACTACTGGAAAGAATAATTTTACGAGAGGGAGTTACCTGTTATTCCTTCTTTGGTCCCAATACTGCTAATTAACAGCAGATATGAGGTTCTCTAAAGGTGTTAAAATGTAACAATATCTTGTTTTGCCATCTACTTTACCCTGCAAACAGAATTCATATACTATTATGAAATGGGCTGTTTGAGCTTTGAAGTCATAAGAAGGAAGTATGAAAATAGCAGAATAACAACATGATTTATCAGCATGAACAAAATAAATGGATGGTATTAACTGTATCATTCCAGCAGTCTCCACAGCAGTCCTAATGCCTTAACAGAATGTGTGAAAGTAAATGAAATGGCAGCGTGATTACACTGATTACAGTGGTTGCAAATATGTTAGGCTACATTCATGCTTCAGTGCAGCCGTAATTATACTTCAAAGAAATGCTGTGAGCAGGCTACTTCATTCTTATGGCATCCCTGCTGCTTGTTTCCTCTTATTTTGTTCTTAGCATCATAGGTCTCAGTCCTGCAGACACTCACTTGAAGGTGTAACTGTCTTTGTTTCACTGGTGGAAAAAATCCCATTTTGTGCATATCAGTATTATTGACTGTAAAGTCTTTCAACTCCTGTATGCTGCTATTTAAGTGCCATTAAATTATAAGTTTGGGTATGATTTAATATTATTCCTAATCTCTTACAGAGTAACGCTGTTTAGATTCCTTTAAAATGGTTGGTAAGGACTATGGGGAATATGGCTGCTCAATATTGAACAGTTGTCTTCTCCACCTTGCCCCTAGGTCTTAGTGCTGAAGGGAATAAATCCAAACCATTGTGATTTGTCTTTGATTAGTGCTGCCACATGCTGCAAGCAATACTGCAGGAAGAAAGATGAATTTATTGCTGTTGTTTCTCACTTCCCATTGGCAATGCATCGCAGCACCTAGCCTAAAGCTGTCCATTATATTTCCTTTAAGAAAAAGTATAGAAAAGAAAAATACATTTTGATGTGTCCGCATTTTGTCTGCACTTCAAAGGCACTGACATTTTACAGCCACTGTATTCCATTTCCCCCTCAGATAATGATGTGACACCATAAGGACAGAATACAGAATCAGGGTGCTAGTGTCTGAGGGAGGTATAAGGGTTCCTCTGAATTCACTTTCATGGCCCTTGCACTCCTGCAAATAACTGCTGGCAGTGGTAAGGCAGTGTTCCCCTTACTGTCTGGACATTTTTTATGTGATTTCTCACTGTGCCAACCTCTGGTTTGCAGAAATTTCTGTGTATGTCACAGCAGAGTACAAGCCTCAATGATCCTGATGTGGTCCTCAAGCAAGTTGAGCTCAGATGCAGGCTTGAAGTGTACCACAGAGCAAGCAACAAAGTCTGAATCAAAACCAAAGAACCCACTCATAACAAAAAAATATTTTTATTTGTTCTTTACCAAGCAAAATCACATCTTAAGCTTGGCTCTTCTTGAGGCTGAAGTGCTACTAGAAAATAACTAAGTACTATTATTGTGACAGAGAAAAGGAGGTTGGGAATGCCAACCACAAAAGGGATGAAAAACCAAATCAAGGAACACCCAGGATATTGCTGTGACCTTGAGTCTAGGCAGAGTTGCAAGGACCAGTAACCACCATTGAGAAACAAGCCATCCTTCAAGGGGCAGACAGGGCAACCACTGTACTTTGGTCTCTCTGATCCATACCGTGTTTCAGTAACTTCAGTAGGTACTCAGGGAGAATTTGAGCCGTGTACAAGGGTGTGTGCATGTTTTTCACAGAACTGTAGCTCAGACAGCACTGAGGTTTTTCAGTATCCTCAGGCAACAGTCAAACCAGGTGAGCCAAAACCAAATCTCTACCTTCCTGAGTCAGGAGGAGGGGAGTTAAGTATGTCTTAACTGAAAGTCACTCTTTGCTTGTCACACACTGATATATGAAGGTAATCGCTTCAGTGTGCGTTTAATTACAGTATTGTAATTAGCAGGTTGCAAGAGCAGATGCAGAGGGTCTTTTCATAGAGCAGGCTCTGATAGGCCATGAAAACATCTCAAAAAGAAAAGGGCAGAGCAATGTCACATTGTAATGCAGCTCTTTGTGCCTGGAAAAGAGGGTTAATTAGCTGATTGCTCCACTCTTCATCTTCATTTCTTAAGGTGGAGGGAACATTGTAGGAAGGGGACTAATTTATCTTCATGAGTTTTAAAATTAGCAAATAGCACCCAATCCTTGTTCAGTCTGACACTGTTGCTGGGCCTGATGCTGGGGCAAGGGCCTAATGAAAAAGGGAACAAAAACTCCTTGAAGATCTTCATTCAGACTGAGGAAAAGGAGAGAGAGATGCAATATTGAGAGGGGTTCACCATAGCAACTAGAGCTGTCCTTCAAATCATTTCTCCTCACGAGAGAGCAGTCATGATTCTGGGTTAATGCTGCATGCAGGGACTTGTAAGGCACCTGTACTTCCTCAGCACCTATTAACCAAGTTCATTTTTCAAAGTACCCTTTAGTGTTTTGTGGCAGCGAATGGCAGAGAGGTTACCCAGATCAGCTCGCTTTCAGATGAGGGTAACTCTTGGAAGGCTTTGAGGGTCAGTCAAGTTCAGAGCTGTTTGACAGGGAAATTGTATCACTGCCTAATGACAGGCAAGGTGAGGATTTTACACTAGATTAGATGTGGTTTCATATCCTTTAAGAAAACTGTGAAAACTATGGTGTTAGCTGTGGGGAAGGGAATACATCAATGCTCATGTTGTAAAGCGTCAAAGAAATGTAATAGTTCAGGAATTATTTCTTCATTATATAAACAAGGAGATCTTTTCCTATTTGGGATACCTTGTTATGTTCTTATATTATGATCTAAGTTAACTGTTAGGTCCTAGTGTTTGTATTTATTGAAGTTATCTATTTAAGGGATTAAAGTGCACAATCTTCCTAATTGTGCTTGCAGAAGTCAGTACAAATTGCACATTTAATTATTGTGTACTTAAAATCTGATAATCATAGAAAATCAAATACACAGCTTGGTTGATTCAGAAAATATTTTTAATAGGGCACTATTAAATTATAGAGTTAAACATTATTAGATATATTTATTCATGAGATAATTTGATATGTAACAAAATAAGCCAATACATGGTGTAACCTCTTGCAGTCTAATTTTCATGGATGAGCTCTTGCATATTTAATATCCTTTGAGGATATATTTTAACCTAGACTAATTATTGCTTTCCTCTATTTTCTGTTCAGTTTGACATAGACTGTTGGCTAAAATAATGTAATATTGTTATTACTGAGCAAATTAAGTAAATCGAGCTTATTTAATTTGGAATCATTGTTTATACTGTAAATGGCCTGATGCAGGTTATGACAACACACATCATACACAAACAAAACATGCTTATGAATAAAACACGAATAATGTGTTAAAAATAATCTCTATAAAGAAGTCTTATTCACATTGTATGCTGAAACACCATCAGGAATATTTTCTATCTTTGAAACATTTAAATAATATCTTTCTTGTATGATCCTGGTACATTTATTAACAGAAGCAAAGTAAGAATTTAATGGCGATATAAGATACTATTACATTATTAAGACAATTAAACTTAAAGGCTATCCAGATACCTAGAGAGCTTGACAGAAACTTTCAAGTGAGAATACCTTAGCACAGAGAATTTGTACTTTTAAATAGATTAATTAATTGAGAGCCTGTGTTCTGGCTTTGATATATACATTAATTTTGCGTCTCTGAAAATTTTTAATGAGACAAGTCTTAATTTTCTTCTCAGTGACATCCTTGTAAAATGTACTGATAGGTCAGGTTATATGTTTACAAGTTTTGGGATAATGCCAGTACTGTCAGGTGGCTTAAACAGATCAGTTATACTTGGTTCATCATCCAAACACCTTGCTGCATTTTGCTTCTTATGTTCATCAATTTTTTAGCATACTAATGTTTCAATAGGACTTTTCTCAAATAAAAATATTGAATGTTAAAAAAACTTAAAGAGAAAGTTTACATTCATGTAACTTTAATTTGAATTTGATGTGATAAATGTTATAGACTGAAAGTTTTCTAGAGTTCAGAGCTATATATCAATCTGAAAAATATAAAGTATATTTTAGTCATGTCATAATCCATTACTAAGTATTTCAAGTTGCCTTTAATTTCATTTTATTTGGAATTCCTATTGCACTGATATTAGAATTATTCCCTGTATTAAATCTGATACAAAAATTGCTATATAAAGGTTAGAGTCTTGGTCAGTCTTTTATGACTGTTTGTGATACTTGTGGTCTTTTAACAAGACACAGACTGAATGCTGTACACGGTCTTTATCAGAACAAGATATGGAAAACTTCTGCAAAACCATCAGATAGTGATCTATTTGGGAATGTGTTGTGGGCTCATTAAAAATGATGTGCTGTGGGACATGGAAAGTGTTTGCAGAGGCTGCCATCGGTTTTCCTTGTAAAAAATCATTAGAAAACAAAACAAAACAGAAAAGGGAGAGGGAGAAAATTTATAGCCAATACATTTGAATGTAGCTCATCAGACAAATCTTCAGAATTATCTGGCTTTTAGTAAAAGATAGGAAACATAAAGTCATGGAATTTCTTAAGATGTGTTATCACTGAAGACCATGTATATGTTCCTACTATTGTATTTTGCCCTTTCTGACAGGTGTTCCTGACCTCCAGGTTTAATTTATGTTGTCTGTGCCAAATTCACTACAAGACGTTTCCAACAATTTAGCCTGTAAGTGAACATCTGCCAATCTTTTCTTGAGCCATAAACATTTAACCTTTTCAAACTGATATTTTTACTTTTGTCGGAAACCTTCTAATGAACTGAGATTATCTGAACTTTTTTTTTACAAAAGTGAAGTCATCCAAGTAATCTGCTAATACATTAAAGATCAGAAAATGTATCAAATATTTTTATGATCATTTATGTGTATAATTACATATAAAACTACAGTCTAACTGATTCAATATTGGATCTAAAACAGGTGGAAAATGATAAGTATTAGTGAGAAAGAAGAAAGAAATACTATAATGGGAGCATTTTATGGGATCTAGTCCTAGATAGAAGTTCATATGGAAGATATATTACTTTAAGGAGGAAAGATATTTTGACTTTATTGTTATGGAGTTAACATGTTCCTACTACAGTAATGAAATATCTTTTGAGCCGTTCATATCCTGTGATTTCAAGCTTGCAAATGAGAAGTCATACATTTGATCGTAGCCACAGCCATTCGTGAAAACGTTCATTTTTCTCAAATGTATAATCACGAACTAGCTACATATAAAAAATCTCAGGATTAAACTATGTTAGGAATACACAAAAAACTTCCATTATTCTCCAGATAGCATAGAAATTTCTTCTAACAATTCATTTGAAAGACTTCATCATAATGCCGCCCTCATGATGGAGTTTTACAGCAGAATCAGCACCTGCCTTGGTGCTCTGAATTTGGTGGGTTGTTGGTACTCCCAGTTTGCTCTGATTTGGATGTTTAGATTAAAAAAATACAAACTGTGAAATGATTTGGCTGCCCAGAGCTCATGGTTGGCTGTGTTGGGGGGCTGAGGTTGGAGTCACTTCCACAGCTGTGAATTCCAAAATGAACTTCATATGATTTTCACAAATTCACTAGATAACATCTGTACTAGTGGAAATGTACTTCAAGTGTTACGAGTGAAGAATCCTTCCTCATTATCTATAATGTATTTAGTAAAATATCCCATCATCTTCTGCTGAGAAAGAGATGGACTTGTCATTGCCTGACCATCAGACTGCACAGCTCATCTGTTCTGAGTGCCTCATGCAAAAACACAAGCTGAGTGTTCACATAAGCTCATTTGGCTCAAAGCTATGCACTAATACCAATTCCCAATGCTTTTTTTATATCTATCAGGTAACAAGAAAGTAAATTTTCCTCTAATTCAAAATGATGGTCCTCCCTTTGCAATTGTTTGCTCAACTATTTTTCTGACTGGTCTGCTCTATGGATGAATGTGCAGGGAGATGGAAAACTTCGTCTTTCAACATGAAAGAATACCAATGCACTGTGAAGAGCAGTTTCTAGCTCACTTCACTGTGTTGCTTCAGATTGCTGCTAATTCCTAAAACTGGCCACCAGGTCAGATTCTGCCGTGTTTGATGATGCATGCTGTGTATCTGGGAAGGCCCAGCAATGTGCCAGGGGCAGTAGGTGTTTACAAAGACTTTGTTCTGCTAACAAACCAAATCATATGGTAACAATATGCAAAAGTTTTGGAAAACTTAGATTGCTCTGTTTTCATTATTTGTATGCTTTGTTCGAAGTGCACGTTATTTCTTCCCAGAGCAGCTGATCTAGTAATATATGCATTATTCTGAGTGGATCTTTTGGGACCAGCTAATTAAGCACTATAGACAGAGAACCAAAGCATATTATACTTCACTGACACCTTGCATGAAGCAGCATCAACATTCAGAAATATCTGGTAACCTTTTCTTGTGGGTGTTTGGCAGCCGGTTTTATGAATTGGTGTACTTAGCAACATTTTTCCTCATATCTACTAAAAATAACAACAGGAATTCTAAGAGGTTGTCAATGAATTACATCCCAGGGGAGAATTTTGCTCTTCTCTCATTTATCCAGGCATGTGTAGAGGCTTTTGACCCATTTAGCATAGATAAATGACCCATGATGTGAAATTTCCCAACAGTTTAATAATGCATTTAACTCAAAGTGACACTTGCTTGCAGCTGCCTTAAAGCAGTTTCCAGGCTATATATGTCTCTTTGAAATGATGTATGACAAGTAGGAAAGCTTCCTTGATAGAACCCCAAATCCCATGGGTGAGTAACAAGAAAATCCTTTTTAGATTGCCAGCAGCAAATTTATACTTTGCAAGTCTTTATTTAATTTCATCTGTTTTTCAATATCATTTACAGTTATGACCATTAGTCTAAAGCTCACAATAACTTCTTTACAAACTATTTTTTTCCTTACAGTAATGCATTGTAAAGGCTTTTATTGATCCTTTTTTTTTTCCCACAGAATACCAGAAGTAAAACCCTGCCTTACCACTGAAAATGTTTCTGTAATCCTCAAACTAACTTAGCTACCCCAAAATTCTGTTACATCTGGAAATCATGTAGTGAAACAGAAAGCCATGTTCTATGTCAGCTTTAAATCAGGAAACTCTCTTAATAAAACTCCCTTACATATTTAGACAGAGATCTGAATTATGGTTCTTAATTTTTGCTTGCATAGTTTTAAAGCAGTCATGATTGAATCTGTGGAAAGATCTTTATTAAATCTGTTTCTGTACTGAGCAACCTTCCATAATGCATTTTGTAATACTAGTAAGAAAGATTTAAGAAAGCAAGAAACATTAGACATGAGAAGTCAGACAACTTGAAAAAGACAATAAAATTTGTTATTTATCAACATTTATTTCTAATAGTAGAAGTCACATTCAAAATCAGGTCTTGAATTGTACTGAGGTATTCAGCATCAATAAATTCTGTAGTATCCCAAAGTCTACAAACAGAAAAACAAGTCTGTGTCAAAAGCACCCCCCCAGAACCTAAGTAATCCACGTAAAAATATAACAGGGAAAGACATGTGTCCACAAGGAAAGGTTAATGTGGGCAGAGGAAGAAGAAAAAAAAAACAACACCTGAGACAGCCACAAGCCAGATGATTAGAACAAAAACTCGGAGTTCACAGGATGTTTGTTACCTAGGACTCTGATCATTTTTCTGCTCTGCTGCTTCCTTTTTCCTCCAAGCTTTTATCTGTCTTGTGTTTCTCATCCCCAGTGACATTCACCTTGCTTACCTCTCCTTGCAGGATCCCCAGGCTCATCAAGGCATGGCTGCTTAGTGATACTTTTTGTTAGGTGTTTGTACTGTGTGCAGAAAAATTTGGTCCTGACCCACAATTTGTAATACAGATAAAAATAATGGGGTTTAAAAGTTTACTCCAGAGGCTCTAACAACCTGGAAGATGAGAGTGGAACAAAATATCACAGAAGGCCTAGCTCCTATGTGCTGCACAAAGGCTACTCCACTTGCTGCTTTTCTATTCATAGCATTTTAAGCCCATCTCCTGTGCTCCATTGCAATGTAAAGTCAAAGAAGTAAGCTTGAATCACAGAGAACGTCCTTGATTTAGATCTAAACATGGCTCATGTTTGATTTCTGCTGGCTACCATGCTGAGAAGCACGTGAAGCAGTCTACCTGAAGTTTATTCAGAGGATGGTACACTCAGAAGTGTGTGAACACGGCTGTGTTAGGTCTCATGCAGTACCTGCAAAATAATTGGGTACAAATTGTCTGAGCTAACTTTAACTGCCAAACCAAAGTTTGACATCTGTGCCTTCTGTCCGGGAAGAGCATTCCAGAGAGGACTTCAAGAAGCCCAGCACTGGCACATGGTTTGAATGTGGTGAGCCACATTTTGAAGAGTCCTCTCTTTTGATATGGATCATGAAGAAAATCCTCCTCCCACACCTGTAAAGGTTAGATAGCCAAAGTGACTAACATGTTCCGACAGAGCAGAGAATTGCTACCCTAAGGTGAAAGATCTCTGAAACACAAATGTCAATGGTTTACGGGCTGGTTCAGCCACGTTCCATGACGATTGGAGTGGGGGACCCACAGACCCACACCCCGGGAAAGGGGAACAGGAAAAGGGAGATGGGCCTAGAAACAAAACATTGGCAATTATCAAAGGAGGAAAGCTAATTTACTAAGTAAGATATCGGAATGCAAAATAACACAATATAATACAATATAATTGGAATTAAAGCTAATAAATCAAATAAAATGAGCAAGAGAGAGTGTCTGATAAACCGAAGGTCTTACGCTAATGCTGGAGGTGGGAAGGCAGCGAGCACCCACTGCTGGGCTGATCTCCAAAGGAAAGAGAGTGTCTCGTGACACGCAGACGGTTTTTATCTTTCCCTCTGAGCAGAAGACATAAAAATACAAAGCAACACAATGTCCCCTGGGATACCTAGTTCTTCTCCTCTGAAACAGGTATGCCCAGAACTATCGATGATCCACAGAGCTGGAGCATTAACTCTTTAACTCCCAATACACTACATGGTGTTATGATGTGGAATACCAATAAAAAATCATAAACCCACAACAGCAAAGAAGCCCCATCTCAGCAATGATGCAGCTTATTTTATTCAGGGAACAAAATCGTGGTTAGAAGCTGTATTGCCAGAAAAACAAAAAACAAAAAACACCTTAATTGCCGACACTAAATTTGTGTTGGCAGGAAGAAGTGGCTTGTAGAGACAGTCTTTCTAGCCAAGACAAAGTCAGCATCACTGCTAGCAGTACCAGTTGCCAGCTGCCTGTGCCTGACTGGCCACTAGAAGTGGGCTGCATCATGCCTCACCTTTGATGCAGAGCGAATCATCCTAGCTGGGGATAAGAACAGCTTTTACAGTGTGAGCTCAGACAAGCCTACTAAAAGGGTGAAGCTGCTGACTACCCTGTAAAAAGATGAGCACAAGAAACAGCAGAAGTGAGGCAGGGAGCCTATATCAAAGTTAATGAAGAAGGCACAGGGTCTAAGGAAAGGAGGAAATTCTTCTAGGAGTTTGGGTTTCTATGAACTTAGAGAGATCAATTTGCTGCTGAACCATGTGAACTGAGCGACAGAGTTCATTTTGAGAAAGACATACAAACTAAAGCTTGCACAGCTAGTGCCTCAGATCAGAGTGACCTGATGAGCTGTACTCTGTGAGAGTGGAGCTCTGAGACTGCAATGCACTTCGAGCTCCAGCAGCAGAAAGCAATCTCATTTATTACACATCCACTTTTCAGGACTTTTCATTTGTTTAGAAATTTTCTTCTTATTGAATTAATTAAAAACAGCTTATTTTCTAGTAAAAGCGATAGATGCAAATATGTCTTCTTTTCTGAAATACAAAGAAATTATATGATATTTACAATTTAGGTTCCTCTTCATTCCTCTTCCCAGATACTGCGTTTATAAATATGAATGCATTTCAAAGACATAAGTACCACATTTCTCACAAATAAAATCTGTTTTTAAGTATTTGTCCTAGCACACTTCTTCAAAATAAATAAAATCAACTCTCCCAAAGAATTTTTTTTGCAAGCTGCTTCTTTAAAATGCAAGCTTATTTGATTTAAACTCCTTCACCAGTCATTGTTAATGAATAATTATTCAGTGTTTCAAACTGAAACAGATAGCTTCATTTAGTATGATTAATGCTAATGTACAACTTCATTTGCATAATTACAAAATATAATAAAATAAATTCCAAATAGGAATCTTTGTTACTTTGTGAAAAAAAAAAATTACTTCTCAAAATTACTGCAAAACACAGTTTCAATATTCTCTGACTAAAATTGAAAGGTAAAACTTTTTCATCACAATGGATTACATGGCTTTGGCAAGATAAAAGTTATATCTCTGTGACAGATTGAATTAATCTACTGGAAGTATGTATCTGCTGAAACAGATATTCTTTCCCTACTTTTAAATATTTGGAGCTGTTTTATGTGAAAATTAACAAAGATTCTTAATGGAAGTGTAATTTTGCTCAATAGAATGTATGGAGTATGTTCTACTTCTTAAAGTTTAAAAACATGGTTCTCCCTGCAAGTTCTCAAGTACTTTTTCCTGCTTTAAGCAGAAGGTTTGTGTTCTATTCTGTGTGCTACGTATTTCAATCACCAATGAAGGCACAGTAGACCTGAGAATGCAATCCTTGTTACAGTTCATATTTAATAGCCAATTTCCACTTTCTGAATATATATATATATTTAATTTCAGGTAAACTGCTGTGACATCAGAATGATTACTACTGGAAGCACCTCTCTGCAACTTGCACTCTAGGAGAACAGGTGATATTAGTCATACTTCCTAATAAGTCAGAGGTAACACTGGGGTTTCAACAAGACTGTCTTAGGTCAAAAAGGCGGGTAGCACAAAACAGCTCAGAAAAGGTGGTCTGGATAATCAGAGCCTCGAGGAAATTCCATGTTCCTGAGGTGGTTTGGCTTTTACTCTGGCAGTTCCTGAAATCAAAACAGACATATAAGCAGTGATTAGCCAATCATTTTTGTAAGGATGTATGAGAATGATTCACAAATGGGAGGGACAATGTAAATGAGGAAATGACTTAGTGACATGGCAATAGACAGCAAAAGAAAATGCTGTTCTGAGAAGGCTTGGCAATGTTTAGATGGATAATAAATGTTAGCAGAATGAAGTTGATTTGCTCCTATCTTGAAAAACGACTAAATGTCCCTTTATATTTATTCCTGTGTATGTCAAGTAAGAGGGGCTCTGTTCTTATCTCTTTCCATAGTGAGGGTTTTCATCTCCAGGCTGTCAATTTACACTTTCTGGTAACATTTAAAGATATAACATTATTTTGATTTGCCTATATCTACAGCTCCATAGAGCCACTCTTCTGGAATAAGGAATGCTTGATTTTTTCCTAGCTATTATGTCAGAATTAATTAGCTTAAATGTTTCAGTAGTTAACATATTGGGAAATTCACAGAGGCAAATCGTGTCAGTCCCTCCATGTACGTATGTGACCTTGCACAGGGAGAAAGGGACTCTCCTGTTTTATTAGACTGTTTGTCAGGGCTTATACACAATCCTAATCATTGCACCTAGAGAATAAAGGATTATTCAAGGCTAGTTTAAACTGAAATACTTGACAAAGTAGGATCAGACACAGGCCAGTGAATACGGTTCCATAGGCTATTTAGAAGAGAATATATACAAAGATAATATAGCTAACTGAATTGCAATGGGAGTGGGAATGAAGGTAAGTTGAAACATGTCTAAATCTGCCTTGTAGTTTGAATACTTTCTCTCATGAAAAGTGAAATAGCACAATGGATGCCCAAAAATGCTAAGGAAAGTGGATTTATGTCCTATATGCGTTAGTGCTTCCTAATACTTGTCTTTCACAAAGATAAATCATTAAGAAGGGACTTAATATGAATCTTGAATCTCCAGCAATTTTCTCTCCTTTGAAGTAGATACAACCTGCACCCAATATTCTAATGAGTCTTATTTGTAACATCTGATTAGCACTTTTATGGCTGGCTGATTGTGACAGGAAGGTGCAAGCACTGTGAAGAGATTTGAATCAAGGCTTTCATTAAAAAGGTGAAACTTGCACAGACATTTTGCTGGTGAGACGTATAAAGGCATACTGAGATGGGGTCCTACAAATGCCATATTGGCTCAGAGCAGATTAACAAGGGCCAATTAACCCTGTCTTGCTACAGTCATCACATCTAGCGAGAGTTTAGCTCAGCTGCCTGCTGAAAAGAAGGACAAAGAAAAGGATCTCCATGGTAGCTGGGGACTGGAAACAGCTGGATGGTTACGTGTCTCCCTTCAGATGGCTGAGCTCTGGGGAGATGAGCTAAATAACCGTTAAATAGAAAATAGGCCCTGGGACCAATCCTTTAAAAAAAAGTGTATTTTTTATTCTTTTGCTTATTTGTTTGTTTTACTCCTATTTTTGAACTGTTTGCTCGGAAGAAGTGGAACTAATGAGTGCCTGAGGAAGAAGGCCCTGACACTCTTGTGCTGGATGATGTGACCTGTGGTAGCTGGTCACGGGAGACTCCGAGAGTAGGGAATTCAGCAGGCCCTTCTGGGATGAAAACACTGAAGCAGATCGTGCCACAGAGCTTTAGTTGCAATCTGCCTCTAAGTATAGAGAGTAGAACAATAATATTCATGGGGCTATGAGTTTTCAAATTACATCTTAAAACAAAATGAAACAAAACAAAAAACTACACCAAAGTACTGCTGTTTTTGTTTTTGTTTTAGTTCCCCAAAATAGGAGTCAGAGAGAGCTGTGTTCTTTGAATGACTTAAAAGCTAAGCTGATCCTTGAAGCTTCAGTTTTCAGCTATTAAATATGCCTCTAACTTTTCAATTTGGGGGACATAGGAGATCTTGAATTGATCTAAAATACAGTAGCAGCAAAAAAGCCCAGAAGTGAAAGAACTGTATTTTGCTCTATATGGAGGTATTTAATGCAAGCCTGATGAAATGAAGTCTGAAGTTTGTTCATCAGTGATTTCATCAGTGATTGTGAGATTGAAAACATTACTAAGTATGGGCTGAAATAGTAGTTACCTACAAATGCAACATCTCTGGTGGAAAATGAGTGGGATTGTGATGAACATGTATGGGCTCCTAAAATGACATGATTCATACATAGTGATAATGCTAGGATGAAGGTAACTTCTGAGCCCTATGCTTTTTTTTCCCTCTGCTGAATGCTGGTAACAACTTGAATTCAGTACTGACAGAAACAAGGATAGAGATTAAAAGAAAAAAAAAAAAGTGAGTGAACAGAGGGAAAAGTATTTCAAAAAGCACTTTAGGACTCATACAAGCTCATCGTTAGACCTGGCCATTACTTTACATTATCTACCAAAACTGAAGAGTACAGCATAGTTCCTTCTGCATACTGGTGAAAGAATCTAGAGGACTTAAGTGGTGGTCTCAGCAATTCTGTAGAGAGCTCTGGAGCACGCTATGTCTCTCATTGGATAAATCCACCAGCTGATACTTATATATGTCCTGTACTTACTGATCGCTGTAGCACCCTGAATCCTGGTAGTTCAATGGCTGCCTCTCCAAGAGAAAAAGCATGAAGGTTACCTGCCTCAAGTCCATGAGGCTGGAAAAAGGCAAGTGGTATTCAACTTCTGTTGTGCTGTGGGATTTCTTGGAGTTTCAGCTGATTGTCTTCCATGAAGAGTAAAAGCAAAGCAGCAGGGCTGCCTGTGTGAGAACTTTTGTATAATAAATTAAGCAAATATTATCTTTTCTTTGTGGGAAGCAACAGAAAACATTTTAAAAGTCACTTATTTTCACCTATGTTCATAAAAATTAATCATATGGATGTTAATGACCTGATATTTAAACCAAATTGATTTAAAGAGAAATATACAGCATAACTTCAAATACAGCATTTGAGTATTTGAAGCAAAACTTCAAATACTCAGTTAGTTGATGTTGGGATGATATTCCAAATCCTCCAATTGATCCAAAATATCAAAATAATCTGCAGATAACACTATTTACTATAATCTCAAATGGTGGCTGCCAGCACAGGTAGATTTCCCAGTAAAGTGTGTAATATAATTAACAGAATGTCACCTTTTAGAGACAGCCGGTCAAATATCATCACTAAAACAAGCCAGTCCCCCAGTCCCCACCCCACTTTTTTTTTTTTTAATGTTTATTTAGCACAGGTATTTTGAGCCTGGGGGGCCCAAGTGGTATAGAGAGTTCCTAATTGGGCATTTGCCTATAAAAACCATTAACTAAACTAAATGTGGATTGAGCCTTTGAGATTAAATTGCAAGCATAGAGATCAAATCTCCACAGGCAGGTTAAAATCTACCAATTATTTAAAGGGTTTAATTAAGTGCAGATCTTTCTGTAGGCTGATTTAAAAGGACATAACCTAACATTTGTAGCCAATAAAATGTGAGGAATAAAAGACTACTTTTTCCATTTATTTCTACCATAAAATATATGCTGTAAACTATCAGGAACATCTGAAGATATTTCACAGGCAGCACCATCTGTCTTCTTGGCAGACTATGCAGGCAGCGTGGGTGGCTTAGTTACTTGCTTATGAATCTGTAGCATCTCTTGCTTAGTCTGCTAGATGGGGCTGCCCCTTCCTTGTTTGAAATGATTTCAACATCTTTTTTGGTTCTATAGGAAACTGTTCTCTCACTTTTTTCTTCTTTTTTTTCCTAACATGGTTTCTCTGCACACCTGCTTAAAAAGAGAATGCTTACCAGTAGAGATAAGTCTCTTAGGCCTCATCAAGAGAATACTTCTTGCATGTATGTGTTCTCCTATGTAAAGTCTACCTGAATGCCTGATAGTAGGATGGAATCCAGAGCAGATTTTTTCATTACTAACTTAAGTTATCAAATACTTAATTGGTCAGAAAATTCCAGGCAGACTCAATACTGCTGCCTGCAGTAACATCTGCACATGGAAGAAAGATTTGTCTCAGATGTGATTCAGTGAGCTCATAATAGCCTTTGAGGAAAAGAGTTAAAGCAAGGAAATACTGTGTGTGTCTGTATGCAAGAAATGAATGCTGTCAGAGATGTAATCTTGTTTAATGAGTTCACTTGTTAGTCAAACTACAAAATTTTCTGTGTATCTTATATACAAAAATAATATGTAGAAGTTATTATTGTAGTTGCTTGGTAACAAAGTTTTGTGCTGTTTATCTTGGCTTTGAAAGAGTCACAACCAGTGAGGACATTATCCAAATATTGATCTGCATATTGAGAATATAAAATATCCCTTGACATCATTTTACAGACAAAGAACAAATATGTATTTTAAAGATGGCAGCTTTTTTTTTTTTTTGAGATGTCAAAAAATAGTGAGCAGCGTAGAGCAGAATTACATTGTTTCATAAAAAGAGCTCAATTTCAGCTGATATCTGTGTTACACAAGAACACACTATACCCTAAGAAATACCAAAACCAGCCTAGTAATTCCTTCCCTGCAAAGATTAGAGATAATGTCCTAGAGAACACAAATCTACCATTTATTGAGAGAAGGACCAAAAGCAATTAGTAACATGTAAGTCAGGGCTTATACTCTAGCAATGTTAGCAATGTGTCAATAAAAGGTAGCATTTACTCCCCCCAGATTCTTGTATTATCTCACAGTGGGGAACTTCTGTGCATATCAAAAGTAAAGTAGTAATTTCCTGCTCCTGGTGTGATGTCAATTCCCTGATGTTTTTGAAGGAGAAGGTTTTTTTTCATAATTAGATGACATTTTTTCATATATAGGTGCAAGAGTCTCGGATGACTTTGTGAGAGTCGTGATGTTTAAGTAACTTTCATATGCTAATGTTTATGCCATTTTATTCCTCTATATCCACAAGATTTGTTTTTCGTCTGGTGTTTTCTAGTAGGAAAGTGATGTCTTCTTTTGACTGCAGTGGATTTTCAAACTACCATACAAAGAGCACTTTGTGTTCAGTTCTGCATATGGGGGTTCAATGTCCATTGTAGCTTAGGAGCTAGCAAAGTTTCCAGTCTGTGTGTACTGCTTTTTGTTTCAGAGCAAAACTCACCTGAAAATTCAGCACTTACCTGTAGACTGAAGGAAGGGAAACAACTGTGTCTGTATGTGACGCAGTATTCAGCTAAAGAAAAATAGAGCTAGAAGTTAAATGCTACCAAAACAGAAAGAAAACTTTATTTTTGGCATGTTGCATTTCTCTACATTCTACTAATGAAGTAGATCAAGGAGTTATATTTCTCATATGTTTATTTTTGCTATGGAGTTTTTCTATTTTTTTAATTGTTTTTGTTATTAATAGTAAAACATTTACTTTTGCACCAACAGCTTGTTGCCTTTACAAATAAATTGCTCCTAAAGTAAGAACAGAATCTGTTCCTTTCTTGGGAGTCCTTCCCAGTCCTAGTAAATGCTCATGAAGATTCTTCTCAATGACAAGCATGCTATAATATCTATCAGTCAAGTACAACCAGAGTCACATTCCTAGCTGCACTCTAAGAGAAGGAAGATTGAATAAAATCATCCCCAGATGTTTGGATTACCCACACTGATACCAAGATGATCATCCCAGTAGATAAATTATAATATTCTCCTAGTCATTCTAGGCAACAGCCCTTTCGTGTTATTGTCACTTCAGATATATAACTATCAAGATACAAATGGCAATTCAGATGCCAATGACATGCTCTCTACAATCAGCTACTCTAGATATTATTCCTTTACTCAGTCAAGCAGAATTTCTCCTCCACTGGCTAATGCCTGCGCAATCTTGGATCCAGCAGCAGTGTAACATTCTGATCCTGCTTTCCAGATACTTCCCTGGTGAAGAAATTGGCAGAGAATGGGCATAGAATTGGCTCTACACCACTGCTTGCTAATGATCAAAATAGCTGGCCAAGCATGAAGAGGAATGTCAGCTGCAATAATTTATTTCCTTCCCTGGAGCAGGAGAGGAGCAGTGTAGGCCTACAAGGACAAGGCTGGGAGACATAAGCTCTCCTCAGGCTTCCCACAGAGCAGGACAGCTCTCTGAGCACCCCTTGCTTGCGGCAGTGCCTAAAGGCACAGTCTAGCACTGTCTGAATCACAGACACTTTGAGTTCCTACTTTATATGCAGCATTGCCATTCCTTTCATTGCACATGCAGTGCTCATCAGGCATTTGAATCTGGATAATGAGAAGAGTGCATAATCCAATTGCAGCTCTTCATTTTAAAGTTTTATTTTCTATCGTGACTGACACATGGCTCCAGATATTCTCAAAGACTCTCTGCTTAGCACTGTTGCTCCACGTTTCAGGGGAGGAACCTAGCAGAAATGGGCAGTTGCAAGGAAGCAATTTTCTTTTTTTTTTTTTTAACTCGCCTTTAACAGAAGTAAATACTTGTCATTTCAGAAGCTAGGTGTGTCACCAAACCTGATTAAAGTTTTCATTTAAAATTAAAATGATAACAAAATTAAAAATAAATAAATTAAAATGAGGGGAGTATAGCAGTAGCTACTCTATGGATTGATTTATTTATTAGAAACCTATCCCGACACTAGAATCCTGTCCTTTTGTCCTGACAGGGACGCCAATATGGTGGCTTATTTATGTACTCTATTTTCTTTAACAGATCAATTTAAATTTATGTGTGTTCAATCGTCTTGTTGATTGCTATGTTGCTTTTGTCATATATTGCTTCAGCCAACCCTTATCCACGGTGAGCGGACTCCTGGGCACGGAATGAAGTCTCTTATCTTTCAACTTCTGAGAAAAGTGATAGCCCTTAAACTTGTCAACAAACACAAAAAGAAAGATAGATAGGGAAGAATTTTTTTAGTATCTGAAATTATAAGAACATTAAGAAGCAGCAGCCCTCTGATGTTCTACCTGAAAGTGGGGAAGCACCTCAAAATGAAGTAGGAAGCCCTGAATGGAAAAGTGAAGAAACTTAGGACCATCTTGTTTCTTCAGCAGTTCTCTAATCTTCCTATGAAGACTTCAATGTCCAACATAGATTTTGAAAAATGTTGTTAGCTCCCAGAATACAGGAAAAGCTGCCTAATCTATCACAATAAGACAGGTAATCACCTTTGACAACACATGTTTATAGCTGAAATGAACCATTCACTGCTTAGAAATGTTTGACACTTCTGTATTACACTGCTATTAATGCCATTGCTTGAATCCATGAGTAGACAGAGAAATGTTTCTTAAAGATTCAAAAATTCAGCAGAAACTTCAAACCCACTTAAAATGCAGTGAGTTTAGGATGTTTTTGACAGAACCAAATGGGATCTCTATAAGCCGTGAATTAAAAATCCTGTGCAAGATGAATGAGCTCATGTAGGAAGGAAATCAGTCCTTAAGACCAAGTAGAGTGCATTGATATTGTTTTCCAAAGCTTAATAAGTCAGTATAAAGTTAGAACAAGTCAATCAGCTTAGCCTGTATCTTCTTTCCTGTGTATTCTATAGTAATTAGAGCTGAAACCTGGAACTTACAAGACCTAGATCTTTGTTTAGTACAAGAATCATGGTACTACTGACATGGATTACAGCTACTCCAGTTCTCTTTGATTGCTGAGTTCTAGACTTAGCTAGGAACCTAATGGGAATTTCTGCATTTCTATAGAAATGCCATAAAAACTAGGAAATGTAGTCAAGTTTTTCTCCTCTGTGTCATTAAACTGCTGAATTTTTAATTATTTTGTGTGCAGAGTTTTGATGGGATTTTGCTGCCACAAACAACCTGAGCTGGGAGCATTAGAGCAAGAGCTGTGAACAACCTCTTTCAGTTAAGCCATGTGTTCATCTTAGTGCTTTTGCAATTAAGCAAAGTATGTAAAGGCCACTCCTTCTCTCCCTTCACTGGAGAAGAAGGAATAAAGGGAATGGAAGGGAAGATATGGGTGCCTCTATTCAGCAGCAATTTCTGGGCTCCAGATTCTGGATAGATTTAAGAAAATCTCCAAAGCTTTTTACAAACATACCTGTGCTCAGGTATCTTTCAGGCATTTTCCAGGTATCTAAAGTTTGTTTTAAATCTCTGAGGTACCTTGGAAATGCTAACATTGGTGATTTGATTTCTGCTGTAATGGAAGACTACTAGTATGTCTGTCATCCATAAAGTGACTAATGTTAGACTTAGGATTAAGTAATACATCAGGCATGATTTATCACAAATGTGAAGGGAAACCTGAGAACCAGTAAATTTATTTTTATTAGATAAAATGTGAAGACAGGAATGAAAATTAAAGGTAGAAATCTAAGAACATAAATCTTGAGAGAGTCAGACCCTACCGTATATGAGTCTAGTCAAAGTGGGATGAAATAGTACTAGCAGCTAACTCAAAAGGAAATGAAAGGTGCTTAGGGTGAAATATCCTAAGCAGACAGGCCAAGACTGGGGCTGATCCAACACTGCATGTTTGGGAAAATATTGATGATAAACAGAACCTGCCTTCCCTTGAGTCCGTCTTTGAGACAAACACATTATTTCTCTTCATAAGCATCCAAAGTCTGCAATGCTTATTGACCCCAATTAAACCTTTCTCTGTTCAGCAACCACTAGATAGTGGAATTTACATTCCCTTGTCAAAACACCAAGGTATTGGCAAAATACACCAGCAGAACTTTTGCTGAGCAGCTTCAGGGAAGGAATGGAAAGTGAGTGACACTGATGATTAATGAGCCTATTAAAGCTTAAAGTCTGACACTGTAAAGATAAGCTGGCAGTGAAAATGACTCCTACCATATATATATCAAGGGCATCAGAAAGAATACCCTCTGTATAATAGTAACCCGCTATCATTAGTGGCAGGACATACATATCTAGCATGTGTTGCCTCGTTACTGTTTAGTCTGCTTGAGTATTTTGAGGTGGAGGCCTTGAACAATAATGTGAAGTCTCAGACAAGAGGAGGAGGCTTTGTTGAGTTCTGATAAAAAGGACACCCACACATCATTCAGGGAGGATCAGACCAAACAAAAAATGTCAGGTGACAAATTAAAAGAGAATTTTAGCTAAATGGCAGTGGAGCAGAAGGCTCTGGGGGAAAGGCCTGTTACAGGGGAGAAAGTTTATACTCATGCTGACCTGAGGACTCATGTTAGATATACACTTGAGTGGTGACAGTGGTGGACTAGGACTTGGACTTCAATTCTTTGTCTCTAAAAGCCATTGCCTCACTGAAATACTCAAAGCATCTTGCTTTAGAGGATTTTCCTGACAGAATTAATCCCTTGTGCTATACACATGCATGCATTCTGAGTTCCGTGTTCCTGCAAAGAGTCAGCTGTACCACCGTTGTACTGCACATAAGGCCTGGGCATGCGCACTTGGTTTGATGAATTATGAATCCATCAGAGTTAGCAGAAGCATGAGGCCATCTGTGCTGCATGTATACAAAAATACGATGCTTGCTTTCTGAACATTCAATCTTGTTATGTAAGTGCGTAGAGCTGTGCTGCACAGAGTCAGTGGAAACATGTCTGGTATTTCTGGAGCTATGTCAGGTGCTCTGAAATTTTAGGAAACTGTCCACAGTCTTCAAACTTCACCCAAACAATATTTCTGCATGCAAAAATAAACCTTGATAAAATATATATTTTAGCTACCATCTGTAGCAGTTATCTTGTGCCAGCTTTCTTTGAAATGTTGGTTTCATTTATCCAGCTCTAAAATACACATATTACTGTCATGCCTTCTCCCATCTCTGCTATGCCTATTTAAGCAGTCAATTACTCTGGGAAGTGGATCTGGAAATTTCATACCGGAGTTATGTAGAAGCAATTCAATACAAGCAATAAATACATTTTCATCTTGTACAACTAGGTGAAATAAAAGAATTCTTAGCCTGCAAATTTGGCACTGGATGTTGTCATATGACAGCATACTCATCTGCAGTATTGTTGGAAAGTGAATTTGCCAGAGTTACTGCTCAAATACTTGATTAATTCCTGCTATAATGTGAACATTTATTGACACCGTTTACAAATATATCCATCCTCTTCCAGCCTGTCACCACTATTTCCTTTAACCCTTGGAAGAGAAAATCAGCTAATTGTTTGAGTAGATCCCCATGGTAATCTTCAATTGGCAGTGCTGTTACTTTTGCTACTGAGGACTAAAATACATAAAACACTATGTCCTCAATAATTATTTGATGTCTGCTAAATGTACCCAAAATGGAGAGTAATTATTTTATCATAAAAAGGTCTGTTGGACTTATCCTAACTTGAATTTAGCTTCTTTTCTGCAGTAATGTAACAGCGCTGTCAAGCTAGTCTTGTATTTAAATTGGATTAGATTAGGTATGAATTTTGTCAACAAGCAATGCATACTCAACATGTTCTTTTAAAGACCTTCATTAATAAACCCACACAGCATGTTAAAAATCTTTTTTCACATTGTATGTAAGTTGTAATTTTAATAAGAGCAGTTACAGAACTCGTAACTTTTGCACTTAAGAGATTGCTCTGTCCTGGAAGCTGAGATCAAAATTGACCTGATGGTGTAAAACTGGGAGCCTGCAAAGGATAAACTGACAACATAGTAAGAAGTACTTTTTTTAGATGCTGTAGTAAAATTTCTATCACTTTACATAAGTTTTCTGTTGGCTTGTAGACTCTTTTTAAGGCTACGTTATTACACAGTGAAATGAGTACAGAATATCCTAAGCTGTAACTAACGTGTTAGAAGAATCGTGAAATCAGCAAGGTTGGAAAAGACTTTCAAGATCATAAAGTCTAAAAATCAACGTTACATTATGAGGCCCATCCACAACCTATATCCCTCAGTTTCACATCCATGTCTTTTAAATATATCTAGGAATGGTGTTTCTATTGGTTTCCTGAGCAGCCTGTTTCAATACTTAACACTCTCTCTGTGAAGAAATTCTTCCTAATATTCATTTTAAACCTCCCCCGGCACAATTTGAAACCATTTCCTTATGTCCTAACTCCTGTCACCCGATAAAAGAGACCAATATCTCCTTTCAGGTTTCTGTAGAGTAGTAAGCTCTCCCCCTCAGCCTCCTCCAGATTAAACAGTCACAGTTAGACTCATAGAATTGTTTTGATTTGGAAGGGACCTTAAAAGGTCATTTAGTGTAACTCCCCTGCAATGAACGGGGACAACTCCAGCTCAGTCACACAGCTCAGTGCCTGGTTAATCTTACATAATTATACAGTATTAAAAGAATTAAATCAGTTCATACTGCTCAACAACTGAATGAAGTCAAGGCAATGTTAAATCAAGTATCAATATAAACTAGGGAGTGCCACCCAGACCACTTCATAATATTTTGGTTTCAGCTATGTTAGTGGCTCTATTCTAGTACCTTGTTTCAGATGAAGAAAAGTTGGAAAGAGGCTTCTATATAAGAAGTTTGGAAGAGGTGTTCCTTATCTATGCTTTGCTTATCTTCTACCACAATGTATACATTAAGGACACCAATGTGTCTCTACCATGTCCTATTCCTGACTTTTCTGCAGGGTCTGACTCTTGTTTGGTGCTGTTTAGCAATTACAAAAGCAAGTGCCAGTAAACTAGACATTTTTGCTTAGCAAGAACATTTTGCTTAGTAGGAACATTATTACAGATATATTTTTTCATGACTTCAAATCAGAACACTGACAATCTATGTTGCTGTGGTAATAGTTTACTGAAGGCAATTAAAAAAAGTATTTTAATTGTTTTAATTTAATATGTGAGTACAAAATGTTCAGCCTCTTACTGCCTCTGTAAAACGGCACTGGATTTATATTAATGGGATCTAATCTCAAGATTATTGACTATATAAGGATATATAAAACAAGTCATCCACTATACAAACGTTCTAGAACACGATTAATAAAAATATTTTGACTTTTATGCTCCTTTGGTTTCTGTGCAAATGCACACATTTCTTTTCTATATATTTATATAAAAGAAATCTTGTTATAGAAAGTAGTAGCTATTTCACAGCAGTACTACAATATAACAATTCAGACTTAATGAAACATTTATAATATGCTATTACTGATATTGTTCATTTAAATATGCTATTACTGATATTGTTTCATTATGCACTTTCTTGTACACTGTTTTCATGCTTAAGTGACCTCTAAATTGGACTATTGCAAATCACTACTAATGGGTTTGCAATGATATGAGTTTCTACTGGGACAAAATATGGCTGGGAAGGTATTTCTGTCTCTATTATGCTTTATAAAGACTTTGTATATGAAAAGTCTCTTAAAGTAGGGACCCATCCTCATTTCTGAGTAGTGAACTATGAACGGTGTTGAGGAGCAAATGGGTATATTCATTTTATGAAGAGATTCAACCTGGTTTTCTGCTGATGCAAAGAAGATTACACAGGTTAGAGGTTTTCTTGGCCAATATTGTAGCTATTCTTAGAAGATGAATGGTGATAACAATATGCATTAGTAGCAGATTATACTTATAGTATGAATGTATCCTATGGTTTGCCATAAACATCATATTTTAATACTGAGGAGAAAAAATCTGTTGTTTTCCACGAAGAAAAATATCACTTAAAAATTCCTGAAATTTAAACATTCAGTCACTGACAACTTAGAGGTATAATATAATGTTTTATTGTAGCTTATTAACCTCCTATTGAAACTGTAGCAAAACTGACTCTAACGTGCTCTGCAAAGCACAGAAATATCTTGTTGAGCTCTGAATTTTTGACAAACAGTATAAAACAAGTAGTATATACAGCCATTAAAACTGTACAGCAAGATCTCTCTTCAGCTTTTTATTCCCAAAGAACAATTGGCCTTTTGGAGTTTTCACAAAGAAAAAGAGGCCTTTGGAAGAACTTCAAGTTGCTTCCATGCAGCTCCCTTGCTGTTGAGCTGGAAGGTTAAAGCTAGCCTTGCTTTTCTTACCTTCTGACCAAAACAGCTTTTCAAGTACAACGAGATAAAGAAAAGGTGTATTTAACAATCACACAGAGGCAGTAGCCACTTCTCTTTCCTTTCACCTGCCTCCCCCCCCCACCACTATCAAAGCAGCAGCAAAACCAGCATACTCTGCATCAGCTGGATCAATGCAATTGACAGGCACATTTAGGTCAGCAGGAACTTTGCTGCAGCAATGCAAGGAACAGTGACACTGCTTTTGATGATCACAATAGCAAATTTTAATTATCAGGATAGCGTAGTGCCCTGGTAAGCCTGAATTCACCAGCCCACAGGGGTGTGTGCTGCCCAGAATAAGGAAGAAGTAATTCCTTGATCTGAGTGGAAATATGCCATGAATTATTGTTGCTGTCACTGTAAGTTTATAAAGCATTTTACAAAGACATATTCCCTTACTCAAAGATTTTATAATCTGATATGAGATAAAAACAAGACAAGACAAGAAGCAACAGTTCAGGAGAGATCACTGATTATAAATAAAGGGTAGAAATAATTGTCTGAAGAAATGTTTCAGTAAGAAATTCAAAGGCAGAGAGAGGGTGCCTGCATACAAGATCAGAGGGAGGGTTCCAGGCACGCACGGCTGAAAATCAAGAGAATGCGATTATAGGATTGGAAAGAGCAGAGGCACAAGAGGCAGGAGGGAACATGATTCTGCAGAACTACTAGAGGCAAAATTACAGAGAGCTCTACAATCACTGCTAATGTAGCTCTACTGGATGCTAGCAAAACATCCACAACAGCAATTCCTATGTGCAGGAATCAAGAGTTTAATTAGAAGAGTTTCCATGACAAAGTAAGTGAAGGGTGATTCAAATATTGGGAAGGTATGAGATAAATGTTTTCCAATATTATGTGGAAATAGATGTGATTCCATGCACAGCTCTGGTCATCCGACACACACAGTGTATTTAGAAAAATAAATCTGATGTAAACATTTTTCTGATTCCACTTGCTGACCTGAAAAAAGTCCTACAGCAATAAATCCAGAACACAGAAAAGTGTTTTACTTATCAAAACAAATGAGGAAAAACTCCTCTGCTGATCAGAAACTGCTGACAGTAATTGTAATGGCATGAGGGACCTCCTGTTTCCTCCCCAAAAGGGAGGTGAATAAACTAAACAGAAGCCAGTATCTGCTGGTGTCAGACTAGCTACAGAAGTGTGACCAGATAATTAACTGGTCCCTTACCACAGAAACTACATAGGATAGTATACAGTTAGCATCTGAGTGGAGATTTCTTGTAAATGGAGCTGCCATTCACCTTGATGGACTGATACATGAAGAAAGGTCAGGACAGTTTCTCATATTCCCAGAAAGTCACAGGTTTTCTTTCATGCAGACCTTTTCTATCAGATATTTCTGATGGTTTTGTGAGAATTTTTAGAAACGGATTTCTATCTGCGATGCTGTATATGAATATAACCTCGTGAGTGTAGAGTAGCATTTGTGGTGGGGTAGTATAGATGTACATGAAAAATCTTACTAGAAAGTTATATGTTAGAAGTGGTTACTGAATTTATCTTTGGCTTATGTAACACTGAAAAGCTTCAGACCACAGCAGAAACAGACCTCCTGCTCTTTTTGAAATGGCTGAAGAGAAATCCTCTTTTCTGCTGGCTTGTAATCATTCATCAGTGATTATTTCAATCTACCTTACTCCTCAACAAAAACTAAAAGGTAAACATGAACTCTGCCTGTGACTAGTAAATTTATTCCGTCAAGAGCTACTATTTATCTGAGGCAACAATCACTTTTTTCACATTAAGTGTAAGCATTAAAAATTATCCTTACATACTGCCTGCCCATATGTAATTTACATTTGTGATCCCATTTTCTACCTGAAGGAGAATGCAAAGTCTCCTTTCCCTGAGGATGTTCCACTTAGTTGAAGAGCTGCATTCTTTAAAGTACTTACAGAATTGTTGCAGGGAGATGAACCATTTCTGAATTTTCATCAGTGCAGAAAGCAAAGTTGATATCAAAGTGTCAAGATACTGTATTCATGTATTTTTTGATAGAAACATTTCCCTTACTTTTGATCATTGTAAAAACCGAACATGGCAGACATAGAAGGAATTCTGGGAACCATTAACAGTTAAGCTTTTTTGGATTAACAGCTTTCAAAAAATACCTCCATATCTTTTGATCAGAAATGAAGAGTTGTTGAAAGATAACAACTGTTAAACTCGCTCTTATTTGGCAGAGGAGTTGTCTTGTTTTGTGGCAAATCAGCATGTTATAAAACAACTAGTCAAAACTGTTACATTGATTCAGGAACTGACAGCATTTCTGTTCATTTCTCATCGATGACCTTGTCTGAAGGAAAAACGTGGTATATTTCTGATAATGTTTACCCGAGAGGTAAAAACATTTGCAGCAATTGAATGTAAATTGTATGAAATCTCAGCCTACACAAGTATTAAATTCCATACTCTGGCATTAAGAAAAAGCCAGTCCTGAAAGGAGAACATCTTTATTAGTGCCTGCAACGTATGAAGACTAATTCTGATAATTTGTTGCTGCATTGACTTTATGACTGTACAAATCTGAAATGAGAGTGAGTGTGTATGTCTATGAATGAGAAGTTTGGCACAGAAAGGCTCTTTCTGAAAGCACAGTTGGCACAAAGGGTTTGCAAAGGCAGCTGGAAATCATCAGCTAAAAATTACTCCTGTGAGTCACAGGGGAGTAAGAACAGGCTGAGGAACCTGCAGTTGTGGCACAGAAGCCCTGAAGTGACTTCCAGTTACATGCAAAGTTTCAGCTAGACCGAAATTAATACTCAGCTCTCAAGTTTCAAACTGATTCTTTAATTGCCAGGACATTCTTTCTTTCCTCCCAGTTGCCTTTCTGAGAAAATAAATGAGACCTACATGAAGTTTGAAAAATATAGCTTGTGCATACAGAACAATCAGACATGTATGCAGAAATACCCAGCTTGGCCTTTGTAACAATTAAATCTAAGTGTATGCTTTGATAGGATTCTTAGGAAGCCAAAAAAACAAATATGCAAGAGAAAACCAAGGTAGAGAGGAAGCGATTTACTTGCTGATTCTACTGCTCTCTCTCTCATGCCTAGATTGAAATGGTTATTATTATCTCTCAGAAATTAAGGAGAAGTGATATAGACTGCTGAGATGAAGGAATGGAAACATTTTTCCTTTAGGGTAACTTTGAATAAATAACCCACTTTTTATCCTGATATCCAGAGTGAGTATAGAGAACAAGGATTGTGTTATACAAGGAGGGTCCAAAGATGTGTAGTTCTGTCACACTTCTCTGTCAAAATTGCCCAAACTAGTTACTAGCTAGTGTTTAGCTAGGCTGTCATACCAAAAATCAAAACCACATGTAATTTTTCTCCTTTGGACTTTTATTGCAAACAGAAAACTCAGTGACAGGCTGGTTAAGGAGGGGTATGAACTGCTCAGATGTGCTCTACGTGACAGAGCTTGGTTTGTGTTCTGAGCAAGGCATGGCTGTGACCCAGGGTGAATTTCTTGCTGGAGCTACAAAGAGCACTCCCAGCTGAGTTGTCTCCTGAGGTTTTTTTTCTGTCTGCTCGCACCTGGAACTCTGACTGATAGTCAGAAGAGTATGTATCATTTGCAGTTAAAGTAACAGCCTCTCTAAAGGAAAATACCCACTTTTTCCAAATTTCTGGTAAGAAATAAAAGAAATTTTGTTCCTATCAGAGCTTCTCTGCAATAACAAATATTATTTTATAAAATCAAGCAAGTAGCTCTTCATACTGCTGATGTTGGCAATAATAATAATAATCATTACATCAATTTCTTATGGCATGGGTTTATTTTCTGTTTTTCAGTAACTTTTCAGGGTATATCCACAGTTAAGATGGATGATGGAGGACAATGTAATAGGTACTGTAATTCTGATTTACCACGTGCTGTAAAATCTTATATCTCTGTAAAAGAGCAGATAAGTCTTTGTTTTAAAACTTTAACCTTCTCCAAATGTTTTCTAACTCTCTATTCATCTATTCATTATATTTATTTCCTGATCCAGGTATTCAATGAAACACTTTTGAGATATTTTAAGTTCTGAAAACTACTGTATCCTGTAAGTTTTTCTATGGTCTGGTTATACAGCCTCATTTCAATGTTTTTAAACAAACAGTTCATCCTCACAGTCTACCAGTTATGTGGAAGGGTAGAATAGCTTTAAATTGTTACACAAATTAAAAATCAAACTTACATTGCCTAGGCTGGAATTGTTACTAAAATCAATCAGAAGATTTAAATAACTATATACATATAATCATATATACATTATATACATATATATATATATATAATATATAATGCATATAATTACTGATATATTTTGTATTTATTATTTTGCAATAACTGTAATAGCATATAAAAATGAATGTTTCCCAAAATATTGTATCTGCTTTAAGATTTGTCCAATCACAAATTATTCCTTTGCATTTTCTTTTATAACTACCCAGGCAGAGAGATAGAAAAGCTTGGAAAACAGGACAGGTGACTGAAGAAGACTGTATGTCGAATGGGCACTGTAGACTTTCCAACTTAGTCATCTGCACTTCAATAATAATGCTCCAATTCATGTTTCCTAAGGAGGCAGAGATCATTGCCCAGAGGTTTATTGCCACTTGTAATTCTTACTAATTGCATTCTTAAATAGACTTAAACAAGTGCTGTGGTGATGCTAGCCCATCCAGTGTAGTTATCTCTTCCATGTTACAAGTAGAAAGTCAGTGGCTTCTGATTTACTTGGTCTCCATGAAACACAGTACACAAATTTTGCTCACAAAATAGAGTAGCTTATCTTCCAAGTCAATGAGACAAAGAAAGCCTAAGAATGCTATGTTGGATTTAGATTGCCTTCTGTAACACATTTTTATCTTCCCAAAGAGATTTTTCCTGTTTACCATCATTGCTTTCCTCTCTCCCACCACTTTCCCCAAGATTATCTATATTTATTTTGCATGGGTTATTTTTTGTCATTTCTTTCACGTAAAGTGCACATAAAGGTCTTCTGATGAAAAATCAGAATCTCAGTCAAAATGTTCCTGTACAGTACATTCATAATAAATAAGCACTGATATTGTAAGCTTAAGAGAGAATTCATTAAGAATCAAATAATGAAAGAGAAACTCGGAAAATAAAATATGAAAAATTAATGGATTTATTGTACAGGAAAAGAGAGCAAAGAGAATAAAACAAGAGAGCTTACTGTAGGCAAGTATGCTTAATGTTTATTTAAGTAAAAACAAAATGTAAAGAAAGTTAGATTAGTGAGTAGATGAAAAAGATATCCAATGAAGGTAAGAAATAGGAAAATAATAACGCCTATTGAATTTTCACAGAATTTCAGATTTGTCTCATTTTCCTTTGTCATTTGTTTTCTCATTTAGAAAAAAAATCGAATTAGCAATGATCAGAGAATCCATCTTATGGGCTTCATAAGAAAAGAAGAAAATAGTTCGACTTTAATGAATTCAAATATATTTTACATGAAAAATTAAGTGCCTCTGTAGGAGTAAAGATCAGAAAAAGTAATATTCTTTCTGTTACTATTTTCAGGATTTTCACAAAGTCGCAAATATGTTTTTACTGCCAAAATATATTGTTTGCTTTACATCACATCAAGGTACTTCAGTTCTTCTAAATAACTACCTCCTAAAACTCTACCTATTCATCTTTTTGGCCACAAAAATAAACACCACTGTTTAATTTTGATGTGTGCAAATGCATAAATCAAAGCAGTGTGCATCCAATCACACTAAATAAAGTTAATAAAAGGTGAGGTTAGATATACCCATCTTTCTTCCCAACTATATTAGAATGGTGGAAATACAAGCATCTGTTCAATTGAGGAAAGCTTATCCTTTTCAGAGCATGCAGTCCTAGCAGTTCTTTTAGTTTTATTCATAGGACCTAAAGAGAAGACAAAGGTGAACTTAAGGCTGTGAAAGAGATGATGGCAAGGTTCACAAATTACATGGGCATTTCTCACAAACTTAGGAGTAAAAAAATAGTCTGCAAATGATATGCCTAAACTTCTGGCATTACAGCACTCTTCTTCACTAACAAAAGTGCTACCTCTTACAAGGGGACCTAGTGTTGGTCCTTCTGTTGGTATAAGTGGGGAGGAAACAGATCTTTAAAATGAATCTGATTTCAATTCCCCAATAAGGTTACATTTCACACACCTCGGGTACCTGTGATTATGTGATCTCTACTGGCAACATCTCTATCAATGACTCAACCAAACCTTTACATAACGTGTCTGTATGCATATAAGAAAGGTATTCTGAGTTAATAATGTCAAACAAACATTAAAAATGCCGATTTAGGAAAGGATTGCAATGGATACTGGTAGGTTTGGATTGCTAGAGTTTGAAGATGATGTTAATTGTTCCTATGAAAAGAGATAAAAGCAAAGCAAATATCAACATTTCTATTACATCCAGGTTCTTTTAGGAGTCAGCTAGGTATTGTATAATCTAAGAGCAACAGTCTGTCCCTGGCATAGACACAGAGCACTACCTAATTTCAATATAAATCAAATAACTCCTCTAAACACAAATGAACTGCCAGGATTTCTTTGATAAGCAGGGCTTAAGAAAAGTTTTGATTTTTTTTTTTTGTAACTTCTTTTTTTAATCTCCTGGATAAGGATATTTATTACTCATTTGTTTATAGACTAAATTGTTCACATTGCTGTAAATAACTTCTGAAATATAGTTCTCTCAACTGTGCTAAGCTTTAATATAGCATAGTAATGAGTGGGATGTGCAACTTCTGCTTATCTGCTCTGTTTTGGACAATGCCAGTGGCTCATGTTTATTAAGAAAGCTGGCAGTGAAACTGAATCTCTGGTTTCCCCCTGGTAGATAAACTGTGTCTGAGCTAACATTCACGAGGATCTTGGAAGACTCATTTAAATACAATGCCTGAGGCTACACATTTTTTTCCTGGATTCCAGAGCAGTACATAAAGCTTTTACTTTTCAGATGTTCTTTTGGAATTGATGCTTATATATAACAAAGGCTGACCAGGATTTTGTAGAAAGCACTGAGTGTCTGTATCTGAACTGAGTGCTCAGGTTTTTTTGCACATTGTTATCCGCATTGCAAGTAAGACACAATTTTTTTTGATGACTTAAAACAAAAGATAAGTACCATCTTGACAGTGCTATGAGGCTCTAAGGAAATAAGCAACTATTTACCTCCTTTTTCTGGCACCACAGACCTCACACGTGCACAAGTGTCACATGTCTCCTTCATGCCATTCCAACCTGTGAGGGGTTGGAACTTGGTGATCCTTGTTGTCTCTTCCAACCCAAGCCATTCTATGACTCCATGAAGGAATCTTGAAAGAAAGAAAGGAAGAAAGAGAAAAAAAAAAAGACAGAAAGTCCCAACTCCTAAACATGCTCCCATGAACTTGGGAAGTGACATGTTGGATGCCATGCAGGGTCTGGGGGCTTGTTGCCACAATGACTGTCTTTCAGGCTCCTGGTCTGAATACAACATCATATTTTATGCCATATATTAATTTACTCTGCATCTTAGTCCTCTGAGAACTTCAGATCTTAAGAAAGCACCCCTTACCGGTCCTTTTGAATAGAATTTGTATTTTTTCTTTTACAGCACAGCTAAAGAAGGAGATACTGAATTTCTTTTCTGTACAATAGCCAAGTGGTATGAACGCTTGCTCTATAAAAGACAAACACAGACTCAATTCCCTCTAGTCCAACTTCAAATCTAATCTTTCATCTTCCAGATGAGTGCTCAAAACACAAGGCTTGCAAGAAACAAGGCTACTCAGGAGGTGGGGAATGCTGTTGCTCTTTTAGAGCAGTACCTCTGTGTAGCAGAAAAGCTGAAAATTTACTAGGTCAGAAAGAAGGGACAACTCAGCAGTTCAGTGGTTAAGGCACACGCTGTGTTTGGACCCTACTTTCAAGGTCTGTTTCTCCTTTCTGTTTTTTAATCCAGTTTCTGTAGAACCTAAAATTCAGTTATATATTCTATAGAGGAGGATGGTAAGTACAGACCGATCTCCAGATGAGGACTTTGCCTCCTAGGTGACCTAACTCCCCAGCTGTCCACCTGGGGCTCACACCTATCCAAACAGGACAATAATTAAAATAATGTGTGAAGGAAAACTACTGGCTGAAATGACAGCAGCTAGGTTTTGAAGGAAAGAGAAGCTATGGTTTGAAACAGTTTCATATTTTGAAGTGCTAGGCCACTTTAAAAAATAAAATCTTATCTAGGGGAAGGAAGATAGGAGGAGCAGGGTTTAAATTCTGGATTGCAGCTGAGATGAACTACTGGCA
Organism: Cyrtonyx montezumae; assembly: GCF_038088225.1. NCBI lineage: Eukaryota > Metazoa > Chordata > Aves > Galliformes > Odontophoridae > Cyrtonyx > Cyrtonyx montezumae. The sequence continues at coordinate 3,898,753 of NW_027071903.1, forward strand.
TTGTCAAGAGTGATATAATTTGAGGGCTTATTGAGAGGCGACTATAAAACTTCAAGTTGAAGCAATAAGATCTGTCTGAAGTTGATCTGTCTGTAAAGTGACAGCCCCATATAGATTTTGGGGCAGCAATTTTAGACGCAACTACTGTTTTGTATCTTCCACTTCATGTTCTTGCTAAGAAAGTTCACAGCTGATACACAGTCACCATAACCATAAGCCTGGTGAAACCCCTGCATTTGAGCACTAGATATTTTAGGGAAACCTGAAATGAATTTCTAGTACTGCCATCATATTCAGCTTGACTAAATATTAGTGCTGGCTGTAGAACTTTTTTTGCTGTTTTTTATTTTAACTATGAAAAATCTCATGGACAATTTAGGACCAATTGCCTGAATGCCTGCTGGGTTTAGGTGCTGAAATCTCTTCTGAAATCTGTGGAATTAGGCCAGCTTTTATCCACAGCCAATGTCACTCAGAATTCAATTGCATCTCTTTTAAGTGCAAAATGTCATTAGTTGTACCAGAAGCTGACATGGAATAGCATTTCCACCTAATTGTCCTATCCCTTTACTGACAGTTTGCAGTTGACCTTCCAAAACCTTGTCAGTTGGAATTTTACTGAAAAAGTGCATTTGGTACCATTTTGAACCAGCATTTTCCTTGAAAAGTATTGTTTGGAGAGTGAGGAAGAAAGGGGCTGTAGGCCAGCCTTGTGTGCTACCAGTAATGAGAGTGAAAACCTTTGCTATAAAATCATCTCAATCCATTGTAGATTTCTGCCAGAAAAAAAATATTACTATTCCTTTTCAGAGTCCCTGAAATTTTGAGAGTAGCAAACTCTTGTCCATTCAGCTGTTATCAATTTTTCTTATATGGAAAGCTGGCGGAATAACATATTTCATTTGAATTTTGTTAGCGGAAATGTTATTTACATAACCTTTATTCACAAACACTGACAAGTATATTACTGTTAGTTTATCCAGTAATAAGGTCACTATTTAAAAAAAATCAATAAATACTTCCAGATAACTTCAAGTAATTAGAGAAATAAACTTCTGCTGACCAAGATCATAATCATGCTACCAACGGTCTCCAAAAAACTGACATAGGCTATAGAATGACTTCATACACCTTAAATAAATATCATTTGAATGATGCTGTAATAGCCTGGAGAAAAATGAAGATCATAAATTAAAGCTCATAAAATTATCCAATATGAGTAATTAAGGATGAGCTTTTTACAACATTGGATATTGACTTTCTTTAAGAACTACTAAAATAGGTTTAGTGTTCAACCTAAAGTAGCCACAACTGGTCTTAAGTACATTTTCTTTAAGAAGGGGTGGTTAATGCCATATGGAGATATTGCAGTACTATGTGAAAATACCACATGTAAAATTTGAAGGAGAATGACTTTAAAAGTAAATAATTGCTATATTCAAAAGAAACAGATCTTTAAATGGTTTCAAAAGATAGATCATCTTAGATGGTGATTTTGCATATGCTCAAATCCAGACTCTTGAAATAGGAGACAATTTGTCAGCTTTGCAGAGTAAAGGCCAAATGGGTGTAGTACAAACTTCTGAGAAGGAGGAATTGAAAGTCTGAATATTGAGTACAAACAAGTGAAATTGTTACAGGCCATAAAAGAAATAAAGGAAATGCTAACCATTAAGTGTGAATATTACAAGTTAAGTACACAGAGTATAGGGTCACCACTTGAAAAAAAAACGTAGAATTCTTCCTCAAAGTTCTGAAAATGGGGAAAAGAAAAAAACAAACACACTTAGTAGAAATATAGGAACTCAAAAGACAGCCAAGGAAAATTAAAAGGTAATTATCACTATGTTGGAAAAGGAACAAACTAATTAGAGCATCAATAACGAGGACATGTGATGAACCAACGGAGAGTGTAAAAGTGATAGATAAAGAAAGCAGAGGGACATTTTAATAGATTGGGAGCATTTGTTATAGAGTAGGATACTGACACGAGCTAGCTGACTGGAAAGAGATGCTAAAAATGCTAAAAGTATTAGAAAGAAAATTAGAAAGAAACATTTGTGGAAATATTACTCAATGCAAAGCAGTGTGTATCAGTATCTCAAATTTTAAGAGAGGAAAGAACAACTAAAAGATTTGATAGGAAGAGGAACTCCCAGATTTTGTTCCAAGCACATAGGGCTCTGCAAATGACACAGAAAACAAAGACTCGGTCATTAGAGATACTGAAAGATTGCAAAGCAGCAGATTGAGAGTTTACTGCATTGCAGTATGAGGAGTGCAGTTCTGAGAAGTCGAGGGATAGCTGGAGCAAACTGATTTGATTTAGTGTCACAACACTTAAAAGAACATGAATTCAAACTGAAGAAAAGTTGTACCCTAAAGGAAGTAATGAAGAATCCTTTAAAAGAAAGAAAGAAAGAGTGAGGAAAAAGAAGGTAGCAACCTTCAAGAAATAAAACAATATTATCTATTTTATACCGGCCTCCCATCTTGATATCTCATGTCCTTATGACTGATGCAAAAGTGCATTTTCTGATGGATATATTATTCACATATAACTGCCTTTACAGTTTTCACAGTAGATTTTTTCACCTCCTAATGTGCTTTACCTTGTAACTTATTAACATTACATCAGACTGCTGAAAGTGAGGATTTCTATCTTTATTCTCTTATATCAGCTGTGCAAGTACTCTCTTCTTCAGCCTTTGAGTTTGAGACCCTCTCGTAAACATGGGTGCCTACAATTCTGTGTCAGTTTTAATGCAGTCTCTTCCTAGATGGGTATTGACTGGAGACAGGGAGAGACAGCTGAGGTGAAACACTTGGGACCACTGGGATTCTACACTTGTATGGTGGACCGTTTTCCATATTAGAATAACATCCAGTTAGTTTTAAAGCTGTGACGAGTTTTCAACAGTATTTTTCACTGCATATCTTTTTTCTTAATTATATTTATGGTTTTAAAGCCTTGATGGCTTTATAATTAAGCATTCTCTTCTGTCAGACGAAGACTGAATTTCAGCTTCTGTAGGAATCTGTTGTTATTGTTTTTTTTTATGGCTTTGCTCCAGTTAGGAGAATAATTTAATATTAAACATTGAAGTATTCTCTTTTCATCTCTCAGAAACAGGCATTTTAATTCTCTGTAAGAGGTGTCATATGTCTGTATAGCAGAGTAGTGTCTTGCTCCTGCATTAGCAGGTGAAGTGATGGCAAGTTAGAATTCAGGACCAAAAGCGACATTACGCTATAGAAAATGCTGTTTCTTACCACAACATTAGCTTGCAACAGAGGGCAAATCCTATGGACAACAAAGAAATTCACAGAAAACATGCAGAGTAAGCACAAACAGTATAAATCTGAACTCTGTTTTTTAAAAGCCTGAATTGAGAGGGCATAGTTTGAGGCAGCTTACCCTAACCAGCAGTTCACAGGCATCATACCACTGGCTAGCTCTTTGATAATTCTTTTTGATACAGAAAATTGTGAAGTTAAGCCAAACAACAGTAGCGGAGATAGCAAAGGATGATAATGTCCATAGAGTGCTGCTTCCTCATATTGTTACACAGTGAATAGGGGAGCTTGGAAACAATTGAGTTTGATTCATGATTCACCACCCACTGGAAGGATCTCCCTTCTCTCAAGAGAATTAGTCTTCCTGCTTCTTAGGAAATGGTGACTATACAGGGAAGAATAAGAATAGATTTCTGAAGTTGTCTTGATGCTTAAGGTTCCTAACTCTGAATAACTCCTCTCGAATGTCTGAAGGCACAGTGTGTCAGGAAACAGTTTCTTGCATCATAATAGATAAATATATACATACTTTCCTGTCAAAATTCCCAAGGTATGTAAGAGAAAAAATACAAGTTTTGTTGACAGTTCAGTTTTAGGAATTGCCCTTCTGAATTCTTTACTGAGAATTGTCACATCTGAAAACAGTTGGATTCTACAAAAAAAAAAAAAAAAGAGTTTGGCCTGACTGTGGCCTAATTTATGCAGGTTGGGCACTCAGGATATCTAGTGAATTACTTAAGTCTGGTTACTTGATACTTACATCAAAGGAGAAGTACTTACATGAAGTCAGATATTAAAAATCTTATTAAATCATTCAGTCTGTATCTTTCCCACGGGTAAATGTCTACATAATATAATTATATGACTTGTTTACAGTGCTTGTACTTCTATTATCACTTTGAGCAAGAAAGATTCTTCTGTAACACATGTACCTATATGGTTCAGTGATTCATTTTTTATGCATTTAAGGATCTTTTTCTGATTTGGTTGTATTTTCTCCCAGAATTATCCTATAGAGCCAGGCTTAATAGTGTTGTGATTCAAACTTTTGTAAAAGTCACCTTTAAGATAAGCCATAAATATTTATGTAAGCCTTTTCCCATTGATCAGCCTTTCCCTAAATGCCCTCCCAGTCTGTCAATACCTTTATGTTTGTTTATTTGTTTGTTTTTTAACTGAAACACTGTAATAGGTCTTTTCAAACACTAGATAATTCTGAAAAAGAAGTGTTACCTTCTTGCTCTGGATTTTCATAGTAAGATACATACAGCGGAAAGCAGCAAAAATAAATCGTTAGAAAAATCTGTAACATCCTGTATCTAAATATTTACTGTAGTTTTAATCTAATTTGTATCTTTCCTGGATCTTATTTATTTATCTAACTACAATGTTAATATCTTCCTAATCAATCTCCATATCGCTCAAATATCTGTAGTATTAAAAATGAACTCTGAACATAACAATGATTTTTATTTATGAATAGAATTCTGTTGAAGAATGGCAGTAATTTTTCCCTCTTTCTCCAAGCAGTATAAATTCTTTTGTCGACAGCATGTGCTTTCCTCTCTATGCTTTAATTCTGATTTCATCAAAAATCGGAGTCCTGTGACTGATGTTCAAAATAAGCTGAGGTGATATTGAGGTTTTGAACTTTATCTGAGCATGTCACTCACTTGAAGGCATTCCAGACCTCAAATGGCTCAGTGCCAATCTTCAGAATTGAGACAGGAACAAGTATTGATTTTTTTTCTTTTTTTTTTGTCCTTTTTAAACGGAGCACCTAATGAGCAAATGAAGATATAGTTGGTCCTGGATTTATTAGCTGATCTGAAAGAGGCTTCTCAGAGTTCAGATGCATGGAGAACAGTTTATTGCAATCCTACTTTATTTATTGTTCTTTCTGAGGGAGATTATGTTTATAATACTACTGATTTTGAGTGTAGCTTAGATCAGTTATACCACATTGGATTTCCATAGCAAACTGAAAGCTCCTGCTTGGTAAAAATATATTATTTGGACCTGACAAGAGACTGTTACAGTGCTACAGAATATTCTGGTTGGTATTTGACAAAGTAAACAAAATTAAAAGCCACTGGGAAAAAAAAATACATTGCTCCCTGAAGATACAAGTGTTTCTTCAAGCCTAAAATTACAGATTTATAAGAAAAGTCAAGTACTTTCTCAAAAAAGTAGAGAAGTGTCTCAAATCTGCTGAAGTTAAGTGAGATAAATGTAATGAACAGATAGACCCAGGGATCAGGTATAGAGTAGATGTATCCTATCTTAACAAATCATATACGTGAGTGGAAAAATCCTCTGATCAACAGGAACTGGAAATCATTTAAAAATTTTAATAAAATGAGAAATCCTACAACCAAATTCATATAGTTATGTAGGCATAAAAACTGCAAATTTACTGGAGGTAGAGAGGCTCAAGAGATTTCAGCAGTTTATAATTCTACCACAGATGAAGGGTTGGGACCTGGCCAGGTCTAGGTGCAACCTGCCATGGGAAGGAGTAGAGCTTGGAGGAATCATGTAAAGGACAGAGGAGGCAATTGCAAGCCCAGCTTTTGGAGGTTAAGGTATAAGTGAAATGGGCAGAAAGACAATGCCTGTTTTGATTTCTGGGAAGTCTGCCAGCACAGTCAGTTACCTTTTTTGTCTGTTCTGACCAGAACTGGTCCTGACCAATTTCAGCTCAGGAAAACCTGAGTTTGATGTCTTAAATTTCTTAGATTTTCAAAAGAAAATATTGTAGTTTTGACCTCTTGATCTTTAGTTCAGTGAGAATCAAGCCTACCTACGTTTTCAGATACCTAACTACTCTTGTAAATCTGCTCTGGAACATTAAGTAGGATTAAACTCTTAAACACTTGTTCATAAATAAATAACTCCTTCACTCTTTAGGAACATAAACAGTTTGGGGCATCCTACTTTGAACTGATCACTGAGTTTTCCTTCCTTATCTAATCTACAAAGATTATCGATTTATTTTAAGCAAGTAAAAAAATTCTCACTAGCTTCATGTTTCCAGGGTTAATGTAATAGCACACAGATCACCTCTTTCAAACGTGATATTAATGATAATTGATGTTACAGATTTAACCCATTAAATATGGCCATTCCTTAAAAGAGAGAGATGCTTACTATATGTTTTAATGTATTATTGCTGGAATGAGGGCAATATAGCTCTTGCATTGAGAGAGATATGGAGAAGACATTTTCACCTCCACAGGTTCCCTTCACCTGTGCTTCTCTCAGCTCCTGTGTTCTTTCTCAGTTGTATTACTTCACTGTAGTACCACAGAAACTCACCCCTCCTAGTAGGTGAAATTTACTCTCTAATTAAGAACTTCTGTAAGAATCACAGCACTATTGTCCCAGTTTTAGGTGGAATAGAGTTGATTTTCTTCACAGTGTCTGGTATGATGCTGTGTTTTGCCTTTAGGACAAAAACAATGTTGACTGATGTTTCAGTTGTTGCTGAGCAGTGCAATACAGAGCCAAGGACACTTCAGTTTCTCAGCTTCCGGAACTGTTTTGCCAGCAAGGGGGTGGGGGGCACAGGGAACTGGGAGGGGACAGACCCAGGACCGCTGACCTAAACTGGGCAAAGAGCTAGTTCATAACATATGACATCATGCCAACCGTAATGCTCAGGGGAGCAGCTGCTGCCTGGGGAGTAGCTGGAGATGGGTAAAGAGGTGGTGAGCAATTGTTTTGTGCATCACTTGTTTTGTACATATATGTACATACATATAATATTAAAAGTACTGTTATTCCTCTCTTCCTTTTCCTGTCTTAGTAAACAGTTTTTATCTGAACCTATGAATTCTACCTTTTCTTCTGATTATCTCCCCTACCAAACTGGAAATGGGGAGTGAGCAAAAGGATGTGTGAAGATTAGCTGCTTGCCAGGATAAACCACAACTATGCAAACGAGCAGAGCTTGGGGCTAAGTTTTTGTTAAAAAGAAAATGCACAACTGCTGTATAGGGAAGTTTTCCCTGTGAGATGCGTGAGGACTCAGTTGATGCAGTACAGCACTGAGAGAAAAGGTCTGGATATGTGCTTACTGACTGTTGCCAGTGGTCCTTGCTAATTAATACAGAAGTAGTATACTCGTCTGCCATTCTTCTGTTCCTGGTTTCTCTAGACACTCTCCTTATTAAGCCAAATTGGTCTTGCATGTGGTGTGAGTTGAACGCAGCTAAACAATGTTAAGAAATTCTATGGAAAACCAAAATAATCTTATTATTAAAATATACACTGAGAGCTTAGAATTTGTCACAGCATGGGACATAAAACAAGAAGGAAAAAGCAAGCTATGTATGTGTTTTTTTGTGGGTTTTTTTTTTTTTTTTCAATTTCAGAGAAGGTTTTTTTCATACTTAGAATGTTGAAAGTAACTGAAATGCTTGTGGCACCCAGGTTATTCATCCTAATTGAAAGAGCTGAAGAATCATTCTCATTCATCTTCAGAATGCAAAGCTATCTCAGGCTCTGGCACAGTGATGTAATAAATGATATATAGTACCGAAGCAGCATGGAAAGAAAATACCTTATTTTTAAGCACACATTGTACCAGCACTGATAGATTTAAGAAAATTTTTACTTTAAGAAAAATAAAATGGATATTAGCATGAATAATCCACAATCATATTGCAGTTTCAAGGCTCTGTTTATGTCTGTCTCCCTGCAGCATTAATGATTAAATGTAGTAAATCAATGTATAACAATTAGCTTGGGATTACAGAATCCATCTGAATGCCAAGCAATAAGTCTTTATGTCAAGACAGAAATTCAACTGTGATCCATTTATTATAAAAGTCTCTCTGAGAATTTGATCTAATGTAATTTGTTGTCCAGAGTATGTATAATAATCTAAATAATGTTGCTAAAATTAGATATGGTAGTGTTGATAAGGTAAGTGCATTTCCAGCAACATTTTTTTATGAAGCTTGTTATCATTAACACTGGCTTACTTTCAGTCTAAGTACTTGATAAAAATTCTTGGCATAAAAAAAAAAAGAAACCATTCATTCATTCATCAGTAATTCTTTATTATCTCATTTTCTTTGGAAAAGAAAATATGTTGTTATGCATCAATCAGTTAATCAAATAATAATGTGAAAATTTTAATTATAGTAAATACATTCTGAGAATTTCAGGTTGGATCAGTTCTATAAAGTTTTAGAGATGTGATCTGGCCTTGTAAAGTAAATATTTACATAAGTGAAAACTGCCTCTCTCAGCAAGAGCTTCGGTGGCCTGATCCTTTCAATGAGTATAGGCTAATTTTTTGTTGCATATTTGTCTAGTTACACTGATCTTTTAAAACTAGAGATAATTAAAGTCAAATTATGATTAAAATTTGGCTTTTGAATCTATTTCTGTTGGTATATTTTTTTCAGTTTTCTCATTGGACTTTCCAGCAGTATTAGCTGACATCTTGTCTGGTACTGAGTACAGCAAGGTCTGCTGTGCAAGTGAAAAAGAAAATATAAGCAAATTCAGCTGAAGCAGGGAAACAGACAGATCAGCAGAGCATTAACAAATTGCCTGCCTACTAAGCCCCAGTTACATATGGTGGATCCCCCATAGTCAGATCATGGCTTAGCAAAACAATGCTGATTTAGTGCTCTTGTAAACCACATATATCTAGCAGGATCTTTTCCTCACTGGGCTGATTGAAGGGTAAAGTGGCAGTACCACTTAGTGGCTGAGAATGTTTGCCACAAAGCCCCTACAAGGCCATTTTGAAAGCCAGACAAAGTATATAGGCTCAGACACTGCAGGGTGTGACAGGATCCTTTTCAAACCATGGTCTACAGATATGCAGAGCTTTCCAATCTCTGTAGCTTTTATCATTCTAAAGGGAGCATTATACTTGTGAAACCTTTGCAATATTTTTCGGCCCTCCTTTCCCAGTAAAGTTCCCACAGTAGGATAGAAAAAGGCTATCAGCGCTCCAAATGTGTGTTTCTGGGCACACATTTCTCCTGGATCAACTGTGCCTACTGAATCCTGCATGGATAATCCAAATGTAAAAATACACAGATATTGGCAGCCAATAGGGGGCTTTTCATCTCATGCAAGAAAACAGAAGTAATTCTGATAGCTTTTCCAAGAGATGCCTGGTGAGGCTTATTTGACAAAGTTTGAATCTGTAATAAACAACCTACTGCTGTTTCTATTTTGAAGTCTTCATATTTAACATTCCTTGATGGACTGCCACGTACAGAATGTGTATAAACAAAGTGATGAGAAGAGGCTTACACATGAATGCCAGACTGCTTGTAAGTAGTCTTCTTGTGCAGGAATCTTCTTCTAGTTCTCTGGTTTATGAAATTACTCAGCCAATTAAATGCAGTTTATCATTGGATGCTGTATGTGGATAAAACAGCAGCAGGGAAGAGGAAAGCTGTTAACAAAAACCCACCCAAAAACACTTGCTTTGTAGAAAGCAATAGATATTACAGAGAATCCCAGTGTTTTTCAGTGGAATTCAAGGCAGAATCTTTCATTCTAATTTTCCTCTATTGGAGAGAACATGTCATTGCTGAAATGCACTGTTCACTGCCCCACTGTGCTCACATCCACTGTCTGGTCTCCATAACCGCTCAGCAAGAGTTAACGAATGTCAATGGGTGCATTTTTTTCTGCATGAAGGAATTCAATTACAAATCTCTTCTTATGCTGTTCCATGGCAGACATCATTTTGTCAGACTGCCCCTCTGCTGCCATCTGTAGCACAGCAACAAAATGGAGTGGAATATTGGCAGAAAGGTTCAACCTCTACTGCAATACCATGAATATCCACCTCTGATGTCATGGGCTGACATAGTAAAGGAGGACAGATTACTTTAAGTGCATCCTTTGTATTAGAAGTTCGTTTTCAAAACAGACCAATCCTGGAAATATTACAGAGCAGCAATTCTTAAGGAAAGCACTCGCTAAGGAAAAATATGGTACCTACAACTTTCTCTAAATTTTCATTACATTTGCTAAATTATAATAAAAGTTAAAATATGTTAATTCTCTTTTTAATATTTTTCTTTTTTCATGAGCAGAATGCAGAACAGAGAATGACAGTTTGAATACTTGCCAGTATAAACACATGGGGTGCTAGTGTTTGGAACTTAAAATGCTCTAGGCAGCTTCATTTCTCTAAGAATGATGCACAGAAAATCAGTTTTCTCCTTGAGGATGAACTTTGAAAGTAATAGATAGACATTTTCCAACACAATACTTCTCTAACACTATAGCTCCCAAAATTAATATTTGAGTCAGAATAATGGAACTCAATAAAGTTATTTCATACAACTCATGCTTTCTTACCTCTGGGTGAAAATGATTGTTTCTCATTTGTGTCTTCTTTCTAGACCCTATTGCTAATGCACCATTTTTTTTTCTGCAAATCTGTGATATACCAAATAGACTCTTCTAGTAACTTGTTTAACAGAATAGGATCTTTTAGCTCCCTCAGTTTTCTAATGATTTTACTTCTTGTTAACCCCTTTAGTCCCTAAATCTCATTCTTTGGCTTCTTAGTCATGGCAGCAGGTTTAATGAAATCTTGCTTCGTAAGATCAGTATGTGCCCATGTTCTAATATGGATCCATATCACACAACCTGTTGTGTTTATGAGGAGGTACACGGGAGGGGTATTGAATCCTGAAGAGCTTTGTCACATTTCAAACAAAGCAGTTCAAAAGAAGATGCTCTTCTCTGCCAGTTTTATGGTTGATGATCTCCATGCCTCTTTCATGGCAATTCAATAGCAAAATTGTCATTGTCTTCAAATACTGCAAAGACAGCATACTCTTCAAAAACAATGATAATCCTGCAAGAAATGACCATTTTGCTGTTCATTTTCCTGTTGTGCCTAAGAAAGGTAATGAATCAATAAGCTGTGGCCTACCTGAAGACAGTGAACTTTTTTTCCAGATCTCCCTAGTATATAAAACTTATTACATTAACAGCTACAGGAAATCACCATATTAGTTACAGAACACAGTAGAACTGATTAACTTTATGCTTTCTGTAAATAGTTTTAATCCAGTTGCTTTCAAAGACCACATGTATATATTGACAGTCTGTATTCTGTTTTTTGTGTTCCAGAGTGTAAATTTTGATGTGGTTGTGACCTTTCAAAAGTTGACTGCAATTGGTATCAGCCAGTTTTTGGAAGGAAATCAGCCATAATTAATCAGCCATAATTTACCTTTACTAATCATTTTACATACTTTTTCAACTACATCAGGTTAATGTGGTGAATGTACATGTTATTAATTATAAATCTGGAGAACATTCTTTAGCTGAAATTATTTAATTATGTTCTTTTGGGTGAGAGAAGTCTAGTGTGGCAGCTGAGATGCAGGGTCATGATTCCCTGCGTCAGTTTTATAGCTGATGGTATTAGATCTGACAAGCTTTGCACTGGTGCTAGTGTTCTGTTCGTGTAATAATGATGCCACTCTCCTTCTATTTTTGGTGAAATGTATCAAAAATTAAGAGTATTTTCAACATTTTTTCTCATTATTTGTAGCATGTCTGGGCTTTCCTTTTGTGATGATAGTATCATTTCTCAGTCCTTTTCTTTTTACACCAGTTCTGCAACAGAATTCCCAACTAGTGTTTTTACTTTACTGAGAAGTATGAACAGTTTGAACATTAAGTCAACTGTGTACTTTCAGACCAATTATAGTTTGTTTGTTTTTTCCATAGTTTACAGTGCATGCTGAATCTCGTTGCCGAATTATTGTATTTATATTGAGTTCTGTCATATAAGTGGTGATTTACATATGTGACTGTATATGACCAACAATGTAACATGTTACTGAAAGTGATGAAGCTCTGTAAGCAATTCTTAGTAGAACAGTCAAAAGCTTTAGGACTGCAGGGACACAAACAGAAAATGAACAAAATGAATTAAAAAGAATAAGGGTAGGAAAAGCTGCTTTTCCCAATTATTCCTCTACAGTAAACTGATCAAAACACAAAAATATGAATGCATGGATATTTTTTTGTGAAGAACAAATTGAGGAAAATTATCAGTTTGCTCAGTTTACTTTTAACAATTAAATGCATTATCTTAGGACTTTTCTCCATAGGTTCTTCTTCTCTCTAATCCTGCCTATTTAGAAGTCAACACAGCTAAAATACAGTATGAGAAGACCTGTAATTAGGATTTAAACATAAGATGGTAATGGTACAAAACCAAAAATAGCGTGTTTTTCTAAATTTAAAGGAATGTGCTATACTTGTATAACACCTTTACACTGCAGCTACATGAGAGGTTGTTCCAGTGTAATTATCCTAACAGAAAATTGCACTCTAATCAAAAAGTTAGGGTAAAAAAGAGCACTGCACAGACAAGACTGGTATTTCAATGAGCTGGTCTATTTTTCTGTCAGCCAATATACCCAAACATCAAACAAAACCCAAGCAATTATATATACTAATCCTTCCCAATGTGAAGTTGCAGCCCAATGTGAATTTAAAAGCACCAAGTTGCAAATCCTTCAAAAAGAGCATTTATAACTTATAATGGAAATTCCAACAGAGCTCTATCTGTAATAATGTGACTACTGCAGCGATTATTCTTTATTGCCATGGCATTTACTGCTGAAATAGTGGTGGGCAGATCCTAACATTCTCAAAATTAATGTGCAGTAACATCCTCATGTGAAGCATTGCCCAAGGTATGGTGTTTTGAAATGTAATATATCAAAATGATGATACTTCTCCATTTAAGTTGTTCTGGTCACTCACTTCATACAATTGCTACTTCAAAAGTATTTTTTATAGTTTCAGAATAAATATATACGCAATAGGAGAGTCTGAAAAGCATTTGGATTCTGACTAGTATTAATGAGGACTTGGAAAATGCCAACCTATCTCCAGTAGAGCAGCTTTATAGCTGAGAGAACATTATGGTAGAGTGTTCTCTTGTAATGATTAATTTCCCCTTGTGAGCAATACACTTACATCCCAAATCAGCAACTAGTCCATGCGTAGAACTCCTATTATTTTCAGTCAAAATTCTTCCTGAAAAACAAAAATGTCAAGTGTGACAGCAAGGACGTGATGAAAAACAAACACCAGAGTACAAAAAGGGAGCACTATTTAAGAGATATCTTAAACAGCATCCTGCTAGATTGGCTCCTTTTTAATACATGGCAGCTGTTAGTGTAGTCTCTTACATGATTATGCATAGATGGCCAGCAGTGATCCATAGCCTACAATTAAAAAGGTTTGTTTCCATTTCAGAGTTCATTCAGATCACAATGCTCAACATGCTGTAAAAATTCAGTGTTACTGAGGAGAGTGCAGCAACACCATATAGCTTAATTTTAATACTAGAATAATTAAATTGCTGATCTATGTGTTTGTGATGTAATATTTATTGGGAGGTGGCTGTCAGTAAACTAATTACTTTTGTCTTTTATTTGTGAAAGTTACCCCAATACTAGAATAAAACATCACTCAAAATGAAAAGAAATCATAAATTCTAGATATGATAGTGGCTGTTGAAAATGGGTTCTTAATCTGCCTTCAGACTGATAGTCAGAAAGAAGGGACAAAGAGCAAACAAACAAGTGGTAATAACAGAAGGAAGTCCTCTGGAAGAGAAATTAGGAAGAGAAGCAGACTTCTGCTGATGTAGACAGAAAGCAGTTTAGTCCCTATTTTACAACAATGTTACCAAGAAAATAATTAATTAAAAGAAATTATGAAGTAAGCTGTTATGCAGATTTCAATGAAAATGCTTTCAGTGTTGTTATTCACGTGACATTTAAGTTGCTATCTTGTTTTAACAGAAATTGTACTTCCTTTATCAAAAGGGTAGTATATAAAACATAATTTTGGTGTATAATATAAATATTAAAGCAAGCTTTAACAGTAGGTCTTCTGGTTAGAACCCAGTACCTATCGTTTGCTTACAAATGCAAATAAAAAAACAAAAAACAGGAGCCTACATGTTCTGAAGTTAGCTGGAGGTTGGGCTGATAATTCTGACCACTTATTTTTCTTTTAGTCTTTTAAATTCCTTTACTTGCTTTCAGTCACCTAGTTGGGGCTCACACCATTCCTTCTCTTGCTAATAGGCCTTATAAGAGCTGATTGTTAGCTGACTTGGGGCACCCTTCAGAAGAACCCTTCTCCCTTCAGTGGTTCTACAGAGCCCAGCCTCACCTACATGCCTAGTTTATTTGTGTTCTTGCCTTTTCATTTCCTTTAGAGGCGATTTTTATTCTAAACTCTAAAATGGACAAACACGTTTATTACGGCCATTGCTTTTAGTACTTTCAGTGACCCTACCAGAACACATTATTAATACTCTCACATGCTATAGGAATCACTAAACCGGGATCTAGTCTAAATTAAATTCTAATGGCTTTATTGAGGAAAGACTTTTGCCCTGTGGGTCTCCTATATGTATGTTCTATTTTGAAAATTTCTCTTTTCAACCAGATGGTTTATTTTAATTAATTCTTACCAGAGAGACATTTTTGTTATAAACTACTTCTAGAACAGATGAGCACAATTATATAAGTGTTTTTGTTTATATGATTACTAAAAGAATTACTATTTCACAGGGGATGTGCTGTTGTAATTTCATCTGTAATTTCTCCAACATCCTTGACATTTAAAGACACTTTTAATATTATTATTATTGAACTGCAAAACAGAAGGGTGTTGAATTTGTATTGATTTTACATGTGTGCTTACACTCAGAAAGATGGCATTTCAAACCTGTTTAAATATAATTCTCATCTATTATAGTAAACAATACAAGGATACATTCTACCGATGCCAGTGTTTGACAATAGTGGGAGAAATGTTACCTTGCATCACAAAGTACTGGAGAATTTAAGAATGTATTTTCCACCCATTTGTCTACACTGACTGTAAACTGTGATGCCATGTATTGAGTTCAGAGAATTTGACTATACACGTACCAAGTCTTTAACAATAATAACCTCCTTACTGAAGGTTATCATTTTCTTTTGCAACATAAAACATAAAAGCATCCCCTTTTAAAGGCAACTCGAATTGGTAAGTGTTTGTCACACAAGGCCAGAATCGTGCAACTTTTGATAGGCTTTATATAATTTTGAAGTTTCTTACTAAATAGGAACAGTAATTCAAGGTAATCAATGAAAAAACAACAACAACAAAAACCAAAAACAACAACAACAAAAAAAACCAACAGCATATAATGATAATGTGCAAGAGGCATACATTTTGCAGGTTTATTATAAAGCAGTTATTTTTACTTCAGATACAGTCCTGCCCTGACTTGCAAGTAGTTGAGAGTTTCTTGATATAAGATAAAAATCAAGAACTAAAAATCACTGAGGCCTCATTTTTGGTAGATTTTTTTTTTTTTAGTAAACAAATTATTCATTAGAACTTGACTGAAGCCACTAAAGGAACCACTTTAGCACTGTAATCTATTATGAGATAAATTGCAATTCACTGGGTTTTTTTTTAACAACTTAATGGCTTCCATATATACACAGTTGTGTACTGTGTATGTGGGTACACAATTTTGCAAGTAAAATAACCGAATATCTTTAAGAAGGAAAGCATGCATTGTACATCAGTCCATGGCATCTGTAAGCCAGCACATATCGACTATACAAGAACATTTCCTGAAGCATTTGAATCAACTCCCTTTACCCAGGATAATTCCACAGCAGCACCACTCTCTTCCCCACTAAATGACCAGAAGGCATTCATTTTTATTTCTTTTCCTCACGTATCAAATGTAAAATCGGAGAAGTAAAACCAGCTATCCCTGACGCTGCCTCACTTGGGATACAGCTGTTATTGCAAATTGCTGCTAGACTTAATTGGTTACAAAGTACTGAGAGCAGCAAAACATGTTACCTTACACAGTGTGATGTTGCAAATGCAACAGTAATTGTAAAAAAATAAAATAAAAAAAAAATAACAAAAGTTACAGTATAATTCAACTTATGTTATGAAATGGGGATCAGCAACAAACAATACCCCTCCCCATGGGTCAGTGCTGGAAGCAGGGATTTTTAATGTCTTCACTGATTACACCAACAGTAGGATTGAGTGTACCCTCAGCAAGTCTGTAGATGATGCCAAGCTGTGTAGTGTGGTTGATATGCCCAAGGGACAGGATACCATCCAGAAGGTTCTAGACAGGCTCAAGCAGTGGGCCCAGGTGAACCTCATGAGGTTTATCAAATCTAAGTGCAAGGTCTTGCACCTGGGTCGTGGTAAACTGTATTATTAGTACAAGCTGGGGGATTGAGTACAGCTGAAAAGGACTTGGGTTGCTGGTGAGTGGCAAGCTAACTGTGAGCCAGCAGTGTGCTCTGATAGCTGCAAATACCAACGATATCCTGGGCTGTTCCAAAAGAAGTGTGGCCTACAGAGTGAGAAAGGTGATCCTCTCTACTCTGTGCTGGTGGGACCTCAGCTGGAGTACTGTGTCTAGGTGTGGAGTCCTCAGTGCAGGAGGACTCAGAGCTGTTGGAGTGTGTCTAGGGAAGGGCTGCAATCATCCACAGAAGGGAACACCTCTCCTCTGAGCACAGGCTGAGTGAGCTGGGGATGTTTAGCATAGAGACCTGAGAGTGGCTCTTTTGTACCTAAAAGAGCTGTAAGGAGGAAGAGGACAGGCCCCTTGTTGTGATAGAACAAAGGGAAATAGTTTCAAACTACAGGAAGAGAGATTCATCTGGTTGTAAGGAGGAAGTTTTATACGGTAAATGCAGTGAGGCGCTGACACAAGTTGCCCAGAGAGGTGGTGGGTGCCCCGTCCCTGGAGGCACTCAAGGTCAGGCTGGATGGGCTCTGAGCACCTCATGGAGCTGTGGGTGCACCCGTTTATTGTAGGGGAGTCGGACCAGATGACTTTTAGGGTCTCTTGCAAGTGAGGCGATTCTATGAAATCAAGCAGCAGCCCACCTGGCCGAGGCCGCACCTGGGGGACGTGTCCCTGACTGAGGGTGGTGCAGCACGGCTCTCGAGGGCTTCCGGCTGCGTTCGGACGAGAGGAGGCAGCGCGCCGTTACCCGCGGGGGAGCGGCCCGAGCCGGGGAACAGCAGCGGCCGTGCGGACCGGCAGCGCCAGGTAAGGAACAGCGGGGGATGCTGAGGGATTGATCGGTGGTAATGCACCTCTCCTGGAGCCGGGATGGGGCCTGGGGGTACCCCCAGAGCGGTATCGGGGCCGCGTGGTCTGCGCGAGCGGGGCAGTGCACGTGCAACGCAGAGCTGCAGTGCCGGGCTGCTCCCACGGTGCCGCCGCTGTGGTTTTCTTCAGCTAAAAGAGGTGTTGCTGTTGTTTTTTTTTCTTTGTGTTATTATTGTTGTTTTTTGAGGGGTAAACAGTTATGCAAGTTTTGCACACCAATAATTTTATCTTTGGGGAGAAACAGTGCTATTAAGGAAAAGTAGTCCTGTTACTGGGAGGGTGCATCTCACCATTGGTCCAAACTTCTGTTCCTTTTGGCACTGTGGTGTGCCACCGTTTGTTCTCGTGCCTGGACACGGCCTCCTCTCCTGCCTGAATGCTTACTTCTCTCACGTTTCTGTGACCATAAGGCTCTGGACAGACTTGGGGAAGGAGGGAGCTACTGGTACATGTTAGAGATAAGGGTATGCAGAGTCAGGTATGCTTGCTTTTAAAGGAGTTTTAACGTAACTTTCCAAGTCTGGAAGTAAAACCACTTGCTGAAAGTGCTGCTGGCTGTCGTGCTTTGTGTGTGTCGCTCTGATCAGTGGGACTGCAAGTGGGGGATTTGAAGCTCAGTGCTCCTGAGAACTGCTGCTATGCGGCCTCATCCAGTCCGTGTCTGCACCCACAGCAGAGGAGTGTACTGGTGGGAAATGCACGTGCAGTTGTGCAACATGGCAGACATTACTTATTAAAATTTTTATCACATATCGTCACGAGCCGATCCATTCTCATATACAAAGCCCTAATGAGCAATTGTAACTGTTACAGTACATAAAATGTTAGTCCCTTTCAGTGAAGCTAATGTCAAAACTGAATATTTAATAATGCATTTGCTTTTTTGCATAACTTAAATATATTGCTGAATATAAATATACAGAGATAAAAGTGCCAATAGTTAGTGTTTTTCTGACAATGAAAGCTGTGTATTATAGACCTGTCCTATTTTCTGCTCTTACAAATTCAGCTGGTGTAGCTTGCACAAAATGGAGATGAAAAGGAATTGGATCAGGCTGTGGATGCTTGAAGATTTTTGCATGCTCTCTGAGTTTAAGTGGCAATAGGACCAAAAAAATAGCTTTAGTACCTAGTTACAGCCTCTTTGGAACATTGATTACCCAAGATAAATTGTTGTTATTGTTGTTTTGATTGTTTGTATTGTTTTTGTTAAATACCAGAGGGCTCTTAAGGAATTTTTTTTTTGTCATCAAAGTGGATAGGTAATGAAAGTGAAAATTGGGATGAGGAATCGGGCTTTAAAAGAAAACAATTAGAAACGGCTTGTATGAAATACAGAAGAGTTTTCAAAGTGCAATAAGTATTTTGAAGGAATAAGCAACATAATTCTCAAGTGTGGCTGTGCTGTGAAAAAGCTAAAAGATTAACTAATCTTTAATCATTCCCATGTCAATTTAGTATTGCTTGCTCTACACTGAGGAGACTTTTAAATTAGGACGTCAACCACAACTTCTCCTTGGAGAACTAGTTCATGCACTAATCAATTTCTTCCTTCAGCGCACATGTCCCTCTGAAAAATGTAACCACAATACCAGTCAGATTCAGATAGTCGAAGTAACAAGAGTTTCTTATATGGTTAATATTCAGTGGATTATCATCCATAATAAATTGAAGAGTCTTGGAAACCAACATAAATGAAAAAGAAAAGTCCTGTTGTTTTATCAGATAGCTAGAGAAATTAGTCAGGAGTAGCTGGTACTTCACTAATGAAAAAATGTAAAAACGGTACAGTTCGACTGTCTCCTGTAAGGTATGTTTTTAATTCCTTTCTTGTTCCTTGGACAAGGTGATAACAATGTTCCAGTTTAATCCAATAACATATCTCCAAAATGATCAGTGTTCTTATTTCAAGCCTTGGTTCCTTTCTGCTTTGATTCAGCTCATATGGTTCCTACCCTTTGATTCTGTGCTCACCTCTTCTCCATGCAACTTGACCTTTTGCAGCTTTTCTCCCCCTTCCCATTTGCCACACTCCCTTTCTCCTCTCTCTTTCATCTTTCCATACATATTAACTCAGCAGGATTTTGCTCTAACCTTAATTTTTCCACATCCCAAAGCTTCACAGCTAAAAGGTTGCTACTAATCCTCTTTCTATTTCTCTTTCTTTATAGTGTATTTTATTCATCCACTTTCATTTCCAGGAATACTTTGTATACACAGACATTTACTCAGACTTGTGTGTTCTCCAGAAGAAACCATTTTTCTAAGCCATTTTTAATGCATTTTGAGGATTGCTTGAGATCACAAATGTAGAACCATATCTATAGGACAAAAAAAATTACTTATTTTCAGTACATCATTAGAGCTGTATGACACTGAGGGGAAAAAAAGGTGCATCCCTGCAATCAGGCAGAGGAAATTACTTTTACTGTGTTTACTGTAGATGAGGAAGGAAGATTCTACTCTACCTCTAAATCTCTCACAAAATGAAATGGACAGCACATGGGTGAAAGTATCAACTTTTCAGCACTCTAAGCTATGTAGGCTAATTCTGTGGATCAGCCTGCATGCATTTGGAGGTCAAAGGTCCTTAAAAGTATTCTAATGTGGCACAGTTCTAGGGCCAAGAAAAAACTACCCCTTCACGACAACTTTAAGGTAAAAGGCTTGCAGAAGTCTCCTTTGAACCTGCAGGCACTGTAGTTTCATTCACTGTTACAGATGGGCTAGGCAGAATAGTCCTTGAGGAAGAACTCTAGGAAAAAGTAAAGCTAGAGCAGAAGTTAGAGCTTTTTGCACAGATGGCCACCTCCATAGTAAAGAGAACAATCCATGGGAGAGGATTAGCTATGACCTTTTTCAGCATGAAGGGTAACACTTGGAGAAGGGTAGGATAGATGTGTCTGCATTACCTAATAGTCTGAATGTTTGCATTTTTTATACTGCTAATGGAGACAATATTGCAGAAGATGTTTTCTGTAACGTGACTACTCACTATCCTGGATTTCAAGGAATATTTACAGGTACTAACATTTCTTTTTATATATATGTGATGTAGTTGACTTTGTTAGCCATCTTGAAAATATCAGAACTTAAAATCTGAGAAAAAATTAATCCACTTATTTCCATTAAAAGAAACTGTTCCTAAAAGATGTAGATGTATAAGTTCTCTGAGATCATACAACTCAAGGAAACAAATGTAGGTTTATTATTATTTTAAAGAATTGTTAGAACATGTTCATAGAGAAATGAATTGTATGGAATCTTCAAGCTAGTGCTGTGAAAAAGCAGAATTCCCATGCAAATGTTCCATCTAATTCAAGGATTCAATATCTCCTTCAAATGAGGTTTCTCATTAAATAACTTGATGGTATGGAAGAAAAAAACATACTGTCTCTTCCTTTACTAAGAGCAGCTTGCTTGCCTGGTGACTGATTTGGTTCTCAGATAACTCACTCCCTGGGTCACTTGGATAGGGTCGCTAAGATGGTCAGTGCACTTTTGGGGGGAGAAGGGTAGACAGAGAGAGAGAAAGATTCCTTGAAAAGGTCATTTTGTCATTCCCTTGGGACTCATTTGATTGTAAGTGGAGCAGACAGGGCATTGCTCTGTGAAGTCCAATGCAAAACACCTGCAGAGTACTTTTTATCACAGAAGTCAATTTACTTGCCAATTTTCAAAGAAAAACAAATCGAGTTAAAGCTATCAGATTTTGTATCTCTTCTGATCTTTTCACTTCTGCATTTAAACATGTGCGTGTAAAACATCAAGATGTCACAAGATGAATTTTACTGTTATCTTAGGAAACAGTCCCCTTTTGCGTTACTCGCTATTCTTTTGGCAAAAACTATTATCAAATACCTTTTTTGAAAGACTTTATTTTACAGGAAGTTTTAAATGTCTAATCCCACATACCCTCCCAAAAGTAGTTGTACTAATACTAAGGAAAAAAGAGTCCTTCTAATAACTACGTCTTTTTTCTGTCTTGTGTAAGAAAACTAACAGGCAAAAATAATTAAAATTGCTCCAGATGTCACGTGTCCCTGCACAGGAGTGTGGGGCAATAACCATTAGAAAAAGCACCTGTTTTCAACTCTGTTTATTGGTAAAAACAGCCCACCTGAAATGGATACTATGACTAAACAGAAAGTGCTGAGATGGAATCACAGTGTGTGTTCAGGCTCTTTCTTAACTTTTTTTCTAACATCTGGGGAAGGTGGTCTGTGTGTGGCAGAAAGTCTTTTGGTCTGAGGGGAGAGGAAATCTTTTGCAGTTCTCCTACATCTATTTTCTATAAGAAATAAGAGAAAGTTCCAGTACCTAGAATTTCAATTATCTTTTGACCAGAATTTATTTCATCATGTGCTCTTCTAAAATATCCCTGTGAGCTTTCGTCTACCCATGTCTAAGTGTTTTTCAGTAACCTAATGTTATCAAATATTGGCTGCATTTTTCGTATAGACTTCATCCAGAGTTTTAAACAGTGGGGCACTGAAAGAACTGCATGTCTGATTTTGCATGAAATGGGTTTATAAAACCAAGCAGAAAATCTGTTTGGGCAGACGGGGAAGAATCCTGGATCTGTTCTCTTATGAATGCTGGCTATGAAAAGTTCATTGTTGAAATACTTAATATTAGTGTAGCAAAAAGTGTAGTCAAAGGCAATGTCTAGAGATATTCCAATATCAATAGAAATGAATTTAAACTGAAGTATGTGATTAGAAAAATTCTGAGATGCAAAAGTGTAGAATTTGGACAAGTGCAGTGGATGCCTGGGTTTATATCTAGAATTGTGAGCCAGGGTAAAATATTAAACACGAGTGTTAGAGAGCTTGGGAGCTGATGACCAGGTCTGTTCCTGCTTTTTAGATTCTCTTTCTTCCCTTCAGGATATCTTGACCTGCTAAATATAGTAACTTCTTCAGTGTAACAGATAGGAATATCTACAAAGCTGGTATTTCTTCTTTGTGAGTTGGTTTTTTTTATTATTATTATTATTTTTTCTTATTTTTCTCAGGGGCTGAAAAGCAATTTAATTTCTTTTGTTTTTTTTTTTTAATTTTAAATTTTTATACTGTTACTAATTTTTAGTTTAACTTTTGGTGAAAAGCCCTTATGTACTAAGTTACTAGGGTATGAAATGTTAGTCTCCGCTGGGTTGGTGGTCATTATATACTCTGCTGTACAGCAAAATGTGTTAGGTAGAAAAATGCCCTTCTAACCTGATGAAATAAATCAAGGATTGCACTGTTTATCTGTGGTGGTGGTGCAAACCTGGGGAAATGAGGTTCTTCTTTGTCCAGATGTCTGTTTTACGTGAATATGCATAAGACTGCAAAGATTCTCAAAGTCTGCAGAAAATTACATGTTAACATAAGAAAGGATAGCTATCAATCTAAAAGTGCTTTGAGAGGGCATTTTTGTTATTTTTTTGTTTTGGTATTTGAAAAGCAGATCCATCACACACTGGGCCAGGACCTGATTTCCTTTCTGCTGTGCAAACAGCCTGAGTTCTTCCTCACATGGGTATGCTAGTACTGTGGAGGGCTACTGGTGTAAGAAGATACAGGCAGTCTAAATACTGATGCTCAAAAAACAGCATAAGATAATGGTGTTCAGTGGCCTAAAAGTTGCTGTGTGTTAGAACACTTAGAGCATATAAGAGTGCTGGGCATCTGTGAGGCTACTGAAATTGGAGCTGCTCCAGGTGGCTGATAGCAGCAGTGGGTGTGTGAAGTATATTACTGCCACCTCAAACACATTCATCCAATTAAATAGAAGCAAATGAAGTTCAGGTACAACATAGATTGTGTGTCTGTTGTCAATTAAAACATTTGAAGGGTTATTTTTGCCTTCTTCCTTTTTGAGTCTTTATTTTGGGGGTAAAAAATTGAATGTAGACATGTGAGTCACATCACCAGGAAGACTGGTGGCAGAAATGCTCAGTATTTGAGTACTGTAGTATGGGCTCACTGCCTTTCAAGGGATTTGTTTGAGTTTCCGTACATCTGCCTGGAATAAAAAGGATTATGCTATTATATCAACACTACTGAATGCACTATAACTCCTGAGGACATTTCTATCGGGTTGGATAGAGATAATATAAGTGCCTGGATCTATTGGGCAGTCTTGCTATGCCACCCATGCCTCCAGGGCATTTCACAGCAGTTTTACAAAAAGAGTATTTCCATACCTAGCACACTGACAATTATTTTAATTTGTTTAAATTGGCATAGCCCTGTGGACAGCTTATTTAAAAGCTACACACACTATTATGTGTTCATTCCCTAAAGGTATTTTTACTGCAGGCACATTTGGTATTGAATTAATTATCATTCTAAAATGTACTTTTGGAGTCAGCCTAGTTTAGCTGGATGAAAAAGCTTTGTGTGAAAGAAATGGTGATTATAATTTGGGGTCCATAATGGTTTACAAATGTCAGCTCAATTAGTCACTTATGGAAAAACATGACCATTCTCCTGAAATCAACTGAAATGAATCTTTAAGTGCCATTAATTGAAACTGCTTAGAGTTGTCCTTAGCATTAGTGGAAGGCCATGAGTTTCTCAAACACCTCTAGATATTTTTATCCAATGCTGTGGACTTCAGAAGGCTTTTCTTTCCCCTCTCCTAAGCTGCTTAAATAATTACTATTTTTTAATTGATCTAAATATTTACTGTCTTTTTCCTATTGAAAACTTTCCTAAGTTCCTGTTACAATAGTGGGTGTCACACAGTCTTGGATAAGGGCAATATCAAAAATCTCTCATCTGAGAGAGGATTCAATGTAAGCAGCGTGCTTCAGAGAGACATTTCCTAATATGGATAAGTAGAGCCACAGCACTTTTACAGTTGACCTTAACTCATAAGGAGGCGTAATGTGGGCACTGCACCTTCATGAAGTGCTATGCATAGGTTGTTTAGGATGTGCTGCCTCTGAGCACTATGTGCATTTCTTTCCTACTCAGAAGCATCAGCTGTTTCTTCTGTTTCAGTTGGGCATGAGTTAGTGAAGGTGATGACAAAGCATAAAGTTGTATGGCTTTAACTACCAAGAAGATGCACGTTCATAAAAAAATCCATGCTAACTGGTTCTGTCCTAATAAATATTTTCTGATTTATAATTCTTTTGCAGTCTGAGTAGTTCTTTCAGATGTGATGTTGCTTTGGTTCATTTCTCTGGGTTGTGATTTTATGGGTGAAAATTCGCCTTCTGTTCTCCAGGTCAGCTTCAGAATTAGAAGTGAAAAAAAGGTTCCTATTTAAAACTGAGTATAAATCTGCAAAAAAAGCACCCAAAGAATGCCTTCTCATTGGAAAATCCTGAGTTCCCACTGTACTGTAGTCATCTCTATCTTTTCCCATCATAGAAATGTTGGAGCTGCTGAATTCACTGAGAGTCGCAGTGTATTTTTTTGCAGATGTTTTGTATGGGTTTTTCTGTAATTGTGATGAATTTGAAAAAAGTGTTCAGCTTAACGGTCTTTAGATTTGTGTTACTTAACAATGGTACCAGTATCAGGGTGGTGAGTTGTGCTGATATACCTTTGGAAATGAGGAGTACCAAACAAAAGCCTGGAATTTCTTGCTTTCATTTATGCTCTTTATTTGAAAGAGAAAATGCAATTGGTTTTAATTTAAAGGACAAGATGAACCAGTGAACCTGTGAAAGGAAAGCAAAAGGGAATGAAAGGATGAAAAATACAGAAGTTTTGTACAAAACAAGTTCCTAAGAAATTAATTGCTTGTTTTTTTTAACTAGTCAAAGTTCTCATTTCAAATTGAAGTTATGCAAAGTAGTGCAAAGAAAGATGAATTTAGTGCTTGACAGCAATGTGGCAAAGCTGTTAGGTACTATTTAGAACTTCTCAGTCTTAAGAACAAAGCAGGACAGACATGGTTGAGTAAATGCATGGGACATCCATGTTCTGATAAGTGTGCAGCTATGGTGCTGTCAGGGAAATTTAACATAAGCTTGATTCAGGTAAGATGAAGTAAAATAGTTCTTCTCAGCACAACTGATAAGCGTATGGAAACACTTAACACATGCTATTTTGGATGCAGAAAGTTCACACACGCTTAAAATATTAGGCAGAAATTGAAAGAGATCTGCTGTGGGTTTCTACCGTATGGGCAAACCACAACAGGCCCAGTTGAATTCCTGAGTCAGAAAAGGGTAAAGTCTGGGAGGATGAGGGATATTAAGGAACATGTTCTTATGCTTTCCTAGATATCAGTTTGTGGTTTCTGTTGGAGAATGATTACTGAGCCAGGTGAATGCTTGCTCTGAATCAATACAGTCATTCTCATTTTCACGAACTATTTATTGTTTGAGGTTGTTGAGGGAGACTAATAGTGAGGAAGATCCATAGCAGCGGCCAAGCATTTTCAGTCATGTTTGAAATACTTCAAATCAACACAATATTTATAGTTTGGGTGGTCTAAATGGCAGAAAATAAATAAGAAGGTTTGGAGCGAATAAATAAATGACTAATAGAATTTCTAGTTGGGGTGCTAGGCTAATGGAAATATTTTTTTGTGGCACTGCATTTCAAATGCTTTTAAGCATGTTGGTATATCTGAATTAGTAGTGATCAAATAACTCATCTGTATTAGTCATCAATTGTATTATGAGAAATGATTTAATTGTATACATAGTTTGAAAACATGCATTAAGTTGCAGATGAATTTCAGCCTCAAAGGACATCTGAAATGCAAACTTCAGTGGAATGTTAAAAATTGCACAAAAGGAGGGATTGTAGTTTAAAAAAAAAAAACCCGAAAAACAAATCCCTGGCCAATTCATTTAAAATCCTGATAATTGACTCAGCTTTATAGTCTTCTGAAGTCTAAAATAATAAAAACAACAAAAGACAAAACTGTAAAGTCACATAGAAATGAAATGTACAGTAACTTTTCTCATTTAGCATGAGATTTTTTGTTTATAATGCAAAAAAAAAAAAAAATCCTGGTGAGCAATTGATCACATAGTATGCAACAGTGAACTGGGCTCCAGAATAATCTGTCTTAAAAATGTCATTGAGGCATTGTACTGGAGACAAAGAGTTCTGGGGCTTAGTGACTAAACTGGGGAAAAGACAAATTCTAGACAAGGTAATCAAAACTGCCATTTATTGTAAATAAAAAAAATCTAACTTCCTCAAATAATGATTTTCATTACAAATAAAGTGTACTCAGTGACTCTTATAACAGAGATGATGTCTTCAAACACAGAAGATGCATGCTACTGTGCAGTTCCACTCTGGCTGTGTGGGTGGGATGGTTGAGGATAGTGCTCAGTAAGTAGCCTGAATGTTGGATCAGCCAGTCTGGGTTTTATGTGTTCTAAGAGAATGATGTTTAGGCTGCTATGCATTGCTCACTTAAGTGAGAGTAAGGGCAGTCAAGGCAGATTAGCATTTATTTAATACTTTCCTCTCCTCCCTAGTTGGAAATAACCTGCAGACTGTCTTTCAGTAAAAACAAAGAAATGATCCATGCTACTGTGTTGTGCATGAATCTGTACAACTTGCAGCGCACGCACCTGTAGCTGGGATGTGACCAGAATTTGCTGTAGTAGTTCTGCCCCTGAGTTTGGGACGGTGTATTGTGTACTTAAATTCTTAAGCAAATGTTCTTCCCATTGTTTCTTGTTCCTAGCTATCAGCTGTGCATGTAAATATTCAATTTATTAACTTAGTGCTTTATACCTCCAGAGATATGTACTTGATTCTCTGAGAGGTAGGGAGTTAAAGTACGAAGTTGTAACTTGCTGAGACTGTGGGTGAGGTAGGGTAGAACTAAATATAGTAATACAAATAAGCTTCTTCCTACATTGGTTAAGGACAGATGCAATGTTATTAGTATGCTGAAGTTGAAAATTAAGGTTTTATAAATGTTCCTGTACATAGTGCAAGGTGGCTAGCAATTTAACTATTTTCACAAACTTTTTTCCTTTCTCTTTGCTATTGTAATGTTTGGCTTTAGCATGTGTGACTGACATTGTCTACTGCATTACTAAGCATTTGCTTTCTTGTGTTAGCACAGATTGTTAATGAGGAATGGTGAGCCTGTGCAGACAGAACTGTGTATCACCTCTCTCTCTCTGTGACTGGAGTCTTGCATTCCCATATTTTTAGCCTCTAGCAGCTACTAGGAGGGCTCTTCAAGTCTCTTGAAATCACAATGCTTCTGTGATCAAAAATTATCTTTTTTCTCTGTGAGAGACTGTACGCTTCAGCTCTTTAAGATCTGTTTTTATTAAAGGTCTTGAACACCTAAAAATTAACTCTTACATACCTGGTTTTAAACTATGATTCTTTTCTAAGTGTCTTTTTCCTCTGTGTGCTCTCTGGTGTAATTTACATCTGAGCTAAATTCTGATTCACACAAAATGAAAAGCATTTAAGTATATGAGCAGTAAGTACCACTGTCTCCAGTGCATGTTGTAATGGGACTATTTCTAAAATTTGCATGCCATGATCAGCACTGGAGATGTTTGTATTACAGATTTACAGCCTGAAATGTACTTCTGAAGACAGATGTCTAGGAGTATTCTCTCAGAAGGCTACTTGAATAGAGGTGCTTGCCCTGGTGAATGTACTCTCATCTGATAGGACAAGATGGACTGACCTCAAGTTGCACCGGGGAGGTGCAGACTGGATATTAGAATTTCTTCTCAGAAGGAGTGGTTAGACATTAAAACAAATTGCTCATGGAAGTGGTGAATTCATTGTCTGTGGAGGAGTTTTAAGGAGAGGCTAAATGTAGTATATAGGGACACGGTTTCATGGGCAATATTGGTGGTAGGTGTATGGTTGGACTGTGTGATCTTGGAAGTCTTTTCCAACCTTAGAGATTCTGTGGTTCTATTCTATGATACTATGCATCCAGGCAGTGGAATTCTGAGCTTGGTGCTTTCCACTGAGGAAGAATCAAGTCTGTAGCCATCAAGACAGTGGCAACTGCTTCACTGCTGGTCAGTCTGAGCTGCATTGCTCTCAGTATGTCCAAGAAGCTTCATGAGTGTGAAGGAAAATTATAGATGTCATGAAATACCAAGAGTCAGAATTTTGAGGATCCTGTAGATCCAAAGGTCTGTACTACAGAGGAGGTAGACCTCATTTCTAGTGCTTCCTCTTCTATTATGCACTAGCATGGGCTATAATGGGTTAAATGCAAGCAGCATCAAGAGTACAAATATGAACCCCTGGTCATCCTGAAAAAAATTCAAGATCTGTTATTAGCTGTTTTTGTATCCCCTAGAAGTATGTTTCCCTGAAAAATCATCCACTCTGTTAATGCACTAATAGTATCAAGGTTCATAAGATTAACAAGCAGAAAGGCAGACTTGCACAGCAGGAGGAGAGGGGCTCAGTTTTGATAGTATAACCTAATATTTCAAAGCTTGAGTATTAGTTTCAGACTTATGAGTAATTCCATCCATTTGCTTTCTGCATCAAAACACTCAAATAATTTTTTATGTTGCTGCATGTCATTAGTTTTTCAGGGAGTGCTCTGTACTTCTCAACTGTCTATATCATTATTTGAACACTTCCCTTTTTACTGTTGGCTTTACGTTTTTACCTACCATTAGATTCAGAGTTTGTAGATTTTCTTTATTTAGTTAGCTCCTTTACAGTTTTGCTTTTGTTGTATATGTGTTGTTGCTGAACTGCCACGTTACATTCTATCATTCTGTTGCTGCTCCAACATCAGCCTAGGAAGAGATTGAGATGTTCAGAGTGAAATTTGGAATAAACTATTATGTATGTTTGGCAACATTTCAAAGACCTGCTCCACAATTGTATTACGCTGATACAGAGAAGGTATAATTAATGTATGGCCAGGATAAATGTTAAACAAACAAACAAAAAAAACAGAATACCAAGCTTCAGAAATCTCAGCTGATTGAGTTCTAAAGCTGAATAGTCTGATACTTTAGCCAAGAAACTTCTGCAGATCACTAGGATTTTTGTATTTGATTGGGACTTTATGGTCAGCTGAATTTATTTGTCAGTATACAACATGTACAAACATTACAGTCAGATGGCTTTTCTTGTGTTTGAATAATTTCTTCAACCATTTGGCAGCTTTTCAGTATTAGAAGCAGACTGAAAATGCAAGTTTTTATGTCAGACCCTTGGCACTGTGGAGAGGCCCTTTCATCATATCTTAATTTGTTTCTTGAGTTAAAGCTTCAAAACACTGCTAGCAAGTTCAGTTTAGCCATGAGCTGAACCACTGACGTTTTCATTTTCATTTTTTTTAAACAACAAACAAAACAAAAAAATCTGCCATCAGTTCTATCTAAAATTTAACTGTATATATAATTATATTGTGACTTGCCTTTTTCCCTTAACTTGGTCTTGTAAGCTGCCTTTCAACCAAGGTTTGAGACCTCTGCATGTCATCACCTTCCTGAAGAGGTCGTCTTTGGCCACTGGAATTTGGTGCTTTGTTACTGTAATTCAGTCATTTTCATATCAGGTTAGAAAAAAAAATACAACAAAGAACTTTCTCCCTAATTTTCTCATAGAAATAAAAGATAATTGCAGGTGCTCTAGGTGATGTTGATGTAGAAAGCTACTTGGTTTTATTTTCCTCTTCTATGAAATCATTTATGATTACTAAGTCAGGGAATAAAAACTGAGGTAAAAGAATTAAAACAATTTAAATGAAATAATAGTTTTGAACGCTTGGAGTTGTACTGAGCAGCTCTTTCTCTGGGCTCTAACTATCCAAATTCAAGTCAACAGCAAAACTTCAATGTAGCATACGGTGTTACTATAGTGCAGCACTTTCAGAACATACTTGGAAAATAAAGAATAAAGACGAGGTTTCTTGTGAACTTCCTTTTCTGTCTCCTTAGCCAAATCAGCAGTGGACAGCAGAAATGTGTCTGTAGTTGGCTGTACTTTCAGCTTAAAGTATAGCAACATTTAGCTGAAAATAATCTTGTCATTCAGGAGCTGCCTCTTAAACACTGTGATTAGGCTTTACAAGAAACACTACTACCAGATAGCACAGTGCAGAGACTATGGGCCAAGGTCGTGCTGACCTGGACTGATGTTCTTGCAGCATTTGCACAGTGTGGGTAGGCAGGCTGAGGTGAGATCAGGGTGTAGAGTACACTCTCAACAAACAGATTCCTGTATACCACTAGAGTTTTGAATTTGTCCCTATGCTATGTTTTGTGTAGTTTCTGTACCATGGGAATAAAGTAAGTATTCAGACTGCACCATATCAAGAAGGACTGGGGTCTCGAACTATCTTAAGGAAAAGATTTGAAATTCCTTTACCTAAAGGGATGTGAATACTTGTGATGATCTTTAAGAATATTTCAATCACCAGAGCCTGTAGTATTAGAACTAAAATTCTTCATAGTCCATCTTTTGTGAATGTTCCATTGTGGATATTGGATTAACATTACAGACTTCTGATCTATTTTACAAACTTACTTGAGTTCTTGTGCTAGTGAACACATGAGATTAAAGATGAACTCTGCTAAGGAAGTGTTGGAAAGCTCTTCCTATGCCCTACTTCAGAGCACAGTGAACTGTACAAGGCTACTTGTCCTCTTCACTGTCACTGTGAAATGCAGCACTACAGTACACCTTCATGTATATAATTTTCCTCAAAGCTGAGTCTAAGTAGGCACTGAGGGAGGAGCAGCTCTCCCAGATGCTGTCACAAGCTCAATTTTTAAAAGCCTTAATGGGGTAGGAGAGGTTTGCAGTGAGCACTAATTGTGCTAAATAGAGTTTCTCAAAACAGGCCTCTGGGAGCAATGCCACAAGTTTCCTGATGAAAAGTATCCCTTGAAAGAGGAAGGAAATTAATCTAGGTCTCTTGTTTTTATTCTCCAGTGATGTTTACAGCCAGCAAAAAGATGTTGCAAAGTCAAAATCCCATTAAGAGTAGAGATGTCTAAAGACATATTTTGGTGTATTTATTAAATTAAAAACAACAGCAAGCAACTTTTTAAGTAGGCATACATTGCTGTCTTTTAATCCTTGATAATTCTTGACTTACTCTCTGGGAACTGAATTACTGTATGGAGAGTCTTGTATGCTTTTATGACAGTTGCCTTCAGTTTTCTTCTGATATCTGAATGGTTAGAGGACCCGAAAATGAAGTGGAACAAAAGGATGATTAAAAACAAATTTGTTGACATCTCTAAGCACATAATACACAGAATCCTTCTCTGTTTCCCTTGTGCTCTGCTCAGTGTCAATACCTGAATGCTGAAACTCTCCCTCTAAATATAGCACTCTTGAGTTTGCCAAAGGTGGACGATGGTGCCAGTCATTTTTCTTGATAAGCAAAGTGAGAGAAACATAGCGTTTGGATTGGGGATAGAAAAACAATAGTTCTCAGGCATCTTGACAGAAGAAGATAACAAACCACTTTGCATATTTGCCAGCTGAGAATTGTAGGCTTGGCCGGGAGTAATATAATTATCAACTTTTTAATTTGCTGTGTTTTCAGCTTCTCCACCCCCCATCCCCCAAAGAAAGAGATGTCTAGGCAAACACTTGAGGACATGTGAGAGAATTACACTTTTAATATTATAGTGCTCATTATTTTAATTAATGGCTGCAAGAAGTTGCTGTGAGACAATTTTTTAAACTTCCTGAAATTATCGTTAATATTTGATGAGAGGAAGAACGCTATCTCCTCAAGTAATGAATTGGTGTGTTATGAAACCGTGTATCCGGCGTTCTTCTTGGGCAAAATGTGTTAATTTCTTCAACTCACTATTTCCAATGACTGAAACCTCTGCTCAAAGCTGTTTACTACCTGCTTTGTACGAAGTTATTGCTTGCCATCTGGTTTTCACCTCTGCCACTGGTGAAGTTGGCTGGTTCAAAACAACCTCTAATTTTGAAAAGTGAATATTGTTAGGCGTAGAAAGGAGATGTGCTGGGGGATTTGTGCACTATAGAATAATTTAGGGAATAAGCCTGGGAGATTTGGCCAGATGTCTTTGGTGGATCAACAAGAGGCAGGATAAAGATCTGCTTGGCTAACTGGTAACCAAGTGCAAATGACTTTGAAAATAGTAGTCCTGTAGCTGCATATGTGTACTTCTCATAACAGATGATAGTTATTGCATTCATGGTCAACAAAGTCTTGATGAAGGGATCAAAATATATGGGCACATTAAGAATCTCAACTGTAAGTCATATTGGTTTGTTTGGTTTTTAATTTTCTTTATTTTACCTTTCACATTGCTCAAGTGCTACTGTAGGGAGAACTTTGCTTTCAGTTCTCCAGCATCTGTTTCAGTGTTTCACCTTTGTCAGGTATTCCACTGTATGCCTTACAGTCTATTCCCTTCTCAGTTACCTGATGTACAAGCTTTTGTAGCACCCCTTATTACAGAAAAGAGAAGAAAACCAGATAAATAATTCATTTTCTCTTTTTTGAAAGAGACAGAAAAAATCGATGTAATAAGGGTTTTGTTGGTGGATTAGGCTGTCTTGTACAAAACCTATAAGGAGGCTGGTTGCTTTCAGTGATCGTATATGACATGTATGAAATGCAGGCATAGATCCAGGTTATATAGCCCTCCTATACTGATGGTGAATTTTGCCTGTAAGGGATTATAAAGAAAATCATGAAGTATAGATACTCAAAATGTCATTAACTGGCTAAGAGAAATACCTTTACCCCAAATTGTCTGCTGGGGAGAAACAATTGGGTCCTTTTCTGACACAGGTAGTATCTGGGTACTCACAGCACAGAGCCTTAGAAAGGTACCCAGTTCAGTAGATGAACCAGTCTGGCTCTTTTAATTTGGACATCCAAACAGTTTTTGGTACCCAGAATCTGTGACTGTTTATGAAAGAAATCTCTGCACACTTACTTATCCCCAGTATCCCCTGTTCATTTAGGTCTTTCAAAATATACAATTTTCAATTAATTTCAATTAAGTTTCATAAGGCAAAAAAGAAAAAAAGTCCTGTCTTAACACAATTTGTTTATAGAAGACGTGAATTTTACAATATCTGAAAATGATTGTATGAATAATCTTTAATAATTCTACAAGTTATTTTGAACTAATATATTGCAGTTTTTGGTTTTTTTTGTTGTTGTTAATATGTGGGTCTCAGTGGACATAATTAACAGTGAAGTTGTTCCTTGTTTTTAACAAGACTATTTTCCAGAGCCACTGGAAGCAAGGGCTTTTTTTTTTTCTAATTAATTTTTCTCTCTGTTAAGAATAAGTAAAATACAACTAAACCTAAACATTTCAGATGATAGTGGCCATATTCTTTGCATGACTGGAAGGCAGCTGCTAAGCATACTGTGAGGAAATATCTCAAAAACACAATCTGAATGAAATTCTAAGTGGCTATAAACAGGCATAACTTCATTAAGTTCAGAGGAATTTTGTTTGCCTGCTGTAGTCTTGAAATGGCCTGTATTATCATTCAAGATGTTAAGCATAGCAGTAAGTCACTGACTTCCTCGTTTTCAAAAAGCTTTTATAGCTTTTGAATGTACTGTAAACAAGAGTGGGGTAGATTGTCAATTTACAATGATCTAATGGCACCATTGCAGCAGAGGTGTGTTATTAAGCAACACAAAGATTCTTTGAGTCTACACAACGAACTCTGGAGTCATCTGTGTCTTTTGTTCTGTGACATGCAGCAACTAATATAGAGATTCATTTTGCTAATTATGTGAATAAAAGAAGTGTGGCGAGGGAGACAAAAGAATATTCCTCTTTCATTTAAGTCTATCACTGACAAACATTCTTTAAAGGCTGCAGTTCTCTCAGCCCTTTAGAAACAACTGTTCTCTTTGGTGATTTGAAAAGCAAGGTAAGAAAAATCCTGGCCATTAAGTGAGAAATCTCCCTTCTGTCCAACCACCCCCATTTTTTAATGGAAATGGGTGTTAAGAGAGTGAGAGTGGTGGATCGTGCTATTTGTATGTAAGGCAGTAACTGGTGCTTACCAAGTTATTGCTTCTTGATGTGGCTTTGCTTATCTTCCTAATTATTATTATTATTATTTTTTGGGGGGGGCAGAATTACTTACTGTTCTGGAAAGATTCTCTCCATGATTGTGTCAGCTGAGTCCAGAAATTGTGGCTTTGTTAGCCCCAGAATAGACTGTAATTGAGAGGTTTCTAGTCTAATGTGACAGGCTTAAGACTTATGAAAAGCCTGATATATTCAAGCAAATCTTCCTGAGAGTTATCAGACTGACTGGTTACCTGAAGCTAACTGTATTCAAACTCCTGACAGTTCTCCCAGCATCGGCATTCAACTTGTTATATGGGCATTCTTTTCACTCTTCATTTGTACCACTCCAGCAGGGCATGCTAAAGTTTATGTAGCGGTCATTGTAAATAGATGTTAATTTTCTATAATTGTACAGGCTCCTAGTTTATAATACCCTGATACCTAGCCCAGTGATATTACACTTTCCATTGACTGCAACAGATTTTTTTTTAATCAAACCCAACAAAATGAAGACAGAGAGAGAAAATGGTAAAATCTAGAAAGTGAGTGAGTCTGAAGGCAATGGAAGGGTCTCTGCTCAGC
The DNA here is from genome assembly GCF_038088225.1 of Cyrtonyx montezumae. Classification (NCBI taxonomy): domain Eukaryota; kingdom Metazoa; phylum Chordata; class Aves; order Galliformes; family Odontophoridae; genus Cyrtonyx; species Cyrtonyx montezumae. The sequence goes on from NW_027071903.1 coordinate 3,933,801, forward strand.
TCTGAGAGCTAAACTACAGAAAACCCTCACCGAGTATCCTGCATGGATTCACAACTGAAAATATTTACTGAGTACATTTAACCAAATGGATGTAAGTACACATAATCCATTTACAAAACATTTACAACTATTGGGTAAATTGAGCTCATTGTTTGTATGGTTGTCTCTGCAATCAAACTGTAATCATGTGTAAACTGTGAGCAACCATGTGCAGTTCATATGCAATTATTTACAAACTGGTTTTGTGAAATCCAATTGTATTACCAGTGATAATGAACTTCAGCGTGTAATAGTTTGTTCTGAGCATCTTTCAAATGCTTCAGTGCATTCTGCCTATTTTACAGCTTTTTAAATTTAAAAATATATTACCATTTAATATACTTTTCTGGATTACTTTTCATTTAGTGATGAACTCCATGCCAAAAAATATGCTGCCTTGTCATAACCTTCATTTTCCAATCATACTTGATCACTTCAACTATGCCTCAAATGTGGGTTTTGTACTGTCATGTACTGTGCAGACTACCAACCCTGTGTGTTCATAAAACAGTAAGAGAAGTTTTAAGCTGTTTTCTTTTCAGTGCTGCTAAAATGTGTTTATTGTTTGCATTCTTACCAATCCATAAGCTTTTGAACCTTGAACAGACAGTCAGCATAGCTTTACAGGTGGTGAGAAGTGGTATTAATGCCATTTCTTTTCAAATTCCTCTTTCTAGTTTCTTTGGGAATCAAGTCACAAAAAAATTTTCATGAAGTGGTGAAGCCATACAGAAGTTTTGTTAATATACTTGAGAGGACCTCATTATTCTCCACTTTACTGCTTGCACAAAGCTACTTAAAACTACCGCGTCAAATCCCTGCAGTAATATATCTCCAACCTGGAAGCATACCACAAGTGCCCTGTGATAGGACTTTACACTTCTCTATACCTTATAAAAACCAGCAAAATTGTTGGTCTTAGCCTTATGTCACAATATCATAGTTTTTGCTGACATTTTGTGTATTGTATATTAAAATGTAGTAGGCACTATTTGGAGGCATAATTTTAGAAGAGATGCTTCTGTGGGTATGAATGTTGAGATTCCCAGAGACTGTCTCCTACCACTGAAGACTAGGCTAAATGAGTTGGCTTTTTTCTTCCCTCATAACCAGATCATTGTAACGAGCAGTCTAAAGAATATGTAAGGGAATGAGCAGCTCTTTTTCACCCAAGAATCAGTCAGACAGCTGCAGAGTTCTACAAAGTACGATTTTCTCTTGCCTATAAATAATTATCTCTGCTAAGACAGAGCCAATCAAAGAAATCTTGGAAAGCAGGAAAGGAAGAGGAAAAAATAAGCTCAAGCTTGGTCTGAGAAACTAGTTTTAAAGAGGGACCCAAAAACCTTATATTAAAATACATAGAAAATAAATCTATTTCTAACCTGAATTTCCTGATTTAAATATTTTTTTTTTCTGTTCATGGCTGTATAAGTTCATTCAGATTCTCTCCGAAAAATTTTTGTATGATCCATTTTGAAAGAAAAATGTCATAGAACAATAGTCTGCTGCTAAGGGAAAAACGTCAAGGTGAAGTCTGACCATATATCATCTCTAAACGCTGAGGCACAAGGATTTCAAGGGGGAAGGTATTTATCATGTGATATTGTTCTATTACAATGACTCTATATTTCTGTTCTTCCTAGTGATTGATGCATGCTGTGTGTAATCATTCTTTTAGTGCACTAGTATGTCAATTGTTCACTGTAGCATTGTTAAGCAGCTGCATTCAGATTGACTGCTACAAAAGGCTTGTATTGGCTTCAGCCAGTCTGACAACAGTACATCATGAAAATGCCAGAATGTAGGACCAGAATTTACTCATTAACAGGCAGTAATAAAATGCTACATTATCCATCATACTTCTGAGCAACTTTCTTAACAACTTGTTAACAAAGATCATTGACAACAGGGATGGGCAGTTTGGATGAAACACAGAAAAGAGTGCACAAAGTAAATGCGATGCATTTACATGCATGCTTGTAAAACTTGAGCTATGGTTGGAGATGGGTGGACTGTTCAGTATGTTATCTGCTGAAGCCATTGCAAATAATTATACCACAGCCCTACCTCTGACCAGGACATGGGACACTTGCTCCCAAAGTCAGATTAGCAGGGCAGTATGACACACATAAAACAGTGCTTACTGTCACAGTTAATGTGTTTCAATCCTGTGGTTTGTTGTTTTGTTTGTTAGTGAGAGGAACAGGTTTATGTCCCTTTGTTTAGAAGTTGGAGCTATCACTGACAAGATGTACCTCACAACTACAGGGAACTAGGATGAGCTCCCAGTCAGCTGGTCAAAGTTCTCAGGGATGTCCTCAGTGAAAATCGTCAGTAACCCAATGAGAATACACTTTTCTTTATAATGAAATAGAATGATTTATAACAGAAGGTCATGAATAAACCTTGGTTCTCAACAGACTGCTTCTTTTTGGTTAGCAAACGTGACAGAGTGATTCTGACTCGGGTAAGAGTGAATGTTTGTGTCTTTGAGTACTTGTGAAAGTAGATCTGTTTGCAGACTAGAGTTTGTATGGAACATTTGTTATGTTTTCACTAGTACTCATGGCTTTGAAAGCAATCTATATTTACTTCATTTATGTTTTGCTATTAAGATTACTGATAATGCTAAAATTTCATACTATAGAAATATTTTCATGATTGTACTATATGCCATATAAATATGATTAAGATCCTTCCCCAGTTAGATTGGAATCACCCATGGTTGTCAGAAACATTTGTACTTTGCAGTTTTTATTCACCAAGATCTAGCTGTACCCAATACCATGGAACAGCTTTTTAACAACTTTGACTACACTGCTATGGAAAAATCTTGAACTGCATTTTTCACTTTCCCAAGATATGAGATTTGGGACTCTAGATAAAAATGCTGTCAGCACACTACTGGAGGATGGTGGATGAATCACTGAATACAATTTGTATATGTAATGGAGGCTACAGCTGACAATGAATCTGAAGGAAAATGAAGCAGTTTTATTCCCTCTTCTGTGCATCAGCTTCACTGAATTTTAACTCTGAGCTGTATTGTAATTGTTAATTGTTACACCATGGCACAGACATCACTGCTCTGTTGAGCACGTAAGACATTGCTGTGAGGGCATTGCCTGGATGAGCAATCTGCTGTGCAGTGGGAATACATCCACTGAGTCCTTCCTAAAGGAAGGGAGAATGCAATCCCCTTTGCAAATTAGTGAATGTTTTTGGCTGGTTCTGCACATTGGTAAAATAGATTAGCTACCACAAACTTTCCACTTAGCAGGGAATCATGAAAGAAGAGGCTGCAGTGAGAGGTTTTACAGGGAACTATGCTGTGCTTCTGAAAACCCATTTAGCAGGGAGTAAAAGATAGAGTGAAATGTTTCTTTACCTTTATTGCTTCCAGTATTGTTCAAGTAAAGACCAGCTGCATTTCTGCCTTGTTTAAAGATTGTGCATAGCCAGCTAGAAAACTGTAACGGCAGTAGTTCATTCCATTTGGAAACGACATTGCTCGAGAGGGTTTGAAATATATCAAAATTTGCATTTCTATCTTCCTTAAAATATACTGATCTTAAATAATTTGATTGTAATGGAGATAATAGGAAAATGATTTGAATTTTTGCTTCCTCAGAGGTATTCTAGACGATTATTCTGCCTTTCTACTTTAAGAACTCAATCAAAAGTAGTATATTGAATGGATTGTTTGGGAAAGAAGGTCACTGCTGTATTTCAACATTTGAACAACTAAACTGGTGTGACTTCTGCCCCATTACAAGGAAGGAGATAGTGAATTTAGAACATTGTCTTCCCGTGGTTTATTTTTCGATGTGCCATGGACTTTATTCCTTTATGTTTGTAGAACTTTTGAAAACATTTAATCCACCTTCTAATTGAATACAGCATTTCAGTACTGTTAGTAAGATTTGGACTTTCAAGCTAGATCAAAAGTGCTGTGACTGAAACCTAGAATAAAAATCTTGGGTAAATTCAGTTGGATCCCAGATACCCAAAAGTGTGATATGTTCTTTATAATTGAGTAACTTTCTTCCCAGTAAAGAATCATGTCTGTGAGACTGCTGCTTTATGAGGGCTCAAGTTCCTTCTCTCATACTGTCCCCATAAAGCATAACCTTTCAATTACATGCAGCTTCGCATGCTTGCCTGACTGCAAGGTGTCTCCAAAAGAGTGTTTTTTCACCAGCCACCACATTCTGGTAGTGTAATCACTTTCCAGTCTGTGGTATAAGGTAAAAATGCACGCAACCAAAATCTTTTGTTTTAGGACTAGTTTTTCGGTTAGATTTGTAAATCATATCCCTGGAAACTGGGGACTGTCCTTTTGGCTGGGGGCCACTTTTTTAGAAGATTAAGAAATAATGAATTTAGGCAGCTTTACTCATAGAATACTTTAAAGCAGTTTTAAGTGCATGCTCACATTCTTGTTTTTAGGGTTAGTGGAAGGGTTAAAGTGTTGTTATGTAAATGAAACTCTGATCTTTGGGTCAAGCTGAATATTTTTCTTAGCTCGTTATGTAGCCTTTTGTTTTCCACCTCACTTCATCACTGCTTCATGCAGTGATGTTGAACTTCTAACTTTCTGAAAGAAGAGCGTTCCCATACTATTGTTCATTTTTCTATATCTTTGGACACAGATTTTTCAGTCCCACTGGGCTGGCACCAATTGCAAGAATGTTACTTTTATTTTTTGTTTTACCACATGGTCTCTCAGGGATTTTCAAGCTTGCAAGACTATGTAACTATAAAAATGAAAAAGATTGGGAGTTTTGGGCTACATTGAACATAGATTTTATGGCTCATGCTCACTGAAAGTCATGCACAATCAGGTTTCAGACAGTGCTCAAATATATCTGGAGTCAGTATTATACCACTGACTCCATTATTAGCTGTTACAATCCCAGGGCTGGAGGAAGCAGGACACATCTTTTTGCTCATGCAGACATCTAAAAATGTTGGCTATTGTGGGATTTCATTTAAATCACACTATGGAAGAACAGGCAGCTTAGAAAAATAGATTTGTTTTGTCCATTGACGAATTATATTTTTGTCAATTTCACTGGGAACTTTTGACCCACTGCTGCTGTTGCTCTTGCAAAAAAGTGGATGAATGCTTTCATGTAAACATTTTCTAGACCATTAAACCAGAAGTCAAGAGAGATGTGGGGAGGAGTATATTCTGCTTTCCCATTAGAATAGCACCCATGATTCAGACCAGAGTTCTCAAGCGGAGAGTTCTTTGTGAGGGGCAGGGCAATACTGATGCTTTCACAGTGACGGAAGTCAACTTCTGCCCTCTCTTAGAGATATGTATGACAGAAGGTGGTCTAATCCTTCTCAGCACCTGAACTGGCTACTTAGACAAAGTTTAGATATTAAAGATCAAGCATTGATTTTCTCCTGAGACCCTATTCACACCAGACTGTGTGATATGCCTGGCAGATAAATGAAGCACACTTTGTGTCTATTAAAGAACATTTCCTCATGAGAGAGGTGCTCCAGTCCTCTAATAATCTTTGTGGCCCAGAACTAGACACTCATTTCCCATGTTTAATTCCCTTCTTTTCATATATGTTCTGGGCACATTATTTATTTTTCTCAGGAGTGCATGCTTGTTTGGAGGAATAAATCAAATTATTTCAGTAGAAAATGATCAGCAAAGCTATGGTTCTGAGGAAATCCAAGTTAACGCTAGGTTCAGCACTGGCTCTTGATGAGAACCTGTTCGTGTAATGGGCCAGCATCCAAAATTTTGCAATACCTTTACCACTGTTAGAAGTGAATGTTGGATGATTTAATAAACATTTGAGGTTTTACCAGTATAGTTTGAATCACTGAAATTTTTTTTGCCTTTTTCTAGGCATATAGATTGAACATAGCTATTTAATTTATGCTTTTTGGTCTGGATGCAGTAATGCTTTTTCCCTCTCAAAGGAACTCTTTGAACAGTTGTAACTTTTGGGGAAAAAAATTCTCTTCAGTTTCTCCAATGGTATGTTCAGCGGCCAGTAATTAATTTTTTGGAGTGGAAATCATTGTAATGGAATTGACCTTTCCCCATAGCAATAAGTTCAATAACTTCCATCTGTCAAAATCTCTTTGCAGGATTTTAATTAATGTTAAAAAATGATTGTTCCCCATGATGATGAGATACTGAGAATACCAAATAACCTGAGCACTTCATTGTGTTCTGGCAGAGCAAAAAAAAAAAGCCCTCCAAGATGAGTACAAATTTCCTGGAGCAAAATCTGGAAAGTAGTAGAACCTCTAACTTTTCCCAGTTGATCTTCAAGCCAGAAAATAATGAAAAATCATCAATCTTGCTCAGCAGGGTAGGAACTGATGAATCCAGCTTTCCAAAGAGAAGCTTTGCAGCAACATGGCCACCTTCTTTCAGAGAGCTGTGTGAATTTACATGTACATGAAAATGACTTAATCCTTGTTTTGCCACCTACATTCTAAGACCACTGGTGTTAGCTGAAGTAGAAACTGAACTACTGCCACATAACTGTAATCAGATCTATATTCAACATTAAGCTGCTCAGATTCTCCCTGTACCTTGTCTTTTAGGCAATATATGTTTTTCCCTAGAGGAAAGGCAAAAGCAAAATAATAACTAAAGGATAACTTGCATCCCTTGGGCAGCTGACCAACTGAGCATTAGCTCTGATGCATCATGCTGATGTAGAGTCACTATTAAGATCACTACTTTTACACCACACCTGCTGGGCTGGATGGGCACCACAAAGCAGAAGAGTCTGCAGTATACACAGGACTATGAGTTTTTACTGTCTTCTTGAAAATTCCAAGAGAGAAAATTTATTCCTGATTTTCTTAACGTGACAGGTCACTTCCACAGAAGGTGGAATGAAGATTCAACAGATCTGCCTTTGGTGTTTTGCTTTTGCATGTCGACATCAAAGGGTGAATGCAGTCACTCCCTTGCTTACATTTCTTCTGTTCTATGGAGTAGATGATATGAATTACAACTATTTTAATAGCAGATGCTGCTACCCAGACTTCTAAGATTTTTCAATTGTCCTTGTAAGTAATTTAAGACTGCTTAGACTTTCACAGCTGCTTACAGACACTGATCAAATAAGAATAATTACAGATGTCTCCTACATAAGTAGAAATATATTTCCAAGTCCTAATACTATGATGATTCTGAAACCCCACAATAGTTTAGCGATGCTTGGAGGCAGCTATCACCATATGTACTGAACAGTCTCATCATGTGAAAGCGCAGCAGTTATAATACACTAGACTTTCAGGTGTGGTTGGTGGTTTCATTTCTTTCTCATTATCCCTGCTAATACTGCCTGTTTTCAACTTCAGGCAGGCTCAGCAGTTGCTGCTAAAAGGTGGCTGTGCACTGCATTTGTATCTCAGTTCACAAAAGTCAAGCTGATAGTGTAACAAGACAGTGAGGAGGGTTTAGATCAGACCCAATTTTAGTTATTGAGCAAATAGCAGCAGTGCTGCCAGCCTTCATTACATCGCAGAGACAGATGGTCTGGACTGAGAGACCAGCAATTAATGTACAATGTGTTCTTTGTTGGCACTTACCACAAAGGGATTTTTTGTGTGTATAAACTGTCTTACTCTTTAAGCTTATTTTGTTTTGTGACACTAGTGTGTATGTGGAGCTGCAAAGAAATAACTCCATGTAGACACAAAGTGGGAGTTCTTCTCTTTCTCTCAGCTTTCTATCAACATTGTAATTATTTTACTTTTTTTTTTTTTAATTTTGAAACAGTTTTTGTTGTTATAGTCAATTATCTGTAACATATCCTCTGCATTGAAGTTAGTTCGCTGCCTTCTAGTATTTCTGTTGGATTGAGAATTTAAAAATTCCAATTGGGCAAAAAGTATTTCTCCTTCCTGCTTGGTAAAGAGAAATTTATGACATTGGAGTAAATGTATGCATTTGGTCCAGATGCTTGCCTGGTGAGAACTGGTAAAGTTTTATACTCCACTGACTAGCTGAGAGCTTGGCTCATTTTTTTTTTACATTATTCTCCAGTTCTATTAGTGGAACCTTGATTTGTTCAATAAATAGAATCCAGCATTAAATGAGCCAGATGTATGACTCAAAGCTATACCTGGCACCTTAACTGTTCTTCAGCTATGTTATATCCTGACTGCCAGTTTTTTTGGTTAGAGCTGTATATCTTGAATTATATTTTGCCTACCAATTAAGACACACACAATCAACTTTTCAGGATTCCTGTTAAAGCCAGAATGCCTTTGGATCTGAATCTTGCATTTTTCCAAATTCAGTCTGTAATTTAAAGCAGAGGTGATAGTCTGAAAAGCTCTTTTCATATTAATGCTGCCTCTGTTACTTAGTAGTATCATTTCCTTCAGTGAAATTGAAAGTTTTTTAATTCTGTCTTTGAGGAATATAAGAACTTACTTTATTCGGGATGGTAAGCCTCAGATATTGAGGAGATAAATATGTGATTGTGTAATCAGAGTCTGCATCATAAACAAAAGATGAGATAATGTTCTAGGATAATTTTTTGGAGACCTTTCCCTTCAATCTTAATTTAAGATTAAATTTTATTATATGCAGTAGAGAAGGAAAGGTAGATAGAAGACTGGACTGCAATTATAAGTTATGATATATAAAAGTATGATTTTCTCTTCAAGAAGGCAGATTTTCTTACACAAATTTTTCAATGACACAAATTGATGACTCTTATATTGTGTTTATTTACATGAATTTTTAAATGAAAAGTGTAAGTAAATGTCCCTTCCATAAACATTTGTTGTACAGTTTTTGGATTACATTCTGTGGCATTACACCAGAGGTGTTCATCCTAGAATCAAGAATATTTTAAACAGCTCACTGATAGTTGCTCTCAGACCGTGGCTCTCAATCTGAACTACAGTGATCAGTGTATAATAAACAGCAATATCTGCCAATACTGGTTACTTAAATTAAATACATTTTGCTGATATGGCGGCTTTTTTGACTTGTGCCACTATCTAAGATTTTATTTTTTATTTTAAATTTACAGTTCAAGAAAATTCTCAGCTTTTCTTCTTGTGTGCCAGACATACATCACTGTGGTGATATTCTTCAGCTTATGTCACATTGCTCATTGTTTCATGGAAGAGGTGTATTTTGTCTAGGAATTGTCTATTGTATTTTTTATCATTTATGTTTTCATCTTTGTCCCTTTCTCCAGGAGTGCTTCATACAGAACTTTAAATCTTTGGCTTCTCAGAAAGCATTTAAATTTGGGTAACAATGTTCCACTTACGTTCTTACTTGCTGTCCTGTTTTGCAGTTGACTGAAATAGGAAATAAAAGCAACAGCTTTAGAATTACTGCAGTCAAGATGCTGTTTCAACCAGAAGCATATTCACTCATTTCCTCCTCCACATACACAGTGAACAGTAGCTGCAGAGCTACTTGTGGAGTGCTTATGATACTTGCTATACAATTCTCTGTGAACAGAAATGAATTAACCAATGTCTGCATCAATCTCACATATCAGGCAAAACATATTTTTCATATTTTATACATGGAGAAAAAGGAAGCAAGAGAAATATTGACTCAAACTCGTCCAAGCTATCATCAGAGATATCTCAGTGGTCATAAGTATTTGTCTTTATTCCTTTTCTACATTATGGAAGTATTTGTGCATTAAAAAAAATAAATGCAGGGCTGCATTATTATGTATGTATTATCTTTTACACTGAGGCCTGCTAGATCAGTATTATCTACAAAGTTTCAGAGATACTGATTGTGCTTCCTGCAGATGGAATAGAAAATCTGGGCTAGCAAGAAATTATTTGGAGAGACATTCACAGTTTATATATAATAACTGTATTTTAATGCATTTCCCTTCAGTCCAGAATCAGCAGCCCATGAAAATATTAATTACACTGCACAGTCCTCTTAAAACATTTGCTAAAGTTTTTTTTATTTTTATTTTTTTCCTATGTGGAATGAGCCTTTAGCTGTCCTTCCTGGAGGCTAAATCCCCTTCACTAAGGTTCAATAGAGCACAAGATGATAAGAAATGGAATACTAAGTGTCTTTTCCTCTCTAATGACACTTTGGGCATTGGTCTGTCTTTAACCTTTTGAACTTCAGACCACTCGGTGATTTTGATAATGAATTGAGAATTGATTTCAGTGTTTAAAACATAAGAATTTGATTCACATAAAGGAGTTTAAAGTTGTCATTGGTGAGTTTTTCCCCCCAAAGTGAAGCAAAATGCTTAATTTTAAAGATGTTTGATGTCATTTTTTTGAAAGAGTAGGGCTATTTCCATATCATAGGGCTTTCCTAAATCAGAAGGAACATGCAAAGCCTGATTTGAGTGGACACGATAGATGTAGCAAAACCAGATAATTTAGTAAGTGATAAGAGGTTTTAATTTAGTAAGAGGTAAGAGGTCTGTCAATGTCAGTACAATAGCAAACTAACAGGGAAATAGGGAATAGGGTCTGTTGTCTTTTAATGGACAACAAAATTAATTTGAATTGTGTAGATTCTGCTTGACGTACAGGCTTTTCTCATTTTGTATGTTATTTGCAGTTACAGTTTGTTATTGTTCAGATTAATTGCTGATTGTCTCTAGATCCTTGATGTGTTCTCACATCTCCATTCAAAAGAAATCCAAACCAAACTAGTTTCAAGATTTCATGTTAGGATTCTAGCTCTCTTCTTATGCTTATAGCAGTCAGCAATGAATAGGCTCACACTGGATTATCTTGATGACTGTGAATCGCTTTCTCATTACAGACTAATTTACTGTGCTGGAATCTCAGTATACTGTTTTACTACCACTGCTTTATGTAGCAGTTGGCAGGAGCTTTAGCTCAGCTCTTGCCATTTGGAGCATTTGCCTCGTTGATAAAAGGCAGCGATTTGCTGCAAGGAACAGAACTCAGCTCTGTGCCTGAGCATGCTGCAGCCCAGGCCTGAGGAGTGGGATGTGGGGAAACCTTTGAGTATTCATACAAGTGGCAAGTGAGCTTAACTTCTTCCTGTGTCTTGGTGTAATCTTAAGGTATCCAGTAAGAAATGAAATTCGACCAATCCTGAAACAAAGCAGTGTTTGTGTTTGGAGAGTGCAGACAGACTACAGTATCCTTTTCTCACCTGCTTAGATAAAATATAAAGTGCAGAAATTCTGTAGTATGATCAGTTTTATTTTACAGTAATTCAAACCTGAATCTGTTTGGGAGAAGCAAGCTTTCAGAAGCTTTTCTCAGTATGTCTAATACAGTTTACCCTCACTAGTTCCCTTCCCCACAAGAGAACTGTAGCAGGGTGCACAACAAGGAAAGAAGAGGCTGAAGGGATTAACTCAAGCCCTTCATGGGATGGGACAACATGTCCACAAGGATGAGAGCAATCCTGAGTCCATTTATGGAGGACAGGATATGTTTAGCTAGATACGATACCTACTTTGCTTAAAAAAGAAATAATAAAAAATATCTATATATATCCATACTGTGGAATATTTCTCATGATTGACTAATGTCTAGCAGCATGACACGAAGACTGTACTATATTTTCAGTGGCAGTATACAGACAGTGTTTTGAATTCTCAGTATGTGTTGTACTTGTTCAGCTGTTTTGGAGAGCTGCTAGGCTTTATGGCAGCAGCGTACAATTGTCTGTAGCAATTTTCACTGATTTGGCTGCAAGCTACTTCAAATGGTTACTCGAATGTGTTTTTGTTTATTTCATTTTTGTGATGGTGATGCATTTTTTTGTTTTAATACATAAAAATATACTGTGACTTAGCAGGTGTATAAACAAATAAGTTGATAGACAAGAAATTCACATTTCTGTATGACAGTATACTGAGGAGGTCTGTAAGAACAAGTAACATCAGTAAATTTCCTTAAAACTGAAAGATTTTTACAAGGTTGGCCACTTAAAAGGAGGTTTTTAACAGTGCCTTAAAGTGAACGGTCATTAAAAAGATTGAGGGCACGTCAGACATGATTTAGTGCTTTCTGAACATCAAATAACAATGATGCCACGCAACAGTATGAGTTATTTTAATTTCTGTGGCATTTTAAAGGAGTTAACTTTGTGATTTTATTGCAGGATGTAATGTGCAATTGTTAAAACATCATCAAACTGATTGCTTTATTTGATTTAAAATGTCATATTCGGTATGGTGATTTTCACTCATTAACATTAAACTTGGATAACCATATGTTAAAACAATCTTGTCTATTGAACAAGTGCACTCAGTTAAATAATATGAGCAGAAAAAATGCGAGACTTTCTACTAAACATTTTTATCTCCTTTCTAAAAATCCTCTAAAATTCATTAGGACAAACCTAATCCAGCAAATGGTAAATCATTCTATTTATAGATTGCATGGCATTCTGATATTAAAATGCATAAAATCTGCCAATAGTTTAGAAATGAAGCATCAGCAAAGAGGATTACTGGTCTACCTAAATAATAATACAACCATTAAGAGGATAACATTTTCCAATTGCAATTACATGCCTTAATTTTAAAGAAGCTATCATTTACAATAATTTGGCAGATTCAGTCCATATTTCTTTCACAAATTTATTTCTTCATTATGCCTCAAAACAAATTTATGGTGCATTTATGTTTGTGAAGATAATTTGCTTAGTTTATTGTGAATGGAAATCAGTAATTACATACAATCTCATTTTCTACAGACATAAAGTTAATTCATGGTAGTAATTTTACACTGAATATTAGCCTGTGTTAGTTATGATGAAAATGTTACTGTGGCGAATGCTCTCTTACAGTATAATTTCCTTGGACTTGGAGAAAAGGAAATAGTGACTTAGTAAATAATACTTATGTCACTGATTTTTGCAATGTCTTGGGGTGATTCTAAAGACTTATTAATGATTGTGGGAGAAGTCCTTTTCTGGCCCTTAAATCAGAAGTAATTTTTTGTGAGTAGGGAACAGAAGCTTATTAAAGGAAAAATAAACATTTCAAGAAACCTAGCAGTGTGTATGCCCAACCAGATGCTGGTCGTAACTCTTTGATGCAACTGATGAAAATTCTACATGCATTTCTCCAAGGATTTGAATGGAATCCCATACTTTAGAGATCTAAAACAGGACCAAGCTTAATAAGATGTCTGAAGGCAGTAATTTCATGTTAACCTCCATGACAATTTTTTTGTTATAACAAGTCGTTTCTTGTTACATGGTGTCAAAGGCTAGACCTTTTGTGTAAGGTATTGTCTCACATTTGTGAAGTGTGAGACAAAAGCTAATTATTCATTTTTCCCTCCTTTACATAGAAGTTCTGTTGAAGCACAAAAATTTGTTGGGGAAGGAGGAATCAAGGAAGCAATGTTTGAGGTTTTATTTGGTAGCACTGTAGATCTATATGATCTGGCTCTTAAATATTTTGATGTCCACTGGTGAAACTCTGTTGTACTGTGGAGTGACAAAGCCAAGCTGCCATTGGCCCACTCCGTCTTGCCTTACACTGGAGCAAATAGTTCACTGCTGTGGGAATTATCATTTCCTGGTTTTGGGAAAGAGTGAAATAAGGATAACATACTGTTCTAGAACTAATTTCCATGGATGTTAGGTAATACTAACTTGTCTTAGTCTTCTAAATGTGATGCTTGAAGAATCCTTGTGTTTTTCCAGATGTACGGAAGAAACATGAATCTGTCATTAGCCGTTATATCACAGAATATATATAAACGTTATGCGCTGTGAAATATTTGCCATCTCATCAAAAGAAAATTAGGTTTGGATTCTCTGAATGTGTAGAATAAGACTGCTATTTGTGTTTTATACTATTAAGAAAAAATTGGTTATGTTATTAAAGGAACTTCAAGAATTACTGCATGTATTGCTTTATACAGTCCACAAGTTGCTATTGCATTGAATTTATGGAAGCAGGTAAACATTTAGAACTAACTTGCATTTAAAATACAAATGTGAAAATCTATTGGCTATTGAAAAAGTTGATTTTTTTTCAGGTAGAGTTGTTATAAATTATTTCTAATCTATGTAATATTATCAAAATGATAAATTCCATGGTCAGCAGTTTCCAAAATAAGCGTTTTAATTTTTTTTTGTTTTTAACTGCAGCAGTTTTTAGATACTCAGCTTAAATCTTGTGCCTGATTTCAATGTGCCATGTTGCCTTGGCATGAGTTAGATGGGTAGCCTAATGAAGGAAGAATCAGAACAGCATTGTTGGAGATGTATGGCAGAAAGGTCCATGTTTTATAAATTTAAAATGAAATCCATTTAACTATGCACCATCTCAGTTAATCATTAAGACTTTTTTCACCTTTTCTTTTACCAGAAATGGAAAGGGAAGTGGGATATTAAATAAATGTGCTTTTACCTATTGAACACCAGTTGAATTCCAGAGTGAATTCCAGATATTCTCAGGTGAGAGTTCACTGCCGACACAAATTACTAAACAGCTGCACCTGTACCAGTCATTGCATGGAAACTCTATACTTATATGTAAAATATATATAGAAAACATTCATTTTCTGGAGCAGGATATGCACAAAATTAATTCCTGCAGTTCAGTATTTGGGCAGATGTTAAAAGGATAAAGAACCACTATTAAGACCTTGCAAAACACATGAAGCATCAAAAAATACTGCTCGCTCTAAAGCAGTTTTAAATTGTGTATGGTTGTTTTTTTTTTGTTTGTTTGTTTTTATCAATGTGTATAGAATTCTCTTTAGGAAGACCTGAGTTCTATTTTTAGCTTATAAACTGATCTTTCACTTTGAATGGAGATAGTGTTTTTTTTAGTTTTTTGTTTTTTCCTTCTCTTGCATTTCTTTATGCATTGTACATAAGGTTTTATGGCACAAACTATCACCTGGTAGGTTCATGGAGTTCTCTGACTGACTTGTTGATTTTGTTTGGAACTTCTAAGTGGTCCTGAAATACAAGTTATTAAGAACAACCATTAGATTCTTTGTCTTGGCATTCTCTTCCAGCAAGTTCTTAAAACCTTTAAATTGTGTACAAATACGCATATCACCTAGTACATGCAATCCTAACATTGGGTAAATTATGCTTTAGCAGCATAGCAGTGAATAGTACCTGTAACCATCTGCTTTATAACCTTTCATTTGGGCACAGCATTAAGCTGAATAAGAAATTATAACCTTTGATCTGTTGTTAAGTTCTATAAAGTAATGAACTGTCATCAGCAACAACAAGCTTACAGTATTGTATTTTCTGTTGTCTTCTGAGTCTTCCCTTTGTGCTTAGAACTTTAGACTGTGTGAGAAGCATGCATGTTTAAGAGAATTATATTTAAACAAATTGTGCCTTGGACCAATTGCCTTGTAAGTGTTAAACCTGACAATGAGAATAATGAATATATAGCTTGGTGAAATCAAATTGAAGGCTTGAAAAGGAACAACAAGGAACTCTATGTCATAATACATGTCTTATAAAGGTCTGTGCATGCATCTGTTAAAAAGCATCCTGAGATATTTTTCAGTCTCAGATTCCTGATGAGTTTTGTATTTTGACAGAGGGAGTGAATTCCATAGTGTATAATATTCTGCTTCATTTCTAGGGTAAATATTGAGGTGGCAGATGTCAGTCTGTTCCTTAAATCTTCGCAGTCAGTGGCCTTTTTTCATCCAGAGTCCCATATTGTTGCATATTCAGAGCTCTTAAGATATAAAGTTGTCTTTTGAAAGGAATTTTATCTATATAAATGTATATGCTTAGGAAAAAAATATAGCCAAAACATTATGCAAGTATGAGCATCTCAAGGGGAAAACAAAAGCAACTGGAGACTGCAAATGTCATTCCAGAATAACTTTTTGTTTGAATAAATAGTTTTATTGTTAGTTCAAAATCAACTCAGACTTTGAAGAAGGGCTACATGGGCTTTGAAGTAATACTCCAGAGCATCAAAACAATTACAGTAATGGACTGTGATTATATGGACTTTATAGGTTCATAGGTTCATAAGGTTGGAAAGGACCTACAAGATCATCTAGTCCAACCATCCTCCTATCACTATCCCTACCCAACTACTAAATCAAATCCCTTAGCACCTCATCTGAACGCTTCTTGAACAGCGCTAGGGACGGTGCCTCCACCACCTCCCTAGGCAGGCCATTCCAGTGCCTGACCACTCTTTCTTTTTAACAGAGCTGGATATTGCTAACAATACAGATCTTTCACATATAGTGAGATTTTTTTTAACTATTATGGAATAGCCTTCTCCTAACTGAAAAGTAGTTCAAGAGAAACAAAACAAGACTTCACTTCTGCAGTGATCAAAGATTTAATATTCTGAAGTTTTCATTTCACCTTATGAAAAAAAGCAAGGAAAAACTCTAGAAGGATATATATTAAAGATTTAGAACATTAACAAATTTTAAAATAGAATTGTGGCATAAAACTCATTTATTCTTTCCTCTCATTGTCAAATAAAGTGCCGTAATTTCTTTTAAGGCAGAGGTCGTTGTTGTTTAGTTTGTTTTATTTTGGATATAGTTTAGAATGAGCAAGCTACAGTTTGGCTTGGAATCTAAATGTATGTAATTTCTTATATCTCTACTTCCATTGTTGCTGTAAAAACAGATGTCATTTTGTTTGTTGCTGCCCCAACCTCTCTAAACTATACGGAACCAGAAATACTCCAATTAGCCATTACTGGGTTGATTTTAATGTTACTGAACTTGAAGTTTTCTCTACTTCATTTCCATGTTGTCTGCTGAGGTTAGCATTTGTTGGCAAGCTGTGCTGTATTGCTGTAGTACCTTCTAATCTTAGTCATGGATCAACGTGCTAAACAATCAGGAACAAAAGGATGGGCAGTACTCAGAGAGCTTCCAATCCAAGTGCTTAAAATGTGTAATTTAGTTGGTCTTAAATATCTCCTATGGAATACATACATGGAAAAGTTGGACAGATTAATGGCAGAGAAATTCCTCTTGAACATTTCTAAGTACACAGAATCCATGTCTTTCTTCAGGAGTCTGTGAACCATGCAAGTGGCTGAAGGCTAAAAGAAAGTAAGTCACATGATTACCCTCATCTCTTTTGAGAGGCTCCAGTCTAACTGGTTCTTTCATTTGACCTCATTCAGTTGTTGCGTTCTTATGTTGCTCTTCCTGAAAGATATTCTTATAATGAAGTCATTCACAAAGGCTATATATATATTATTTTTTTTTAATGTAGTGAATCAGAGAACTGGAGAAAAAGACAAAATCATTCTTGTTAGTTCAAAGAGCAGAGCAGTTGTGTGCCAAAAGAACAGCTTCAGCTCTAGGTACACAGAAGACTTGCTGCCTCACAGCCACTTCAGCTTTTATTAGTTTATTGATTGCTTCCAACTGTTGCAGAAGCAGTTTTTTACTGGAGACAGAGGCATACTGAAATGGTTCTTTGATTGCTAATGATTTAGGGATTCTGGTGTCTACCAAAATGAGCAACTGTAACACTGAAACTGTTTGCTGTATTATTCAGGGAGGAAGGGAATCTAAGATAGCTATGTACAGCCCTTGTCTGCAGACACCTTTCTGGGAGAGCCAGTGTGATTTGTGCAATTAGAGATGATCATTTACTCTGTTATATAAACTGTTTGAAGCAAAGTAGAAAACTGGCACCAGGGGAATACCTGATGATCACATATTCGTTAAGACCTAGGGTATTTTAACAGGGGGTTGTGAGTCAACAGTTTCCCAATCCAGCAGGTGGTTAAATCTGGTAGGTGGTTATACACTTGGATCTTCTCTGGCTACTAGTTAATGTTCACCGGATTGAGATTTTTTTTTGTATGGTTCAATGTGTTTTTGTGGAGGCACCCAAACTAACTCTAAATAAGCTGTAGAACTAGACCTAGTGTATCTGCAGTGCTGATGTGCTTTGCTCAAGTGAAACAAGCTCAGGTGAGTCTTCAAAGCAAGACATAGTATAATGTCAACAGACGGTAGCCAGCTTTATTACTGTGAGGATTAGAAAGGGAATTTGCAAATGGTAGAGTGGTATAAACGTTGAAGTTCAGAACTTAGGCACCCAAATCCTGCTTGCTTAATCCAGTCTATTGCTGAGAATGTGAGCCTATCTGTGTGGTACTTCTGGAATTACTGTTATAAGCCTGCAATTGGTTTTCTAACCATTGAAGTGCCTGCAAATGTTCCCTGAACTTGGATAGGTTTTCTGCTGCTCACAGGCAGACTAAAAAAATAAATACAAAATATTCCTTTTCTGTTCCTTAATTTGTTTCTTTATTTTTCCATTTAAGGCTATAACCAGCCTTAGCAAAATTTTAGCCTGTGTTAACTTGCCTACTTGGAAATTTCAGGCTAGAAATTAGGTGAGTGTAAACTCACAGCTCAAATTACAAGAAGATAGAAGATACGGGCCCAGCTTTGTGCCAGAATTTGTCATAGGAGTGTGTGAAAGACTGGGAACGCAGTAATCCTAGTCTGCTCTGGGAGATTTTTGGAATACTGTAATAATAAAAACACACATCAACTGGTGTGGGCTACTAGTTTCTAAAATAAGTAGACTATTCTCTGTGCTTCCTTATTTGCTTTCCCTCTGTTGTTACAGTTTATGTGGGTTAGTTCAATGTTGTTCATTGATCTCTTCCAGTCCCAACGCCTCCCTTTTCCTTTACCCGTACACATGCAGGAGCTAATATCGTACACTGGGGATGTTCTCTTCCTACATCATGCAAATTATGTGCAATATCTTTGTGCCAGTCTGAGAATTACAGGCAGCCATGTCATAAATACTTTAAACATTGCTACACCCGTTAGGTGTTTCAATGAGACTAAAGCGAGTCTCTAATGGCTGATACAACCCTTATTATGTGATTCTGATTTCTCCACAGAATATAAACATGTTTCCTAATTAGGACTAAGACTATGAATAGGCCATTATCCTTCAGGTTTCTGCCAGTCTATTCTGCTGGAGAATAATAAAGAGGCACTGCAAAACTTGTATCAAGAAACAAATACATAACCGTGCATTAAACAGTCCACCACAAAATGCAAAATAAGTATATAGGATGCTCCAAAAGTAATGTGTCCTACTTGTTTCCATGGAAACTATGATGAACACAAAGAGCACAATAATACTATTTGATATAGTGTTTTATAGCTGAGAAATTGCTCTACTTCAGCATAGTCTCCACCATCAGCTATGTATTTTCACCAGTGATGAACAAGAGCCTACATACTGTGCTAGTAAAACTCTGCATGGCCCACTGGAACGTGGCGTGTCTTTCACATTGCTGTTCCTTCTGCTGAAACACGCTACCCACTGCCTCACTGTGCTGACATCCAGTTTCATTTCCATAAATGTTCAGCAAGCATCAAGGAATGTCAGTGTGTACAGGTTTTTCCTCATGGAAGAATTCAGTTCCACATCTTTGCTTTGTATGCAAGTCCATGTCAGATGCCATTTTGTCAGACTGCCCCTCTGCTGCCATTTGTCACACAGCAATAAAGTATAATGGTATATTGTTGGAAAGGTTCAACTTCTACTACCATATCACCAACATCTTTCTCCGATGTTGTGAGCCAGTGTGATAAAGCAGGAGGCATTACTTTTGGAGCAGCCTTTGTGTGAGCAGATAAATAGGTGCGGTTGAAAACTGTGGAATTTGGTGTTGATGGCAATGTACCATCCAGATGCATTTTGAGAAATGCTGCTCTGTGAGCAGCGGAAGGAATAAGCTGCAGGAACCTGTCACCTTGCCAGCGTTCTCACAAGTTGAGTCTGTGATCCCAGGCAAAGTAAGGACTTTTTCCCCAGGTGTACTCAGACACAGCATTGAGAACTTGACATAGGAATATGATGCAAAACGTGAATCTGGAGAAAGAAGGCTCAGGGGAGATGTTATTGGTCTCTAAAAAAGCATTAATGTCTCTTGTTTCTAATTTGAGGCGTAATCAAATCTGCCATTGTCAGGTGAGTTCAAAATACAGCACTGGGAGAAAGACCTGTATTGTCAGTTCTTTGTGCAGTAGTACTTGCCACGGTGCAAGATTTTTTTCTGTGCTGTGCCTTTTAGATGTATCTGAAAAGATGGAAATGTTCTTACAGGTGACCAATCAAAATTTGTGTTTTCTATATAAACCTACTTCTCAATTTAGAAAACATTTCACTCCCTTTGTGTTGCAGACTCTGATTTTTCAGTCTTTTATTTATCACAGTTTTCCTAACATATAACTGAACTGAAATCAGTCTGAATGGTTTATTTTGTGTTAACTTTTACAACAATTTGTGTGATAGAGCAAATTAGGTAATAGATCTTCTTTGAAGTGTAGGCCTCAACTCAGCAGCTTTGAAGGCTGAGCTGTATCCTAACTGCCTGAGTTCAGTGAGGTCATGTACAACTTATAGTACTTGAAAGAGAGACCATGATACAACTTCAGAGGTATCAAACTGAATTATGTATGAAAATTCCTACATGAGCAAGGCTCTTCCCTTAATGGAGAGTCATTGCCAGTACAGGGAATAGTAATGGACCCAGAATTTCCTATTGAAATTATGAAGAGAGGGAACTGGAATGAAACTTTAAAAGTTCTGATTTGTTTGGTCTGAGGCTTATTTGCAAAGTGAAATCTCAAATGCATGTGCGTGCAGATCATTAATACTGAGAAAGCAATGAATTCTTCTCTGTGGGAAGCATATTCCTGTAAAAGAAAAAAAAAAGGAAAAAAGGAGCTGGGGGAAGATGTTATTTAGCTTTTTTTTTTCTTACGTAGGATTACTTAAATTCCCAAAACGTTTTCTTTTTTTTTTTCCCAATGAGCTGCTAATAGAAGCTTCAGTTTTGAAGTGACATAACAAGAAGAGATGAGAAAAGGGGGGTGCTTGAGTTTGTTATGCAAGAATTCACAATACAAAATTTTCATTTTGGCTAGATTCCTTTGCTAGCATTGAGAGGTAGATGTTAAAACAAACAAACAAAACAACAACAAAATATTTTTTCATAAATTGCAAGAAGAAACCTCCTAGCTTATAAGCCCATGCTTTATTTACTAATGACCTTTACAGGTACGTGAATCAAAAGTGATGGTCTCTTTTCCTCCAGGGGACAAATTTCACTGTCATCTCATGCCCTAATTGAAGAGAATTTTGCTAGTCTCAGCTCACTTCGTAGTACTTCCAGTCCATACTAGATATTACTAGGAAAAAAAAAAAGGGGGGGACAAATTGACAGCATCTGATAGTGAGAGTCCTTGGAATTGAATTAGCTTCGCAAACAGGACTGAGGTCTTTGCTGGGACTGTGCAGCAAAATCATTTTATTCATTGGTTTTTCATAGTATCTGAAAGCCAAAACGTCCTTGTATCTTACTCAGCTGTGTCAGAGTGTCAGAACAAAGAGGCATGATACATTGGTGTGAAGAATAGTTATCCATAATGAGTGTTAACTGTGTTAAGGCTTGTTTTTGCTATGGTAGAAGATTGACAAAATAAAGAAGTTTTTCATTTGGTTTGTGGCATTTTGATTTGAAGTGAGACACTGATAACTCCAGAATTACTTATTTATTCTTTGCTGGCATAAAGGGTCTTGGGGCTTTAGTTGTGTGACTGCGTCATGTGTTTTTCCATTGGTTTTAGAATTTAGTCAGAACATGTCCTTTAGATAGTATACCTTCAAGGCAAGGCAGATAGCTTTCTGCTTTAAGAATTAGTAGTTGAAATGGACAGGAATTCTAATGTTTACAAACTGATGCTCTCTGAAGGTCCAAATTTATTGTATATGTGGGGGTTGTCTTCCTTTTATTTATTTTTTCCCCAGTTAGTTATCTGCTTTCCCATGTTGTCATGTAATGGCAACAGAACAGTGTTATTTTGTACTGTGTTTAACAGGTTGATTTACCTAAATAGCAGTTGTTTTACCTAAATAGCTGTAGGTCATGATTGTGGGTTTTTGTTTTTAATCTATCTTGTTTTAAGTTTAAATCCTCAAGTATATGATTAAAGATTCTAAAATACTGCATGTGATATATGTATATGTCTACAATACCTAAATATAAATATATAGTTTTGTTATGTACAGTTATCATGCTATTCTTTGCACAAATAGTTTACTTCTACTCATGTCTATAATTTATAGTCTCTTTGATGTACCTGGAGTAAAACATTACCTAATGGTATTTGTGTGGCAGAAATATTGACATGTCTTGCATGCTGTCTAAAAATTGAAAGAGTCAGTACCAAGAATCAAGCTGGCTGCTAGTTGAAAAACAGGTTTTTCTTAGAGACTGTTAAGAAACACAGCATTACTAGTGTGAAGTTTGCACTGTGAAACTGTTTCTCTGGTTGTGGTGTGCTACCAATCAAGAGTTTTTATGAAATAGTTCCCTTGCAAAGAAAATGTTCCTCAGGGTAATACTTCATTTGTGAAAATCTTACTGATGGTGAAATACAACCCAGGTAGTACTAACCTAGTGTGTCAATAGCACTGATGCTACAGTAAAACTTCTCCTTTGTAATTACCTTAGTTAATTTCAGATGAGTATTTCTGATGCAAACCAAAACGTTCTTACTGTTCTCAAAACATGTGAAATCTCAGTCTTCACCGATGCCTGAATTCCCTTCTACCCACTTATACCTTATATCAAGGCAATAATGCAGCCTAGGATTTAACTCCAAGCCTTTGTTTAATCTCCTTCCCAAGTGCATTGGGAAAAAAGCACTAGCCAGTGTTTAATTATCTCCTGCACCAGTAGCTCTGCCCTTGTCGAGCAGATTATTTGCCTCACGTAGGCAACCCAGTGGATTCTCCTTGGGCTCTCTGACCCACTTGCTGAGCAATGACAACCCAGGCAGGAGCAGGAAAGTGCTCTGCAAAATGAAGGTGGTGACATCAATAGCACCTGCATGGAAAGAAGCAGGCCTGCTTTCTCACATTATTGTGATGCTTTGGAGGCCGGCACAATTAGTGTTAGAATAGAAACACTGCAGCAACCACTCAACTTCATTTAAGTGCTCTGATCTGGAGGGTTTTTCCGCAGCACCTGACACGTTGTTGAGCTGGTTTCAGCTAATGTGTTTGGGATAGTGTCAAACAAATTGTTCATGCTGCACTTTGTATTTTTAATATTTAAAAGTAAGTACTTTTGCTTTGCGAAACACTACTCGCTTAGTGTTACTGTTCTAGTATTGAAGTTAATTTAGTTCAAGACAAAGCATGTGCTGCTATGTATTTGTTCAGCATTAAGTTTCTTCCACTGTAGTTACTGGTGGAATCTGGTTTCACCTCAACTAGCATATGTTACAAAAAATGACACAAACTACGGCTATTTATGGGAGCATGAAAAACTCCAGGTAATGTAAATCATCTTAAGGAAAGAGGAAAGCCAGCTGAGATTCTCATTTTGGTTTTAAAGTTGAAGCTATGAGGCAGAGGTTAAAAAGCTAAGAACAAGTTTCAGATGAGAAGAATAGTTATGAAGTTGATGAATTAATTAGGGTCAAAAATTAAAATATGAATGTGATGCTGTACCTCTAAGTCATTTGAATATACTTAAAATGGATGTGAATAAAAATGTTCAGGCTTACCCAAGCTAAAAATGCCATCATTCTTGTCTGAAGTAGCGAATATAGCTTAAAATGTGTATGTAAATTAAATGCCAGAAATGTCTGATAATTCACAGGAAAATTAAGGCACTTATAATGACAGAGCTGTTTTATCAGTGTGATGATGAGAATTGAACCCAAGCCCAGGCATCAAAGCAATTCAGCAGGCTCACAGCTTCATTTGTACTTGTTGTTCCAGTTTTCCTAATCATAGTCACTCAGGGACTCCGCTATGGGACGCATCATTGTCACTTTTACAGTAAATCCAGACATTCTTTAGCAGCTTCTCTGTAGGTAGGAGTTGCACTGTGTTGTTTTGTTTTTATTTTCTTCCCTTGTCAGATACATGTGACAGGTTAGCACCGATTTTGACTAGATGCTCCATTTTCGCTGCATGCCGAGGCAATTTGCTATCAGTGCACTTTATTTCCTCTGCTTTGTCTTTCTGACCTGCAAGGTGCTTCTTGGCAGTACCTGCTCTTTGAATACAAACATTCTGAAAGCTCTTCAGGCTGTATGCTGTCGCTGTAGGTTTGTGAAGCAGTTTTAATCTCTAAGAACTGGATTTAAGTACCCATTTCTGGCTGCAGGCCACCTTATTTTTTAACAGTCAAGCTCTACCGAGTACATAATATCACTGTTTAGCTTCAGAAGCATTGGGGCTAGGTTAACTCAAGAGGCACTAGGCATTGCTGTGCATGATCATGCCTCCTTGCAGCCTTGCGGACGCTAAACTGTGCACACATCTAGAGAACACATCAGTGTTTATGTCATCTGTTGACCTTTCAACTATTAGAAGTGGACGTGGGAGCCTGACTAGAGACACATGGTGTTTTCTGTTGCTAAAAGTTGGATGTTCTTTTCAGAAGTCATAATGTAGAAGTTATTAATATACTGCTAAATAACATAAAAGAGAACAACTCTAATGATTTCTCTGTTTCCTACAGGAATTCAGTGAAAACAAAATGCTCTGCTAATGTTACTAATAATACACTTGAAAATGTGAGGTACCTTTTCCTGCAGACTGTGTTCTTTTCTTCTGTTGTCTGTTAAGCTGAGTTAATAGGTTTGTGCACCAGAGATATATGTATGATCTTTTTACACATTCTGGTTATTTATTCCATCCTTTTGTCTGTGGTGCACCAATCTGTTCTGAGATCTGTACTTGCAGGATTTTTTTCTTGGTGGTTTCTCTTATTTTTTCCTAGCTGCCCTTTCAAAATTTTGGAGCGTCCAAGATTGGCTCCTCCTATGATTTTTACAGAACTCAGTGATGTGGAAGTGATGATCAGGGAGACATATATAAATGACAAATAGTTAACAAAGATTCTTTAATCTAGAAATTTAAGTCAGCTGATTTGAATCCCTTATGTCATACAAATACCTTTATGTCCAATTGAAGTGGCATGTAGCACATTTAAAATTAAGTAACCAGTACCTTAAATGGTTGTACCTATGGTAAGGCACAGCTCATCTATGGAACTCTAGCCTTTACAGTGTGGATCTGCTTTAATTTCTTATTTATTGGGTATTTTCATTTAATAAGTAGCATTGTTCAGTAGCAGAACTGGAACAGAGACCTACACACCCTGGTTTCTTAACCTTTTTTCTAGGCAGTGGAGCTCACTGTTTTTTTCTGGTTTTAGTAGTCAATAATTATTTGTTCTAAAATACATACGTATTTCAGTAAATGCATGTGTACTGCAAAATTAATGTATAGGCATCTTACAGACACACAGTGAAATACAGACTAAGCAATTCAAATTTTTAGTCTAATAAAGTACAGCCATTTAATGCTATTCTGATTTGCTAAGCAGTGCCTAAGCTGAACAATATTATCAGATCCTGCAGCTGCTCTTTTGTTCAGTCGCAGGCTGAAATGCAGACGGTAAACAAAAATGGAGCTAAAAAAACATAGCAACAAAGGATTGAAAAGCTTGATGATGGTTTTTTTTTTGCTTCTAAACCTACATCTTCTCCACCTGTCAAGCCTTTATTGCTTCAGTGTCTATTAAGGCAAATAGCCACATGCTTTTGTTGGGATGTCAGTATGTAGCTACTTTTTAAACAGGGAATGAATCATTGGCTCAGTGAATATTTTTCAGGAGAAGCTTCTGCTGACTTTTTCTGTTCATCACATACATAGACTTTAAGGGTAGAAAGGATTAAACCAGTTGCATGGTCCTGGTCTGCTTCCTTCCTTATGTGTCACAATACAGTGTGCAGTAAGGAGAGCCACATTAGCTTGGAGTGAATTAGCTTGCAGAAGCTGAGCTGGCTAAGTGCCCAGGGATCACCCTGCCTGTCTAGCACAGGGAGAAGAATGTAAAGTAAATGCATCAGCACTGCCTGTTATACTCAAGCTAGCTTGAATAGAGTGTTGCACAGCATTGCACTGTTTCATACAAAAGATACAGCCTTTTGTCTTTTGGCATATTTTTCAATACCAAGTACCTCTTTCCAACGGTTTTCTTCTTGATTTTAGCTTTTATTGTACAGTAATGATGATTAGCAATATTAATCTTACTTTGTGGTGGCTGACAGTTACCTATCCTGTGGAAGGACAAGACATAGGGTTTTCAGTCTGATTTAAACATATCGTCAACCCACTGTTTAACGAAAAAGGCTCTCAAGCTCTCTTATTGTTCTGATAAAAGGGGAAGAAACTGCGAATGTTCCTGTGTATTTCAATTCATACTTACATAGCTACTTTCTTTCCTTATTTATGAAAAGTATATTCCTAAAGATTATGTAATTATCTGTAAATTCACATAACAGCTGAATTTTTTTTATTAAATGATGTTATTTAAATTAATAACGGAGTCTTCCTGCTGAAACCCTTTTAGGATCTGTTACATGAGCCAATGCACTGATTTGGTGGTGGGCTTCTGTTTTTAATGTGGTGCTCATGGCAAGATAGATTTACTACTGACTTAGTTTTTATTTAAAATAAAAATAAAAATAGAAAGCTGTTGGTAGCTTGCTTGCTGTTAGCCAGCTGTGTGAGGAAGACATCCAACCCTTGTATAAAGAAGGGCATGAATTCTGAACACAAAAATTGATTTATTCTTAAATGAAACACTTTTAATATTTCATAGGGGAAACTTGTGGTAGGAAAGCAGTACATAACAGTAACTGTCCCTGGAGCAGGAGACAAGCTTTGTTTCTAAAACTTGGTCTTTTCCTTGAAATCTTGCTATTTCTGCTATGTCTCTGACTAGCAGCAAACATTTCATCTACAGCAGACTCCAACTTAGCAAAAAGTGGTTCTGCAGTATAGAAACATTGTTCATGTCTGAGTTTGCCATGGCTTCCAAGAGTAGCTTTCTTTGCAGCTGTTGAAAGTCTCATCTAAAGATGTGAAAATAACTCATGTTCATTTGGAACAGTAAAACTGAAAACTGGAAGAAGCAAGAAGCTAGTAATGTTACAATAACCTGAAAACTAGGTAGGTAGTGCTGATCTGGATGGCATGTATTACAGGAACTAGCATGTTACTGCAAGTGAAACTCAGACTGTATGAGCTGCTAGCTCTTCTATAGCTATTGATTCACCTCTAGTATTGACTGTAAACTTGTAATACAAGCATGTATTCCCATTCTTCCTCACACTCTCTAGTTTCAGTGATGGGGTGAATGAAGCATAGGTGTTTAACAGCTTTAACAGGAATGTAAGCATACAAAGAAGGCCTTGAAAAGTATTTTTGTGCGTGCGCACAGAATGGATAGTAGTGATAGCAAATCTGATTGCAGTAAACTTTTTTACAGTTATAGACCTATGACAGTCTCATGGCTACTTTCATTCTGATTTAAAAAGCTGAAGTTTCTTTGCTTTTCTCCATTCTCCCACCCCAATTTATAAAATTTCTCAAGAGAGTGGGCGTATATCCTGATAGAAACTAATTGCTGTGGATTAAAAGAACAAGCGTGCAGCCTCCACATATTATATCAGCACTCAGAGCAGACACCAAAGTTTTTTATGAAAAGGAAATTACATTTGAAGTACTCTCGATATTCATAATCTCTTAGGCTTTCTCAAAAACCTGGGTTCAGTGGTATTTTAATGGTGCACAGTGATTGGTTGTGTGGAGGAGGTAAAATTGGTTTGTCATAGATCCAGAAGTGATAAAGCTGGTTTTGAAATGGAGATTAAGGCTTTGTGGGGGGAAAATGACATTTTTCTTTAATATAAGAAATATTTAACACAGTAATGCTCATTCATTTCCATTTTTATGTGCTTGTTTTATTCTAGACAGGTACGCTGGAGGTCAAATGCTCTGAGACATTGTTTCTGAAAGAATTTTCTTCACATTTATCTCAGTACAGAAAGTCTCTCTAAAAGTATGAACAAAATTCACAGATGCATGGATCTTTGTAGTCATCTACAAACTGCCAGTAATGTACCAATGTGAATTGCTCGTGAAGTGAGAATGATTGGTCACAGAACTAGGAAAGGAATGAGAAGCCAAAACTGTACACAGGTGTGAGCTTCATAGGTGGTTTCTGTAAATAATGACCTAAACCACAGAGTTGAATCTGTATATTCAGAATCATAATTCCCCTTTTTTTTTTTTTTAATTTCCCCTTGTTTGCTTTCAAAGAACACTTCTGCGCAGAGGACATTTAGACATTTCTGGTCATTTACAATCTGTATCAAAATTCTCAGCACAAGTCAAAAGGGATATACATTGATTCTTAAGTAAGAGTAATCCATCCACTAATTTCATACTCTTTTGACAGTTAAGCATTAAAATTCGTTAGATCTAGGACATACAGGCGAATATTTTTGAAGTGGGCTGAGGCAAAAAGAAATATCTGATCAGTTATTAGAAATATTTTGTATTATTTGCTGTTACATCAAGCAAAATGATAGAAAACAATAAAAAAAAAAGTCTAGATAAAACAAAGACAGTCCCACAGTATGAAAAGGAAACTTTCTCTCAGGGCACACACATGCAGAGGCAGAGGAAAACGAACTTCAGTTTTATCAGCCATATCAATATTTTACTGCAGTTACAGATTCACACAGATGCCAAGATATTTTATGTTGCCAAATGGTGCTTTTATTTTGCAGCACATGTTGTGCATTCTTTTTTAGAAGTGAACACATCTGCTATGACTTTTTCCAATACCCATTTTTTTCTTCCCTGCAATTTGGGCTGTGAAGATTGCAAAGCCATAAATCACAACTATAGCAAACCCAAGGGATCTGATTTACAAATGTGGTTAATCTTTGCCTTTGCAAATGCTGCAAGCAGTGCAAGGAAGCTATGGAATCCTTGGCTTTGTAGGATGACATTTCTTAAACTGCGGGAGGAGCTTTCATGGAGAGAAGTGAGAAAGATCTAGATCTACTTTTCATGTCTTCTTAGTGGTGAGGACAGAATCTAAAAGCAACAATTGATGTGTAAATTCCTCTGATAAGAGAGGAGCAGGTGATCTGATAGGTGTGGGTTTTGTTGGTATCCAGTTGGTCTCCATCTTTGTTTCTCATGCAGTCTAATTCCTGACTTGTCTCTTGTTATTTCTTTCCTCTACCGTCAGACAGAGTTTATTTCATAGTACTGAACCTTAGCTACAATACTAAGGATTTAGAAAAAAGATCCTCTCTTTAAAGGGAGTAGGCCGTGCAGGTAAAGTCGTTTGAAGAAACAGGCTGTGGCTTTCAGAGTTTTGTAGATAACTCTTGGAAACCTTACTGTACACCCTAAAATCTTTATATTCTTATTGAAACTTAGTATATCCTTCGTTTTCCTCTACCATGGTGCAGTAGCATTGCTTCCTTACACTCTCTCTACTGTCTTGATGAGTTTCGAAGAGAAGGGCATGGGTTTTGCTTATCTGTTAGCTTAACCTAAATATAGAGGTAAACCAACTAGTAAAAGAAAAATCTTAAACATCAAGTCCTTCCATGTACAGAAAAGAATAACATCTGCATGGGGCTAGGACAGCTAAGCACTGCTGAGTCCTAATGACTGGTAGCCTCTGGCTATTATATTTTATCTGCTTGTTTACCTTTGACTCTTTACTGGTGAAATGTATTAGGAACCTGGCTTTTCTTCCTCTTAATGGCTAATACTAGAATTAACGTCTGAGAGGGAGTTAATTCATTCTTCTATTAAGCCTTCGGTTACACTGAGGCTTATCATTCATTGCTAATAAATGGTATTTATAGCTGGCATATACCTCCTGTAGCAACAATAACAAATGTGCTGCCTGAGATAACCTACTTTATATAGCTGTTAAAAGGCACTTTTCATTCAAGTTTCACAATTTTAAAAATTCATTATAAACCTCTTGAATCCTCCAAGGACTGAAACAATGTGTGAAGCTGGATGTTTAAAGTGCAGATCAGATTTTGAAAAGGGCTCAGAAGAGCTCACAATAGAGATCTAATACTTAAGTATGCTAAGCACATAGCAGCTCCTAATGCAATACTTAGATCTAGATTCTCAGAAGAATTCAGAAGAACCTTGTGTGCCGAGAGCTTTTGAAACACTGGCCATGTTGCAATAAGCGCTGCTGGGGGCTTTACAGTTCTCAAAATCTGCTAACTCTGGCTTTGATTTCTTTGGGTCCTCGGCACTTTGGAATGCCTGGTCCTAAACAAAGATCTATGCTTTATTTGGGATTATTTCCTTTTATCTCTCAATATTAGTATTACCTCCTTTTCTATAATTAAAGAAACAAAGAAGTGGAATAGCATAAGATGCCTGTAAGCTTATACGAATTGGATATGCTCTGGCTGCAGTGTATCCCCACTCACCTGAAGTCTGTCAGATCTGGGTTGTCCAGTTTGCCATGGAAGCACAGCTGAGGATCAGTGCTGTTTGAGCAGAATAAAGGATGAGAATTCCTGGAATTTCTGTTTCTGTAGTACTCAGTGCAATTGAGGGTAAAATTAAGTCAGTGCTGTCACTTGGAATGGAGTGGAGAAAATTTCCATTCCAGAAGTGTCTAACACGCTTTAAGTGGTTCCCATCCTTCTCTGTTGCCAGGTCTTAGTCAGCTATTTGTGATAGCAGCATCTCAAGGGGGAAGACCCAGACCTCATTTTCCAGTCACAGAAGCAATCAGATAGGGTGGGCGCTTCTGAAAATTAGAAAAAAAATACTGAAAACTCACCAAAAAGTTAAACCCCAGTTTTCTGTGGAGCCAAAATTTTATTAACTAGCTTTTATATTTTTATTTTTTTTTTTCCTTACAGCTCTAGGCCAGAAAAGCAGCAAAAGTAGGTAGCTGGGCCTTGCACTTAGTGTGCTGTTGCTGAGATTGTACGTCATTGATGTGTCAGATAACAGCAAGGATAGAAGAGTGACAAAGAGAATGAACTCGAGTTCTTGTCTTTGTTGCCTCCGAAACAGAGCATTTCATTTGGTTGATTCAGTTTACCACTTCCAATGTTTTCGGTGAAGCAGTATTGAAGTGTCATGCTGTAGGAGCTGCCTACTGATAGAAACTTAAATTAGCATTAAGGAGCAGCCAGAGACTTTGCAAGATAATCTGACTTTATTTGTACCTTCCCCTCCTGGCTTCTGTGTGTGTATATCTTATTACCAGGGAAAATTACTTTTCTTTGTGCTGCCCTTTAGAATTGTGAACAAATTACACCAGTCCATTGAATGAATGGTAGCACAGAGATTAAACATGAAGGGTGTCAAATTGCTAAAAGTTACTGTGCTAAGCAACCAGAAAAAGCTTTGAAAGGGATGGGAAGGAAGAATGTACTGAATTAATCTTAACATTATACGTAACAGTCCAAGAACTTAAATTTTAGAGGGGTATGTTCTTCAGACCAGAGAAAGAAAAGCTTTGTACCGTTTGGAAAAGGTCCTGTAGTCACTTACTGGTGCTAAGAGGATGACAGCTCATAGTACTGGGGCAGATTACAAATCCAGAGAAGCAAGCATCCTGGAAGGCATAATGAAGTGAATATTTGGACATATAGGTATCATGTTCTAAAAATTCTATTTGATTAAACGCAGTGATGTTACAAATGTAGACCTTATTCATAGCTGTAGGATTGCAGTTTGCCTGTTATTTGTTTTTAAAATCCTTTGAATACCTAGGGCCAGATTATCCAGTGGTGTAAACTGAGGAACTCCATTTAAGTTGAGAGCTACCTTGGGGTAGGAGTGAAATAAGGGTCTGATCTTGGAGTCATTTTCAGCTGGAGTTAAAAGATAGGTAGAATTGCTTTTATTTTGCCCAGGCATTCACCAGCACTTTTGAAAAATGAGGTATATTGTTCCTACATGCTTCTGGCCCTTTGAGTCTGGGGACTGAAGTGCTAATAGTATGCAGATCCATTTATACAACAGTTCTTTTTTTTTTTCAATGGTGGTTGAAGCTTATACTTTATGACTGCTGTGCATGTAATTAGCAAAGCACCAGACATTTTATTCTAGTGTCCTATAAACAGATGCATTGTCATAAGTGGTATGCATTTGCAGCTGGTTCTATGCAGTGACTGGTATTTGGCTTCTAACTCCACATTTCATGCCTTGATGTATGAGACAAAGCATTAGAGAAGTTTGATTGACTTGCTAGTCATTACTGAGATCAGAGGGCTGGTTGGATTGTTTGTTTGTTTGATTTTTGCATCAGACTTCTTTATTCTACCACCTGGGCTGGGTTATTTATTGAAAGAACTGCATGCAGAGATGTTAAATTCCAGGGGAAACTCAGTGATCCAACATCAGTCTCTATTAGGTAACAGCTGAATGCACTGCCACCATGAGAACTTCAGCACAAGTTTATCTATTTGTCCTGGGGAAAAGATTTAGCTTTCTGGGTCATCCTTGTATGCAGGCAAATTGTGTTTCTCTCATTTTGCTGTGGAGGACTAGAGCTTTTGAAAGTGTGGGTGGGAAGCTCCACAAGTTTAATAACTTGCTCCAATCCTGATTTGTAGTGAATAGGCAGTACCTTAATACTGTAAGAGTTGTCAACACTTTGGATTCTGATGAAGCCTTCAGGGTCCTGATGAATATGTATGTATTGTTAAAGCATAGACTTCTCATATTTTAAGAGGTTTTGAGATGGAATAGATCTTTGTTTTGTTTTGTTTTCAAAAATATAGACTTTATAAAGCAAAAGACAATCTGTTAATTCATATTTGCTGGATGCAATCTGTGTCTGAAATCGGTGTGTCTCCAAAATACCTGACTATGTGTGGAGCTTCTAATAACATGTTGTGGTAATGATAATAATAACCCATATTTAACTATGCAGTGTCTGTCAGACAGCTTATTTTCTGAAACTATACGACCACTTGAGCTTTGTAGCATACTACAGAAAGGTCTGGGATCCAGCATGATCCACATGGTTCATTGTCAAGAACTCCAACACTTGTGTTTGGCTGTGTTGCTAATAATTGTCCCCTAGTATTGCAATTCCGTGCCTTAAAAAAGAATAACTCCCAAACTGTTGCTACTGAAACATGCATTTATTGTATCACAAGTAAACTTTCACAATAAAATGCTCCAAATCTTTTAACTGGTGAATGAACACTAGTATTTGTTCTCTTTGTGCTGTTGCTCCGTGATGTACTGGTGGCTCACTTTTTGGCAGATGGATTGAATCTCTGTTCCAAGAGATGTACGAGGTAATTCAGACTGCATGTTTAGGTTTCTAAGTAGTTTAAATAGGAATTTGAAGAAGAGTTTACCAGAAAGCTTGGAAGCAATGTTTAATCTACCTTTATGTTGTGTGCTTACATCTTTGCCTGTTTGGTTCCTGCTAGTTCTCCTAACTTTGTGGAGTTTGTTTGTTCTTATTTACTTCAGGCACATGTGTTTGATTTTCAGATAACAATTCTGTTGAAAAATGTAAACCTGCAGCATTGTAAGAGGATAAAATGAATAAGGACTATGGCTATTTGATAGCAGGCTGTAATCTACTTCTTAATCCCATGACAGGTTCCTTTCCTTCAAACTATTGCTTTTCCTTTCCCCTGATTTTATGGATGTTTAATATCATTGTGATTAATTTTTGCCATTCAATTAAAGAAGGATCCAGAAGCAAAACAAAAGAATCTTTATCCAGAATCCAAATCTACTCCTTTTGTAATTATGAGAATCAATGCATCTCAATTAGACCAAAAAAAAAAAAAAGAACTAATTTTATTATTTGAATAATAAAATACAGGTATTGGAGGAGATGGGGGGGAGGGGGGGCACAGTGAGAAAAGCTATTAAGGACAAAATTATGCCTAACACTACGTGATCATAGGTAGACAGATGTTAGCAGCAAGGTAGCAGATGTCCTACTAGACAGCAATAAATACACTGGAGGCAAGTACATATTTTGTAACATGGGATTAAAAAAGAAGTTGAAGCCTCTCCTCTTTTGTTTAGAGAAAAAATGACCTTTATCCCTTTTGCAGGGCCTGCATATGGTGCAGAATCTCTAATGCTCTCCAAAAAGTTAATGAGGTTGAAGCATTTTCTTCAGGCGTGGATTTTATTTGTTTTTGCTTTATATTTATGATTAACTTCTAATGGTGCCTCATACATTACTGATCAAATTCTACTGTAATGTTGGCAAACGAAATAGAGTGAATGGGGCTACAAGACGAGCAGTGACAAGGAAGTTTACGCAGCGGATTACAGTCATACTAAGCATCCTTTCATACGTCCTTTCATTCTTTCTTTGGAGATATTTCTCATTTATGGGAGCTGCTGCTTCCCTAGAGGCCTAAGGAGCAGGGAGAGATCCTGTTTTTACAGTAGCCCTGGTAAAATTAAGAAAGTTGAAATGCTGAGGAGAGGGAAAATCAGGAAAAATTATTTGAAATAACGTGAAGGAATAATTTCATATCTATAATGCCACTAATATCCAAGAAAAGGAAACCTTTTTGTTTGGATAGCATGTTTTGGTATTATTTAGTTGGATATTTGTTATTCTTTGGTAGCACATTTTGAACAAAGAAGTAAAAAATACTCTTTAAATTTCCTATGATTAATTATTGGGGTATTTTTAGGCCTGCAGAGTAGACCTGCATAAAGAACTGATCAGTTTGCTTCCTTAACAAAACTGTAGCAGAATCCCTCTGCTACAGATCAGCACAAGTGAAGTCCAGTTCTGTTACAGCCTGAAGTAGGCAAACAGACTGTCCACAATCTGCCCAAGCAACATATATGTCTCACAGGTGCTGTTGCATCAAACAAACATCAGTTGTCACTTGTTAGGACCATTAACTAGACAAGTCCAAAATAAAACACAGACCAGAAAAGATACATCTTACATTCTATAAATTGTGTGGTCTGAAAATCTATTAAAGCTGACAGAGAAGAGGGCTCTGAATTGGTGAGCAGGCTGATTACACCTCATTCTTTATTCCCTATTGACTTTGGTTATGCCATACCTTTCCATTTCCTAGAGAAATAAATTAAAAGTCAGAAGTAATTTGCCTGATGGAGGGTGCAGGTGGAATTTTGTTCAGACGAGCATTTGCACATTGTGAAATCCAATTTAACCCCTTGATGGAATATAGCTTATTTTCTTTTGTTGACAGCTTTGTGGCAGCTAAAATAGGAACCTGATTAAATAGAGGCAGTGAGAGATTGAGGTCTTGTTCTAACAGCAGGAGGATCAAGGCCTCTAATCTTATCTCCCAAAACACTGAGATGAGCTGAGAATGTTGGCAGTGAGATAAGCTTGGCTATTTTGAGCTATAAAAAGACCCCAGGAAAACAGAAGAGGTGTGAGGTGGGGAGAGAGATTTTTCACAAACCAAAATAATACTTTGTTGTTTAAACACATTTGGGTCAAGTGGTTGGTGTGCATAGGCTTTTTTAAAAGCAGTGATTTCATTTTACTGTATGTGTATACATCAAAGGACAAATAATACAAACTTGCTCCCTCTTTGCAGAGAAACTGTTTGCAAATTTCTGAATACAATTCATAATTTATAACCTCCAGGAGCACAGTAATAACAATAGAGACCAAGTGGGGAGGAGACCACTTCTGGCAAATGTGGAATTGCTTCTTCTTGCAGTCAAGCTTTAAAAATATTTTGAATGGAGCAATAACTTGCATTACCGAGGCAAGAATTTTGTCGGGTTTAATGTGTAGATAGCAATGTTATTTGTTTTGTGTCCCCCTGCCCATTTGCTCAGAAGTAAATAAAGAAATGATACAAGCTCTTATCTCATTTCCCTCTTGTTCCCCTTTGTGTTCTACATAGAGGTTAGCGTTTTTTTTGTTTTTGGTTTTTTTTACACTTTCTTCTTCATCATCTCCTTCTTGTAACATACCAAATTTTAGGACTTATATATAAGTGGAAAAGAATGAAGAAAGGGAAGGAGTGAAGAGAACTGTCCTTACTAGTTCTCCTTTGTTTACTAGAAGAAAAATAAAATGGAATAGAAACTGTAGATACAAACATACAATATAAAATAAGTAAAATACTACACTAAGGTGGTAATTTTTATTTTATTAAAATCAAATTCAAAAGTTTTAACTATTGTGATTTCCTTTTAAATGGTGGATGCTTTAAGTGAT
Source organism: Cyrtonyx montezumae (assembly GCF_038088225.1). Lineage (NCBI taxonomy): Eukaryota > Metazoa > Chordata > Aves > Galliformes > Odontophoridae > Cyrtonyx > Cyrtonyx montezumae. The sequence goes on from NW_027071903.1 coordinate 3,969,914, forward strand.
GGTTTGGCCAGCCTTAAGTTCAGCATGGTTCTGTTTGCTTGTCCTTGGATCTCTGCAGATTCATGCTAGCCTAAGATCTGCTGAGTACATAGCATTCTGAGCTTGAACTGGTACTCTCCTGAGCTATCTTCAAAACTCCACCATCCCATGTGGCTCGATATCAGTCTCTGGTGATAGCTGGCTAGAGGAACCCCTGTTGTCACAAAAGATAGCACTGCCAAGCTATTGTGTTCTACCTAGTAGGACTGTTCTTTGATCAAAATACCATTAATTCAGCTCCACTCTCGACCAAGATGGATTTAGAATTCCAATTTTTCTTCTTCTTTCTTTTTGTAATATACTTTAGTATAATGCATAGTGAAAGCTTTTCTTTATCATGCACATTTTTGTTCTTCACATGTACTGAAGAGGAGCATAGGGAATTCAAAGACAAATGTAATAGCTACCAAAACAATATTTTCCAAGGGTGTTTAAACCCTCAAATACTTAATGCCAGGCTGTGCTCTCACATCCATACGGTGACAATTAACATTACTTTACTTTATAAACATGCCTTTATTCTAGTGGTCCACTCAGTGGTAGTACATTTCTGCACAACTGAACTCTAGCAGTTGAATTGATATCCCAAACCTGTAACTTTATTACTAGAATGTTTTGGACAAAACCAGCTTTCTTTAAGATGGGCCAAGTGTGACATACTCAATGTTTTGAACCCAGTACAAAGTGAAGTGGAACTGCCCTTTGAATGAACAGGAACTCAGCTAGACAAAAAATGATTTAGATCCTTAATTTTTCCACAGCACCTTAGTCAAAAGCAAATAGAAAGGCTGGAAGCAGAACCATTTAGCTGTTCTTTAGATAGTAACATTTTCTCCATTCCTCTGACGTAGAATGCCTCACTTCACCAGAATCTAAATCAAAGAGCAATATATTAAAAAAAAAAAAAAAAGATTCAGCAATGTGGATTCTCATGACCGTTTAAGAGGTGCCCTATATGTGAGATATGAGATCCACTGTGGATGTTGAATCCCTTCCTGAACTGATGGGGAGGCTGGGTTGACCCTACCCAAGCTGTGCTTCCTTGAGTCTGGGGACACCATACCATAGAAAAGGTTGCACATGACTGTTGCTTAGCGATTTAGTTATAAGAGCAGATGCAGAAAAAGAAGAGTATCAGGAACTTCCATTTCCACTAAATCAATTTTCTTGCAGCTGCAGGTTATTCTGGGTCTCACCCAAGTGATGCATTGTGCTTAAGGGAATTGAAGGGCTTTGGCTGGGTTTTTGTACGGATAAATAGACAGAAAACACCTTTTCCCTCCTTTTAAGTATTTTTCACATACACCGACATTAATTTGTCCGTTGATTTGAAAGGCCAAATATTAGCAAAGGTAAAGGATAATACATGATTTGGTAAGTGTCATTTAGTTTTAATTACTAATGGAATTGCTGCATAGTAATTGTATGATAGTTAGTTATTATTAGGAATGTGCTCGTTATTATTGGAATTTTGCCAGAAGGTTTAATAGAAGTAGTATTAAATCTGTTCTTTTCATAAGAAAATGTTTGTATCAGGCTCTTGTTATTAATGTGGTGCTAGGCTTGAAGAGAGATTGCAGCATTTGAGCAATAATTGTAGGGCATTTGAAATGGTAAATCACCTGTAACTGTAGAATATGGTAGTATCTTTGAAAAAGAACCCATTTTAATATTCACTGAGAATGTACTTAAAGTGAAGAGTCGTCTTTTTATTTATTTATATTTCTGTCGATACAAAATCAAAAGCAAAACACTTGATGACTTTTATTTGCAAAGGTTTTAACTTACTCTTTAAAGGACATTACTGGTAATTTGTGTTAGGTTATAAACATCAATGCAGTATTTCTTCTATGACTTTATTTTAGACTGTTTAAACAGCACTTAAACTTGACAGGCCTCAGATAGGAGGCTGAAGTACCAAGCAATGTATCTAGATTGGTTGTAATGCCCTGTGGGCAATCATCCATATGCCTCAGCTACAGCAAGTAACTAGCATTTTCTTTGCACAGCCCACAACCATCACAAACTATAGTAGGGGAGTCTTTTGTTTCTCATTTTTCTATTTTTTTTGTTTGTTATCAAATTGTCCTTGATATACAAGCTGCTTTTTTACTGAGAACAGGAATTTCCACTATTATCACAATCAGTAGTGTATTATAGCCTAGGAGGGTCAACACTTTCCTGACAGACTTTGCTTTTCATTCACATGGAAATGGCATTATGGAAATAGCAGCTATAATTGAAGATGATAACATCTATGCAGTATCCATTCAAATCATAATTACTTATACAATGCAGACCTGCTTATAGGTGCTGTGAGTAGCTGTGCTGCTCAGTTTCATGCTTTATTCTGAGCAGTCTGCCTTGCTCCGTGAAGTTTATAATTTTCCTTACAATGGAAGAGAGTGTTTAAAACAGGAGTGATTATGCCACCTGATTAGCATTAATTCTTATTGTTACATCCCAAGATAAAGGAATCTTTTACTCTCCTGTTTTTCCCCAGATTTTGATTGCTTGATATGGCCCTACTAGCAGTGTCCTTTCAGCACTTTTTTTCCAGTTCTCATTTTTTTTCTTTTTAAATATGGGCCTATAGCATATATATCTAAATGTATTCAGATTAGATTTTTTGTGTTGTGATATTTATTTAGATTGTGTGTATATACCTAGAGACGAACAGTCATGCATGTATTCACAAATGTACAAGCACGGAGATTAGCAAGATGTGTGATTACCCTGAGAAGTGTTCTGAGAGGAACCCCTTAGAGACACTTAACCCATTTGAAATATGTAGTAACTATGGGCAGGTCCAGGTAAAGGCTGATACAAAACTTTCAAAGAAGGTAATTGAAAGAAAAAAGGAGAAACAGACTGGTTGTGGATAACAAAGGCATGTGAGACCTATGGAAGAGGCTTTCCTGTATCTTATTAAACCTTTGTGTTTTCAACTGTGGCTGTGGAGAACACAGTGATGATTGCCAGCATTTCAATATTCATTCATCAATAACTAGGTAAAAAAATTTTCCCTCAATCATGAAATTGTAGATCGCTGTATTCCTAACAACGCTTTGAAAAGAGCTGAATTTTTATTCTGACTAAATCTTAATCTATTTGGTACATACAAAAGGACCTTTTCCCTTTAAAAGTAAACAAATATGTTACTATAGAGAGATCCTAAACCCTCAGTGCATGATTCAGATTTGGAAGCAGATTTATAACATAATAACACATTGCCATTGTTTGTTTGCATTTTAACATCTTTTAGCCGTGGTGTCCTGCAAAATAAAGTGTTCACTTGATAACAATAAAGCTCCAACAAATTAATTTTTAGAAGCCTTTGAAAGATAAAGAATGTGGAAATGATGGCAGATGACGCTTCTCTCTTTAATTTGTTTTGGGCATTAATTATAGTATTTGTAATCAGCACAAGCACTGTTAAGATTTGAATGGGCTGTGGGCAGGCAGGGTGGAAGAGTGATTTAACTGAATTCTATTGTGCAGGAGCCCAGACAACATAACATGGCTTTTATGAGAATAATTGAAAGCTTCCAACAGATCACTTTACAATTTGGTTTTAGAATTAACTCACCTCTGTGTTGGGTTGACTCTCAGTCCCGTTCCCTTTATTCCTGCTGTACTTCATGCTGCATTTAAACTTAGATCTCTAGGAGTAAGATTGCAGTGCTGCAGTAAATGCTACTATAAACCATGCAATTTTCATGTTGAAAACATCGATGGATTTTGTATAATAGCTTGACAATTGAATAGGAATTGTCAAGTTTATGCTGAACTAATAAGATCAAAGAACACAAACATGAGTGAAGCTTTAGGAGTGCAATGATAAAGGCCAGCTTGTATGTGATATGAACCTTCCTGCTGTTGACTCACAGCACCACTCAGCACATGAGCTGCTGCTTGTCCTATTGACTTCACGATATGACACGAACTTGTTTACTGACTGTAGCTTCCAAGCTTATTTGCAAACAGTCTTCTTGTGAAGCCAGAGAAAAAAAATTCTCTGATTTTCTAACAGCCTGGACCCTATGACTCTTTCTAAATGTGATAATTATGATCAGAGGGAGCTTGCTGAAACACTAGACCTGTGCTAGGATTTAATTACTTGCACTTTCAAATCAAAGGACAGTTAAAAATGTTCCATGTGTTATAGCTTAACGAAAAAAATAATTATAGTGTTGGACAGGTCCATCCATTTAAATTTTTGTGATGAGGTTTAAAGCTGTAATATCTACAGGGTTTGCATGTAGCACCATTGAGATGCCTGCAGGCAGCTCCCCTGGCCTGTTAACTGAGCTGTTGCACCAGCTGGCTTACCTTTCTGTGCACACTGGTGTCTGCTCCATCCCGATCATCTTGTGTCCCTGAATTGCCTGTCTCTGTATACAGACTCCCCATGTGAAAAACAGACTCGATTTAAGGATATACGTGCACAGCTCCAGTTCAAATGGGAGCTATTTCTGGAAACAAGACTCTCAAGGCTACTGAGTTAATATGGAACTTTTCAAATGGATTTAAACACTTTTGTAAGGCAATTAGAGCTGGGGAATTGCTACTGAGCTGAATCTTATCCAAGTTTTGAAAGAAAGTGCATGTTATGGCTTCCTTCTTTCTTTCTCCTTTCCTTCCTCCTTTCTTTCTTTCTCCTTTCCTTCTTTTTTAAACTCAATTTGGAAATGTATCAAGTCCTATAGTGACAAGATTTGGGCACACTGAAAAGGAGAAGTGAATAAGATGGGTATGTTTCCAAAACAGCCCAGTTTACTATGCAAAATAAGTTAAATCAGTTTGTTTTTCACTTTTGTCCAGAATCATTTCAATATACTTTCACTATGAGAAGCTTCAGTCTTGAAAACATTCAGAACCACTTTTTCTAAGATCATGCTGCAAAAGCAGTGGAAAATGCTCACACTGTGATGCTGTGTAATGCAGGGAAATGAAATGACCAGGGAATGATCAGGATAAAAGATCCTGTAAAACACCCCTAAAATATAATATATGATACAGCGTAGCTTCTTAGTGCCTGATTCTCTAGTAGAATATTTTGTTCTGAGCTTGATGCTTATTTCTTCCAGTGCTGAGGTGGCTTTGTCAGTAAAAGCTTCACACCATTCAGGCTGCCAAGTGGAGATCTTTGCTCCAGTCACTAGGATGTCTTGAGGATGAAGTAGGATTTGTCTTTTTCCTTAAATCTTCCTGGTAAGACTTAAGTTTAATCTTGGTGTGTATAGTTTGTAGAAGGAGGAAATGTAGCTTTGAAATCACTTAAACTGACAAAGAGAGCCTACATCTGCTGCTTGGGTTTGTATTCAGACAAATAAAGGGGACCTGGGAGCACCACACTCCCTTCCATTCCCTGTTTCACCTGTTATTTTAAAAGAATAATGGTCATCACTTCATTGTCTGTGGGATTTTTTTTCCTAACAAATGATTTATGAACCTTTCCAAAGCAAATCCCACTGGCAATCCATGTGAAGGAGTGTCTCTCTTCTATCTCAATCAGGCTTATGAATTTGGGAGGAATCAAACTGTTTGATTCTAGAAAAGCACAAGGGTATACTCTGGTCATCAGCAAAAGGTAAGTATTTATGGTGTTGACGGGATGAAGGATTTCTGAATTAGGAGTAAGATGTTTAATTGATAACCAAGGTGACACTTCTTTCAGTGCATGAAACAAGTTTAGCAATTTGCCAGCAGCTTATTGCATTCTCTGTCAGCTATTAATTTTCTGAGCTAAGATTCAATTTATTTTATTGATTTTGAAAAATCCAGATTTAAATGGATTAATTGGAGGAATCCTATGGACTGTCAATCAGATATCACATGATTATTGGGTTTCATGATTCTTGAATTTATGAATGGGATTCATTATATTGTTTGAAAATTCAAGTTTTGAGGCCTCGGTATTTAGAAAAAAAGTGTATAAACTGAGACTATTTCTCAGCCTGGGATTAAGTTGCTTAGTTGTATATATGTAATACTTAATACAGATGAGCTGAGACTTGGTTTGTGCTAAGAGAGCGTCAGGATCAGGATGGTGCAAATTAACTTTTACCTCAATAAAAATGATCTCCCTGCGGTATTTTGTTGGTTGCACTGGAATTCTGGACCAGATGGACTTTGGTCTGAGTGGGACAGTGTAGCATTTAGTTCGGCTTTGTAACATTCTGTCCAACACGTCTGTCATGGAACTCCGGTAGTAATTCTTTCCCATGTTAGGAAAAAGATCTTAATTTGTAAGATACTGACTAATTAAAAATGGTTTTATAAAACAACAGTGCAATAGTCTGTTCTATACTCTAGGGAATAGCTGAGGTAATGGAAATCTTAATTTTGATTTAAATGGGAAATACTGTTCCTGTGAACTACTTCATTTATATCTGAATAGATACTGGTGCATTTTGGAAGTAACTGTAAGTGTCAAATGTGAATGGACTTGCTTTCCTTTCTGGAGGAGGATATTGAATGTTCTGCACAACTCTGTCTTCTATTATGAAAACCCATTTTTTCTTGCTTTCACTTCTATTACTAGAAAATTCACAAGATTCAAACATTAAAATTCAAGCCAGTGACTGCAGATTTTTTCTGAATGTTATATCCTTTACTAATCAATAAATGTTGGCAGCAATATCTTGATCTCTTCCACAATTACTTGCCTCTGCAGTTTGGCTTAACAGTACATGAAAAGTGCAATCAGTTCTGTTTTTTGGGTATAAATCAAGCAGTTTTGTCTCTGCAGTGTTTTAGAATGCCTAGGAAAATTTCCAAGTTGCATCCTATTTTTCTGGATTGCATTCCAGGACAACCCCCTGCACCCCACCCCTTCCCATCACGTCTTTTTCCAGGAAAGCAGCCACCGCAGAAAAAGCAGCACAACAACTTTTGTATTAACTTTGCCACCACAGACTTCCCAGGTGACCATTCAGCTGAATGGAGGTCGATAACTAAACTGGCAACAAACTCAGTGGTTGGATAAAAAACACCATCAGCTTTTCTGGTCATACCTTTCTCTAATGTAATTAAATTCTGAGTCATAGACCTGGAATGCGGCATGCTTCCAACTGATGCTGCATTTCCTGAAGGTCAGATGGAGAACAGTATATTTCATCAAGCGTAATCTATAGTGTTGCAGGTTTCCTGATTAAGGTTGCATTTGAAGAGCTTTCCAAGGCCTAACTTAGTTGGGAAATTGCCTGCTTAAGACAATAAAACATAATAACACATGACGTGCTGCTTAATGTTATCACATATAGGAGTGTGCATGTGGAATAGAAAGCCAAACTGACTGACATTCTCCTGTTGCTGTTTTGTTAAGTAGTATAGTCAGTTTTCCAGACTGTCTTACTGCTTTTCTATACTAGTGAGTTTGATTGAAAATATGCTTGGTTGTTCTCCTCATAGTTATAGCTGTGGATTTATTAGCAGATTTCAACAGTAGTAAAAAATGTTAGTATTTAGCCAGTGTTTATCCTTTAGCCAGTTCATTCCCAGAAAAAGCATTTCTTACAATTACGGGGTGCTCTTGGAGTGTTAAGAGGACAATCTCATCAGAAAATTGTAGACAGAAAGAGAACACTGAGTTAGATATAGAGATGCATAGATCAGTCCAAAAGTAATACCGCCTCTTTATTTCCATGGAAACTACAGCAGATGCAAAAAGAACAATAACACTATTTGGTAGAGCAAAGTATTATCTAGAAAACACTATTTTTCAAGACAGTCACCACCATGAGCTCTTTTTTTTTTTTTTTTTTTTGCCAGCAGTGAGGGAGCACCTGTATGCTGCACTTGTTAAAAAAATAAAATAAAATTTGTGCCACTGGATGTTGCCCACTGTTTCACAGCTGCTATCACAGCGTTATTGCTAGGAAAATGTTGCCCAAACAATCCTTTCTTCATTGGCCAAAACAAATGGAAGTCAGAAGGCACCAAATCTGGACTGTATGGTCTTCAGAGTCACCTGGAGCTTGGTGTTATCATGTTGCAAGAGGAGGGTTTTCATTCTCTCTGGCTTGACTTTTGGAAATTTGAACTTTCAGTTCAGTCAGTGTCATGATGTAGTGGTCAGAACTGATGGTTTGTCTGAGTTCCAAGAAATCCAGGCAGATCACCACTTTCCTATCCCAAAAGACAGTACACATCACTTTATCCAGGGAGGACTGCATCTTGAACTTTTTCTTCAATGGGAATTTCACGTCACTATTTCATGGAGTGCTGATTGGAGACTGGCTCACAATGGTGACACCACGTCTTGTCACCGGTAATGATGCAGTTCAGCAAAGTGTCACCTTCAGTCTCAGATTGATTCATTAGGTCCTGACAAACTTGCATGTGAAGATCTTTCTGATCCTGTGTGAAGATTTGTGGAAACCAGCTGGTACAAATTTTGCAGTATTTCAGCATTGTTACCACTGTTTCCAGCGCACTGAAGCTAATATTCTTTGTGCACACAGTTCCCTGGTTGTAAACTAATGATTCATGTGGATGAGCTGATTGAGATGCTCGTCATCAGCTTTGCATAGCTGTCTGGAACATGGTTTGTCGATGAATGTCAATGGGTGCCCTTTTTTTCTGCATGGAGAAATTTAATTACACATCTTTGCCTCAAGTGCAATTCCAGATCGGACACCAAATTATCAGGCTGCCCCTCTGCTGCCATCTGCCACATGGCAACAAAATGTAATGGAATGTTGGCAGGAAGGTTCATCCTTTACTGCCATACCACCCACATCTGCCTCTGCTGTCATTCTGGGTCAACAGAATAAAATAGGAGGCATTACTTTTGGAGCAGCGCTCATATATGCATTTTATTTTTACGGAGAGAAAATGCTTATGAAGGAATGGGCAAAATGGTCTTCAGTACCAGAATCAACATTAGCATATTCTGAAAATTAGTAGATATTTCAGAAGCCAGACCTTAAATCTACTTAAAACTAAGCTGACAGATTATTTTTTTTATCTGGAAGACAGTTAATGCACTGAAACCCTGTCGAGAGTGTCAAGTGGGTACTCAGAAATACCCACAGGCCCGTGGGTTTGTTCTGCCTGGGAGGTTCAACTGAAGGTAAACCACCGATTAAGGTGTGAATAATGACTTCCTTTCTTTTATAATTTAAATACAACTTTCAAGCAGATGACTTTTTCAAAGCAGTGTGAGTAATGTAAAGTTCCTAAAGTCCTACTTATTTGCTCCTCCCACACCTCCACTCCTCTTCTTTGAAAGCATAAGAGCTAGGAAATGTTTCTAGGAACTCACATTAGGACTGCGTGAGAAGTTTAGGACACACTTCGACATTTTTTTATGTACCCCAAGAATAATCACCTAGAAAGTCCACGTAGGGCTAAAAATCAAGCTGTTTGCTTACCAGGGGAGGACTAAGTTTCCTCTTGTGCAAAACTGAAGTGTTTATTGTCTTAGCGTACTTTAAAAATGAGATAATTGTTGAAAAAGCCAATATGGGGAATTTTAGAAGGGAGGGGTGGGGGAGGGGGAACATAATGGGTGGAAGATATTTGCTAGCTGATATATGGGATTTTCTAGACTCAGAATGCAAAGGACAATCTTCATCATTTTAAGGAAATTAGAAAATAGCATAATGTTTTTGAAATGCTTAGCTTGACACCCACATAATAATTAAGAGATACAGACAGACACTTGATTGAAGTACAAGGCACTTAACTGTATCTGTTTGGAGTTAATATGCAAAGCAATTAGAAAAAGTACGCTCTCTGTAACGCTTGCCTGGAAGACCTGATGAGGCAAGAAAGCTGGGAATGTTGTGAAATGTTCTTGTTTCCACTGTCATTCAGTGACCACCATTAGAAGCTTTCTTGCCATGAAAATTTCCCATTGAAGTGCAACTGGTAAAATGCAAAAATCTAAGGCTAAGGATGTCAAAGCCACATAGATATCTTCAATGGTATTACTGAACTTATTTTAGGTTTCTAGGCCCTACTGATCTTCAGTGATAGTGATCATTTTATTTTTCTGAAAATTGTATTTGGTTTCTAAAGAAATGTGCTGATTTTTTTTGGTTAGGATTTTAAAAAATGTGTATCATAACTCAGCTCTCATAAATAGTAAATATGTGGATCATGGGTATTCTTGTAAAGTTGGATGGACTGTGAGAATGTTCATGAACAACCTTAACAAATAATTTGTCTTACGCATGACTATCTCTGAGTAACAGGTAAGACTAGTGCTTCTGTCACATGCAGGATATGAATTATAGGCTAGAGAAAATAAAAACAAAAATTAATGTCTGAGTAAGTTGAAGTTATTAAGAGCTATTTAGAAACCTAATGGTGAATGCTTTGGGTAATTTTTCAAATCTCTCTACGTCCCATATAAATGACCTGGTTTCCTCTGACAATAGCTCATTGTATATTCTGCTATTTTAGAAGACATTTAGACCTATATCCTCATACAGTTAACTGTTTTACAAATTTCACCTCAGCTTCCATGCAAATTGGGCCTCTGTGGGTTTACTGGCTAATGAAAGCACATTTTTTTCATGTATGTACATGAAAAATATATACACGGAAATGCAAAGTTACTTTGAAAATCTCTGCTAGAAGTTCTAGTGTACTTAGTCATTCAGTAGTAGCTTTATTCATGATATATATATATTTTTTTTTCAATTGACATCTCTAAGGAAGAATTCACCACATAAGTTGTCCAGCATAGGCTAACCAGCATGTCTGCTGAACATTTGAATTGATGTCCACTAACAGCGCAAAGCTGTTCTGCTATGATCAGACACTCTGAGATGCACTTACAAAGACTCTTGTTTCCATTAATTCAATGGATGCTGGTTCATAGGTAATGAAAAATTAAGCAAGCTTTGACCAAACCTTGGGAACATATCTTAGCAGCTGGCAATGGAAAACCAATTAAAATACTTTCTGTGTTCTTGTTTTAAATATTCATACTATTGAACCATTCCCACTTAAGGCATAAATGACAACATAATACTCAACTGTAACAGTTGGTGGAAGCCATTTTAAGTAGCAGATTAACAGAGAGATTTTAATTTGCAGTGCCAGTTGATCTGTAATAAAAACTAGCATTCCACAGCTTCCCTTAGAATTATTTACAGATGTGAAGATTTTTTTTCTTCAGCCGTACAATGGAATCATTTTGTTGCTGTTCCTTCACAGAAATGGTTGTATCAGATGCCCTTACTCTACACATAACTTCTGGAATCGCACTCAAAGCAAATACATATTAAAATATTATGGCAATTTGTTAGTATTTGTTGATCACAGAATTCAATTTTTTGTAGCAGCTTTACTGTTCAGTGTTAATATAGCTGTTTACTTGCTTTTATGGACTGTGATGAGCTTCTGTAGACTTTGAGATAAATCCTATACTGCTATCTTTGAATGATTTCCCTGTGTTGGCATTGTTGCTGTCTCCTGGAGTGTTACTAGGATTCTTGCTACTTTGATTTCTGTTTGCTTATCCTTCTCAAAGAATCAACTCCTTTAATTGTCATATTCTGTGAAAGTTTCAGCTTCTTTTCTTTCATAATGATATTCTTTTTTTCATGAGGGAGAAGTCTGCATGTAAGGCCCAAGCACACCCTTGAAAACTCTTACAGGTGTGTTGCACTGTCGCAGCACAACTGGAAATAAATCTTTATTAGGCAGCAGAATTATGCAGAATGAGCAAATTTATGTTCCGAACTTATGGTGGAAAACCATTTGAGAATGGTCAAAGGTTTCACTCTAAATAGCTCAAGTAGCATGCAAGACTGGAAAATATTTTAGTTACAAATGGAGAATCTGCATGCACATGTCTGAATTATAGCCTCTCTAATTGATAATGACATCAGGAGAGTTCTACACATGCCACTGTTGTCTGAATGCATGTCGTGTTAAACAGATGACAAGCACAACAGTAACTTGGCATGCTCATACATTGTTTGGTTGGAATGGGGAATATGAGGAAAGGTTGAATTTGCAGTAGCAACATATTTAAAATAACATAAATATCTTCAAACACCTCAGTTAAACTCAGAAAAACTGAGGGTAACTGTAGAGAAAAGGATCTATCTCTGAACAGGTAGGAGAGATGCAGGCTGTTACCACAGATGAAAACTGGTTGGAGTGGGGTCACCATTCCCTGTTCAGAAGCAGAAAGGCTGCTCTCTTGATACTGATATCATTTGAATTGTACAAAAAAGAAAGGCTTCAACAGAAGGGCTTAGGAGTCATGGCTGCTGTCTGCAGCCAGGAAGAGAGCTTTTATGCCTCAGTTTCCTTCTTGTCAAGCCATTGAATGACAGGAAAGAGAGTGACCCTTCTGAAAAGAGACTGAGAGCAGCTCTCAGACAGTAGAAAAAAATACTATGAGAATATAACAGGAAATCTTGATTTGCCTGTCAAGAGAAAGATAGGGAAGGTGAAAAAAAAATCTGTGGCATCATTCCATTCCATCTTTCTGCAAGACTAACTTGGCATCTTCTGGGAAAGTACTTAGTCATGTACACTCACAGAAAATAGTAGCATCACTCATCACTATCACTTCTCTCTTTTCTGGTTTGCAACTTTGAGATTCCAGAAGAAACTTTCTAGAGTTTAAACTGTTCACTTTGCTGCCTTCAGGGCTGGATTTCTGTCATTCTCAGTTAAAAGCTGGTGTGGTGGCATTTTTGCAGAGGTCAGCAAGCATTTGCTGCTATGCAGATCACTTATTTTGCCAAGTGTTATGAGTGCAAGTCTCTGAAAATGACAATATAACGTAGGGAAAACTGAAATGAGAGGTAATGAAAGGTAATGAAAAAGTCAGAGGTATCAGATGATCCTGTGATGTGAGGTCAGACAAAACAAAACACTTAATAAAAGGCTGTGGAGTTGGAATTAGCCAGTATTGCTGTATGGGCCACATGTGTCACAAAAGCAATATACTCATTGGGAGAGGGGAAATGTAGAATGTCAATGCAGTATAGAGCTAACCCTGGAGGCTTCTTAAAAGCTAACATTGCACCTTCTCAAAAAAAAGCTTATCCTGTATTCAGCTGCTATGTGTAAAAGACAAGGTAAAGCTTTTTGGAGGAGGTAGCAAAGCGTAAAATGCCTGTCAGCTCTCCAAAGAAGATCTTAACATTATAATTGCTCAGAAAGTCATTTTTTCCTGAATGAAGGATGTAAGCAGAGGCATGCACAGTGCCTAGTGAAATGTTTTACCCCAAATGAAAATGTTAGAATTTAGAAAAAAAAAGTTAAAAAAAAAAAAAAAAAGCCAGGACCAAACTATTTCTTATCATCAAAATATCAGTTAATGCCTGGGACTAGAATGTGGCATTTACAGGGAAGAGACTACAGAAACCCCTACCATATTGCCTTTGTTATATACCTCCCATCTGGAAACTGGATTGTGTGGATTATTGTGTTTATCACTTGAACAAGGAAGACACTGTGGTATACTTCTGTGTTGGTCTGTGACCTTCCTATGCTAGGTGTATTACAAATAGAAATTAACAAGAAATTTCCTGTCATAGATGACTTTCAATCTTAAAGTAGATAGCAGATGGATACAGGCAGATGGCAGAGAAAAAAATGTAGATCTGATTGGGAATGTTTTCTCATCAAAGCAATGGTGATTGATAACCTCTCCTTTAAAATATTTGGATTTGACAATCTTGACATTTTTTTGGTGAAAAGTAAAGGGCAGAATTTCCAGTCAAGGTAAGGGAAAGAGAATAATAATGAGGTTGGCAGTTATGTGGGATGTAGCAGATGGAAGTTTCAGAGGTTTGTCTCAATTGGGTGTGATTTAAATCAGTCTGTCATATTTTCTATGCGAATACTACCCCCAACTTCATTTGCAAGAAGATCCTGCTTATTTAAGTGCATGCACTCTTGCCTATGCGGATGAACATACTCATCATGGCTCTATGCATGTACTAATCAAGAAACCATTGACTTGTCTTAGTGGAGAACAAATCTCAAGTTTCCTTGAGGAAACTGCTTCAACTTTACGTGAAGCTGAAGATATTTCATGGAGAATAGAGATTCAAATAGAGAAAGTATAGAAATAAAAGAAATGAAAGGCTGTTATGTAAGCTGTTTTAATCTCTTACTTGGCTTCAGCAGTGGTCTCAAATTGGTGTAAATTATTGCAGCTCATTCAGCTCCAATGGAAATGTTTCAGTTTAATCCCTGAGGCATGTGTTGTTGAGGTCCACACTAAAAGTTGTCATAAAACATTGTATAAAAAAGTTAAGTTTATAGTGAACCCTTGTGGAGGAATTAAATGTGAACTGTGTAATGGACTTTCCTATGTGTTGCTATCTGTTATAAAAAAAGGCAGACACTTTCTTCTGAGTTCTCTTCCTTAGTTCTCAATCTTGAAAAAATATGACGTTTTTTCTTCTGTGAAGGGGTCTTCAGCAGTGGCTCCTGAGGGCCCTCATCTGTTCACAGCATTACAGTGGAAATACATCAGGGAGTTTAAACTCAGATGGTGAGGATAGCTTAGAAGTGAGAGAAAAATTCTGTGCCTTAGAAGGAATTATCTTTCAGTTTAAAATTCTTTAAGAAAGTCCATTCTGTATCTTTTAAAGGGTGAAAGCTCTGATGAAGCAGTATCAGATACCCAGTAAAAATCAACCTAGTATGAAATAATCCCTCAAGTAAAAATAATTAGAAAACCTAAAAATACAGGTTGCATTCTATACACTTATAAGCATGTGGAAAAAAAATAAAAAGGGTTCTTCTTGTCTCATCACCAACAACTACCAAAAATTAAAGTTATTTTAAGCTAAATTTTAAGAAGGGAATTAAATTTACACAAGAATACTCATCTTTTCATTTCCAGCACTAAGTTGGCATTATCAGAGCTAATTAAGGATAAGTTCTAGCTGAAAGTCTGATTGCATAGTCTTACAGTGGAACAGTGTAAATATATGTTGAGATGCAAAATATAATAAATATCTTACTCCAGTTCTGTTATCTCTTTCATTGGTGTATGGATATATAATAAATACATATATTGGTTTCTCTTCTGCTTTAACATACTGCGGCATTTCGTTTAATTTTAAAACATGGAAGCTACTGTGAAATAGTTTCATTCCTACTCATCAATATAGTGATGGATTTTTCTATGAAATTTCTTTCATATACACTATGCTCTGTGTTCAGCTGGCTTGAAAATATTACTTGAATTTACTTTGTGGCCAAGTGGGTCATTTCAGGATGAAAAGAATCTCAGGCAAGCTAGTGCAAGATTAGTCCTAGCTTTGAATGACACTATGTTTTGAATGAGAGTGTTGTCGTTCTTGCCTTGCATTCCAGATCTAGTTTTGTAGTGTAGAATAGAAAAAGAAACAAGATTTAATCTTTTCATTTATTTTGTTTTATTGATCAATTAAGTACGTACATTTTCAAGTAGTCTACTCACACCTCTCAGTGGAGAAATCAAAGCTTTAAGTAGCGTACAGGAGCTGTATGCCTCTGTGGTTTTGCATTTTTGATTCAGTAGAGCATACAAGAATTGTAAAGTATTGGCTAAATTGTAAAACTTCTTCATAAACTTATTTGAGGTGAGGGCTGGGCCAAGCTAACTTTTTTTTCTTTTCCCTAATATCCTCATCACTATGCGAGAGCCTTGAAATTTAATGACTTTCCATTGTCTTTGGTCAGGTGGAAAATTAGGAAAAATTACTTCTTAGAAAGCATGGTAAGGTAATGAACAGGCTACCTAAGGAAGTAGTCACCACGTGTGGAGGTTTTCAAGAAAAGCATAGATGTCGCACTGAGTGACATGGTCTAGAGAGGTCACAGGAGTGGTCTGATGGGTGAACCTTGATGATCTTATTTGTCCTTCCAAACTTAATGGTTCTGTGACATGTACATACTCAGTTGTACAAATGATGGTGCATTTTGGGTTATAGCAATTTATGACTGGTACATAAAAAAAAATTCCCTGGACTGTCACAGAAGCAATCCCTTTTCTATCACAGTTAAAAAAGAAAGATAATAAAAATACATTTCTATTAAAGCTGAAGACTTAGCTAGTATATTTGGAATAAAAACAAAACTGCAAAAGTTTTCCTTTGAGTTTATGGCAGTATAAGAAGGATTAATATACTGTGTGAGCATACTGGATGATAATAAAAGAGAAGAATTAAAATCACTTCAACACAGCGTAGATAACCCTTTGAAAATAAGTAAAAATTCAGTCTTAAGTATCAGAATAATTGGAATGTCTGAGTAACTTTTGCTAAGAAAAGCTACTTTTTAAAATGCTCATTATCAGGGTACAACAAGAGCAAGCATTGCATTGCATTGCTAGAGATAACAATGTACAGAGGGACTAGAAATTGAAAAGGTGGAGAAAGTCTATGGAAGGTTAAGGGGTGGCAGGGTGATCATCCATCTATCATTTCTACCACAATAAATCTTCGTATTTTGAAGGAATAGTGTGATTTTAGCACAATGAGAACAAAATTGCTCTGCTGTGCTATTTCCAGTGTCTTAGTAACAGTAGGAAACTCTCACTGATGATGGAGAGATCATGCATTGTATTTATTGTCACAGGAAATGAGAGTTTTAGTTCAGCAATGGCGTGCTGTTAACCAACATTTCTTCTGGCAAATAGTGATGATCTGGAAAATCTTGTATTTAATAAAAAAATGAAATAAAATAAAATGAAGGATACAGCATCATCTCTTCAGGCAGTATGTTTCTAGTAGTTGTCAAATCAGGTAAGTCGTCTTTGTCATTTTTTTCAATAGCAACAGAAGCTCACAACCAAGAACTGCCCAGGCTCTTCAGCTGACGTAACCGTGAAGATGGCAGTTCACACTGAGAAACAGTATGCCATCTTGCTGTGGAGGTGACAGATTCTGAATGTGTGATGCAGGAAATGTGTTACAGTAGTAGTACAGATGTGAGTAAATTGCATTTGTGTTTCTCTGAAGAATTACAGAAATCTCAATGAAAATAAATTTAGTGACATCTAATTTTGAAAAAGAAAATATTTATACAAGATTACTAGTACATTAAAAACCACAAATACCATCAATACTAATGAAAATCACTAGTGTAAGAAGAAAACAGATCTAAGAATTTACATTTTCTTTTCTAAATGCTGGGAGTTGCTCTGTGCATAATAAAGGGTCAGGATAATCTTGTCCTTATGGCTAGGTTGGAACATAGTACATAATCAAGTCCTGATTCTGCCACATGATTCTTTTCTCCCATTAATCAGATTGCTTTTATCTGTATTTTTAATTTTAAATTGGACAAACCAGCTCTTATACTAATTTTATAGTGAACATTTATGGATTAAAGAAACTTTATTTTCACTGTATATGGATCTAGGAAGACAATGGCTTGTGAATACTGACTAATTAAAGCACAAAAAAAGATTGTAATGATGAAATAAAAATTGTTAGAGCTCAGCAAACAGTAGTAAGAGAAGCCTTCTCAGAAAACTGATAAAAAAGATCACAGCAGAGAAAGCAAGACAAGCCAAGATTGCTGAACTTTTAAAAGGGGGGGAGAAAAAGAGATTTAATTTTGTTATTTTAATGTTAAAGATATTTCTGAATTTCTGATTGCTCTTTAATCTTGTAAAAAAAACCCACCACAAACAAAACAAAACAAACAAACAAACAAACAAAAAACCCAAAATACTGTGATTTAAAGTAAAAAAATAGAAAAAAATCAGAGTAGAAATAAGGAAACATTTTATAAGACCAGAAGAAAATAATAATTACAGATAGATTAGAATTTCCATCAATTCTAATCTTTTAATGAAGGCTAAACAATTTTCTGAAAGATATTTTATAACTTAGCTGAGATGACAGGTTTGATGCAACAATTATTGGTCTGCAGCATGAAGAAGGTCAGTCCCAGTGGTTCATTCTGGCCTTACAATCTATAAATCTATGAATTAATGTTTGTGACTCATGCTGATACCATAATGATGGAGGCCAGACAAGCATGTAAGTTATGCTAACTTGCTACAGGTCTTGGAAATAGAAAGGAGGAGAGAGCATTTCCCGAGAGCTATCTATGAGTATTGCACTGCAGTATTGTTCACAAGTTAATTCTGTGAAGTGATTATGTTCTGTAAGGACAACTTGTGCATGACTGTCACTCCCATCTGCTTTATTCTTTGGGTTAGTTCATGAGAGAAAATTGGATTTATTGGCACAGGGGTTATGCCCTAGATGAGTGGTGCAAAGATAGATCATAAAACTGATAACTAACCTTTTTTTTTTTCTTCAGATTATGAAATTAAAAAGAATGAACTACATAGGTTTCGCTCCTCACAGTCTTTGTCTTGTTTACTGAATAACTTCAAAGGAAAGGGAGAATTTTCACTGTTAGATGTCCTAGATGGAGGAGTGAGAGAATGACCTTTCCATGTTGTTTAAGGCAATTACCTGGATATTCTGGTAGTGCAGGTACCAGGTATTCTGGTAGTGCAAAGGTTGGAGTCAGTTCCAGCTGAGCATTTAAATTCTCTGTTTCTCACTTTTTACATTAATGGATGTATAAGAAGAACTGAAAGTCTTTGCTTAAATACGGTTTTTCTTTGGGGGGCATTAGGGGGTAGGGGAAAGGAATACTAATTTATTCTAGGAGTAGTAAGGGTTTCTTATACTACCAGATGCTTTAGCCTTGGCACCATTACACATACTTGGATAAATAGCTTCTCTGGAAGTATTAAGTAAATTGTAGTCTTCTTTTTTCTTTCTTTAAGCTTTTCTTAATCTATTAAACACTTGCTTTTAGGAAAGGAATGTTTCACATAAGGTGAAAATGATTTGTCAAATTAATAAGAAAAAAGCGAATGATTTAAAATAAGTGTGATTGAAAATAATATTTAATATCTTTTTTTTGTTTGTTTTTTCTTTTCTCCAAATAAGTGATGAAGCAACAAATGAAAATATATTTTCAGTTCTGTTTATTTTGGGGGATGGTAACAAAAGAAATATTCAAATAATTGCTCTTAATGTTTAATAACATGAATAATTGTTGTGTTGTCCATATAGCTATTGTTTTTACTGGGTTTATTTGCATGCAGTATCTCACCAAACAGAACTGGCTAGTGTTGACTTTAATATTGTATTATGCTGAGATAAACACCAATTTCAGTGAAAATGGTGAATTGATGTAATGAATCATTGTTCATGGCACAGTTCATGGCAGAGGTGGAAATTTACTCAGAAAAATGGCTTTTCATCTTCTCCCTGTAAGAATCAAAAGCTAACATACAAATAAGGGAAACAAAAAAAATCAATGTATTTTTCTTAGTTTTTCCCTGTTTTGAGCCCTTGCACAATGAAGGTCACATGCACCTTCATTCATCCCTTATCTTCTGACATTTTTCAAGGAATACCTCGTGTTCAGTGTTCATGCCTGGAGCATTATATGTCCTTAGCACATCCTTCAGGACAATATACAACTCTCTTATCTTTCTCAATTCAGAGACATGCACTGCAGTTTGAGAGGAGTCTGAAAGCTCAGTTAAAACAACAGGTCATATAAGGTCAAATATCTTTCTCATTGGTCTTCTCTTCTCTTGACCTAGACTGAAGATTTTCTTTTCTTATTTCCCACACATGTTTTGCATTCTGGAAATTATTTGCTGTTACTAGAAGTTGAAAAATACAGAGCATAATACAAATATACAAGCTAAAATATGCTTTACAAAAAGTTTAGCTGACTAACAGCCATCTCTAGAGCAGTACAAGTACTGGCTATGTTATTTGCAGTCTGAAAAAGAAATCAGGTAAAACACAAAGGTATACTCTATTCTGAATACTTAACAGTAAGGATTGAAATACATTTTTAAACAAAATATTATTTCTTAATAAACAATCATTGAATATATGTAAAATATTTTTCAAGAATGAAGGTATATTTCCTTGAACATATTTTATACATCAACCTGTTTTATACATGTAAAAAGTTTTAGTCTGTTTCAATTTGTATTTGGTTGGCTGGGCTGACTATGAGTGAATAGAAAGAAGGTTGCTTATATTTGTTGCAGTAGGTCACAGGAACTGAAGTTATCAACTGATACCAAAAGTCACTGCAATTACTTTAAATGAGGTGTATCAAACAATGAGAATTGAGGAAAATACTACGTTTGGGAAACAGTTTTCCCTGCGCCTTGAGTACTGTTTTCAGTTTTGGCTCATCACTGCAAGAAAGGCATTGAGGCCTTGCAGCATTTCCAGAGAATAGCAATGAAGCTGGTAAGATGGAGCACAAGTCTTAAAAGGAGCAGCTGAGGGAACTGGGGTGGTCTAGTCTGGAGAAGAGGAATTTCAGAGAAGAACTCATGGCTCTCTACAACTACCTGAAAGGAGGTTTTGTTGAGTTTGGGGTCAGCCTTGTCTCACATGTAACTAGCAATAGCACTAGAGTGAATGGCCTCATGCTGGCCTGGGAAGGTTGAGGTTGGACATTAGAGAATACTTCTTCTCTGAGAGAGTGGTCAGGCACTGGAATGGGTTTTCCAGAGGGGTGGGGGAGTCACCGTCTCTGGAGATGTTAAAGAAACTTTTAGATGTTGTAAGGGACATTGTTTAATGGAAGGATATTGATGGTGGGTGGATGGTTGGACTATAAGTGATCTTGGAGGTTTGATGATTCAATGATTCTTACGTCTTCTTTTATTTATATATTCTTTAACACACACATCATTTATGTCCATCTGTGCTACAGAATTTGTTACATTAAGCACTGTATAATACATGCAAAATCTAGGCATGATATTGCATTACTCATTTCAGTCAGTTTGAGTTAATATTTATGATATTTTGAGGTATTCCTGCTTTTGTTCTTTTTTATTCTGTCTCCTAGAAGTCTAGAAAGTGAAAACAAACAAGGAAAACTCAATAGCATTTTAATGAGACCTTTGTTTTTCTTCATAGCATCACCATTTCCATATCTTGTACATGGTCATCCCTCAGAGAAGCCTGCGTGCAGGCTGCATGCACTCTAAGTGTCAAGCCTTGGCTTGAAACAAAAGTGCAGAATTTTCATTTACAGAGGCATAGCATTTTTTTTCCTTTATAAATGCCAAACTGAAATATAAAATATTCCTTAGGGAATTAGAAAATAATAAATGATTGGCATTTGGTGTACAATTCCTTATTCTTGTGAGATTCGCTCCGAAATTCAGAATATTGAATGACATCCACATTTACCAGATGGACTGTCAAGGCACACTATGTGTCAACACCTTTGCAGAATATCACTTGAAATCTAATTCCTCTTACTTATAGGCATTTGATTTGGTGGTTCTGAATAAGGTATTGTACCCATTTTTCCCACTCAAAAACTGTTCAAGTTACGAAAGCCGAGGCTTGGAATCTTCACCCACAAAGTCTGTCTGTGTGAGAGGATGAGGATTACGGGAAATATATGGGCATACATGTGCACTGTGTAAGTGTCAGAGTAGGATTAATTCTATGAGGTTCTCTGGCGTTCTGACATATGTTTGTATCATAAAATAATATGAATCCTATGGCAACTAGTAACTAATGGGAACTAGCCCAAAGTCCAGCTGGTGGCCAGTTAAAAGTTTTGTTCTTCAGGCATTGATACTAAGAGACTACTATTGTTTAAGTATTCATTAAGGACGTGTCCAATAGAATGAAATCCTCAGCAGTTTGATGGATGACATCAAATTGAGTAAAACAGTTGATGTTACATAGCAGAAGAGTGATACCATTAACAAAGATGTGACAGGATGTAGAATGGGCTGAAAAAACCTCCCATGAAGACAAAAGCAGAGTTCTGCATCTGGTAGGTAACTCACAATTCTAAGATGTGGTACAGGGTAGGCTTGTCTAGCTAGTGAGAAGCTGCATGTATGCTTTGAGGGCATAGTTCTAATGGGGAGAAGGAGAGAGAGAGAATGTGTACTGGGTTTCTAGCACTTTTTTGAGTACCAGTGACTGCTGACAGGTGGGTGTTTGAAATGCATAAATGACAATTCAGTTTTTATAGTATGAGAAATTTCTAGCATGTTGTACTTTTGAAAAGAACAACAGTCAAGTGCAAATATGTTATTCCAAATATGAAATCTCTGTTCATTACAACGTGATAGATCTAATATGAACCAGTTCCAGCTCTCTGCTGTTATGCTGCCTGTAAGTTTTACTTGCTATCTAAGCAATACCTTATTCATTGCTATGCAATGCTTCTGCTTGTTGCCCTTTTCACCACAACCTAGAGAGCAGACTGAATTCTCCACTCAGGGTTTGTTTGTTGTTTCTTTCTTTCTTTCTTTCTTTCCTTTTTATTTTCTCATCTCTGTTTCTCAGCCTCTGATCATTTCTTTTTCCCACCTCTGGATACTCTCAGATTGGTTCACATCTCTCAAAGTGTGGACTTACATTAACAGGACCTGTGAGTGTTGAACTGAGCACTGAGATTTTTTTCTGTATCCTACAGGTTTTGTTTTTGCTGTTAATCCCAGTATGGTGTTTCCCTTTGTGCAGTATCTAAGTGGTGATTCATGTTCAGCTTGCAATCCACTGAAGTTCCCAAATCTCTTTTTATGAAACTACTATCCAACCACTTCATTGTGTGTTGATTTATCTAGATTTCTGAATAACAGAGTAGTAGAGTGGTGAACACAGCTGTCTGAAACAGGTTTCCTTCTTGGCCACTGACCATCTAAATAAATGTTTATAGAAGGTTGTACCAGCTGCTTGTTAGAGCAAATAGCCATGAGCCAGGAAAGTTCTGAGATCAAATCCTAATTAAACTGCTGACTTGCTGCATGACCTTGAGTGGATTGCTCTTAGTGTAGCTAAGAGCCCCAAATCAAAACCTCTTGGTTGAACTCTTTGAAGACAGATTAAACAAATCTGCAGAGCAGAACCAATGTATATCACTGGCAGTAACGTTCTGTTTGTGCTGAACTTCTTACCTGACCTCTAACACTTAATGCAAAATACATCTGTGCTTTCTCTTCATGTTCCTATTTGTCTATATGGGTTTGTAGCTGCATTATGATTAACATGGATACATCTGTAGAGATGATTAGCTAAAGCAGATTTTTGCAGATCTGATTGCATATTTTATCATGCAGAAATGTGAATTTTTATGGGAAGCTTTTGTAAGATTATATAGTTTGTGGGAAAGTGTTATGTCTACAGTGCTCAGTGTACAAGCTTCAACATATAAGTTTCCCAAGTTTACTGCTAGACACTACACTAATGAACATTTAAATTCTGAACCTAAGTTGTGCTGGGCTTAGACTGTATGCAGAAGGATAATGAGGTTAGGGACAGTGAGGAAGAAAATGAGGATGAATGACCAAGGTATTAAATGCCAGTGAAACCTGAGTTGTAATAGAAAAACAAGGGGGGAGGATACATAGTTAGGAATGTGAGAAAAATCAAAGTACACATCTTTGCATATAGTTTGCCAGACATCTTGTCTGGATTGTGTTTTAAATGCTAAACATTCATTCAAATAAAACTGTACTATGCCAGTTTGCACAAGCACCAGTTGATGTATTTGGCAACTGAACAAATAACAAATCTCTGTGAAGTTTGCAGGATTCCCAGTCACAAGGGAGTACCAAATGGAGTCACATCTGCTTCCTTTTAACCTCATCCAAGTGAAGTCCTACAGTGTTACCCAGCTGTTGACTATCTCTGGCGTGGTAGCACTGAACTCAGCATGCCTGAAGGAGACATTTATTTGCTGTCATGTGGTTGGAGGGCTCACAGAGGTGCCCCAGATGGTAGTCAGCCAATGTTTCATTGAAGGTCAGGTTTAGAAATTAGATCATTTTCAAGAGCCAGATCCTTTAAGATGTGGCAAAATCGAATTGGAATTCTCAACTTGTGGATTGTTAGGAGCTACAGACTACCTCTGCATAACCTCCCCTGATCTCTTTTGTCCACTGATATCTTAAACTTCTCCACTTCAGTCAGTCACAGTGATGATCTAATCATGATCTCTCGTACTGTTTCCCTACAGTTAGAAGATCTGTGTGGGAGAAAGAGGTGTCCCAGTCTGATGATTCTCAACCATACTTCTGCACATGAGGCGTTGCTGAAAGATGAAGTGACTCTTTAAACAGTAAGGAATATTATAATACTGTGTTACTTTATACACTGGTTCTATTATATTCATAGGGCTAGAAAATTAGTAATTACCTCTGGTTCAAATACTGGCTGCTTTTGCTAGGTTTCTGAGACTGTTTTTTGACATAATAACTGCTAAAGTGTGAGCTAA
The DNA here is from genome assembly GCF_038088225.1 of Cyrtonyx montezumae. Taxonomy (NCBI): domain Eukaryota; kingdom Metazoa; phylum Chordata; class Aves; order Galliformes; family Odontophoridae; genus Cyrtonyx; species Cyrtonyx montezumae. Next base: position 3,994,199 of record NW_027071903.1, read on the forward strand.
AGGCAGCAGATAGTATTAACTATTCTTCAACCAATTCTATAGTGCTGTGTTTTCCATGCAGAACCACTTGTCGTCACTGTCATTGAATTTAATACATAATTTAATTTATGATAGTAAAATCTGAGATAGTAGATAACACTTCTACTACTCTGCAAAATTCTACCCTTCAAAAACATCACAGCAAATCTGAAGAATGTCTAGAGGTAAAACTTACAGCTATCATCCATTTCAGTAGAGTTTTCACTACTTCAGTTCCTTTACCAAGGCAGGATTAAGGCCTCAGGAAACCTGTTGGAAAAACTTAACTTCAAGATAAGAGTAAGTGATTATGTATCTCTTAAGAGTAGGTATCAGCCAAAATACTTCAGTGACACCTTGGAAGTATAGAGGAACAGTGCAAATAATGCTGAGGTTCTAGGTGGGCAAGAATTAAGCTTGCATTTGTATGAAACTTTTCATGCTAAAAATCCTCAAAGACAGCCTCTGAGATTTTTGGAATAAAATAAGAACAGTAGTTCTCATCAGTGAAATTGAATCTTCTAAAAAGTTGCTAATGAATGCTCTTGTAGAATCCACTCTTTTCACTTAGTTTGCTTTGCTTCCATCATCCACCCAAATACATAGCTAACTAATTACATCAAATCCATCAAATGCATAGTCAGCAGAGTCAGTTTGCATAAATGGGACCTTCTAAACTGGCTGAAGGATAATGAAATGTTAAGAAAGTTGGAGTTCGCCATTTTACTCTTCCCAAATCTCATCCTAGTGTATACACCTAACAGTAAGTCCTTTAACCTCAAATTTATTGCAAACCCAGGAATAACTGTAGGCCTGTGCTTTTGGCCCCACTTCCTATTTTTTTAGATAATTTTTTAGCACAAAGTTTCTAGGTTTTCCATTCTGTCTGAGAAAGAATCAACATCCCAAAGTATGTTTTTTGTTCTAGATGTACAAGACCTGTAGGTAAAAATCCATTGCATTTGCAGACAAAACTAATTTTTGTATAAAGAAAAACGCTCTCCAGCTTAAGTACACAGTAGGAACTATGTTATTCAAGGCAATTGCTTTCCCTTGTTTAAAAAACTGGCAATGAGGTTGATGTAAACAGTGCGTGAACAGAACTGAATCTTAAATTGAGGCAGGTTTTGTCAAATGCCTACTTAAGCCAGTGTGCATAGCAGTCACTCATCATCACTCAAGATTTGACCCCTTATATGAACTGTAAAACTACAAAATGCACAATAAACACACACACACAAAAAGAAAACAGCAGGCTTCATAAAAAGTGGAAAATGAACTGCAGTCTGCTAATAGGGATAAATAAAAGAATGTGCTTTCACTCTGGTTTATTTGTCTGAAATAGTTGTACACCCAATGTTTTCACTGATTCATCTGAACCTCCAGTGAATGCTCATTGCTCATTGTTTTCCCAAATAGCCACTTATCATTCTGTCTCATCCAGCCCAAATGATTACAGATGTATTTTACTTCAGATTTTCAAAACTGTTTATGTTAGCAGCAGCTGATAATGCTGAATAAAATGCGTCAAGTTGCTTTCAGGACCAACCATTTCACTCAAAACACAAAGGTGAGCGTTTGAGTGTATTTACAGCTTGAAAGATTTCCCCAAATGCACAATTGTTTTAAGTGTAATTAACTATATGTAGGTTTAGTGGCTCTGAGGAGTATCCCTCTTTCCCTACTCTCTAAAGATTTGAAAGCTGACAACCAAATTTTCTACTTTTTATGCTGGTATTTTATGTACATCTGATGAAAGTCTGCACCATTACAATAAACAGGGCATTGCCATTTATAATAGAGTCAGGACTGTTTGAAAATTCTGTTGAAAGCACTTAGAGTAGAAGTTACTAAACGTCTCTCACCTTTTAACTGAATAAGAGCTAGAAGAAACTCACACAGGTGTAGTTAGAGAATAAGTGGAGACTAAGGCCATATTTAAAATGTTATCACATCTCTAGTAAGGGATACATAAATAGGACCTATGTTGTCTTAATTCAGAATTCCTTCTTAAAGGTCTCTTTAGGAGTTGGTTTCATTCTGCTTTGAGAGTTTAGTCTAGTGAGATTAAATTGGTAGTTGAGCTAAGAAGGAAATTTTAAACAAGGTCAACCATGTAGATAGACATATTATTTCATTTTCTTGAAGTGAATGGCTCAGCTCCAATGACTTGGCAAATACTTGGAGCTAGGCAGGTTGATTAGTTGGTTTTGTTTTGAAGTGGCAAATGAAACCCAATCTGAGTCAGATTTTAAAGAAAAATTGTAATAAATTTACTCTGTAGAAGCATTGAAACCACACTGTTTCCATGGAAGATGGTAAAGAATATACGTGGTGTTTCTTGGGTCTATTGAAAACATACAGTTGATTTTCATGTACTCAGAATCACCAAATGCAGCAGAACAAGAAACGAGACACACATGTAGTATTATTGCTTGCACTCAGTCATGGTGACATTCTAGAACTACACAGACTCAGCACTAATCAGGACTGGTCAACTCCAGAATTATTCTCACCAGAAGGACAGACAATAAAAAGCAAATGTGCACCTTTCAGACAGGCATCAGATCATTAAATAGAATTTCAGAGGTGTCCTGTTTGCAGCTATAGCAGAAATGATAGAAAATTTAGCAGTGTAAATTGTTTCCATTGGGATTTATCAGTTAGGCATCTTTTTTTTTATTATTATTATTTTTTTTTTTTTTTTTGTGGGCTAAAATGTAGACTGCCATATCGTGAATCAGAGTGCTATTAAAAACAGGAATAATTAGCATGTATCATATATATGTAACTGTAAATATGAAAGATCAGATCTTCTGTTGCTTAATAAAGTCACTATTATATGTTTGAAAATATATTTTACATGCTTTGTTTCAGATGTCTAATGAAAATAGTCATCGTCTTAGTTCTGTGAGGAAATTGTTTGAAATTATGTTTAACAGCCTCTACAATAACCTCCTTTCATTACAGTCTAAAAAAACCGAATATGGCCTTTTCATCTACTATTAAAGTTGTACACATTATTATTGTATCTTCAGGATTCTGATCCCAAGAAAGAGTATTTTATACAAAATAGCTTTTTGACTCCTTATAATCTCTTTCTGTTCTCCTACTCTGATGGGTGCTGAGCATTTCCAATGAGATGTCGAGTACTTTCAGATCAAAGTGAACAGAAGGATTCAATTATTTTGGATTCTGATGCATTTCAGACTGACTCTAGAGTGACTTCGTATTTCCTGAATGGTGTTTTTGTGTGTCTTTGCCTTTTTAAGATAAATAATATCCATCTTATACATCTTAAATATGTATTTGCACAACAGACTGGAACCACTCCAGGAAGAGCCATTACACTTCAGCAGTCTATAATATGGATTTTAAAAGATTTATAAATACGTATTTAGCTATCAGACTAGAACAGTCCCTTCAGAGACAATCAACACATAATACACATTTGTAGACCTCTTATTTGAATACATTATTTACCAGAGGGAGACAGGAAATTGCTGCTTCATATAAATTCTAGTCTCTCAGGCTGATATTGTACATTCTGAGAAACGTTCAAATATATCGTTTACTTTAAAAGGACTGGTGAAAAATTACTCATTTCTTCCTGTGTTCTTCCTCGGTTCTATTCTCCTTCAATTAAACCTCAACACAATGATCTCCTTTGTTTAAATATAAATGTAGCATCAACATTATCTGTGTGTTTTCTTTCAAAGAGAATAAGCTAATATGAAATATAGAAGAAAAAAATATTAAAATGCCCACAAAAGACCAATTTTCAGACACCTGTGAGACTGTTCCTCTTAGATGAATTTTTCTAGCCAAATATAAAAGAAAAATCTTCTGTAAGGTCAATATACTTCAGTGTTGTAAAATTGACACTACAAAATATTTTTCATATTTTTATGTGACTGCTGGTGTACCACACAGTGTCTCCTAACAAATTACTGACTAAAAAACAAACCAGTTTTCCTAGATGAACTTTTATTTTATTTTTTAATCCTTTCAGATGTGCAGTCCCTATTAAACTGAACAGCATTTTAATATCTTTCCCCAGCTAAGCAAATACATAGGCTCATCAGTGAGACCAGCCCTTCAGCATGAAGTTTGGTGGTCCTTTTCACACAGCTAATATAATTTGTCTTAAAACCATGGAAAGCTTTCAGGAGTTGGAGTGTGTTAACCATTGCTACATCACTATTTGCACTCATTGTCCATGAGTTACTTTTTGTAAATGTGTATCTACACAGAGATAGTCTATTTCAAAAATTTTTGGCAAATTGTTTTACACTGGGAAATATTGGCTTGTCAAAAACAAACCTCTGCTGGAACACAGAAGGTTTGACAGAAGCTTCTTTTGGATCGGAAAGGCATCTTCTGGATGTAAATTGCTGTGTGAAGATCTGAGCAGGAATTTGAACTCTTTTGGATTCCAGAGCAGTGCTGTGATAAGCAGAGTACAACTGGACAGTTTTCATGAGGTTTTCTGGTTTTGTTCCTTTTTAATGGTTTCCTGTTCTCGGTTTCCCAAGATTTCTATTTCAGCAAAGCACGAGAGGATTTTGAAATCTCAGTGCTCTGTAGGACACTAAAACATATTTTTCATTTAAATCTGTTTTTAGTAATATTTCTTCCCCTGAATCATCCCCTGAAATGCCTCAGATGTAAAACATTACAGCACAGTTGAACTAAAAACGTGGCTCAAATCTCCCAGTGTTTTTAGAACACTCACTACAGTGTGTGAGGTAAAAGTCCCGAAGAAGGACTACGAAGAAGAAAGCTTTGACACAGAATTATCCCCATCTTCTAGTAAAAACCTGGCACGTTGCTTTCAGCCAATTGGCACAAATTAATGCTCAAGTGTTTTCCTATGTGCAGCATCTCTTACTTCAGTTAGCGTATATTTAGTTTTCACTTACTCTCTGTTCTGCTGTCTCAGTAAATCTTAAGTCTGATGCGTGTTTCACTTAATCTTGAGCAATTTTGGCATAACTAACTGCTATCTGAATTTTCTTCCTCCTTTGCTGGGCGGCATTGTTGCAACTGAGTTGCTGAACTGGTCAATGAGTTCATTACAAACAACCCTATAAAAATTCAATTTACTGCATAAGGTTCCTAGTTTTCATTCTAGTAGCTCACATTTGTCCAGTCGTATGAATTCTGGAATGGTTACTGCAACCCTGGTGCTGAAGGGCATATCTTCAGCAACAGGAGCTTGTATGTCCTCAAGCTATTTTCCAGTTGTGGTATATTTTAAACACCCCACCTTACCTTTTTCTAGATTATATTTCATTTAATGAACTGCACACTACCATACTCTGACTTCCTGCTTAATGAGCCTCAACTTGCTTTGAACTTTGTTTGGTCTTCCCATTATCTGTCCCTGCCTTATTTTGTTCCTTACTGACCTGCTCTATTTATCTGTTACTCCTACTCCTATTCATGTCTTTGTCTCTTTTTCCCTTTCATCTATTTCTGTTCTTATGTTCTATAACCAGTTTGTCTCCTCTGCATTTGGACACAGTACAGAAGCTTATGGAAAGATGAAACAGTATCTCACTGTAGTTGCTATCTAGGAAAGAAATGCATCTGATTCTGAATGCAGGTGGACAGTTTGTTTTGACAGCAGTGATAATCTGTTGTATTAATGTATAATAACTTTTTGGTTTTACTGAAATTAGGAATAAAAACAGCTCACAATAGTTCACATATGACTGTCATGTAAAAGTATATTAAAATCTTTATTCTCTCAGGTATCTGAACTGAGTGTGTTTCAGCAGAGAGAGTTACAGAATATGAACAATAATTGTGTATAACCTACTTGCTACTATAGAAAATACCTCTTTGAGAAAGCAGCAGTGCCACTAGCACATTGAAATGCTTGAGACCATGCGAAGCAAGAGATTATCTTTAGATAATAGATAGGATTCATGCAGCTGACATAGATTTCAATGCTTTCACTAACTGTAGTCTTTGCTCAAATCCGTTTTCTTTGCAATCCAAATTTGGTATCTTTTAATCTGAAAGATTTATGTTTCATGAACATCTGAAGTAGCATTACGCATGTTAAGAATTTCTTACATTAATAAAGGGTTGTGTTACAACTCATTTCTTCAGGGTGAGTATTACATGTAGTGCAAATGCAAAATCAAGAAACTTTTTAATGTGTTCCTATTAATATGACTTTTTTCACCTAACAATCCATCAGAAGGAGAAAATCCTATCGGCATCACTAAATCCTTCTTTAAGGTTTCATCGATCTTGGCCTTAGAACAAGATTATAAAAGCAGTGCTACACAGAGATAATGTCTGGAGGATTTCAGCTAATCTCAGCACTTCATTTTAGATTAGATCTAGTCATTTTCAGATACATAGTTATTCCTGTAGACAGCATACACCTACTAGTGTTTACTCTTAATTAATATGCAATAATTATTTTTGTTTATTTGGTTATTAAGTGAGTAATGCTAAATATATTCAGAGACATTCAATAAAAAATGTCTTGTAGTCACTCAAGGGTATGGCATCCCAGGCTCAGAGTCGATTCTTCTGCTCAGTGAAAACTTCTGTTGTGAATAACATAATCTTCATGCATCCAAATGTTTCAGACTGCACTTAGGAATTCAGCTCGCTTCTTTATTCTTTAGTTTCCATTCTGCAGAAACTTGTATATATAAAGATTATTCAAATAACTTTTTGTCAGTGAATGAATTATTTTAGGAAGGACAGCACAGCAGAAAAATGTGGAATTAGCTTAAAAGATGAAAATAAACATTTTCACTGTATCGGTTCTGAAATGTGTCAGGCTGTAAATAGACGAAGTAGACCAAGTTAGTAAGGAGAGACTAGAATTTAGACTTCACTGTTAAAAATAATGAGTAATGTTCTATACTTCAGATATGTCATTTGGTTGCCTACCTCTTCATGGATTTTCACATTCATCAGATCTTCAGTTTTCAGGGTACCTTTCTTTTTTAATCACGTGTGAACATCTAAATCTTCTTTCTAAATGAAATGGTATTCAGTGACATTTTGAGGTATCTTTCTATGGTAAATATATAACATTATTCAATGCATTGCTTTCCATAAGGAAAAACATATGCCTCAGATGATGTAACATTTGTTTGCAGCTGGCTCTTTCTCTGAGAAAATCACAGATTCACAGAAACGTTTTTACATCGCATTATTAGTTAATAGCAAAAGAAAACAGAGAGCAAAGCTGCTGCTGCATAAAGAGAGACCCATTACACAACTGCATCTAGTATCCAACTGATGATGCCAGAGACTGCATGATTTACTTTTTTGCAAAATCATTTTTGAATAACACGGTAGTTGAGCTTACATGGTTTACCAACCACACTAATGGCAGAATTTTTTAGGGCTCTGTTCTTAAAGACATTACAGTTGATGATTAAAATCCCCTTGGTATAAGCATTTTCAGGATAACACCCAGAATGTCAAAGAGATTTGTGGTGCAAAGGTAGAAAGCCAGTTTTTCAGCAATAAAAGAAATGCTGTATTCCAGTAACAATTTCTGGCAAGAGACTAACAAAATATCTTCCTGAAAATGCTGTGAAGTATATCTTCCTAGTATGTCCTAACTTATAATAGGGCTCAAGACCAATATATACATTTTTTCTTACATGAATAACATGTTATAAAAAATGGTGTAGGTAACCACTACTGTAGGTACTATGTGGGGTTTTTAGTTGTCATTAGGCTGCGTAACAATTACTTCTTCTGAAACTTTATTAGTGCCTTATTTTAAGGCAATTGTTCTAACAGTGTGTAGATGTTAGAAGACAAAAGCCGAAGACTGGATGGGTTTTAGTCACTTCATGTCAAAACAATTAATACCCCTGAATTTGCACTGAGCCTTATAAATATGTGTATTGTGCTGCACGTAAATCTGAAATCACTGTTCTTTTCTTGCCTTTCCTTAATGCCTTAGATATTCTCTTCCATTTTATCTGGTAAAGCATGCCAATATGTTTAACCTTTTGGATCTGCTTCAGATCCAACAGCCAATGTTATGTACAGGCCCAAGACCTGAACTGAATTCCTATTTTGCATTAAAATGGTTGTGCATCATTCCTTTTTTTTTTTTTTTTTTTTTTGTGGGGTTGGTTGGTTTGTTTGTTTAATTTGACGTTGTTTGATTTTGTCTTCAAGAAGATTAACTATTTTTTTCTAACAAAATGTTGTTCATCTTCAAACTAAGTTGAGATAGCAGCCTTTACTCTGTTCCTGTAGCAATCATAAAACCAGCCAATTCAGACAGATTTCTACCTCTGTACCCATTTTTTCCATTTCGCATTCCTATGTACTTGTCTGAGATATTTAGGTATCTGAGTAACTTAATCACATTAATCCTTTTGTGGGAATGACTTTACTTCATTCAGTTCATCTGAGGAATGTAAACATATCAATATTAAATAATCGGCCACTTTTAACAGATCATAAATTTTATAGTCAACTTATTGCTTAATTAGCTATGAAATAGCCAATGTGTATTCTCCTAATCAAGCTTATTACACTCACTGAATTGTAGGGCAAGTTTGCAGTGTACTTAAGACATAGTGGTTATTGGTTTTGATAAGTCTGAGCCCAGGAACCTTTCTGGTTGTTACACCTTGCTGTTCCATGTATGTACTGTGTGTTTGCGTAAGCACTGTACCTAGCACTGTAAAACCTAGTGACTGCAGTCAGGAAGTTGCAGGAGTGGCCCTGGTATTCCATGTTCTGCAGCTGCTGATGGCCAGGCTATTGAGTGTTTCATCTTCTCCCCCATCAACTCCATTTGACAGTCAGCATCAAGCTTGAATGTGTCAGCACAAATTAATGTTCAGAAGTAAAATGAAAAACTAAAGTCAGTACATGGTTAATTTCTAATTTCATGTTGGACTTTTCTGCAACCATTCTTTTAAAATTTATTTGCAAAAGGAAGCATATTTACAAGGCACTGCTGCTGTTTTCCACCTATGAAAGTCATGCTGTATGTTAGCTAGTAAGACTGAAGATTTGAGAAGTATGACTTGGTGTCTGTATTGTACTGCTGCTTGCTGCCCATGCAACCTGCTGCTTTTGGGACACAGTGCATTCATTATGCACTGCATGAGTTATAACTTTTATGTCTGTACAGCTCCTTTTGCTTCTTGGAATTAGTGGCTTAATTGTTTCTATGCAAGCCAGTCCTTATATAAGTCAGAAACACTGGGTTATTTCACAGGCTTACATCAGCTGTGTAATGTTAACACAGTTTCTTCTTGAAAGTGAAGAGGATCAGAGACTGAGATTCTTTATGTTTAGAAATGTATTTGCTTTATTAATATCTAGTATCTCTGGACATAGCACAGCAAGCTGACATTTATCTTTAAGATCTAAAACAAACTTGGAAATTAATGTTAAAGATTTCAAAATATAACCAGTACTCTTCAGACTGCAAGTTTAGTGTGTGCCTTGTTGTTTCTGTTTTAGCACATAACATATAAAATTAGACATAGAGATGGTTAGAAAATAATGTTGCAGTGGTGAAGGAAAGTAAAATTCTGCACTCCTAAGTTATAAAAGTCACAATCAGATGCAGAAAGCTTTCATTTTCTTGGAAAGTACCAAATACTGGACTGCCTATTAAATTTCCTTTTTCATCCAAAGATTTATGTACTTTCCCATTTGTACATGATTTATGGATATACCAGCAGCTGAAGACACAGGCAACACAATATTCACACAGCTCCTCCTCCCTAGTGGCTTTGCATTTGACACTGTTCTCTATATAGCTGTGAGCAGGTATCATCATCCCAGCCACCGTGCAAAGGGGATGAAAATCAGGACACAAGTGCTTGTTTCTAGCAATACAGCTCCACTACTGAAATAACCACCAGAAGTGGCTCTTCAGGAAAAGGTATCCAGGGCCTATCAGCACTCATTGTGTTTGGAAAGGTTCAGAGGCTTGAGTAGCATAATGTGTACTGATGTCTGTTATACTCTAAACATTTATATATATATATATTTTTTTTTTCCTGCACAAACTTAATTTCTTGTTGACAGTAACAGTCTCTGTTTATCTCATTGTGTAACCTTTGTCTGATTTCAAGTATGTCTGTAAATACTCACGTCGTTTTGGCAAACAAGTTATTAGCTCCTTCACAGGTAAAGACGTCAGAGCTCTTTGAAAGGTTAAGTCTTCTGGAGAGCAAAGTGCCTCTTGAAAATGGAGGCCTTTTTTCTTTCCTGTGAAGATAATCAAAATATGGAGAGCAGTTGGTCATAAACAAAATGATCAGGGTGGCATAACTAAGGCTTACTGAATTTGTGCTTAGTATCAAAAAAATAGCAGTTTCATTTGTTTCACACAGTTTTATCCCCTAATTCCTAATCACAATGCTGTCTTATTGTGCACAATGAAAAGACTAATTTGACTAAATCCATTCATAAATGACAAAATCAATAGTTCTTTTGAAAGTCACTCAGCATATAGAATATAAGAATTTATGTTTAGTTTTCTGCCGTCATGGATGGGTCCCCCTCTCTCTGGTAGTAACTGCTAAAGCAGCTTTTGAAGTCAGACTGTCTCAATAAAGTACTTAAATCCTTCTTAATGTACCCCAGGGAAACAAGTCTGAATTAACCTAGTACCTTAGTTTTGCAACAATAATAAGGTGAAAGGGAGTAAGCAGCAGAAACTGATTATAATAAGCGATACAAAAGGAGACAGCAACAATGAGGCAGAAGTAGAATGGGAACTGGGATTAAGGGATCTCTCACCCAGCCATGTGCAAAAATGTTGAAAATTAATGTTGTATTGTTTAGCTAACAGCTGTCAAGTCATTCAAGTCATTGTAATGTGTGGTGTGCTTGCTTTCCTTTTCTGTCTCATGAAGAGCATATTAGAAATCATATTCTCTTTCTTCTGAAGAATGACAAAGTTAATCCTTCCTTGCATTGCTTTTAAGACAAACTCAAGGTTGTCTCTTAAATTTGTCAGTGAGGGTATTAACATAATGTGAAACTTTGATGTTAAACTGGCTTTTGATGAGAGGGGTTAAAAATCACTTACGGCCAAATTCTTTTTATCTGTTGCAGATGTGCACAGTAAAAGCTGCAGATACACCCTCATATGTTGTAGTGTTGCTGTGATCAGAGAGAACCCCTTATTCCTGACATAAGCTAAATGTGACACTTGAGGGAGGGCAAGTAGGAATTTTAGGTACTTTATTTCATTAAAAATATATTCCTCATAATAATAATATGATACAAATGAAAAAAAAATCTATGTATTATTAAAAACACACTTAAAAAATAGCATTACCAGGAATTCTTAAATTCAGGTTATGCCTGTGTCTCTCTATTCTGCAATTATTATTTTTTAGCAATGCCTTTCATCCAGTTTAGAGTGTTCTCTTTTTTACATACAAGTTATAGTGTTAATGAAATAGTCTTGGGATTGGAAGGATTTGGTAAACTTACTAACAAGTACTAAAAATTAAGATTTAAAGTAAATAGTAAAAATTCAAATTCTTTTTCTTTTTTCTTTGTGACAACTGAATTTTACCAAAGAACTCTGCCCACAGTAGAAAGAGTGGCAAATCCAAAAATGCTGGATGGGACGTTATGTCTGTTAGAATCAAACTCTGTTCTCAGAAGAGAAGCTACAGATGATACTCTTCAGCTCACAGTGTTCCAAGGGAGGTGGTGATAATGATAGATGTTTTGGTTGTTAGCTTAACAGCAGAGAACAATCATTTCCATTCTTATATGTCCTTTTTGTTCTTGTTGATATCCTTCAGTTAGTGAGATGGGGCTAACTGACCCAAATATCATGGAACAGTAGACAAATTTAAGGACACAGAACAAAGCTTTGCACGCATTTCTTTGATTCTTATCATCTCTTAGTTGATGCTATGGTTTCTCTGCTTCTTTAGACATCAATTCTTCTGAAGAAGGAAATTAAGAATGTTATTTAACTGTTGTGTTGTTCTGGTGCTGACCATGTGTTGGAGTGACAGTGACTCGGTATCAATCACATATTTGGGAATATAAAAGAAAATACATCCACTATGAGACTGAGGTTTTAATGTAGATGGAAAATTCATACTAATTTCCTTCAAATCAGAATAGTAATCATTTTTAGTGTGCAAGTGACTGATGCTAGAAATAAGAAGCCCATGAAGCTTGCAACAAGCAAGGATGACCTCATGAACAGTACAATTGTTAGCAAATAAACTTCTGAATCACCACGAATAGATGCACTGTTCTTGCAGTGCAAGAAACTTGTATTCTCTCAGAACATGATGCAGTGATGCATGCTACCCTGAACTAGTACTTGACTTTATAAGCATGCTTCTTGCATCTCAAGTGACTTTACTCCAAATAAATTATCCGTTTGAAGTCTTCACTATTCCACTTCACTATTAGGGAAAACTCACAACTATGCAGCAATTGTTCTTAAAATAACCATCAAGAAATTGTGAAAGAATTTTCTTAGTCATTTGCTGTTACTGGTAACAAAAATATGATGCAAGATAGCATTTACTTGGGAAAGCAAACTGAATATTTTCCTTCTGAAGGGGAATCAAATAACATTCCTTTAAAACTTTTAACCTTATTGTAATTTAGCCACAGCATTGGCTTCTTGGTGACCTATGGATGGTTCCAGTGTGGTCTGTGCTTCTACTTAGCTTGGAAGATGGGAAGTATTTAAGTGCTCTGAAATCAGCCTCTTCAAAAATGGAATACTTGCACCTTGTAATCTCTTAATAAATTCTCACTACCACTGCTATGTGCTGCCATTTCAGATCCTCTGTGCTCTGCACAATATTCTCAAAGTATCTTCTTATGATTCACCATGGAAATTAGCACTACATTGTTATATATCACTTAGTTACATTCTCCCTGTACTCATTATGTCACCTCTTGTGGATAGTGTTGCAAAATATCCAAGCTACTTTAAACAAGACACTTGGGAACATAAAAATTCAATGAAGAAAGTAAAATGAAGTGAAAGAAAATGTTTTCATATCCAAGTATGATTGGCTTTTTACTGATTTCTTTCCATCAAGGAAAATTATTTTTAAAGCTCCTTGTTTACTGTCATTTATAGGTTGAGTTAAATCAGTACTGTGCTGGGATATACCACACAATGAGCTAGTGCTGTGGGTGCTCTGCCTCCGAGCTGCAGGAACCTTTCCATCACTTCACCCTCTGCCCCTGCAGCATGGCTCCTGTAGGCAAGCTGTAAGCTGTGCCCTTGCTCTTCTTGGGGCCTTGCTGCACAACGTACTTGTAGGGGATTGCTTCACAATTAGAGTGAAAAGAACATGGATCTGTTCAGTTATGCCTATAGTTTTCATGCTTTTCTAAATTAAGGACATTCCTTTACCTTTGTGCTTAGCAAAACAAAACACATGGTGCATGATGAGGATGAATAAGCAATGTTCTTGAAGCCATACATATTCACCTGTGCTGGTACTGGTCACGGCCTTCCTGTCAGCTGCCAGCTGGTCAGAGGCTAATCCACTGCAGTCTAGCTTTGATCCATTAAAATATTCTTTCTTCAGCCAAACTGTCTAGCACTAAGAACAGCTTATGTTAGGCTGTTTGCATTAGTCTATAAACTGAAATCAATCCAGGCTTCCAACTCATTCCACAACTCTGCTTTTCCATGCTCTAGATCTGCTAAAAAGTGTTTTTCTAAGAATTACAAAAGAAGAATCAACTACAAGCAGACAGCAAAAGTACATAACATGCAGATTTTGTAAGCGAATAGTATATTTTCTCTACTAAGTTATTGTCTCATCAATCTTTATTTTATGGATCTTTCTTTTGGCTGAACTGGGGTTACTCCTGTTGTATTGCTAGCTGTAAGTTTTTAAGTTTGTCATCATCACATAGCAATAATATGTGAAGCATCACTGTTTTCTTCAGGGCACCTTCATCATTGTCAGACACAACTTTATTTCCTTACCAGCTTCTCCCATACTGTGCTCACAGCTGGTAGTTGAGGTGACAAGTGCTGAAGGCTGCACTTCCATTCATTTTCACAGGAGCAAACGTATGGGAGCAAAATTTTTTGGATACAAACTACAGTCCTTTTCATTTTTTTGTTCCCCAAAGCTTCCTTGGCTGAACTCTTCAGATGGCAGTTTCAGTTGACAGATTTCTTAGCAGACGGCAGAACAGGAGTAAGTCATGTTGGTGATGGGCCTGGAAGGTGAGCACAAACAGCCTAAAAAGCTGGTACAGCCAGAGAGTGAAAAATGAACACCAGTGATACTAATGTAAGTGTAGTTGCCAAAAAAGACCTTTCTTTTAAATAATAATAATAATAAAAAAATATAATTACTTTAAGAAACTGTTTATTCAAAAGACTGAAAGTGGTTAGTTTCATTAGTATCATCTCCTGGAGGCATTTGAAAGCAATCATGATACACTAGAAGTCCATGCTGATTGTTTTAATGTCCAGGACAAAACTGGAGAAAGAAGCTATTTGGAAAAGGACCTGGATACAGAAAGAAATATGGGTGAAGGAATGTAAATAGCCCAGAGAGCACAAATGTGAGCACCGGAAGTATACTGCATTTTCCAGTGCTAACAAAAGGGAAAAAAAAGCTTTTACCACTGTAGTTCCAAGAACTCTGTTTTCATTGTTCAATACTTGAAAAAATGAAGAAAATTTTTGACATGCTTTAGATATGCTTTTTGGTCCATAGTATGCAGGATGGATAGATGCTAGAGTTGCATGTACATTGATTTCACAACTAGCCTTTTAATTTGAATCCTCATTAAATAAATGCTTTTCAAACTGTAGACTCCTAAGGCATTAAGAAAGTACTGTAAATTTTTTCAGTGGTGCCTGTTGGTCACTCAAAATTGAGGCTTACTGAAAAGGATTGTTTATAAACACAGGAAAAAAAAAAGTAAAAACATGGACAAAGTATGAGAGGTATGAGCATGAAGGCTAACTGTGCCACCTTAGATAAGGTAACTAGAAGGAGGAGGACTATGGTCTAGAATAGAAAATAATAAGTATTTGTAAATAGTCCATGCTTTTGGATCTATAATAACCCGTGATTTTGGATCTAAAGTACAGGTATGAGCCATGTCTGGTCTCCCTAATCTTTCAGAGCATCTTATAGCAGGGTCTCAGTCCCCACCCACAACAGATTGGAACAAGTATTCCATTTTGGAGGCCAAACTTACAAAATTCCATTTGTGTTTAAAATTCAATTTTACGTACATATGACATTGTGGAAAAGAGTATCTGTATAAAAGCTAGCTCAACCATAAAGTGAAGAATACAATTTTTCCTTACTGTATATACCATGAATCAATGTTAAACACTGAAGAAAGTCATGTTAAAATGACTGAGATTATTTTTTGAAAGGTGTGCTTTTTTTCATTTATCAGTTTAGAAGTGCTGACAGCAAGCACATTTTAAACCTTATGGCACATACATCAGGTTACCTAATATTAATTTACTTTTTATAGTTTATTTAATACAGTATTGATTGCATTAGCATTTGAATTAATGACCTTTTAAATATTGAAAGACTAAAGCAGTTGTCTAGTGAGATGAGAAGACAGACGCAAGGCTGAAATAGTTGGCCAATCAGCTCTTAAAAATAAATTAAAGATTGTGTAAACCAAAGAAATGTTGAGAATTAGGGCTTTCTAATGAGATCATCAGTTCTGAATCAATACCAACAGTGTACAGACTTTTGTTTGATGTTCACTCCGTACTTGAGAATTTCAGTAATCAGTCACTGGAATTCTGACTTGCAGATGCAAAGAAGTTCACCTCAGTGAAACTTCTAAGATTGCAAAGTAAAACCATGTGCAAGTACAGAGAATATGAATTGGACTGTTTCCAAAATGGGATAGCTAAACTTTCATAATCGTATGTGAAACTAATACAGTGGATTGAATTTGAAGCTGATCCTTTGTAAAAATAAGAAGACTCAGAATTTGCCTAATCTAAGCCTACACAGGAGAATGATCTCAGCTGCCATTTTCTCTGCTAAGCTTTGTATAATTTAAGGGGATAAAAAAAAATGCAGTCATGATAATGACAAGGAATTCAGGACAAAACAAACCGTAAAGCCGCTCCCACTCTTAAATACAAAATCTGATTTTACTCATAGCATCCTTAATGGCTTTTGTTGTATCTGTATATCCACTGTTTTTCATGGTTACTTCTTCATTTCTTCCTTTCCCCTTCTTCTCTATCATTCTCTTAGGTCTTCCATTTCACTTTCTCTATCACTGTATAGACTTCTAAGTACCAATTTACAAAAACCTGTGAGCAATTAGGAATATTAAATAAGGATCAGGATAATCAGTGCCCGTTATTCACATTTATTTTCCAGTATATTGAATAACTGTTTGCATGTGTCCTTACTTAGAAGCACGCTATCCTTTTACATCATACATGGATAAAATACATACTGAATCTCTGGAGTAATTTGTAACTTCATCAGTGAGAAGGTCCAATTGTGACTACTGGATTATTTGATTCTAAGAGAGTAATGGGTTTCCATACCCCCGAGAAAAGTGAAGGAACAGGCTATCATGGCTCTATTCCACATGTAAATTCAATCAGTGTAATCTTTGGGGTTTTCCTTTAGCTTTCTTGAAACAAGGTTCATATTCCTTTATTCTCCATTGGATATCCTGAGCAGCCTTTCTAGCGGAGTTACTATCAACTAACAAAATCATAACTGTAGTTTGCCCAAAGCACAAGAATTTGCAGAAAGTTATTTTCCTGTTCTCTTAAAAACTGTGAATGGAAGGGAGTTGTGTACTGTGCCTGCTCCTGGCAGAGCACTGCACAGAGGCCAAGAGAACTTTGCACTGTTGTGTGTGTGACTGTACGAAGTTTGGGCAACTATGGAGATTTTTTCTTAACCAAATGCACCAAATGTAGAAAGGGCATAGATAAATGTCTTCTTCAGCTGATTAACTGTTCCCTTATGAAGTTTCTGCTGTGCTGGTGAAATTATGGGAAACAGTCCTTTGCTAAAACACCATTAATTTTTAAATATTGTTTCCAATATGAAATATTTTTATTTTGCCTATTCATTTTTAATGACTACATAATGCAACTCAGCAAAACTATACAAAGCAAACAAAGAAAAAAAAAAGTTTGTAACATCACATATTTGCATAAGAGCCATAAAATATCAAAGAGAAGATTTTTTAGGTAACAGGCAGTTCATGTAGTGAAGACAAAATGTACAGAAACTACCATTAAAACATTAATTTGTCAGAACAAACTTAAGATGCTACATTTACTGTGTCCCCTTCTGGCAAAATATGTGTTCTTACTTTTAGTTTGGGCATATAATAATTGAGGTTATTACTAATTTACTGTCTTGGAGCCATGTGCATCGGTGTCCCTGTTTTGAATTCTGTGGATAATCATACCTTAATCATATCTGATATCCTATAGCATACTTCTGCCAGGAGCTATGGATGGCAGCGTTCAGAATGAGTTGGCTGTCCTACAAAACCCATCAGCCTTAAGCTGCTGAAAGCAAATCTATGCTTGATCTTAGCCAGAAAATTCTCTGCCTTCAGAGACTTTTACTTTCACCTACCCATAAAAATTAGATAGAAATGACCAATTTCACTTTATAACTCACAGATAGTCAGCTAGGAAACAGCATGAAAACTTAATATAAGATGTTTACCTGTACTGTATGGTACATCAAGGTGAATGCATAATATACTCCATCTCTGGGAGCTGGATTATTGAGTCAAAGATACGCAGACAGATTCAAAATACTTGCGGAAGGGGAGAACATCAACAGCCAAAGTCTGACTAGAAGTTAGTTATCAAAATAAATATTATACTGCATTGTTTTGAGATACAGTTTAAAGGATTTTCCAAGATTTGGTGGGGATTAAGCATTTTGCACTATTTTTGAAAGATATTTGAGATTTCAACAGTTTCCTGTTTGCCTTCACCTAGGGCACCAGTACTCAGTAAGGAAAGGAAAACATCACACAGAGCATTGTTAGGAAGGAGTCATGATTATTAACCCAGCTAACCTGGGTTGCCAGGAAAGTTAATTGTGTGTGCATTGAACACATATAGACATAAGTAGCATTTGAAGTTGTTTTTACTATATAAAAGGGCAAATGGTTATTCACTTCTTAGATACTCTATTTGACAGTTGTTCTGGATGCACTGGAGACTCTTAAAACCTAAGCAAAGGCAGTGCTGCAAAGTAAGGTCTATTTCTATGCTGCAAAATGATGGATGTGCTCATAAATGAGCTTCATCTGTCTCAGACCTCGGAATGAACTCTTGGAAGTTTCACATTATTTAATGACACTACTCAAAATCAACTCAACATTTCACATGAAATGTACCATTAGAGAATATATTCATTATTGCAGAACCACAGTTGATTACATTCGTATTCTTCTGATCATTTTGGTTAACTAAGAAAAAAAGTACAGCGTAAGAATGTTTCATCTATATATATGCTAGTTGTTCTATAAAAAGTGTTGGACTTGGAGGTTGATGGTGCATGCACACTGATTCACTGACAAAAATAAGTGTGTGTGTGTCATGTATGTGGACAGTGACTGGCTGTTATCTATTTAAGGGTTTGTGCATAATGGTCAAATTTAGTACCTATCCTTGATCTCATTTTTCCCTCATTGACACCAAGTGCACAGCTCTTATTGCCTTGCCTGGAGCTTATGATAGGCTAATCCTAAAGGCTTGTGAAATACAGACTTCTTAATGATTCAAATGGGACTCCATGCGCTAATTAACATTTTACTTTATGGCAGCCCTTTCTTCTGTCCTATGTCTGTTTGCTCCCTTAGTGGAGTGAACAGATGTAGTCACACATCTCTTATGCTTGGCAGAAGATGGATATCACTCTTTAGAATAAATGCACTTAGTCAACACCAGCATCTGTCTCTATGGCTGCATTCCATGGATGGGGTAGTATGATGTTGTCCAGAGAGAATTCTGAATTAGTTGCAGGACTTCACTTACTTCCATGTTGTCCAGGCAACGACTTTTTCCTACCTTTTCTTTGATCTTCATATTTCATGTTGAAATTTGAAGTGCGTAAAATGGTTCAGTTTCTAGCGACAAGAAAACCTTTTTTTCTCCCAACAAGTATACTGCAAGATCACTGTATTAGGCAACAGCACCAGAAGCTAAAATTTGTCCTATTACAATAATTGAATTTTCCGATTTATAAAACTCAGTTACTTGAAAAAAGACTCAATATTTTGCCTTCAACATTTTAACCTTTGATGGTGTTATCTTCCTTAATTAGAGAAGGCCAGAGTTGCTACATTCGCTTTTAAGTGACCTGAGAAGGCACTGTATGCTTCTCATGATAACTAATAACTGAGTTTTATCACTAGAGATACATATTTGGGAAAATAATATGGGTTCTGTGACTTGAGTACCTCACTCTCTTTCTCTTCAAAAGCTTCAGATCTATATTCTGAAGCTTTTGCATTACTATTTCACAACTTTATGCATTAGTATTGGGTCTCTGTCTTACTTTTTTTTCTAACATTTTCAGTGAGGGATCAGCAGTAGAGGAAACCCTTCTCACAGTCCTACAACCTTTTGGGATACACATTTTTCTGTAGCACTGTAGAACATTTGACTTTACACAGCAGTTTTCTCCAAAATCTCCTACCTAACCTACGCTTTTTGTCAAAGTTCTCACATTTTTAGCATTATATACATATACACACGCATGCCATCACATCTTTTATTTATAATTCTCATCTTAACCTCTCCAGTGAACCAAGGTGACTTTTTTAGAGAAAACATCAAGAATTGAGACTAAGATTATTTGGGTTCTCTATAGAAGAAGTCTACTAGGTGTTACTGCAAATTAAAATTCACACAATAGTGTTTCCCTGATGTGCCGCAGGGAGCAGTCCCTATTGGGTCAGGAGTTGTATGCAGTTTCTGTGCCTGTTAAATTTTTGTTACTTGATAAATCTGTCAGCATGAATGTAAAAAATGACAGCTCTGACATCTTTGTGATGTTGGCAACTAAAGACTGGGAAATAGAGTGGGACCATCAACATATTTAATGTAGTCCACAAAGTAACTTCCAGAACAATAGAATTTTAACTTAAAGTCATACAAAAGAAAGACAGTAATGAGATTTCACATGAGATCAGGGCCTGCACTTGCCTATTTAGATTGTTAAATTGCCTTTTCCACCTGCTTTTCGGAAAGAAACCAATTAATACTCTTTTCTTGCATGTCTTCTGACTGATATGAAGAAGCTGAACATTTCCATTGATGACTAAAATTAAATAATCAGCATCTCGTAAAAAGACTGTGATTAATTAATAAACTTTAAAGAAAATAATTCATTTTGGCTTTCAGAAAGCATTTTACTGGTAGATATTAGTAAGGCAAAGGATGTGATAATCTGTGTAAAAAAATACTGTTAAATTCGACTTTCTCATTTGTCTTTTTCCCTCTCTTTTGTTCTCTTTGTAATAAATTCCTTAAACTTTATTTAATTTAAATAAAGTTGCGAAAAGCACCTAATTCAATCATAGGCTAGTGGGGCCTTCTTGTCCTCTGTGAAATAAGAGTCAAAAATTGATGTAATTTCCCAAGGATGGCTTCTCTCTGGAAATTGCACATCCTGCATTTATACTTTGGAGAAGCCGGTGTTATGTTTTACTTCATATAAATGTGGGTGTGCATACGTATGTGAAGATTTTATACATCATTTATACATGTCCTTATTATGTTTAAAATAGAGCCATGTTGTTAGACAATGTACTGTTATGCTTGTTAGCAAACCTACCAAAAGAAATTGTCTTGCCTTAGAAAAATAAATAATCTTGTTTCCTTCCACTCTGACAATGGTCCCCTTGACTTTCAAATGCAGTAAATAGTGCTGCAGTGTTTTGTACTGATTCTGTCACTCAGTAACATTTAGGCCTGTCAGATGAGAACTAAGTACAAATGCTAAATATGATGGATTTGTTTTCGAAAGGGTTTTAAAAATAAGGAAAATGTAGAGTGTGCTCTTAATGGATCTTTTCCTGTGAATTTTAACACGCTCTGATGTAAAGATAAGTTCTCTGCCATTAATAAACTGATGTCTTCAGTATAGAATTTTTGCATTAAGTAATCAAATTTCAATTTTCACTAAAACTATACAGGTAGAGATATGCAAATTATATGTATACTTAATACATTTTAATTTTCACCTTGTGCCTTGGTAATCACTGGAGTACTTATTTTTAGGACTTCCACGTTCCAGCAAGTCAATGCTCAATGCTGTTTTTACCGAATATTACAGCATCTCTAAGATTTGAGATAGTTAAGGGTTTTTTTGAATCTAGATTATCATCTCAAATCATGGAAACAGTTCCACTATCATTTTAAAGACAGAAAAGTACTGAGTAAGTCGCAGAAAGGGTGTCAACACATTTGAATTGCTGCTTATAATATGTTTGAGCAACTTCTGGAGTTGCTCTGATGTTCACGGTGTGTGCAATTACTTTTGACACTTGAGAAAGAAACTGCCCCCATGAATTTTAATCCAGTAGCCTTTTGGATTCTCAGCTGCAGTTTTTTCCTGTCTGCTGTTGTTAAAGCAATGCAGACTTATTTGAGAAGTAGTTTTAACAATACATGAATGTGCTGCTTGAAAAGTTTACTGGAAAATTTAATTTCCATTTTGAAAGCTAAAGAAAGGACAGTTAAATAACTACAGTAAAAAGTATGTGATGGAAAAATGTCTTACTTTCTGTGATAAGGCTTACTGATTCACCACTGATTGCAGTGAAACTATTGTAATAATGATAGTGAAAAATAACACTAAAATAGATTCTCAATACGTTTTATGCTATAGCTATAGTCTCTGCTAGTAAAAATGAGCCTATCGCTGTGGGTAAAGTACAGCAGTTTATATGACTCCTGCTGTAGCCAAGCAGTAGTTCCTTTGTTATTAATAAATATAGTAAGAAACAGCTGGCCCTACCATTAATTCCATCATCTGACAGCAGCAACTTCTAAATTTTTTTAACTCACTGTTCAGATCAGAAAGGGTTACTGAGAAATCCTCTAATCACCTGTGAAGGGAAATAGCTTGCTGTGAGGAAAGCACTAAGATCACGATACTGTGCATAAAATATGTGTTCAGATAGCCAGCACAATGGAAAATACTTTTATTTCAGGAAGCAGGGAAGAAAACTTTCAGAAATGTACTTTGAAGTGTTCAGCAGTCCAGAGGACATCTTTTATTTATTGATATGTATGTTTGCTGCTGCATCACAATGAAGCTCGTGATGTAAAATAGAAGCCTTTGATATGGTTGTTAATGAAAAAGGAGTTTGGTGAGCTTACTATTCCTTACCTTATCAATTAATAAGAAAGAAAACATTTTCCTGTGAGTTAGCAGTGGGTTTTATTTTCTGCAAAGCCTATCATAGCGCTATTTCCTGTCTCTACAGGCAAAAGTACAAAGGTCTTGGCTGCTCTTACAACTTTTCCCCCACCTCTTCCTGCCAAAGAGGTATACATCTCATTGCTGGAAATTCACACTGATGTTTCTGAATTCTTGCTGACTATAATTCCTGTGTTTCTCCTTGCTTAGCATTGGAAGAGAATGCAATCACATAGCTTCCAGCCCATGTTTAAGAGGCTTGTTAGCACATTCTGGAAGAGTCTCTGTTACATCTTCCTAGCCTACAGCTGAAATTCATCATCTGTTTCTTCAGTGGAAATATAGATACTCTGAGGCTGACATATCATATGTGAATTTATATAAGTGCTGTTTAACACCTGGCCAGCACCATCTTGACATTCCTGAAAGAAACCTAAGTTTTTTCATGTGAATATGGAAGCCTTTAATGTACGGCTTATAGCTAAAGGAAAGAATATCATGTTAAGTAAAGTTACCGTGGGCAGTCTCCTGAAAGCATAAGATTTATCAAGAAGGCTCTTATTCCTTTCATTTTTCCCCTTGGTGATAGTTGCCAGTTGAGTAGATTAGTATTATTCCAATTTATAAATAGACTATTATGATCAGCTAATGCTTGGCACATTATTTGAAGATATGCTCTAAGTGTCTTTGCACATCTGGGCCCAAGTTTGATGCTTGACGTAATAAACTTGGAGGTTAAACATCATGCAGTTTATTAAACTAGTCCATAACAAGTTTAGCAGAAATAATCCTCTTTTTTTGCAAGTTTTAATAAGCATGTTTTTCCTGCCCAAATTCAGGAACAAGCATCTAAGTCCCACTGGTTTCAAAGCCATGGGAATTAAGCAGGTGCTTAAAGTTAATGAGGTACTTAATTGCTTTGTAGAACCAAGATGGACTGTGGCATTCCAGCTACAGTGAGAAATTGTCTTTGATTTTCTTTCTGAGAGAGGAACTTTTTAAGGATCAAGATCTCAGTTGCAGTCCATCTTTTTTAGCATTTATACATAATTTGGTGGTTGAAAATTGTAGCATTCCGTTGCAATCTGTGTGAATTCAGTTGCAGTATCATTAAAACCATTTTGAGGTACGTCAAAAGAATTTTATAAATCTTCTAAATAATATGGCTGATACCCTGTAGAACTGAGTAATGTCTGAGCACATTAAACCACTACTGCTTTAGCAAAAGACAGTCAATGCCCAGTGATGCAAACAAAAGAGCTGTAGCAGTGAGGGGCATGGGAACAGGCTTCCACCCTGAGAGGAGATTTGAGATTTCTGAGATTTCGGATTTGGGGAAGGCGGGAGGCTAGAAACACATCATGAGTATATTCCCATTTGAAGGAGGTATTTTTGTCACAGAAGAAATCTATCTCTGGAGATGCTACACTGGATTTTAGGATATTTCTTGGTACCCAGCCTAGCAAGATCTGTGTTGGCCTGCCATTGCTGCTATCTGCAGGAAGGTTCGAGTGGTCCCAAGAGCTCTCACGTAGCGCGGGGGGGTGAGGGACTATGAAGGGGGAGAACTGCTGCTTGTCAGAAAACAAAGTGGTTGTAGCTGTGCTTGATCATTGTATAAACAGCATAGCACTGAGAAGTAGCACAAAATTCACCTTGAATCATTAATATTAAATTTATGCACTAAGTCTTACCCTAATGGAGCTCATTTACTATACACATATGCTCTTTAATTAGCATGGCCAACATCTGTTAAATTTTCCTCATCTTTAAAGCACTGAGTAATATTATCTTGCATGCTAATGTTTGTTATGGCAACAAAGACTCCACTTCAAGAGGAAAGGCAATTTTTACATTTGTGCCTCACAGTAACTTTAAATCGTTTATGGTATTTCCATTTAGAATAATTCTAGAGGTGTGCCTATTTATCTCCTGCATTAAAATTCAAGAAAAAGGTTTAGCTTTTGGCTTGCCTGGGGGCTAAGCTGTGCAGCAGACATGCTTCTCTGAGATAATTTGTTTTCTAATTGCCATTCGTTTGCTGAAATACAATTAAAGTTATTGCTCTAATATTAACATCAACATCTTGATTGCCTTATCAGAATATGAATATGTATTTTTCTTACTCTGCTTAGAGACATCTTTCACTAACTTTCCCTGAACATGTAGCTCTTAATTAAAGAGAATTTTTAATTTGTATGTAGCAGCATTTTCCCATCAACTGTTACCAGTTTGTTGTAGGTTTGTACCTTACAGTTGTGTTCTGGACTAGTTCACATACCATGCTTACCCCTTGGCATGTTTTGGTCTTCACTACCTGTACCTTTGAAGCAGCTCATATAAATCATTTGAGTTTTGTGTAATTGACAAAATTAAGTATGAAAGCAAGCAAATTAGGGTCAAACACAGATTTTGTTAAGAACTGGAATTCAGCAAGTGGTTGTACGAAAGCTCTGACCAGCCAGATTATCTAAAGTACACGAAGTGGAAAAGGGCACTAAACCCACAAGATGAGGAGGGTATTAATTACACGGTGTACTTAAAAATAATGAGAATGAGGAGGTGTTACTGAGCAGTACAGCTGAGTTTGTCTGTGTTTTAGAGAACTATTTATTCACTGCAGACAAAACAGAATATGAACAGACAAAAAAAAAAAAGGTACAGTCTTATTTGTAGAAGTCTTTATAAACTTATTTACTTCATTTTTTTTCTTTTTAGCACTGTTCTGCAAAGATTTTTAGTGAACTTCAGACAATAGAAGCAGAATGTTCTGAAATAGTTACAGAATTAACAGGCCTCTTGAGATGGCAAAAAACAGAGATACAGTGAAGAAGCAGTTCCATTCAGTGATGAAATAGTTCTTTTTACTGAAAAATGTCCTTTTAAAATCTTTCTTTTCTCATTTAATAATTTTCCTTTTATGATAGCGTATCTATTTCCCATACCTCATTAGTTTCTGAGCACATATGAATATCCCACTGAGTTACATACAAAATTATTTTGAATATAACAGAAATGCAAAATTGAATCTTAGTTTTGAAAAATAATAATAAAATTGATGTTTATCCTCTAGTGAGTTGTTCTTTAAAATTAATTCAGTGTACAATAATCAGCAAAAAATGAATCTGCAATTTATATAATTTGGGGGCGATTGTTCCATGTTATAGGGTTACATATATTAAAATTGAAACAGCAGTCCCTACACACCTCAACCTGTGGGGATCAGGAGTGAGTTTGTTTTCTCTGGAGGAAAACTTCTTTACACCTAATGCAGGATTTTGAAAAATACTGAGATCTTTCCTTTGCAGTCCTTGTGTGTTAGCAAAAGTAAATTCTATGGGCATTCTACATTGCCTCTGTTAAGTTATGATG